>NC_052623.1:130124155-130749155 GCF_016161935.1 Mauremys reevesii | reverse complement strand
CCTCCTCTTTATAACAGCCTTTAGGATATTTGAAAACTGTGATCAGGTTCCCACTCAGTCTTCTCTCTCAAGACTAAGCATGCCTGGTTTTTTTCAATCTTTTCCTCATATGTCAGGTTTCCTAAACCTTTGATCATTTTTGTTGCTCTGAACTGTCTCCAATTTGCCACATCTCTCCTAAAGTGTGGTGCCCAGAATTGGACACAATACTCCAGCTGAGGTCTCACCAGTGCTGAATAAAGCAGAACAATTACCTCTCATGTCTCATATATGACACTCCTGTTAATTATACCCTAGAAAGATATTAGCCTTTTTTTGCAATTACATCAGATATTTGACTCATTAAATTTGTGATCCACTATAACCCCTAGATCCTTTTCAGCAATACTACCACCTAGCCAGTTATTCCCTATTTTGCATTTGTGTATTTGATTTTTCCTTCCTTGATGCGGTACTTTGCACTTATCTTCACTGAATTTCATTTTATTGATTTCAGACCAATTTTCCAATTTGTAAAGGTCATTTTCAATTCTACTCTGATCCTCCAAGTGCTTGCAATCTCACCCAGCTTGGTATAATCTGCAAATTTTCTAAGCATACTCTCCACTTCATTATCCAAGCCATTAATGAAAATATTAAATAGAATCAGACCCTGGGAGCCCCACTGGATACATCCTCCCAATTTGACACCAAATCATTGATAACACAGAGTACAGATTTTCAAGAAGTTATGCATCCACTTTATAGTAATTTCATTTAGATCACATTTTCCTAGTTTGTTTATGTTTCCTAGTTCTCACAGGGAACCTAGCTAAAAAGCAAGTATACCATGTATACAGCTTCCCACATCCACTAGGCTAGTAACTCTGTCCAAGAAAGAAATTAAGTTGGTTTGGCATGATTTTTTCTTGACAAATCCATGCTGGCTATTCCTTCTAACCTTATTATCCTCTAGGTGCTTATAAATTGTTTGTTTAATGATTTGCTCCAGTATCTTTCCTTTTATCAAAGTTAGGCTGACTACTCTATAATTCCCCAGATCCACTTTGCTCCCATTTTTAAAGACAGGTATTATGTTTGCCCTTCTCCAGTGTTCTAGGACCTCATCCGTCCTCCATGAGGCCTTGGAGATAATCACCAATGATTCTGAGATCACTTCCGCTGTTTCCTTAAGTACCTTAGGGTGAATTTCGTCAGGCATTGCCAAATTGAATACATCTAACTTATATAAAAAATCATTCCCCTCTTCTTTTTTATTCTTGCTTGTGTCCCTTCCTCCTTTTGGTTAAAATTAATTGTTTTAAGCATCTGCTCAGTGAAGAGTGAAGCAAAATAGGCATTAAACACCTCAGCCTTCTTGGTATTATCCATTATTAGCTCTCTTTCTATATTTTGTTTATGTTTCTCATGTTAATGTATTTATATAACCTTTTCTTCTTACCTTTTATGTCCCTTGCTAGGTGTAACTCATTTTCTGCCTTAGCCTTTCTGATTTTTTCTTCTACTTCAGAGGTTTTCAAACTGTGGGCCTGTCCCCCAAGGTGATCATGGAGAAACATTTGGAGGAGTTAGCAGTGATACTAGGAGGCTTCTGCCAGCCCCACACAACAGGGCCTGGGCCAGCCTTTATGGGGGCAGAAAGGGAGCACCACCTCCACACCCTGACTCACCTCAGAGGGCCACCCAGCCTGTGGATCAGTATCAACCTCTGCTGTGGCCATGCCTATTTCTGCTCCTGGCAGCCTCTAAGCTCAGCACTTGCTCCACCCCCAGAGACTGTTGCACTTGACTGCCACCACCCTGAAAATCTGAGGCAGAAAGGGCAGGTATTGGCCCTGCCCTAGCAGTGCAGCCTGGCTGCAAGGTAGAAGCAGCCCACTCCCTAGGAAGCCTTGGCTATGCCATTGGCAAGTATCTGGGTATTTGAAACTTACAGGTGTCAGTAATTTAACTAAAATTGTGTTAAGGTCTCTGTTAGGTTTATGAGTAGGCAATCAACTGTAGCTCAAATGGGTGCTCAGCTCAAAAAGTTTACGAACTACCTGCCCTACATGCTTGTGCTGTTCATTTGAACTAATGTTTCCACTTCACCCCCAATGAATTCATGTAGTATAATAATATTTGAATGTAAATATAAAAAGACACAGCCATAATAAACAGACATAGACACAGCCAAGTAAATTGAAGATTTTATTTCAGCAAATATTTGCATAATATTTTCTGAGGTTTTCACAGTTCCACCACTTCCCAGGAATGCCCTCAAAATCTCCCTTGACAGAGGTGCAGAAGGATCCCTGAGGAATAGGGTTCTGTGACTTAAAGAAACATAGATCATTTATCCTGAGTCCTGGCATCTTGTTCCCACTTGCACTGTTGAATATCACCAGTTCCACAGCATTGGAGCTCACCATCCATAGAGTGTGTTGAGATTCCCTCAACTCAGCTTCTTCAGAACTTTGTTCAATTCCAGCCTTCACCACTTACATATTTGTATTTATCATATAGCAATGCTATGGCCCGAGCTAATCAGACTCAAAACGCAGGGGGATGGATGCAGGGTACATTATAACTCCAAAGTTACACAGAAACTCTCTCCCTTTATAGAACATTACACTTTTCATCGCATTTACTATACATTGCATCACACATTTTCAGGTGGTCTGGTTACTTTGCAGGAATCAATTCCTGCTCTGCATGCACTGTCCAGAGTTTGACTTCCTTTTTTTCCACATCTCTGCATTCCTAACTTATTTTGTCCTTGTTATCTAGTTCATAATAAGTAGTTTTCTGGGTGTTTCCCCCCTCCTCCTTACCTTAGGGTACGCCTATACTACCTGCTGGATATATTGGGGATTGATTTATTGCGTCTCGTCTGGACACAATAAATCGATCCCCAAATCAATGCCCATACTCAACCTCGGCAGGAGGAGTAAGCTTAGTTGACAGGGGAGCTTACCTTGTAGGGAACTGTTGATGGAATCCTTTTGACTTTTTGCAGCGGGCTAGCCTCCACAACTGTACCCTTTAGAAATAATTAAGCTGAGAGTGACTCTCTGGTCAAAGATAGGATTTCTTATCTCAAACCCTAGACTAAGAACTGCCAAGACTTGGGCAAAAGGCTAGAGAGGTAGGAGCTTTAAATGCACTGGTTGGTTGAGCACTGGGAGCAGGTATTTTCCCCAAATACAGCTCCATCATATTTTCTTTTGTATTAAATGTTGTAGTGGGGAAATAAATTAATGGACAACATATATGTCTAGTTGGCATTTTTCCAAAGCTGCTAACAGTGCTCTTTGTATAACTGAATATATACACACATAAAATACACACACACAACCCCATAGGATTCAGCCTATAATCCTGTTTATTATCTTGTAGCACAAGAAAGTTTTCTAGCTGATCTTTTTTCCAACCCACTCAAAGAGAGCAATAGGATGTTTCAAAAAGGACTAGAAAGAATGAATCTTTCCTTTCACCAAGTTAAACTGGAGTCTTATGAAAAAGCAAATTGGTTTTGTAAAACGGAAAGAGGTCTTTCATCCTTCAGAGAATCAATCTGAAAATTACTGCCTTCTTAAAAAAAAATCCAGATTGACACAGTTCCATCTGCTGTACAAATTTCCTGAGTAAATCAACACTCATTACCTAAGAAAAGATGTAACAAAATAAATAGATTGATGCAATTATTGGTGTCTGCTGCTCCTCTAGTCTAGAGAGTTGTTCTGCTTATCAAAATCTGTAAGCTTAAAAGCTTTGCTGCTGCCTGGCCAAGTTATTTTCAAAGTTTGATAAAATTGGGAAGATGTATCGTTAATCATTATTTTAGTTTTAATAGAAAATTAGCCTGTGATTACTGAGATGCTGAGGTAGATATTGAGCTAAATTAATCAACAGAGTACATAGTGTTGTGAGTTGCATGTTGGATATAAGTTAATTAAAAAAAAAAACTAAAAAAGGAGGAAGTCAAAGTAGTCTAAGTTGCGCCACTTTGGAATTCAGTGGATGTATGAAAACACTAACTCTAGTTAGTCAATCTGGGTTCATAGCATCTGTGGAGTTAAGTCGTTTGAGTTCTTTGCCCTCCAGTCTTGTATTTATGTATACATGTACAGTACTTAGCCAATTGGTTTCCCCAATGCCAGATTGGTGCCCCTACATACTACTGCAATAAATATACTAATACAGGATTTTAATAAAGTGAGAGATTTCCAGATAAGAAATGTTCTAGTTCTGTGCTGAAAAATGAAAGAGTTAATGGGAAAATACTGAAAGTTAAGGAAGAGAATTGGGAGAGATGCAGCAGGAAGGACAAACAACCAGCCCTCTCTGCTGTAACAATGGAGTCCATAGATCAAAACACAGTGATAGAGAGGGTTAACTTTGAAAACTCAGGCAGCCAGGCTACTGTGATCCAAGGACCCATTGGTGCCAACTGTCAGAGGTGGTGCTTGGATTTTACAGTGAATCCCTGGCTCATATATAGACATAATAATTCACTGACAGGTGGCATGTAAGGTCTCTACCAAGAGCCAGTAGCCCATGGTTGACAATCATTGCAAAAGATATGTAAGGAGTTATGTGTTTGTAGTGGAAATTATGATCTTAATGTCTTGAAGCTTAGGCAGGTCACCAGGAGATGACACACTTCAGAAACATCTTTTTCAGGAATGAGGTAAAAGACTTATGTCTCTATCTGGCCATTTGGGTGTTGTGTATTGTATGCCTCACACTGTGTGCTTATTTGAATACAAAGCCAGTGACGAAATGAGAGACTGTGAAATCTACCGCAGAGGAAATCTACAAGATTAAACAAATAGCTGGAGATATCTTGTTTGTTAATAAAGACAAAGTAGCATTCTGGTATATCTTGAAGCATAAGGAAACATCCCAAAGCCTTCACCTGGGAGGCGAGCTGACAACAGAGCTGGCACATGAAAGAAGGATCACAGCCAGCTTGGCTGTAAAGTGCTGAAGGATTTTGGGTGAACAACATTCTACAAGTCATGCGAGTATCTTGTTAATGAAGTCTAGGCTCTAGAATGAATGGTATGATTGTTTTATATGTATCCATTTGTTTCCAATATTTCTACTTGCTATTATTTGAATCTCTACTTTTGTTAAAATGAATTTATACTTGATTTCACTATAAACATATCTAAGTGCAGTGTGTTAAGCAGAGCAGTAATCTGAGAAGGAACTGGTAAGACGGGGTGTATGGTTTCTTTAGGAACAGTGAGTCTATGACTATCCAGTGGACCAGGGGCTTGACACTTCAGGGAGATGCTCAGACGGCTCAAGGGTTGCAATGTGCCTGTTGCTAACCTGTAGAGTAACAGAGGGGCCTGCAAGGACTAGAGGGGGGTGCTTGTGTTGTCTGTGGCTAGTGGAGTTGGGAACTGACCCACAGCACACACAGACAAAATTTCCTCCTGCTAATGGTGGGTGGCAGTGAGGTGCCTCATGAGCCTGGGTATGTCTGGAAAGCATCGGCGCTACCTGCAGTTAAAGATTTGAAAGATGTCAGGTGTCTTCCAGTTTAATTAACAAATCACCAGAATACCAGATAAGTGACTGGATATTCACCATACATGATGCTGTGGGTAATATTCTGTGTGTCCTGCCATCTACTGTATGGTTCAAGGTCTACATTCGGCTTTGTAATGGCAGAAATTCTAGCATAAGCTAGCCAGCTACAAAAAATTAAAGATGCACAATTAAAGTATGGAACTTACTCAACTTTAGCAAAGAGGATATTGCCTGAGGATTAAGCTTCTGACAAGTCTGCATCCATTCTGGCAGGACTGAATGACTTTCATCTGGCTGATCATAGACTGTCAGACAAAAAGAGGATGTGTCCCACTAAGGCAATCATTAAAGCTAATTTAAACAGTGAAGAGAGACCTCTATAGACTTATACTTGGTATTACTCTGATCCAATTTTTACCCTAAAGCCATGAAAGAAAAGTCTAACACTTTTGTCAGCTGAGGCAAAGCCGCAAACAAGTCCTTAAGGGTATGCATACACAGCCCGCTGAAAATAGCCCACTGAAGGTAGTCAACAAACCTGGGATAGCAAGGCTTAGGCTGGAGCTCAGGCTTTGAAGCTCACCCGCTTCCCTATACATCAGGGCTTGATCCTGAACGTCAAAGCGGTGTACAAAGTTATTTTTGGAACACTAGTGCGAACCCTGCTACCCCACATCTGTTGACCCAGACTGAGAGGCTCATTGCGCTGGGATGTGGAGATATACCCTAATTGTTGTGGTAAAATCAACTGCGAGATCAAGAGCATTTTTCAAGTTAATGTCAAGTTAAGATTTCAAGTTAATCTTATTCATACACTATATTATCTGACACTTGCCTTTATCCCATTAAATCTGTAATTTGGGGCAAGGGAGAAAGGAAGGATGGGGAATAAATTGTTTGTTATTGACCTCTAATTGATATTAGTGTGGTACACAGAAGATATCCTGCATATTTATAAGATAATCACACAGTTGACCATATTTGCATATTCTTTCTAACTCACTGTGCCTCTTTGTTTTTAAAGGCACTATCCATAAATTAAACTAAATCTATAAAATTATTCATAGTTCTTAAAGTCAGAAGGGGTAACTTTGTAATCATCTAGTCTGTCCACTTGCATACAGGTCATCGCACTAGCCTATATTAATTCCTGCTTCAAGTTCAATAGCTGTGCTTAAACTAATACATATCTTTTAGGGAAAAATGAACCCTGATTTTAAAGTGTCCAGTGATGAACAATCCTACACAACTCTCAGTAAATTGTTTCAAAATTTAATTCCCCTCATTGTTTAAAAAAAAAAGTGCCTTCTTCCTAGTCTTTCAGACTGGAATTAAAGCAATGAACTGTATGTATGAACTTCTGCTTTCTACTTTTGTATACACTCTCACTTTAATAATAAGTTCCTTCATTTCAGTTGCTTTAATTTGAGGCACCTGAACACAACACAAATAGTTAAACTGGACACACTATCATTTTGTCAAAATGAAGCCATTCTCTGTCACCTTTTATGTTACGTGATTCCATTTATAATACAATGCAGAAAAAAGCAGACATCTGGCTACTGTACTATTTACCTGCTTTCCTATCGCTTCTGTAACATCCTTACAAAAGAAAATCTATTACCATAAACACAAGTTAAACTATCCATTTAGAAACAAAAACAAAACAGGTGGTTTAGAGTTAAAGTTAATCTCTTCTTCACATAAAATATTTTTTCAGTCACTTATGGTTTAATCTTTGCTCTCTTTTGACTCATCAAATAGCTCATCCTCAGGCTCATCAGCAAAATCATCAGACTGCACAGAGTAAGCAAGTGATAAGTACCTATAGTATTGTTACTTAGCAAACTTGACTGTTTTTGTAACAATTGTTTGAATAGTAAAGAAGTTTGATATTTTTAACAGGCCTTCCTTCCAGACTTATTGGTTCAACATGTCAAGTAAAAAAAAAAATTGGAAAAATATGAACTCATGTTATGAAGAATTACCCAGTGCAGTGGCATTGGAACAATTTGTATAGTGAGGCGCTGAAAGCCATTGAACAAAACTGTAAACTCTGTATTAATGGAAACTACTTCAATCCACCAGGTGCTGCCACACCCCCAGCATCCCTAGTTCCAGCACCCCATACCAAGTGTAAGATGATTCTCCTATTTGATATTGTAGTCAGCCAACCCTCAGCTTGGGCTCAGCTGTAGCATCTTTGAGTATCTTGCTCTTGGGTCACCTACGGGAACCCCCATTCCTAGGCAATCTTCCTATCCCAGCTGACTACTGGGGTCTTTTCAGAGCCCAACTTACAGTCCTATTTTCTCTAGTTTCTGGTAGCGCTTCCCAAGTCCTGTTGCAGGCCACTTGTAATATCAGTCTGCCCCGAAGAGGGAGCTATGGAAAAAGCTGAGTTCCCTTTGCTACCAGAGTTCGCTAGCAGTTCCTGCCTGACATTCACCTTGCCTCCTGGGAACACTCCTACTCCCCCATGTATGCTCAGTCTCCCTCTTTTGAGCTTCACTCCTCCAGATGGAGCATGTTCTGCAGGTGTGCCTAACTGAAGCCTCTTGAGTGCCAAAATGCTTGTTAGCCTTTCCACCAGTGCAGGGGTCTGCAACATCTGGTATGCGGCTCACAAGGTAAGCCCCCTGGTGGGCCGGGCCAGTTTGTTTACTTCCCGCGTCGGCAGTTTCGGCTGATCGCGGCTCCCACTGGCTGTGGTTTGCCACTCCAGGCCAATAGGGGCGGCAGGAAGTGGGGGTGCGGGCCAAGGGATGTGCTGGCCATGGCTTCCCGCAGCCTTCATTGACCTGGATGGTGAACCACGGCCAGTGGGAGCCGCGATCAGCTGAACCTGTGGACACGGCAGGTAAACAAACCAGCCTGGCCTGCCAGGGTGTTTACCCTGGCGAGCCGCGTGCCAAAGGTTGCTGACCCCTGCCATAGTGGGATGGAGGTATGTCCTATCACAGATGTGATAGAGGATTGTTTTTTGTGACACACAATTTGTGTGACTGTATTCAATGTTTGTGTGTTTAAGCCCTATTTTCAGTTAAGGTCTCATATTTTATACCCTCAGTTAGTTGTGGGCACTCAAGCCCCAGTTCTGCAAACAGTTGAAGTATATGAGTAGTCTCATTAAATGAACTACACTTGTGCCTAAAAATAAGCATATGTGTAAGTATTTGAAGGATCAGAGTGGTTTACTATGGCCTTTCCACACTTCCACTGACATAAAGTGCTGTGATAATAATCTTCAAGTTTGTCATGGTTTAATGACTAAATCATTAACAGAACCTTTAGTAACTTAAAACTCCAAGTCACCTAAAGGGAGATGCTTATTGCCAGCTGTTTCTGACAGCACTGTTGTTTAAGGAAACTCCTTCAACTCAGTTTGCGCAGCAGAAGGGATGGCATTCAGATGTTGAGTCAATGAAAAGGAGTGCTTGATTACACTTAATCAGACAACAAAGGCAGAGTAAATAGTAGCAATGGTAATCCACACATAAAAGTCCAGATTTCATCCCCATAAAACACAAGTTCCACAATTCATATAAATTCCATTTTGAAAAGGCTCTTAGAGAGCTATCCAGTATAAGTGAAATTGGCATGTCAGGAGAATAAAGATGAAATGATCTTCAATTTTAAAAGTAAAAGATATCATTGAAAAACACAGGCCTGGTCTACACTAGGACTTTAATTTGAATTTAGCAGCGTTAATTCGAATTAACCGCGCACCCGTCCACACCAGGAAGCCATTTAATTCGACATAGAGGGCTCTTTAGTTCGAATTCTGTACTCCTCCCCGACGAGGGGAGTAGCGCTAAATTCGACATGGCCATGTCGAATTAGGCTAGGTGTGGATGCTAATAGAACTTAGTAGCTCCGGGAGCTATCCCACACTGCACCACTCTGTTGACGCTCTGGACAGCAGTCCGAGCTTGGATGCTCTGACCAGCCACACAGGAAACGACCCAGGAAAATTTGAATTCCTTTTCCTGTCTGGGCACTTTGAATCTCATGTCCTGGTTGGACATCGGGGCGAGCTCAGCAGCACCGGCAACGATGCAGAGCTCTCCAGCAGAGGAGTCCAGGCAATCCCAGAATAGAAAGAGGTCCCCAGCATGGACTGACCGGGAAATCTTGGATCTGATCGGTGTGTGGGGCGATGAGTCCGTGCTTTCGGAGCTGCGCTCCAACAAACGGAATGCGAAGACCTACGAGAAGGTCTCCAAAGCCATGGCACTCAGAGGATACAGCCGGGATACAACGCAGTGCCGCGTGAAAGTCAAGGAGCTGAGACAAGGCTACCATAAAATCAAAGCGGCAAACGGACGCTCCGGAGCCCAGCCCCAGACATGCCGCTTCTACGAGGCACTGCATGCCATTCTCGGTGGGTCTGCCACCACTGCCCCACCAGTGTGCGTGGACTCTGACGAAGGGATAGTGTCGACGGCCAGTTCCTCGTCAACATTCGCAGATGGGGAAGATGAGGAAGGAGATGAGGAGGGGGAGGCAGTCGACAGCGCTTCCAACGCTGATTTCCCCGACAGCCAGGATCTCTTCATCACCCTCACTGAGATCCCCTACCAACACTCCACAGCCCTTACCACGGACCCTGAATCAGGAGAAGGATCAGTCGGTAAGTGCTTTAAACATGTAAACTTTTATTATTAATGGAACAGGAAAATAGACTAGGCGAACAGAAGGTCTACATGCAGGGGAATGGAACAGGAATCTTCCGTGAAGATCTCCACGAAGCTCTCCTGGAGGTAGTTGAAAAGCCTATGGAGGAGGTTCCTGGGGAGAGCTGGCTTATTGGGTGCTCCGAGGTAGCACACTTTTCCGCGCCACGCTCTCAGCTGGTACTCCGGGACCAGTGCCTTGACGAGCATCGCAGCATAGGGCCCTGGCTTGTGCTGGCTTTCATTCAGCCTGCGCTCCCTGTCTCTCCGTGACACCCTCCTCAGGGTGATCTCGTGTGCAGACTCCTGCATGTAAGTAGAGTAATTTGTGTACTATTAGTATTGGTAGTGCTTCACTGTTCCTTAGAACAACAAGAAGCGTCACTTTAGAGCCACGTGCTGGAGGCTACAGATTGGCAGCATACAGGGATCTTTTCCAAGGGAAAACCGCGAAGGGGTGGAACAGGGGCAGAGTTTATGCTTTCAGGATTGCCTGCAGCAAGAGGACAGAGCTGGACATTGACTTTTAAGCAGCCAAAAGCCTTTGGCTTACCATGCCTGGCTGCTCCATGGATTCAGCTTTCCTGCCCCGCTTGTCTGGTCTGCAGTGCAATACCCCAGGCAATGAAAGCGAATGCAGATAAATCGAACTTTCCCTGAGTGAGTGCTCAGGAGATAGGTGCCGTCCATGGTCTGGTTCACAGGCAATGAGTAGACTATGTTTCATTTTTAAGAAAAGGCATCTTTGTAAGCAATTCACTCCCTTTTCCCCCTCACACAGCTGCAACAGTATCCCGACCTGCTCCACCATGCCCCTCACAGAGGCTGGCGCAGATTAGGCGTCGTAAGAAAAGGACCCGGGACGAGATGTTTGCAGAACTTATGGGCTGCTCCAGAGCAGAAGTGGACGAGCAGAGCCAGTGGAGGGAGAACCTCACACAGCAGCAGCGCTCACACAGCGAACGGGAGGACAGATGGCGTCAGGAGGACCAGCAGGCGACTCAAACGCTGCTTGGACTACTGAGGAAGCAAACGGACACGCTCAGGCGCCTTGTCGATGTTCTGCAGGACCGCAAGCAGGAGGACAGAGCCCCCCTGCACTGTGTCTGCAAACGCCCTCCCCCGCCACACACTCCAATACCCACCTCTCCTAGAATAACAAGAAGGAGGGGTACCAAGGGCCGTGAAAACTGTCACTGCACCAAAGCGGACTGCTAAATTACCCAAAAGTTCTCAGTCCCTAGATTTTGAAAAGTTCTCACCTTTACTGTGTTGTCGAGTATTAAAAGTAGTTTGCTGTTAATTACTGTTTCTATCATGTTTGTTTGCTGAAGACTTTCTGTGAAAGGGGGAGAGGGGTTTGGTAATTACATAGGACATTCACCATGAACAGGGTACAGACATGGGGGCAGGATCAACAGCAGGTAACTCACTGAGTGCAGTCACTAGGCACCCTGGTCAGTCTGTGAGGTTTTTTTAATGTTCTGTTCATAGGCGGCAGGTGCCCTGCTCCAGGTATACTTGGAGGTGGGTCTCTCCCCCGGCCCAGCCTGGATCGGGCCCTGGCCCACGCGGGTCTCCCCCCGCCCCATCAATTCCCTGCCTGGAGCAGGTCCCAGCGCCCACCTGCCACCCCTCCCCCAGCATGTCGTCTTCCCCCCCCCCGCGCTAAGTCCCTACCTGACAGTAGAGCGGCTACCAGCACAAATGCTGTCTGCTGCCCCAGGGTACTAGTGCCTGCCATCCACAAATGGCAAGGCAGGTTGCCATCACCCTGCCCTTCTACCATTGCCCTGAGCCTCCACAATGCCCCAAACCCTCAGCCCCAGCCACAGCCCGCAACCCCCTCCGCCTCCCCCCCCTTCCCACACACCCCTCACCCCTTCCTACGCCACCACCCCCAGCCCTGAGGCTGCACCCAAACTCCATCCCAAAGCCTACACCCCTCACCCCTTCCTGCACACCCACCTGTAACCGTCCTCCCCCCAGAGACCGCTGTAGGAGCAGTAGCCTATCATTCCTAGAATCTAGAAGCGGTCTTTACATCACTGCACACTCTACCCACCACAGTCCGCGTCCCTGTTTCAACCCTTTGACGCGAAATCATTATTAAAGAAAAGGTTTTTAAATAACAATGCTCCATTACCTTTATTTTTACACGTGTGTTGGAAGGGGGCAAACGGGGTGAACGGGGTATGAGACTGCAGAGGAGAGTCAACAGTAAATGGGTAAAGAAACAGGGGCAGGTTCAGCTTCTCTGTAAAGCAACAGGACAGTCATAGGTTACCCTGCTCTCTGAGGAACCTTGCTTTCAAAGCCTCCCGGATGCACAGTGCTTCCCGCTGGGATCTTCTAATGGGACGGGTGTCTGGCTGAGCGTAATCTGCAGCCAGGCGATTTGCCTCAACCTCCCATCCCGCCATAAAGGTCTCCCCCTTGCTCTCACAGAGATTGTGGAGCACACAGCAAGCTGCAATAACAATGGGGATATTGTTTTCGCTGAGATCCGAGCGAGTCAGTAAGCTCCGCCATTTCCCCTTGAGATCTCCGAAAGCACACTCCACCACCATTCTGCACTTGCTCAGCCGGTAGTTGAAGAGTTCCTTCTCACTGTCCAAGGCGCCTGTATAGGGCTTCATGAGCCAGGGAATTAGCAGGTAGGCTGGGTCCCCGAGGATCACTGTAGGCATCTGCACATCCCCAACAGTTATTTTGTGGTCCGGGAAGAAACTACCTGCCTGGAGGCGTTTAAACAGATGAGAGTTCCTGAACACACGCGCGTCATGAACCTTGCCCAGCCACCCGACGTTGATGTTGGTAAAGCGTCCCCTATGGTCCACCAGTGCTTGCAGCACCATTGAAAAGTAGCCCTTTCGGTTAATGTACTGGCTGGCCTGGTGGTCCGGTCCCAGGATAGGGATGTGAGTCCCATCTATAGCCCCACCGCAGTTTGGGAATCCCATCGCGGCGAAGCCAGCTATGACGACCTGGACGTTTCCCAGGGTCACTACCTTCGAGAGCAGGAGTTCAACGATTGCGTTGGCTACTTGCATCACAGCAACCCCCACGGTAGATTTGCCCACGCCACAGTGGTTCGCTACTGACCGGTAGCTGTCTGGCATTGCAAGTTTCCAGAGGGCTATGGCCACTCGCTTCTGCACTGTCAGGGCTGCTCGCATCCGGGTGTCCTTGCACTTCAGGGCAGGGGACAGCAAGTCACACAGTTCAAGGAAAGTGCCCTTACGCATCCTGAAGTTTCGCAGCCACTGTGATTCATCCCAGACCTGCAGCACTATGCGGTCCCACCAGTCCGTGCTTGTTTCCCGGGCCCAGAATCGCCGTCCCATAGCATGAACATGACCCAGTGCCACCATGATCTCCACGGCGCGGCGTCCCGTGCTTTCTGACAGGTCTGTGCCAGTCTGAGACTTCATGTCCTCACCGCGCTGCCGTTGCCTCCTCGCCCGATTTCTCAGCATCTGACTGTTGAAGAGGTGGACGATAAGGTGCGAGGAGTTGACAATGGCCATAAGTGCAGCGATGATCGCAGCGGGCTCCATGATCGCAGTGGAGTGCTGTGGCGTCCGCGCTGTCACTTATAACAGGAAAAGTGCGCGAACTGATTTCCCGCCGGCGGGAGTGACGGTTGAATGCTGACAGTTACCAAGGACCACCCTTGATACAGTTTCCCCCCCCAGCATGCATTGGGGGAAATCCCAGAATTCCAATGGGCAGCGGGGAGTGCGGGAACTGTGGGATAGCTTCCCACAGTGCACCGCTTCCAAAGTCGACGTTTGCCCCGTTACTGTGGACTCACACAGTAGAATTAGTGTATTTAGTGTGGCTACACAAATTCGACTTCATAAGGTCGATTCCACAAATTCGACTTAAGTTGATTCGAAATAGT
Organism: Mauremys reevesii; assembly: GCF_016161935.1. Classification (NCBI taxonomy): domain Eukaryota; kingdom Metazoa; phylum Chordata; order Testudines; family Geoemydidae; genus Mauremys; species Mauremys reevesii. The sequence goes on along the minus strand of NC_052623.1, from coordinate 130,735,046 downwards.
CTTGTAGTGTAGACATACCCACATATAATAGATGCATCTAGGAAATGAAATATAGCATACTGAAGAAATTATATTATGGATATTAGATAGGCAGAGAGAGAGAGAGTGGAATATTTAAATTAATAAGGACTTGATGAAGATGAGTATGAAAAGGCTGAGTGCAAGGAAAAAAATCTTGCCATGCTTGGCAACAGCATCACAGTGACAGATGGAGTAGGAGACTACAACAGGCATTAGATTGAATTTTTGCAGTGACTGTGTACTATCAAGAGATGTTCCAAACTTAGTAAAGGTGACACTGACATTTATGAAATCATAACAGATCTCCCACTTCACCAGATGTACAGGAAAAAAACTCAATCTGCACCATCACAGGCTGCAATCTTATAATCTCCTCAATTCTAATAAATTAAGCATAGTTAGTACTTGGATGGGATACCACCAAGAGAAACACAGATTGCTAAAGAAAGTAATATATCTGTTTCAGTTTATGGGACTTGTCTGTCATTGTCAGTAACCAGATGGTGTTAAGAGGAACTGTGCTGCTGGAACATGAGTCATCAAACAATGATTTTGACCAACTGCAGTTATTACAGATCCTACAACACTTTTAGCAAGAGTGCTGACCCTAGTGTCCTGGCCAGATTTCAATATGGATAATTGCATTCTGCCTACTGAGATTCTTCCTGAAGATTCAATTGGATACTATTTTCTCCTTCCCTTCCTGTTCTGAATCATTGTCACATTGCCATGTGTTGTTAAATGGTAGCAGCTTTCCATCTGAGAAGTGACTGTATTTCAATGATGAATAACTACACAGGTAGGCTTCTGGCAGCTTGGCATAATATGACTTACATAAGAACATAATAAGAACATAAGAAAGGCCGTACCGGGTCAGACCAAAGGTCCATCTAGCCCAGTATCTGTCTACCGACAGTGGCCAATGCCAGGTGGCCCAGAGGGAGTGAATCTAACAGGCAATGATCAAGTGATCTCTCTCCTGCCATCCATCTCCATCCTCTGACGAACAGGGGCTAGGAACACCATTCTTACCCATTCTGGCTAATAGCCATTTATGGACTTAGCCACCATGAATTTATCCAGTCCCCTTTTAAACATTGTTATAGTCCTAGCCTTCACAACCTCCTCAGTTAAGGAGTTCCACAAGTTGACTGTACGCTGCGTGAAGAAGAACTTCCTTTTATTTGTTTTAAACCTGCTGCCTATTAATTTCATTTGGTGACCCCTAGTTCTTGTATTGTGGGAATAAGTAAATAACTTTTCCTTATCCACTTTCTCAACATCACTCATGATTTTATATACCTCTATCATGTCCCCCCTTAGTCTTCTCTTTTCCAAGCTGAAGAGTCCTAGCCTCTTTAATCTTTCCTCGTATGGGACCCTCTCTAAACCCCTAATCATTTTAGTTGCCCTTTTCTGAACCTTTTCTAGTGCTAGAATATCTTTTTTGAGGTGAGGAGACCACATCTGTACACAGTATTCGAGATGTGGGCGTACCATGGATTTATATAAGGGCAATAATATATTCTCAGTCTTATTCTTTATCCCCTTTTTAATGATTCCTAACATCCTGTTTGCTTTTTTGACCGCCTCTGCACACTGCGTGGACATCTTCAGAGAACTATCCACGATGACGCCAAGATCTTTTTCCTGACTCGTTGTAGCTAAATTAGCCCCCATCATGTTGTATGTATAGTTGGGGTTATTTTTTCCAATGTGCATTACTTTACATTTATCCACATTAAATTTCATTTGCAATTTTGTTGCCCAATCACTTAGTTTTGTGAGATCTTTTTGAAGTTCTTCACAATCTGCTTTGGTCTTAACTATCTTGAGAAGTTTAGTATCATCTGCAAACTTGGCCACCTCACTGTTTACCCCTTTCTCCAGATCATTTATGAATAAATTGAATAGGATTGGTCCGAGGACTGACCCTTGGGGGACACCACTAGTTACCCCTCTCCATTCTGAGAATTTACCATTAATTACTACCCTTTGTTCCCTGTCCTTTAACCAGTTCTCAATCCATGAAAGGACCTTCCCTTTTATCCCATGACAGCTTAATTTACGTAAGAGCCTTTGGTGAGGGACCTTGTCAAAGGCTTTCTGGAAATTCAAGTACACTATGTACACTATGACTTGCCCAACTCAACCCATCTGAGTAACTTTTTTTTTTAAAGAGAATCATTTCATTTGTTTTTACATTTGTACCAGTAGCAGTATGATAAGAGTAAGCAAGATTTTGCAGTACATTTTCATGGCAATTTTGCAAGGCTAGTATAGGCTGTAAAATGCTTTGGGATTAAAGGTGGACTGTGAAGATGTATTTAACTGTATTTTCCTGTACATGGAGAAAATGTGTAAATCAAGCATTGTTGTAAGACTTTTCAGAGCATATATGTCTCTGTGAGGCTTTAGACTAAAGGTATAACCAATTGCTTGACTACAAGCATGGGTTGCTATTAAAAATGTTTAAGAGAACAAATAACCAATCTTAGTCAAATTCTATTAGTCAAAGATAAAGCCATATGATACAGAAAGGTAAGAGTTACTACTTTTCCTATCCTTCCAGGAGGTGATTCTCTCTGTGTATATATAATATGGTTGTTTGCAAGTTAGGGAAAATATATGTCACCCAAGATTGAACCCACACATCAGCTTCTTGTCCTATTTTCATGTGTCATCCTGTACCTTTCTTTATCTTTTGTTTTGGATATTACATTCCAGGTGCTAGTGGACTGTGAAGGTACCTCCCAACTCTACCAGGGCATAACATTCATATATCTTGTCTTGACAGGTTATGTATTTGCTACTGCCAAAAGCTGAGTTCAGCTTTGCAAAGTGTTCTGGGATACACGTATACCTTAGCACAAGTCAACAGGAGGAAACAGAGCATAATACAATTCAGTTAACACAGTATTCATATATATTATAACACAATGATATTAATATCATGCACAAAACACATAGTGTGGTATGTCCAGAGAGACAGAGAGAGAGTTTCCAAGAATCATGAATAAGAACAAGATGAATGCCAGTAACTAGAAGAGCAAATGCTGTGCTATGGGAGCAAGACAAGAAGGACATTTCTCTCAGTTCCAGAATTTCAGATCAGTATATAATATTGTAGCAAAGTAGACAGAATTAGTATCTTCATTGTTTGTGTTTTGTTTTCTATCATTATTTACTAATTAATCCAATGGTATTCTGAGTGGAACTGATTTATATGATTCAATGTACTTGTTCTAATTTTTTTGGTTGTCATTGCACTGCGGTAGCAAAGCTATAATTAATGGTAAAATCATTTTGAAGCGTTATAACTTTTTCCATTTTGAATGAAATTTCTTATGTTTGGCCTGAGCCCTAATGTGAAGTATTTTGGAAATTCAAACAAAATGCATGAGCCATTTGTGAATCATAGAAGCATGCTTTGTAGAATATTATATTTATTTCAAAAAAATCCTGTCCAGTCTTTGATTTGTAATAACTCAGAAATAACTGTATGTGTCTTTCAAATTATTTGTACTTCTGACTGAGGATTATGTGATTTGCTTCAGATATGAACTACCAAAGTTCTGACTGTTTGAAAATAATGAACTAAAAGAGATTTAAACACATACTGAATCATGATTAATCTGAATATACGAATAGCTAATCATTTACCTTTTTTCATGGGGGAGGGGAAGGGGCTTTGCAGTTGTTTCTGGGTACCATGTACAAATCCTTCAAAATATGGTATTCTGAAAGCCAGTAAACATACAAAATACAACTTTGACTGATGGCTTTAGTAGTTCAGAATTGTTTTGCAATTGAATCCCAATGAAAACTAGTGCATCGGCCTACTTCTACCTTTTAGGGCATTGAATTCTGTAATTGTTTCTCCATAGTCCCTATAATCTCTGCAAAGCACTTTCTCTCCCATTATTCTGCATGCTTTGCACGGCTCAGCAAAGTTGAACAAGCTAGCCTTGACTGGACAGCTGAGAATTGTCTCAGCACAAGGGAGCTCTGTGTTGGTGTGAACTAGTGTAGCTGGCTCTTGTGTCAACCCCTCTCCACATTACATTGGTGTTAGCAGCAAGAGGGTTGTGTGCCTGCCCTCTGCCAATTCTAAACTGTTATAAAGTTCCCCTATGCTGTGCTAGTTCATACTAATGGGCTGACGAAGATGAAGCAGGAGAATCTGGGAGACAGATGGCCTCCCCAGTTTTCAGCATTTTCTAAAAGTCAGGAAACTTGAGTGGTCTCACATTGGGCACCCAAAATCATTAGTTACTTTTTAAAACTTTAGCCTACTACTAATAATCCTGAAAACTGCTCCATTCTTTTTCTCCATTCCTAGCTCAAAAACAGTTTGGCTTAAAGGCTTCCCACTCATGTTCAGGGGTTCTGGAAAGAGTGGTGCTGGGGGTGGTGCTGCACCCCTGGTTTGAAATGGTTTCAGGGTTTACAGTTTTGTACAATGGCTTTCAGAATCCCACTATAAAAATTGTTTCAACCTCTCTGTTTATGTTGCATATTTATCTCCAGTGAGGTCTACTGCACAGGTCTATCCTTCCTCTCAGGACTCCCTAAGTTTTCAGAGCAATCCAGTTTTGGAGGAGTTCCTACGTGGTATGACTCCCTCATCTGGAAGTTCAGGGGTCACCAGACTGTTATAGGGATGAGAATTTGTGTGTATCTTTTTGCTTCCACAGGAAGGAGAAATTGTGGCTTTGCTCCTCTCCTCCTATTATGCTTCTGCCAATTGTGCTCCCTTTTCCTTGTGCTGCTCCCTTCTTAATTCTCCTCTTTCCAGTTGCATTTTCACTCCCTTTGCCCATGTCCTCCCCAGCAGGGGACAATGCAATAGCTGCTGCAGGCCACCTTCCTCAAACTGTCTTTTTTCCAGCCAGCAAAGTTGGAGAGGGAACTAGGAGCAGCTAGTGGAGGAGGAGAGGCAGCCTGCACAGGCCTAAACTCTCATGGCCTTAATGGCCCCAGCTAGCGAGCAGGAGATGCTTCAGTTTCTGTGCCCTTGCTAAATGTATATTCCAGCAGGGTGGAGGAAATGCAGGTGGATGGAGACAAATGAGTGTCACGCCCCCAGTATGATACTTAGCAGGTCTGAATCTTTAGTTACTTAGGGCTAGTCTACACTAGAAGCACTACATTGGTGCAGCTGCACCTCTGTAGCACGTCTGGTGAAGACGCTGTATGACGATGGGACTGAGCACCTCCAAGAGAGGTGGAAACTATGTTGGCAAAAGAAAATCATCCACCGACATAGCACTTATCGGTGTAATTTATGTCTTTCAGGGGCGTGGCTGATTCATAACTCTAGGCAACACAAGTTATACCAAAGTAAGTGGTAGTGTAGAACTGGCCTTAGTAATTGTTCCACCTACATTATAAACTCCATACACCATCTCTGTAGTTTATATGCTCTGTCATTAATACTACAGAGTTTATAATGTCTGCAAGTGTAGTCTATAGGTAGCGTAGTCTCTGTAAACTTTTTGCTGGTGGATATGGAGTACCCAATATTAAGGGATAAAGTTCAAAACTATTACACTACAAAGCTTCTTAGCTCAAGAATGACTGCTACAGAGCTAAGAAGCTACAGAACTATTACTACACTGCTAAACACTTCATTAGCTACTATGATAAGAGACTCACTATTACACTCATGGTAATTATTATGGAACTTGAAGCTTTGCAGCCTTAAGGCTGAACCTCCTAAATCTGAGCTCTGGAGAGTCCACACAGAAAATAAAATTAGTATATAAAAATAATGAAATTCAGACAAAAGATTAGATCAACACAGAATAAAGATTGTGGATATTAAAAACTTTAAATCAGAACAACAATTATCTGTATATTAGTTAGCTATCAAAAAAATAAAAACAATGCACAGATTACATTCATGCCTTAAATGTAATGCTACCTCTGGTAATCTGGACTGAAACGTCCTCATTTTATACTTAAATACATGACACCTACTGCACATATTTTTTTGTCTTGTGGAAGGCCAACATATTGTTGAAACTTAAGAAGTAATAAATAATAACAGATGACTGCTATGCCAGAGAATAGGCTAGTCAAATAATGAAACAGTGTTAATCCTGGTAGCATCATTCAAAGTTGCTTGACACAGTTGATCCCATTTGCCTACTGCCAGTGATATATTTTTGATCAGGAGAAATAGAAGTTGTCATTCTCTACAAACTTTTTGCTTTATTCCTCTGAGTTAACTAAATAGGGTAAGGATACGCATTCTTAGAGGACTCTATTTCCAGTCAGAAAGTGGATTAGGAGATGTTCTTTTAAAACCTAGAAATTAGCACTACGTTAATTGCTTGGACAAAGGAGCTCTCTCTTTTTCTGAAACATAAGGAAGGTCTTTCTAGAACAGTAGTTCTCAAACTTTTGTACTGGTGACCCCTTTCACATAGCAAGCCTCTGAATGCGACTGCCCCCTATACATTAAAAACACTTTTTAATATAGGGTTTCTCAAACAGGGGTCGCCGCTTGTGAAGGGAAAGCCCCTGGAGGGCCGGGCTGGTGTGTTTACCTGCCCCGTCTGCAGGTCTGGCTGATCGCGGCTCCCACTGGCTGCAGATCACTGCTCTGGGCCAATGGGAGCTGCTGGAAGCTCAAGACCCACTATTCCCTGTAATAACCTCACAACACCCTGAGGGGTCCCAACCCCCAGTTTGAGAACCCCTGTTCTAGAAGCTTTGTCACTTGTGAGTGTGTGTGTTTTACTTGTTTCACTAATTCTTCTTATTTTGAGTCATTTTTGTATAGCTTTTTTTCTGACTGAGCAGTACCAAGGCTACATTGTATCTTCCATTACGGTTTTTAGTCTCCAAAGATCTTTGTGTGTTAGTTTTCTCTACAGTTTTCTCTATTTTGCATATAATGAGATATTTAACACCTGATCAGATGCAGTTCACACCTTTATCTTCTATTTCTTTGGAGTATTTGAAAATGAAACGATTCTCTCCACCTGTACACACAGGTTGGGCACCTGTTTCTTCAACCCAGGAAGGAAATCAGATGTTTGATCTACAAATGGAAAGATTGCCTCTGGTGGTCTCCCCCTTATTAAAATTCTGCACAGCTTGAGGGCCACCTGGATATAGTAATTGGAGATTCAGAATCATTTTCTGTACTCTGGGATACACATTGATAGATAAATCAGATTCCACCTGACGTCATCCTTTGCCCTCAGCAAGTTTTGTAGCAGTCAGAAAATCTGAATTACTGATATTTAAGCTGCATCTAGACAACATAGACGGCGCTAGTTTCCCATTATCCTTAAAAGTCAGGAAGATGATATATTACTTTTGCTATCAGGATATGTATTGCAGGTGCATTCAGGCAGGAGCATGAACACTGGGAGAAGGAGTTAGTAATGAGGCTTTTTCTCCCCACACCTTTATTCCATTTTCATGTTTAAAAATCTACAAATGAGCATTTGGATTGATATATCTGTTGAATATCTTAGGTATCATTTACTTTCTAGCTGACTAAACATCCCTATCACTTCTCAGTTCATTTGAATTTATTCAGTCTTAAGTTTCTGAGATATTATAGAGCTAGTAAACTACTCCATGGAAAGTAAATTGTGTCTGTGCCAAACAAAAAACAAACAAACAAACAAAACAACCCAGAACAGATTCATCCAACACCCCAAATTCAGGGTCTCGATTAAATCCATACCAACATCAAAATATTGTGGGGCTTCATGCTATTTGGCCAAACCAAAATTTGGGATTCAGATACCCCACGCTATCCCCCAGCCTTCAAAATAGATTTTTTTTTTGAACTCCTGGTACAGAGAGTCAGAAGCCTCAATGTAAGATTAGGACAGGGTGGCAAAAGGCCTCACCAAAGCTCAGTAGTTGGCAGTGGGGGTAAGGAAGAAGTCTATGGGCATGTACTTGGGGCCTGATCCTGTGGCACTTCTTAGACCCAGGCCTCCATAGTTTTTCCACAACATAAAAGAAAGGATTCAATCATAGCCACCAGAGCAGCTAGAGCTTTCACCACTTTCCTCACACTTTTTGATATCCAGCTCATGGGCTGACCACGTCTTTGCTCATTGTATTATCTGAAGACTGTAAACTCTTCAGAGCAGTGACCTTCTATTTATCTCTCTGAAGTGCCATACACACATATGGTGAGAATGAACCAGTGTGGAATATCATGAAATGCGCAGTAGCCTCACAAACCCAGTCATAGCTCTGCCAACAAAATATCTAATAAGGTTAATTCCTGCTATCAGCCAGCAAATGCCACAGTGGAAATAAATAACTACAGCAAAAGACACCATTACATCTGATTACCAAATAAGCAGTAGTGAATAGGATTTTTTTTTAATAATTTGTGGGGACAGATTTTTAATTCAATGATGTAGACATTAAAAAAACCCCAAAACATTCCCTACCACTTTGTAACAGCTTTGAGTTTGGCAAAATGAAGCCCTTATTCCTTGGTTATATTCCTTTAAACACTGACTCTCCTGGCTTTCATGCGTGATTTGAAGAACCAAAAATTTTGACTGAAATTAATTATTTTTGGTCACAACAAGCTACTATATAAGAAAATGGTTCATTGTACTGGTACCATTGCCTAGCATGGCAGGGTTTAGGTACAGAAAGAGTATGCATCAGATGATCCAAAGAAAGTTCAGCGCATCTGTAATAAAAATTTGGTTCAAATTCTGTAAGGTGCACATTGCACTAAAAAGTAAAACATTCTCAAAAAGAGAGAGGACACTTCATTGCACATAAGGCAAAAAAAAAAATTATAATCCAATCACTATTGCTTTCTGAACAGCCTTCATGCCAGCACTTGTTCTTGCTGTATCTCTCTAGATAAGCATGTGTTCTGTATTTTTTTTTTTAAAAAGATAGCTGAAAATCTGCATTTTCTTGAATGGAACTGCCAATTAGAGCTCCACAACCTTTCATCATGTGACCTGAAACCATCTTGCTTGGAAATGCCTTCAGAATATGAATAATTCCTATTGACCCCATTTTTGTGAGTTTATGAACCCACAACTCACCCCAGGTTTGCTAAACATTTTTTAAGTGCTTTGAGTGAACCTGAAGGAAGTTTTATGTGAACCTGGATCTGCTAACCCTGCCACAGCAAGGAGGAAGGATTTATAGTTTTGTCTGAAAACCATGCATAACTTGGCAGGTTGGTTGCTTGGGGTTTTCCATTTTTTTTCCATATTAAAAACTCAATGTGAAATTCAGGTTATGGGAAATTGGAAGCCATCATATTGCACATGGTTCTTAAATGAATCTAGGTAATTGAGCAAATAGAGATGACTTCTTTTTAAAAAACTGAGTTCCTCTACTCTCTGAATTGATATCTATATAGTAATAACATAGTATAGTCATGTTCAGCTAAATACTAGAGATGGTACTAAATCTGAACACCCCGGAATTTGTAGGATGCATATATCTAGGACCAGGCTCTGTGTCTCAGGCCCATTTTGACTAAATAGTCTTCCAAATGACTATATTTCTGGAGGACAGACAGAACAAATGATAATAACATGAGTGAGAATTGGTTTGAGAGCATGTAATCCTGAAGTTCAGTTCTGTGTTGTAGTATAATTTGAATAAACTACGTATTCATAGTAGAATCTTCCTTTTACTATTTATCTGGAGCAGCACAGTTTGAAATCTGGTTCAGAAAGCATGGAATTTGTAACCAGATTACAAAATTGCACTTGATTAAAAGGTAAATTCCCACCACAAGCCACACGGAGAAATTTGAACTTTTAGAAGAAGGACTCTTAGCTGTCACATGATGCCCTTTTAAAGGCAGGAGGGAAAAAAAGACTATGTCGTTCCCTGCAGTATATATGACGTTACCATTCATGTAAACATGCCAACCAGTTTGATTCACAAATCGGTAAACTATTGTGTAGGGTGTACTCCTGCATACTAATCAGCAACTGTGATAATGTATTGCTGAATAGCGGAATACTAAGAAACTCTGCCCCTAAGTATTTAGAAATTTCTGAGAGGCCTAATCCTGTGGGGTGCTATGAAGTCAAGTGGAACTGAGTAGCTAGTGTATTTCAGGGACCACGCAGTACCGTACAAGACTGGGCCCCAGGCAAATGAAAAGAATTTCAAAACTGCTTTGGGGCTTGGCTCTGGATGTCTCTTTATTTTCTTTGACTCTCCTGAACTCTGCTCTGTCTAAAAGACTGAAAATGCACAAACATGGAATTGCCGTAAGCCTTCTTTAAACATTTGTTTTATACTCAGAAGTCTGCTCAGAAAGAGTTCAGATTCAATGCACCTGCAATTTATTGTTTTAAGAATTTCACTTCCAGTCCTTCTGAAGCAGTGACTACAATCTGAAAGCTACAAAAAGTGCTAATAAAAATAAGTAAGGCAACTTTTAGTAAGGGGCTCACTTCCATCTCATCTCAGGTTTCTTCTTTATAAAAAAAAAAAGAACAACCCATATAAATCCTGGATTCAGTGTTAATTTCCTTTTTTAAAAATGATTTAAAAGGTGCTAGATGTTTATTTTATCTATGTCTGTTCAATAGTTTTTTGGTTCCAATCCATTATGCTCCATGAAAGCAACAGAAATCCATAGAACCAAGTTCTTAATCTTCAACAGTCAACCTATTAAATCCCTTTTACACTGGAACTTGCCAAACAGTGACCAAATAATTATTTTTGCCTCTTTATATGCTTTTCAGAAGTTATTTGCCACATAATTTCTGTGATTAATTCCTCATTTGGAGCTTGTTCACCAACAGGTAATGGAAAGAATTTTATATATGAAATCTGAGCTGTTTTAGAAAATTAGATGCAGATCACATGGGCTCCCTCCTGCAAACATAAATGTGCTTAAAAATTAGGAACACAAAACTGGAAGGGGCCTCTTGGCTCATCAAGTCCAGTTCCCTGCTGTTGCAAGCAACTGTGTCATATAATCCTTTTCATAAACTTTTCAAGTTTCGTCTTAAAGCTGGTTAGGTTTCTTGCCACCACTACTCCTAGTGTAGACTGTTCCAGAACCTCACTCTTCTGATGGTTAGAAACCTTCTACATTTCTAACCAGGGCCTGTGCAAGGATATTTCGCGCCCTAGGCGAAACTTCCATCTTGCCCCACACCCCCGCCCTGAGGCAGCTACCCCCCTGCACCCTGAGGCGCCCCCCCCCGCAGCAGCCACCCCCCTCCACCCTGAGGCGCCTCCCTTGCAGCAGCTCAGCTTAGGCGCCACAAACCTGGGAGGCGGGAGAAGTGAAGCAGCCACGATGTGTTCGGGGAGGAGGCGGGGCATAGGTGAGCTGGGGCAGGGAGTTCCCCTGCGTGCCGCCCCCCCCCCGTTACTTGCTGCAGGCAGCCCTTCCCACGCTCCCCTGCCCCAGCTCCCTCTGCCTAAATGCCGGTGGCAATGGGGGTGGCCGAAGATCCGGCCACCGCGGTCGCTGCCAAAGAAAATGGCGCCCCCAAATCCCAGTGCCCTAGGTGACCACCTAGGTCGTCTAAATGGTTGCATCGGCCCTGTTTCTAACCTAAGTTTACTCAAGGCCAGTTTCTGCCAACATAGGCCTTTAGCTTAAATAGCATTTCTCCCTCCATGATGTTTACCCTCCTGATGTAAAGAGAGAACAGTCATAACCTTTTTTTTACTTTCATGTTGCTAAGCTAGACAAGCCTGGCTCCTTTAGTTTCCTCTTGTAAGATAGGCTCTCCATTTCCCTGATCATCCTAGTAGCTCTTCTCTGCACCTTTTTCAGTTTGAATTCATCTTTCTTGACCAGAGTTGTACAAAGTTTTCCAGATAAGGTCTCACCAGTACCTTGTACAATGGCACTAATACTTCCCCATGTCAACTGGAAATGCTTCACCTTATACATTCTAGAACTGAATTTGCCTTTTTCAAGGCTGCATCATATTAGTGGCTCATAGTCATTTTGCAATCAACTAATACACCCAGGCCCCTCTTCTACCTCTGTTAACAACTGAGCCCATAGCATTTAGCAGAAGCTTTTGTTGTACAACCCAGTACCTAATAGGCCTTACCAGGCCTGCTGCCTGGGGCTTTCCTAGGCTGGAGCTCTCTGGCTCCCTTGGCCTTTCCCCAGCCCTGCTCCTCTCCAGATACCTGGTTAAACTCCCTGCAGCCCGGCCCTTCTCTCTCTGAATGCAGAGAGGGACTATTTTCTCCTGGCTTCTCTGACCTTTATAGGGCCAGCTGGGTCTGTTTGGAGCATGGCCACAGCTGAGGCTGTTTTCCCCCAATCAGCCCAGCATTTACCCTGCCACAGCCCTCTCCAAGGGCTGTTTTAAGCCCTTCCAGGCAGGAGCGTGTGACAACCCCGCTACACAGTCCTCGCTCCAAAGTGTTTACCGTCTAAACAGACATAAGAGACAAAGGGTGAGAGAGAAAATAGAGAAGAGTACAAACAGAAGTTACTTGCCCAAGCTCATGCAGCAGGTCAGTGGCAGAGCCCATAGTGCTCTTGATTCCCAGTCAAATGCCACTAGAACATGCTGCCTTCATTATAAAATGTAATTAAACTAGAGCAGATTGAATAATTGAAAAAGTGAACAATAAATATTGTTTGAGAACGGATGAAGCAAATGGCTCCTCTGTTATCCATGGGTTATATTATTTATTGTTTATGAGTATGTGGATGGTTGTTGGAAACCACAGCCGGTTAGCACAGATTCTGGATTACTGATACACCTCGACTCCAATATAACGTGACCCGATATAACACGAATTCAGATATAATGTGATAAAACAGCGCTCCGGTGCGACAGAGTTGCACACTCCGGCAGATCAAAGCAAGTTCGATATAACATGGTTTCACCTATAACACCGTAAGATTTTTTGGTTCCCGAGGACAGCGTTATCTTGGGGTAGAGGTGTATCATGAGAAATACCACTTAATAAATGGGTTTCTGTGTTCTGCATGGGCTTAAGTTTCCATGTTGCCTTAAGGTGTCACTTTGCATAGAACATATTTCAGTAATCAAGTCTTGAGGAGACAAAGGCTTAGATCATAATATTATGGTCCTTGTACACAAGAAATGGTTGCACTCTATGTGAAAAATAGCACAATATCAGTAATGAAGAGTCACAGTATTGCCAAACCCAAGCATTCAAATCTCATTAGTTCAGCTCCAAAAATCCTGTAATTGACTTAAGATGAAATTTTAGAAATGATAAATGTTGAGTTCCTTTTATTTGCCCTTCTGGTTTTTGAGCCTTTTGGGTTCATGTTTTCTAGCTTTTCTCTGCAATCATAAAGGCAAGATAGCAATTTTTTCTTAAAACATAAGCTGCAGTTGTTGCATAATTAACATGACTCAGGAAGCTGGGGCTTTAAGAAAAAAACACTAGCTAGACTATCTCCCACTAGAATTGCAAGAGTTGATAACACTGCAGTCAAAGTGAACAGTCTGCAAACAACCCATAGACTGAAATTTATGTGCATAGACTAAATGGTGAACTATTACAAATAGCAAATATCTTGGTAAAAATAGGATTGGTTCATGATTTAAAAAGTCTAAATTTAGAATAACTATTATTCACAGTGAATAATTGGACCAGCTGTAATATTTAATGAGCACATTGAGTAGAAAAAAGAAAACTCTACAACTATGAGCCAAATTCTTTATCAGGTCGATAATTGTAATATTGTTTAAAAAGTGGCAGTAGATACTAATATATGTTTTAGTTTCAGTAACTTCGGATCCTTAATGAGATTTTAAGATTGGCCTTTGTTCAACAGCTATGTCAGTATCGTAGCAACTTTCTTCATCTCCCTTGTAATGAGTTATAAATTATAGATCAATCTCTTGCTGTGCAAATCCTGCCTCTTCTGCAAGTGGTACTTTTTTCCCACCCATATTTTACACACACACACACACACACACACACACACACACACACACACACACACACACACACACACAGTATTAGCAAACTACTAAAATTTCCATTACACTTTGCAGGTGGGAAACATCTACTGCCACTTACTATTTCTATAACTGTCACACAATTTCTGAACTTCAGGAGACTGAGTATTTTCAAGAAGAAAGTGCTATTGCCCCTTAAAATGAATTGTGAATTGATTTGTCAGTATAACCAAACCTTTTTCTCAAAACCACTAGACATATAACTTTCTCTCTATATATCTGTATGTCTATATCTAGATATATGTCTTTGTTACTAGCTTAGAGAAGGACCCGGTGAAATATCCTGAGTTCTCTGGGTTTTTTGGTATACATGCAGCAATATTTACACACACATATATCTTCTCTCTTACTTTGTTGCTCTTTGTATATTTGCAATTATCCGCTATGGGGCTGCATTTTGTGTACATGGGAAGAACAACCCTCACTTTACTAATGTGCTTATAATAAAATGTCAGCTACACTCAGTAAGCTGATGCAGCATTGTGGTAGAGTCCATGTCATTCCAGCTGTGTTACACAGCCTTATTTCATTTGGCATTTACACACTTACAAATCATAGTTAGTAGTGTGGACATGTATAGGCTATGTTGATAAATTGTATAGTCAATTGCTTGACCACTCTTTGGTTTGTTATTTCATTATGAAATACATTCAAGAGACCAAATAGCCAGTGTCAGTCAGATTTATTAAAATGGTACAGGAAAAAGGTCTATACAATATCAGGCCTGGTCTACACTAGGCGTTTAAATCGGTTTTAGGAGCTTAAAACCGATTTAACGCCAAAACCGTCCACACTAGGCACCTTATTATATATTTTTTTTATCTTTTTTTAACCGTTTTCCTCCCTCCTCCCTAAGAGAGGAGTAACGCGGTATTTGGTATTAATATTAGGGGTTAGGAGTGAGTGTGCTGATTGGCCTGGTATTGGTATTCCGGAGCTATCCCACAGTGCACCACTGACGCTGACTGGAATGCAGTGGTCAGGTAAACAGGAAAAAAAAAAAAAAGGAAAAAAATATTTTTTTTTGATTTTTCGTGTTGCCCCAGCGTGGGCTCCCGATGCAGCAGGTGCAAATCATCAAAAAAAAAAAAAAAAAGACCATGGACGATGTGATGATGCGGATCGCTGTGATCAGGGCATCCGCAAATATATCAGCTCGCTTAAGAAGAAGAAAATTCAGAATTTTTTTTAAAAAAATCTCCAGGGCCACCAGGGACTCAGCGCACTGCAGTGTGTAACAGTGTGGCAAAAGCCAAAGAATCAAAATGGACGTCATGGGACTGAGGACTGAGAGCTATCCACAGTTCCTGCAGCCTCTGAAATTCTTTTTGTTCTTGGGCATTGGCTGAACTCAATCTCTTGTCAAAAACACAGTATATCAGCTTTGGCATGGCACCACCACCACCCCCCACCCCCCCCCCCCCACCCACAAAACAATCCAAAGTTAAACAATCCTCTATACTTTTTACTGTATGCTGCAGAGCAGCTGCAGCAGACAGCAGCGCCAACAACATCCTTCCCCCCCCACATGGGCAGCGATGGTACAATATGATGATGCAGCTGATCTCATCATCAGCATCAGCTGATCGTCAAAAATGGCAATCCAATCCTCTGATCAGCAGCTCCATGGCCACAAAACAAGGATATGGAACAGCACCGTCATCAGCCTATTGGGTAATATTTTTCTTTTTTCTGGGGGGGGGGGGATGGTATGGATCCTCATCATGGCAAATCATAGCAACCATCCAGCCCCCCCATGTCATGTAAAGAAGATTCAAGTGTCAACCCCATTGTGCAGTGGGGATGCTGGGCTCTCTCACACACACTGCTCTCTGTCTGTGCTCTTCTCTCACTGTGGGGCTGCCTTCCTGCTGCTCCCACTTCTCCTCATTGTCAGTGTGTTCCTTATTCTGTATCTTTTTATTATCACAGTGGGGGGGATTTCACATGGAAAGCAGGGGAAAAAGTGGAAGGGAAGAAAGGAAGGTGGGGGAAGGCTGAGGAATCCAGCATAATTACATAGCAGACAGATAATTTCACCCTGACACAGTTCTCTCTGTTCTTCTTCTCACACTTGGCCATTATAGACAGGTTGATCAGGAACATACTATTAGGAGGGATTGATTCTATTTTTTTCCAGGAGTCATTCCTGTTGGCTGGCCGATCTGGCCAGGCACTTATGAGTGTATGCTGGAGGAACGGCCAACAAAACGATGGAAACCACAATATGGCAATACCTTTGGCAACTTTTGCTGGCTGATTGACCAGAGCTTTTGCACCTAAATGGGAGACTGCAACATGATCAAAGCAGCAAATGGTACAAATGGAAGGATGGATGATGTGGTGTAACCATCTATGGAAGGTTGCTGTCATGCAAAAGCAAAAAGCAGCTTCTGCCTCTGTGTGCGCAAAAGCTGTAAGCATGCTTCTGTCTATCTAGAACACATGCCTCGAGACACAACGCAAAACAAGCACCATGGTTGCCATGCATGCCATGGCAAAACAAAGGGCCATGAAAAAAGGGCTGTTGCTTGTCTGCTTTCCAGACGAAGGAAAGACTGACGACATGTACCCAGAACCAGACCCACAGGCAGAAATTTTGCCCCATCAGGCACTGGGAACACACCGGAAGGAAGTTTTTGGGGAGGCGGGGGAATGGGGGGAATGGGAAGAAATAGCTACCAAGGCGCTTAGGAACACCAGAAATCTAGGAATAGCGCACCACCGCGCCACAGTGCCCGATTTAATGTGGTTTTACTGTTTTAACACTTTATTAATTTATTTAATGTTTTTAGTGTTGCGTAAACATTTTATAGTAAAAAATTTATTGTACCCTCAGTCTCTGAAGAGCAGTCCCTTGCAGTGATGTTACATTCATCTTACAAAGGTGTGTTCCCCAAATTACACATTTCAGCTGGCATTATTTATATGATTTTGCAAGTTACACATTTCTTTACGTGTCACAAAAATCCAACTCATCAGTTTGTTCCAGTTCCCTAATTCATTGCTCTGTTCCTTCCTTATCTTTGTTTTGGATACTATCATTCCAGGTACTGATCCATGAAGGTACTTCCCGAGCTTGTACTAAAACATAGAATGAATGTATCTTGATTTTGACAAGTTTCCTATCTACTTGTGCCAAATGCTTTTTTTCAGCAAATGCAAAGTAATAGCAACCATAATATAAATAAATTTAACATCTTTGGTGCGGGGAGGGTTGGAGTGAATACCAAAGAATCCCACCACAGAAGCATTTAACTTCTGAAAAGGGATCTACACAAAAAAAGAGGAAGCTAGTTAAACAGTCATAAAAGTGAAAGGCGTGCAAACTGTATGGAAACTTACTTAAAAACACCATAATAGAGTCTCAAATTAAATGAATACCCCAAATTAAAAAGAATAGGAAGAGGACAAAAAAGATCACCATGGCTAAACAACAGAGTAAAAGAAGTGTTTAGAGGCAAAACAACATCCTTTAAAAATTGAAAGTCAAATCCTAATGAGGAAAATAGAAAGGAGCATAAACTCTGGCAAGTAAAATGTAAAAGAGTAGTTAATCAGGCAAAAAAAGAATGTGAAGATCAACTAGCCAAAGTCTTAAAATCCAACAGCAAAAAAAAAAAAGGACATCAGAAGCAGGAAGACTGCCAAACAATCAGTGCCCATTGGATGATCAAGGTGCTAAAGGAGCACTCAAGGAAGACAAGGCAATTGCAGAGAAGCTAAATGAATTCTTTGCATCAGTCTTCACTGCAGAGGTTGCAAAGGTCCCAAAACTGACCCATTCTTCTAAGGTGACAAATCTGAGGAACTGTCCTAGATTGAGATGTCAGTAGAGGAGGTTTTGGAACAAATTGATAATTAAACAATAAAAAGTCACTAGGACCAAATGGTTTTCATCCAAATGTTCTGAAGGAACTAAAATATGAAATTACAGAACTACTAACTGTAGTATGTAACACATCGCCTAAGTCAGCTGCTGTACCAGATGACTGGAAAATAGCTAATGTGGTGCCAATTGTGTAAAAAAAAAAAAAAAAAAGTTTCCAGAGGTGATCTTGGCAATTACAGACTGGTAAGTCTAACTTCATTGACCTGCCCGCGGGTCTTCGGGGCACTTCGGCGGCGGGACCCGGAGTGGAAGGCCCCCCCCGCTCCCGAATTACTGCCAAAGCGGAGGGCCCCCACCGCTGAAGACCCCAGGGCCCTGGAATCCTCTGGGCGGCCCTGGGAATAAATGGGCAGTTTTCAGAATGGAGAGAAATAAAAAGCCGTGTCCAATAGAGAGCTGTACTGGGACAGTGTTATTCAACATATTCCTAGATGATCTAGATGATCTAGAAAAAGAGGTAAACATTGAAGTGGCAAAGTTTGCAGGTAATACAAAATTTCTCAAAATAGTTAAGTCCAAAGCTGACTGCAAAGAATTAAAAAGAGATCTCAGAATACTGGGTGACTGGCAACAAAATGGCAGATGAAATTCAATGTTGATAAATGGAAAGTAATGTACATTGGAAAACATAATCCCAATTATACAGACAAAATTATGGGGTCTAAATTAGCTGTTACCACTCAAGAAAGAGATCTTGCATCATTGTAGATAGCTCTTTGAAAACATCTGCTCAATGCGCAGCAACAGTCAAAAAAGCTACCAGAATATTAGGAACCATTAGGAAGGGAATAGACACCAATACAGAAAATACCATGCTACTATATAAATTCATGGTATGCCCACACCTGGAATACTATGTGTAGTTCTGGTCATCCCATTTTAAAAAAGAAGATATATTAAAATTGGAAAAGGTACAGAGAAGGGCAACAAAAATTCTTAGGGCTATGGAACAGCTTCCATATGAGGAGAGCTTAAAAGATTGGGACTTTTCAGCTTGGAAAAGAGACAACTAAGAGGGGATATAATAGTGGTCTATAACATTGTGACTGGTGTGGAGGAAATGAATGAAGAAGTGTTATTTACTCCCTCATGTAGCACAAGAGCCAGGGGTAACCCAGCAAGTTTAAAATAAACAAAAAGAAGTATTTTTTCACACAACACACACTCAACTTGTGGAACTCATTGCCAGGAGATGTTGTGCAATTATAACTGGATTTAAAAAAGAATTAGATAAATTCATGGAGGATAGGACCATCAATGGCTATTAGTCAAGATGGTCAGGGATGCAACCACATGCTCTGGGTGTCCTGAGACCTCTGACTGCCAGAGGCTAGGACTGGACAACAGAGAATCCATTACTTGATAATTGCCCTGTTCTGTTCCTTCCCTTTGAAGCATCTGACTTTAGCCACTTTCAGAAGACAGGATACTGTAGTAGATGGGCATTGACCTGACGCAGATTGGCCATTTTTGTGTTTATGTTCTTAAGGTTTATGGGATACTTAGCATAAGTGAACAGGATTGTACTATAGGCCAGGTAAGGCTAGATAACTGTTTCAATATTTATGCTTAATGTTCTTTGTGCTGTAGAGAGGGGGTATGGTCTCCCGCCCTGACGGAAGGGGAGAGAGCCATGACCAACCCCTGGTGGGCAGAACTGGGATACCCGTGGCCACCCCGCCAGAAACAGAAGGGTGAGGCAGGAACAGGAACTATAAAAGGCTGGCCCTCTTGCTCAGTAGTGGCCGAGCTGCCAGAGGAGCAGGACATCTCTCCCTTGCTACTGGAGCCTGGGCCAGATGGAGGCTGCTTCCATGACAGTGACCCAGAAGAACTGCCAGAGCTGCCAAACAACGGGGACACTGAGGAGCTGTTGGGGTTGCCGCTTGCCATTTACCTGAGTGAGACCAATGACAACCCTGGAACCCAGGTATCCCCAAACTGGGAGTATAGGAAGAAGCCCAGGGAAGCTGAATAGGGTTCAGCTGTGTGACTGATTGCAAGTCGACCAGCCTGTTGTTGTCGGATTTCCCTACTGACCCAGTGGCGAACCACTCCACCACTGTTAGGGCCCTAGGCTGGAACACAGTGGAGTGGGAGGGCCTGCCTCCCGCTTTCTCCAGCCACCCCACTGTCAGGGGTGGCAGCCTCCCCACTTTGTGGTCAGGAGGCCTGCATTGATCTGGCTCCCGCCTGAACTAGGTCACAAGATGGTTTGCTGACTATCCCACCAGAGAGCGAACCTCCCCTAGACTAAAAGCAACAAAGAATCCTGTGGCACCTTATAGACTAACAGACATTTTGCAGCATGAGCTTTCGTGGGTGAATACCCACTTCTTCGGATGCAAGTGGTGGAAATTTCCAGGGGCAGGTTTATATATGCAAGCAAGAAGCAAGCTAGAGATAACGAGGTTGGTTCAATCAGGGAGGATGAGGCCCTGTTCTAGCAGTTGAGTGAAAACCAAGGGAGGAGAAACTGGTTCTGTAGTTGGCAAGCCATTCACAGTCTTTGTTTAATCCTAAACTGATGGTGTCAAATTTGCAGATGAACTGGAGCTCAGCAGTTTCTCTTTGAAGTCTGGTCCTGAAGTTTTTTTGCTTAGTGAGGTTGAAGTGTTCTCCTACAGGTTTTTGTATATTGCCATTCCTAATATCTGATTTGTGTCCATTTATCCTTTTCCTTAGAGACTGTCCAGTTTGGCCGATGTACATAGCAGAGGGGCATTGCTGGCATATGATGGCATATATTACATTGCTGGACGTGCAGGTGAATGAACCGGTGATGGTGTGGCTGATCTGGTTAGGTCCTGTGATGGTGTCGCTGGTGTAGATATGTGGGCAGAGTTGGCATCGAGGTTTGTTGCATGGATTGGTTCCTGAGCTAGAGTTACTATGGTGCGGTGTGCAGTTACTGGTGAGAATATGCTTCAGGTTGGCAGGTTGTCTGTGGGCGAGGACTGGCCTGCCACCCAAGGCCTGTGAAAGTGTGGGATCATTCTCCAGGATGGGTTGTAGATCCCTGATGATGCGCTGGAGTGGTTTTAGCTGGGGACTGTATGTGATGGCCAGTGGAGTCCTGTTGGTTTCCTGTTGGCTCCCCTAGACTGAACTGATTGCTGCCCAGTCCTGATTGAGGATCCTGGGCAAACAAAGCAACTGTTGCTCTGCCCTACCGCAGGCCAGAGCCCCACACCTGAACTGATTGCTGCCCTGGGCAAATAGACTCTCAGCTGCTCTACCTAATTGATTGTAGGTCAGAGCCCCTACTGGATTATTGCCCTGCCCTGATTGAAGTCCCGGTCAGAGAGAGACTCATTGCAGCTCTCCTAGACCACTGGCCAGAGCCATTAACTGTGTATTGACCTGCCCTGATTGAGGGCTCCGGGTCTATAGACTTATCGCTGCTCGGCCCAACTACAGGCCTGGGACACTAACTGTGAGCTGATTTTCCCCTGAACCAAAACACTTGAGGGGGCGTAGTCCCCCTCCCACCCCCCACCCGGGGGATGGGGAGAAAGCCACGACTGCCAGACAGTGCTTAATACGTACGAATATAAATATGATGTGGATAATACATATAATTAATATGATATATTTGTATATGCTATCCAGGCAACAGTTACCATATATGCAAATGTGCTTTTTGAGTTCCTGCATCACAGTACTTAGATAGGACCTCTGACAGGTGTCTGTTAGACCACTTGAACTTCCCTTCATAATCTTTATTTCTGTTGCCTTGACCACATCTCCACTCCTGGTATAGGTGTGATGATAGGCCTATGTCATTATAACAGCATGTCACCTTGGGTGTCATACGGACAACTGTATGGCATATTTTCCTACGGTTATTACCTGATGAACCTACCTGAACTAATGATCATTGCATCTCTCTACATTGCTATCCCCCTATCTGAGTGCCATGTGTGCTGGAGTGGCTATATGTCTATGATAGGGTCTCAAGTGTATGACACTTTCATCTGTAAGGCCTGTGCTTTTCTATTATTGCAGGCTTGCTCTCTAGTTCCCAAGGAGTATTATATTTTCTTATGCACTTTCCAGGTTCACCTTAGATGATACCAGTATACGAATTATTGCATACTTTACATACTGCTGGCATCTTCCAAAACATGATGTGTACAGTTTATCAATCATGTCCATTATAATATGTGATGTTTATCCAACCTCTGAGGTGTAATATTTTCTTATCTATGGTATGCATGTAACAAGTCAGAATGCACTTATGCTACTTTATATAGCATGCTTTTTTTTCCAGGCTACATACATGCAGTTTTGCAATACCTGAATATATAACTTTCCAAATCTTTGGAATGTTTCCCTGCCCTTCTTCACATGCATTCAGTTTCTGAGAAGCTGTCCATCCTTGTAACTTCCCCAAATTTGGCCCATTATTTTGAATGGGGTTCTTAAAGTTTCTTTATATGTGACTTGTTTTGGATAGGATTTCTGATGAGATTCCTCCTCTACCTTTTTCTACTTTGTTATAAAAGTCATTGGTCCCAAAAAGAATTATATATAAGAGTTCTTGCTGTCCAATTCCTCAGTAAGATAGAGACTGCCTTGGCCAAAACCCTTTTTTTACAATAGAGTTTTAACTAAGAGTACGCAGTTTCTGTAGCATTCCAGGGGATTCCATCCATACTGGGGTTTTTTTGTTTGTTTTTTTTTAAAGTGAAGCTGACATCAAACAGGATGATTTAACTTTAGTCCTGTTAACTTTTATCTGGAACTATCACTGAAATACATGTGATTTCCTATAAATAATCTCTCACATTAATTATTAATACTTGCTTTGCTGGAGAGAGAATTCCTCTTCTATTAAAGAAAGTGTCAACAATCCTACAAGCTCTATTTCCCTGTGAAGGCAATGGGGACAAGCAATTATTTTACGGAAAATGCATACAAGGAATTTTAGCTACGTATTGAATTGTACACTAAAGTCTATCTTTTTTTCTTTTATTTTTTGGACATTACTTCACTTTTCTTAGTTTTGGGAAGGGACAGATTCCTTCTGCTTTGAGGGTTTTTTTTTTGCTAGATCCTGTGAGCTTTTTGCCACAGGAATGATTTGATGTCTTTGTGGACAGTATTTTACAAGGCCAACTGTAATCTGCTGTAGAGAAGGGGGTTCAGACAACATACTAATTTGGATAATGTGGTGCTTTATGTTCTGCTTTCTTTGTCTCTGAGATGGCTGTCGCTATCTTTCACCACTATTGAGGTGCTGGATCACATCCATCCCTGGTGTAACTCCATTTAACACAGTGGGTTAAACCTGGGATGAACTGAGCTTTGTGTCTTATAATGATCAATTTATTACTTCAAGGCCCATTTGACCTATGATTACGGGTAAACCCATATTTAAAACGAAATACAAACCATGATGGTTATTTTGTATGGCTAGTGACTTTTGTCTGTAGGATACTGTTTACCAACATGGTAGTTTGTTGCCCTTTGAAAATGGGAAGCAGTAGCCCTGTTGATACTCTAAATATTGCTTTTAAATGCAAAATCAGAGTCACAGTGTAACAGAATAAGTCATGTTTATTCTACTGATTGAAATAGGACAAAATATCACAGCAACAATTTAATTACAAGTAGTATTCCTTTAGCAACTTGATAGGGATTTTGTTACCATCTTCCAAATGAATGTGGTGTAAGTGCAGGTTTTTAGAGGTAGATTTTTCTTTCAGTCTTAACAAGTAACTCCCATCAGTGCATACATGCTCTAAAAGATGATGCACATACATGCTCTAAAAGAAAAAATAACCTCAAAGTGATGTTTTACCTTTGGAAGAGACAGCAACAACCAGAGTTGATAGTATAATGGATAGTTAGGTGTAATTTTATACTATTTTTATCGATAACTGTTAAAGGGTGGAAGAAATCCTATTATTTGCATGAATGTATCATCCCGGATACTGTGGTTATATCTGACTTATAGCTATCCCTAGTACTCTACGGGTCAGTCTATCTTGCTTGGAATGTTACATACAAATTAAGAATTAGAACTGAACCCTAAAGACAGGAATATCAATATGACATATCCTATCCTTATAATGGAGCATCTATTATAGGAAGCAGCAATTTCTATGACTAATATGCAAAAAATGTTTATTGCTAGAGCTACTATAATACTTGTCACAAGTTTCCATCCTATGCTCCATGGACCACAGATGGTCCAGGGAGACCTGGCTATTCACATGACATTGTCTCTCCTTTTTTCCAGAAGAGAAACAGAACAGATAGAATGTGAGCTGCAATGAAGACTAAAAAAGACAATGCACTAGATCCAAAAAAGAATTTATTACCACACTGAGTGCTGGAATCCAGTGGAATCCACCACTCCAAATGCGGCACCTACGTTTCCAATAGAATCCACAGAGAGTTAGGTGCTTAAGAAGGTGATTCATAAAAGCCACCACACTGAGCATGAAGCTGCCTAAGCTATCTGGGAGGAAATGACAAGGAGAAGAGTATGAAATAGGCCCCACCCCTCAAAGGGACTTTGGTGCCTATCTCTGCTTGGGATTCTAAGCTGTGACACCTCTCCTGGAGTTAAGCACCTAATCTGTTTTTTTTGTTTTGTTTTTTTCCCCCAAGAAATGTGGGGAGCCTCCCTTATCAACTTTAGCCCAGTGGTCCAAGCGCTTACCTGGGATGTGAGAGACCTCCTCATTTTGCCTGATGTGGAGAATGAATTTGAACACACACACACGTGTGTGTGTGTACATATATAAAATCTGAATATATGTGTATGTGTGCATGTATATATAAATATATGTACTATGACAGTTTACATCAGGTGAGGATCTGCACCCTCACTGCACCCTCATCTGGCTGTGGAAAAAAGTTGGAAAATCTGACCTGAATGTAACCTAAAGACTCAAAATCCGGAAGGTAAATAACAAAAAATTATGTCTATATATTTAAAAAAATGATTTATTTTAAACCAATCTCATGAGTTTTTAACACTTGGGTTTGGCAATGCTGAGTGTGGACCCTATTGATTGGAATGTGGACTCAAGGCACCTCATGGATCATATCTCATCTACTGAAAAAGCAGGAAAATCCTTGGGTTATTAGGACTCAGTGGGAGCCCATGCAGCAGGAAGGAGTGCAAGTTTATTCCAAAGCCCAACCCTCCCCCCATTTCCCCAGCCTACAGCAAGCTCAGATCTAGGGCAGGGGAAAAGGTGCTTCAAGCCAACTCCACAAAGTCTTACAGCAGTACTCTCACAAAACAAAGTGCTGGGGGGGAGGCGGGGATGAATTGTTAGGGAGGGGGAAGGGCAGGTGAAGTAAAGGGGAGGCAAAGGGGTAAAGAGGTGCATGAGTAGTCCACACCATAGAAGCACTAGCTCCCACCCCCTTCAGCACCTCCCACATCCTGAAGAAACACCAGTAGCCTCACCACGTAACACCTAACAACCCCCACTTCATATTGTTTACTCCTGTGACACCCAATCCCATAATCCCAACACCATACAGAACTGTGGGATATAATGGGTCATAAGACGATTCTTAGGGAACAGAACATCTGGCAGTGGCCACTGTCAGAAGACAGAATACTGGGCAAGATGGGCCATTGGTCTGACATAGTGTGGCCGTTCTTATGCTCTTATGTTCTCCATCTAGCCCAGTATCCTGTCTGCTGACAATGGCCAATGCCAGGTGCCCCAGAGGGAATGAACAGAACAGGTAACCATCAGAACAGAACAGGTAACTCAGTCCCTGTTGCTCAGTCCCAGCTTCTGGCAAACAGAGGCTAGGGACACCATCCCTGCCCATCCTGGCTAATAGCCATCGATTGACCTCTTCTCCATGAATTTATCTAGTTCTTTTTTGAACCCCATTATAGTCTTGGCCTTAACAATATCCTCTGGCAAAGTGTTTCACAGGTTGACTGTGTGCTGTTTGAAGTAATACTTCATTTTGGTTGTTTTAAACCTGCTGCCTATTAATTTCATTTGGTGACCCCTAGTTTGTGTGTTATGAGAAGGAGAAAATAACACTTCCTTATTTACTTTCTCCACACTGGTCATGATTTTATAGACCTCAATCATATCCCCCCACCCAAGTCATCTCTTTTCCAAGCTGAAAAGTCCCAGTTTTATTACTCTCTCCTCATACAGAAGCTGTTCCAAACCCCTAATAATTTTTATTGCTCTTTTCTGAACCTTTCCCAATTCCAATAAATCTTTTTGAGATGGGGTGACCATATCTGCATGCAGTATTCAAGATGTGGTGTACCATGGATTTATATAGAGGCAATATGATATTTTCTGTCTTATTATCTATCCCATTCTTAATGATGCCCAACATTGTGTTCGCTTTTTTGACTGACGCTTCACATTGAGTGGATGTTTTCAGGGAACTATCCACAATGATGCCAAGAGCTCTTTCTGGAGTGGTAATAGGTAATTTAGACCCCATCATTTATTATGTATAGTTGGGATTATGTTTTCCAATGTGCCTTACTTTGCATTTATCAACATTGAATTTCATCTGCCATTTTGTTGCCCAGTCACCTAGTTTTGAGAGATGCTTTTGTGGCTCTTCGTAGTCTGCCTGTGACTTAACTATCTTTAGGAGTTTTGTATCATCTTCAAATTTTGCCACCTCACTATTTACCCTTTTTTCCAGATCATTTATGAATATGTTGAATAGGACTGGTTCCAGTAGAGACCCCTGGGGGACACCCCTATTTAACTCTGTCCGTTCTGAAAACCGACCTTTTATTCCTACCCTTTGTTTCCTATCTTTTAACCAGTTACCAATCCATGAGACAGCCTTCCCTCTTATCCTATGACAGCTTAGTTATCAGCTCTAGGTATCAGATACTTTGCTTTTAGAATAACTTCTCTCTGTTAATATCAAAAGTTCTTTATTTAAAGATACATAAAGCCTAAGTTGAAAATCTCCCTGCTTGAACAAGCTTTTATAGACAGACCTACACTAGCAACGCCCCCTCACCCCCAGTTCCTTATATCTCCTTGTCAATTGCTGGAAATGGGCCATTTTCATTACCACTACAAACAGTTCTTTTTCTCTCCTGCTAACAGTTTGTGGACCCTATTGCTCACCTTAACTGATCACTCTCCTTATAATGTGTATAGTAACACCCATTGTTTCATGTTCCCTGTATATCTATCTATCTATCTATCTATCTTCCTTTTTCATGTTCCCTGTATATATATATATATATACCTTCCTTCTGTATTTTCCATTACATGCATCCGATGAAGTGAGCTGTAGCCCACGAAAGCTTATGCTATAATAAATGTGTTAGTCTCTAAGGTGCCACAAGAACTCCTGTTCTTTTTGTGGATACAGACTAACATGGCTACTACTCTAAAACTAGCAACTTTAGTTGTTTTATTTTGATCTTACTCTGTACAGATTTCTGTCATGTTTGCCAATTCAGGCACTAGGCTGTTGCAGAATGATTGATGAAGAAGGCATAGAAGTGAGCTTCAGAAAAATTTTGCCTCATTTAAGTCAGAGTTCCTGCACAAACTTCAGAATTCTCCAAAGTAAGGTCAGCCCCAGTTGATGCTGATCCTGTGAGGAGAAGTGGATGATTCCTTTCACCATACTTAATAAAACAGTAAATTTTTATTGGAGCTCTAATGATATGTTTTGGATTCCTTCAAGTGCTACAATAAAATTTAAAACTTTTTCAACTGAAACTTTATCTTGTATATTCATAACATTAATTTTATTGATTTCAGTTTGAGGTTCAGTGCTCAATATAGCAAATTTTCTGTAATCTGACACAAAATGAGACACTGTGGGACAAATAATGTTAGTCAGTTTTATTAAAGGATAAAGTATTATAATTTTTTTATGAGACACTATTATCCCAGGAATAAAAAATAAGAGTCTGAAGCATTTGTCTTGGTTCAGATAATGTAATAGAGAACTGATACATAAGGATGCACTAAATCATTCTAAAATAGAATACCTGAGATATCTCTACTATGTGTTCCATTAGTTCAGTGCATGAACAGTTATCCATTTTCTTTGGGTAACCTCAAATTACCTGCATTGAAGAATCATCATTATGAAATTGTTTCTTTTGCAATGCTTCCAAAAATACTCATTTGTCACATGAAAAACTGATTTACCATAAACTAAATAAGTAGTCTGAACCTGAGGTTCCTCTCGTACTGAGCAGGATTACTATTGCAACAACACATCATCAGTAGGGTAAACCTAACCTGTCTCACTAAATAAACTAACCTGTTTATTTTGCATCAGGATCAAATAAAGAAATGATCCTGATGCAAAATGTCAGTGGTATGAACCCTTGGCCCATGGTTTGATTAACTGAATTGTCATGACTGTTCCTTGTTACCTTTACTTCAGTATAGTACTGATTTAAAGTGAAATTTATAGGGATATATAGTATTTAATTGGAGATATATTTAGACTTTTTTTTACAATAGTTAAATTTAATTAAATGCACTCAGAGCTCTAGTAGATAATGCATGCACGTCATTTTTCCTGAAATATTGGCTGATTTTTCATAATAACATGTGAAGCTACAGTAGATATTAGAAACACTGCCAGCCTGACACCTGCACTAAGCAACAGACTCACCCTAGTGTAATTTAATAAGATATCTTTTGTTATTAAACCCAGAATTTTATATTGCCAGCCAAACCTCTGCTGAAGTGGAAAATAGGTCCCAGAGGTTGTTCTCCTTTCTTCCACCTATAGTTATTTTTAGGGGGCTTTAATATTTAAAAGTCTATTACTAATTTCAGTGTTGCCCACACAAACCTGCTCGGTAGTACTGTGGCCAAATTATCCCTTGAAGGCAAGTGTTGTAAATAATGTTTCAGTTCTGTTCCTAGACACTTGCCAAGGTCATTATCTAGCTTTCCCAGAATCCCTCTATTCTGACTTTGATTGTGTGTGGTAACTAAGAAACGGTTATGAGATGCAATCACAAGCTGTGGCAGTCTTATCAAAAGCTGAGGATGGTCCCAGAGCACTGTGATGATGCCAATGGCTCAGCTGCTGCTGCTTCCTTAATACTTCATTTATCTTTTGATTTGGTCAACCAACAGAGCAGTAACAAGAGCAAACATAAAACAGGCAATACAAAGCACACATGACAGCCAGAGAGAATGGAAGCTCCAGGAAGCCAGCTGGCTGCAGCTGATTATAAAATCCCAATATTTAACTTTTAATATGTCATTGTTCCTTCCAGTATTACTATTTTGTAGTTATCTCTGTTATTGTCAACATTTTGTCAATATATATATGTAAACCTTGTCTATAAAAGTTTGCCCTAGGTTGCAACTTACAAGATCAGAAGTATTACTATTGAAAATTGTTTCCTTATTTTGTATAGCACCTTTCCCTGAGGATCTCAAAGTACATTACATATATTAATGAGTTCAATCTCACAACATCTGTGTTTATTATTATTCCCTCATGTGATGTTATATGATTAAAATATGACCATGTATATCATTGTTGCTACCACTGTTATACAATTGCAGCAAATCTTGTACAAAGTATGCAATGTAAGGTGTCAGTGGAAATGTTATGGTTTGCTGAATATGATTATCCTATTTGTATGCATGTACCTTTTTTTTTACCTGAAGTTATGAATATTGTCTATGTACCCAAATTTCAAATGTGTTTGCTCCTGTGGTAACAACCACGAGGTATTTTGCATCCAGTCTAGACAGCACATTGTGAATAGACTATCCATATTGATGGCCCATCAATGAACACAATAGGTGAAGAAGTTTATCCCTGCCCAATGGGCTTTTCTGTGAACGTTTTAGCCAGAATATGGGTAATGGCCCCTGCTATGACTCATTGAAGCATGCAAAGGCATGTGACTAGGTCATGTGACTCTAAACTCCATTTTATGCCTGTACTTTCCCACAAACTATGCTGGAGCCTTTTTTGGGGACAATGATGTTCACTCCACATGGCAGGAGGTATAAAAGGCCCTAGAAACATCTCCATTTTGCCTCTTTCCTGCTCTGATCTCTGGACTATGGACTTATACTATCAGAAGCATTACAACCAATGAACTGAGGACCTGCAATTGTTTTTGATGTTCCCAGAGACTTTATAAGCCAGCAGTTTATTCCATCACTGCTTCAAGCCTGATCCAAGACCTTTGCAATTATTGTATTGTGACAAAGTTCCTCCTCTATCTTGATGGGTCCTGCGCTTATTGGTGGATTTGTTCACCTCAGAGATTTACCATGTGGGTCAGGGAACAGCCCAGAGACCTTCCCCTCTGGTAGAATCCACAGTCTTGTTCAATTCCTCCTGTGTCTGATCAGGAGTTGGGAGGTTTGGGGGTAACCTGGGCCTGCCCTCTACTCTGGGTTCCAGCCCAGGACCCTTTTGACTGCAGCTGTCTAGAATGCCTCCTGGAACAGCTGCGTGACAGCTACAACTTCCTGGTTCCCAATAGGAACACTTTCCTGTACTCATCTGGCCTGACCCTGTCACAGTATGTATTTGATTCCTTTGACCATTTTAATTCTCTCCTCTTTCTTTTCTCTTATAAATAAATAAACCTTTGCATATTAGACACTAAGGGATTGGCAACAGCATGATTTTTTAGTAAGATCTGAGTTGTATATTGACCTGGTATGTGGCTGGTCCATTGACATAAGAAGAACCGTTTGGTTATGAAACTGGTTTTAAATAACCACTCATCGTTAAGTCTAGTGTCTGGGAACCAGGGCAGGGACATCTAAGGACACTTTTGTTAGCAAGTGTGGTGAGACAGAAGTTTACTTTTGTTACTGTTTTGGTATATTTTGTGGAAAAATAACCATGAGTTTTGTAGTGAGCCTACTCTATTTCTCAGCAGTTTGCCCTGAATCTGGAATTCTCAGCTGTGACCGACTGAGGCACAGTGACACCTCCATTTTACTGACAACAGATGGATTAGGGCTGACATTTTCAAACCTGGCTTCCTGAATTTACTCATCCAAATCCATGTTTAGCCACTATATATAGGTGTGGCTGCCTGACTTTAGGAACAAAGAGAGAGAAAAAAATGGCCCAAGTTGTTCAGGTTCACATAGAAAGTATCTGGCAGTCCCCTGAGTAGAACCAAAATTTTCCAGCTGCAAGGCCCATATCTTGGCCATTTGAATATCATTCCATCTATATGACTTTTAATTCTAATGTGTACCTAACTCCAAAGCATTCGGCACCTACAAACTGTCACATTCAAAATTAAAGTGCTTTACTGTGATGGGTTATGCCCCTCAGGAAGCCACCTGATGTGCTTTGATACCACTGAGTTTACCTGTTCTGCCAGCATGGGCCCCCTTTAATCTGTCTTGCTGAGCCAGGCTATTAAAGCCTCCTTTAAAACACACACACACACACACAGACGCACGCATGCACGCACGCACACACAGCTGCAGATCAGCTCTAAGAAGACTTAGCTTAAGGGACTTGCTCCAGCACTCTGGTGATCACTCCTTTTAAGGGGTACAAACCCAAAGTTTTTATGAAATTCATCCCCTCCCTCAATGTAGACAGAGGTGTGCCCTTTTCGCCCCACACCCCCAGTTAGAAGTTAAGGAAACTGGGTTTAATTATAAACAAAACAAATGTTATTAACTAGAAAAGGCAGATTTTAAGTGGTAAAAGAGTAACAAACAGAACAAAGCAGATTACTAAGCAAATGAAATCAAACATGCAAACTAAGCTAGTGTCACTAAAGAAATTGGTTACAACTAGTATTTGTTACTCTCCATATTGTTGCAGGCAGGTTGCAAAGTCTCTGTGTTTCAAAATTTCAGATAAGAGACAGAACAAAGAAATTACTGACCAAATAAAGCAAAATACACAAGCTAAGCTCAATATACTTAAGAAACAGGTTAGAAAATGTAAATTGTCACCTTAAACCTTATTTTAGGCAGGTTGCAAAGTGTCTGTGGTTCACAGTTCCAGTTATACTCCTTTTCAGACTGTACCCTTGTCTCAGTCTGGGCTCCCCTATTGTCTTCCCTTGGGCAGACAACCATGGAGAGGAGGAATCCTGTTTGCCTTCCTCCCCACCCTTAAATAGGCATTACACAAGGTGGGAATCCTTTTTTTCCCCAAACTTGACCTCCTTTCCCTTCAGTGGAAAGTTACAAGAATTCCCAAGTAATGTTTAGTATCAGGTGACAAGGCAACCTATATCTGTATTATCACAGAGTCCATGAGTCCCTTTTCACAGTCCATTGTCCTCGCTGATGGGCCATCAGCCCTGTCTGGCTTTTGCATTGTTGTACCTGAAGTGTTAGCAGTGGGTGTCACCCAAAGTAGCATAGTTGAAATACAGATACATAGTTAATATTCCTAACTTCAGATACAGAAATGATACAAACATACAGATTGGATAATCATATTCAGTAATTCATAAGCTTTCCAATGGTATCTTATATGATCCATCTTGCATAAAGTACATCTCAGTTATGTCATATTAATATCATAAGCATATTTTCATAAGGGATATGCAGTGTAATGTCACATTCACAATCTCTAGCTTTTGGAGGGTCAAATCTGGCCTCACTGAAAAGAAAGGCAAAACTTCCATTGAGTTCAACAAAGTCAGGATTTCACCCAAGGTTTTATTTTATTTTTAAATAATAAGAAATGTAAACCCACTGCTTTAAAAATCTTTGTAACTTTCAAGAATGCATATTTTTCGCTCTTCCCCTCTTCATGTCTGCACCATTAACAGTCTTTAATCACAGGATATCTTAGATATACATAGATGTATAGTTTTAGAAAACAGATGTGATATCATATAATATTATTTGAATAATAGGATGTGATTATATTAACAACTATATAATACTTGGCTGTAAAGGCTCAGAGATAAGGTTGTATATTCAGTCTTAAATTTAGTATTTCTAACTTTGAAGTAACTTTGCA
The DNA here is from genome assembly GCF_016161935.1 of Mauremys reevesii. Lineage (NCBI taxonomy): Eukaryota > Metazoa > Chordata > Testudines > Geoemydidae > Mauremys > Mauremys reevesii. The sequence continues at coordinate 130,702,220 of NC_052623.1, read as the reverse complement.
GCTTAAGCTACGTGTGTGAGGCTGTATGGGTGTATGTTTTCGTTTAATGAACATAAAATCACAACATTAATATTTTAATCACTTGTTCATTATATTTCTGTTTATTCATTTGTTCATATTTATTTACTTATTTATGTATTTATTATTTAATTTGCAAATAAAATTGAGGAAATTATCCTTGATTTTATATATCAAGTCCTGTCACTATTTTTGCACAGTTTCATGGTTGTTCCATGTTTCTTACTGCAGTGACTTTACCTGGCTTAGGTTTGAAATCACCTTCAGTAATGTTTTGTTGAAAATGGCTTGCTTCTGGAACACAGATCATTCATTCTAGAAGACCTTTTTCTTGTGGTCTCTGGAGTACATCATGAAGCTCTGCATTATATTCTTCCTATGAATCACCTAATGATGACAATGTCATCAGTTCTGTAGCTGCAACTCCACTGAGAGCCTCATCAATCTTGTGGTAGAAGTAATCTAATTCTCAGATAATGCTAAAAAGCAGTCAAAACTATATGTAACAGCCAAAATTTGTGTTCAGACTGGGTAGTCATTAGGACCTGGATATGCAACAGGAGTTAAGGGTTGTGATGTGAGCATCACCACACCTAACTTTTAGGTATCTAGAAATACAGTGCAATTCACAAAACCTGAATTAGATGAGTAGGCTCCTATAAGATGAATGGGGAGAGACCGGAGCCTTAGACTGTGATTCATGGAAGCCAGAATCTTAGGCAGGGTGTCGCCTGAACTAAGCAATGGGAGATGACTACCACAGAGCTGTGTACTAAGCTTCACCTTTCTCACAGAGATAGTAAGAAAGTGGTCTCAGCTTTCCATTTGAATAATATCCAGCCCAAGATGACATTAAATATCAATTTGTGTGGCTCACTGTTGGTGCACAATTATAATCCATAGTGCCTGGCTATAACCCTGGCCCACACACTTAGCGTCTATCGCCACCTTGAACAAACCAAAAGGAAAACAAAGGTCAAGGTCAACATCATACAGAAGCTTGCAGGAACATCTTGGGGAAGCAATGCCTGCACACTCCAAATATTGACACTAGCCCAGATCCATTCCACAATGGAATCCTGTGCCCAGTTTGGAGTGGAAGCCGAAACTCCATTTTTGTGGACACCAAAATTAACATCACTCTGTGCAGCTGTTGATGTACCAAACAAAAATCTAATTGATGACCCAACTGTGCAAGAGCCAGGCTTCTCCTCTCCATGGCGTATACAGACAGCTCTAAACTGTATGCACACCTGACATGGAAGATGTGCATACTTATTTCATCGAAGGAAAGTGAGGGAATTTCCAAACTGCTACTGTGCCATGATGCAAACTGTTGGACACATCATGGACGATTGCCCAATCTATGCTCATCCTGAAGGTGTTGCAGTGAGTCACATGGCTACCCCTTCTGCTCTGGATTCGATAAGAAACCTTAAGATCCAACTGTAGTCATGACATTGCTTTGACTGTTCCACTATTACTATCCAAAAGGAGAAGAAGGTGCTTAATTCCAGGGTGCAGGGAGGTGTCTATCTCTGCCAGATATTCACAGCTGTAAGTCCTCTTTGGATTTGGACTCCTAATTCCATTTTTTCAAGAAGCCTGAGTGGGGGGAGGAAGACTTCCCTCATAGATTTTAGCCCAGTGGTTAAGATACACACATAGGAGTGAATCCTTGTTCAAATCCCAACCCCACCTGAGTTGCAGAAGGGATTTCAACAGGGATCTACCACCTCTCAGATTAGGCTGTAGGATATTCTGATGGGGGGGAGGTCCTCAGTGTCCCCTGTTGAAGCCCTCTGTGGATAAATAATGAAAGAGCCATTAGAGCAGGGAGATGGGCTTAAACTGTGGGTTTTCCATCTCCTAGGTGAGTACCTTAACCACTGGACTAAAGGTTATAAGAGAAAGGTTCTCCCTCTCCTCCCCTCCCCTCCCCTCCCTTCCCCTGACTGTTTTGTGCACACTCGCTTAAGGGGCCCAATCCCATAGGTATGCTCAGAGGCCACTTACTGGATTTGGTGCAACATGCAAGTTAGACATCAGAACACCTATCCTCTATTGGTTTGTGACTCACTCTCAGGGTTAGGCAGGAGATAGGTGCCCAGACATCTTGAGGGGGGAAACAGTGTGTATGCCCAGAGGGAGAAACATATGTACCTGGGGTACTTTTACTGCAAAAATGTTGGTGTAGTGTGCATTTAGGCACTTACCGGGTCCAGCAAGAGTTTTCTGCATCACGTTGAAGCCTAAAGCTGGGTTTAAGGTACCTAACACAGGAATGTATGTGCCAAAATCCTTTTGTGTATCCAGGTCTAAGAGTTTAATTGCCCAATATCTTGACCTTGTACCCATTACTGAGGAAGTAAGCATTGATGGAATTTGGTGTAATGTCCATAAACTGGCAAAGAGTAACTATGTGGCTTTTATTGATCAGTTAGATTCTTACAATAGGGTTACCAACCCTCCAGAATTGTCCTGGAGTCTCTAGAAATTAAAGATTAATTCATGTGAGGAACCCTCCAGGAATACGTCAGCCCAACCCTATGTCGTGATCCAGACAAACTCTGCATTTAGGTGGGTTTATTCATTTCACAACAAGTCAGTTAATCCCTGTATGTGTCATGTGAACTAATTCCTGACTGAAGTATGCATGAAATGCAAGTGGTACTTTGTGCCTGGACCTAACTCATTAAGTCATGATGAAAGGCACATTCCCCATGGAACAGTTTCCACAAGGAAAAATAGTTTTTTGAAGCTATAGGAATATCAACAGATGTCAAAGAGTAATGTTTTTGACCATGAGGTTAATATCTGTTATCTCAATATCCCGATACACTGGATGTGTCCGGGCCAGCTCGGCATGTTTTTGCAGAATGATGTTGTAGCACTGCACCTTGTTAACAAAAAGTTGTCAGCTTAGTTTTGTCTTTCTTTTGAATAGGTGCTTAGGGAGAAGATTAAAAATGGGCTGATAGGGCAAAAAATGAAAAAGAATGCCTTTTATGAAGGTGAGGGTCAACTCTCAGAGTCACTGGATTGGCTTGAACCTCAGTTCATGAGATTCACATTTGCTTTCTGTTTATATCATTTCATTATAGGTTATTGTTATAAACAGTAACCTTTAAGGACAACAGCTTACTGACTACAGTTGGTATTATTCTTGCTGAATCACTCCACCTACTTTTCAGAGCCTTTTTATCATATCACGTTCAGCAATCACTTCTTGGATGATGCTGTGTGCCTTTCAGCACAATAACTGCTGAAACTGTGTGTGTGTGTCTCTTGATGTGTGAAGTCTGCTGCTTTTCTTTCTATGCATATGGGAGGGGAAGATCAACTGTCTCTCTAAATTTGTGTTCTCTCCCCTATGAATAATTATGCATGTTATCACCTTGCATCCATCCAGACATTGTTTTCACTTGTAGCAGCTGGCTATATCAGTTTTTTTCTCCCCTGTGGGTAGTGTGGCTCCTTCAACGATATTTTTTTTCCTTCAGTCGAGGAAGAGATTTTACCCAGAACTTCAGAATATGGTTTCATACCATTCCATTACTGCCTGCACAGCTACAATCGTTAATAGAGTTATTTCATTTACAGTCTAGTCAAATGTCTTTGTGGTCACATTTTGATGGGCAAAAATGGTACCTTCCTTAAATCCTGTTAGCTCAATAAGGTATCTTAACACAACTGAAAAGCCATTTGAATACTCACTAAGATACCAGGTAGCACTCTTGAAGTCATGTTAATTAATTGTGTTGTGGAGTAAATTCCCCTCTAGGCTACAACACAACCAACTAACACAACTTCAAAAGCATTGGGCAACTTTAACGAACATTAAGACTTTTTCTTCACCAGAGACTGAATTTAAGATTTCTTGTTAACATGTTCTACATCCACACCTTTCAGTCAAGACATAGTAATGTCATACGACAAGCAAGTCACCATGGTCTGCAATATAGGGCATATATAGTTTGTATATAGAGAGATATAGCTTTTCTAGCTTTTAGCTAACTCAAGATGTCTAAAGTGAAAATGTATGGTCACAATACATATATGATGGCCATCAATTCACTCCCACAATCCTTCAGACCACCCAAGACTGTGTTCTCTTTTGCCATCTACCTGCACCCTGTTCCCTGAATTAAAGCCACCTACCTTCTTATGGTTCTCTTGAGCATCATCAATCCCACAGTACCTTCAACTTCAGTTGTCCCCCAGCTGTGATACAGAAGTGAGAAGAATGCTCTGCAAAAAACCTATGGAAAAGCTGTCTTATGAAAGGAGACTCAAAGAGCTTGGTTTGTTTAGCCTAACCAAAAGAAGGCTGAGGGGAGATAGGATTGCTCTCTATAAATATATCAGAGGGATAATTGCCAGAGAGGGAGAGGAATTTTTTAAGCTCAGCACCAATGTGGACACAAGAACAAATGGATATAAACTGGCCATTAGGAAATTTAGACTTGAAATTAGACGAAGGTTTCTAACCATCAGAGGAGTGAAGTTCTGGAACAGCCTTCCAAGGGGAGTAGTGGGGGCAAAAGACATATCTGGCTTCAAGACTGAGTTTGATAAGTTTATGGAGGGGATGGTATGATGGGATAGCCTAATTTTGGCAATTAATTGATCTTTGACTATAGGCGGTAAATATGCCCAATGGGATGTTAGATGGGGTGGGATCTGAGCTACTATAGAGAATTCTTTCCTGGGTGTCTGTCTGGTGAGTCTTGCCCACATGGTCAGGGTTTAGCTGATCGCCCTATTTGGGGTCGGAAAGGAATTTTCCTCCAGGGCAGATTGGCAAAGGCCCTAGGGTTTTTTTCGCCTTCCTTTGCAGTGTGGGGCACAGGTCATTTGCTGGAGGATTCTCTGCACCTTGAAGTCTTTAAACCATGATTTGAGGACTTCAGTGGCTCAGACATAGGTTAGGGGTTTGTTGTGGGAGTGGATGGGTGAGATTCTGTGGCCTGCGTTGTGCAGGAGGTCAGACTACATAGACTCATAGACTTTAAGGTCAGAAGGGACCATTATGACTTGGGGCCCAGAGGAGGAATGCATAGCAACGCAACATAACTCAGAAATTGCTGGCTGATCATGGGATCAGCTAAAGCAGAAAGCAGTTCAGGGATAAAATAAAGATTAATAGATTACAAAGCCAGAAGGGACCATTGTGATCATCTAGTCTGTATAACACAGGCCATAGAATGTCTCCAGAATAATTCTTAGAGCAGATCTCTTAGAAAAACAATCCAATTTTGATTTAAAAGTTGTTAGTGATGGAGAATCCACCAGGACACTGGGTAAATTGTTCCAATGGTTAATTACCCTCACTTTTAAAAATGTGTGCCTTATTTCCAAGCTGAATTTGTCTAGCTTCTATGTCCAGCCATTGGATCATGTCATAGTTTTCTCTGATAGATTGAAGAGCCCATTATTAAATATTTGTTCCCCATGTAAATACTTATAGACTGTAATCAAGCTAAAATATATTGAGCATCTTTGAGTCTATTTAGCTTAACAAAGAGAAGGTTAAGGGGTAACTTGATTTCTGTCTGTAGGTAACTACATGGGAAATGAATATTTAGTAATGGGCTCTTCAGTCTAACAGAGAAAAGTATAACATGTTTTGAGGTGAGCTACTAGAGGATGAAAAAAACAATTCCGATCTGGGGCTGCCCCAATGAGTTGCCCATTTTAAGAGGCAGTGGACCACATGCTTAGTACTGCCCTGAGCACAGAGCCCTATTTCCGTCTGGACTCACCTATAGATTTGGCATCCGTATGTTTGTGAGGATGTAGAATCCTTTCCCTTGGCTGTCAACAACCAGCCAAGAAAAGCCTGAAGCCCTAAATCACAGGATCTGCTAGGTGAGGTAGACCCACTGAGCACAGTGGAGTGCTAGAGCCCCATGAATCATGAGTGCAAAAGACTTAAAAGTAAAAGGCTCTGTAGCCAAAGCCATGACAAAATACAGTATGTAAGTACAATCCATTCGGGCACTACCACAGGACTGGGCAGCACATTAAAGCAATATGTGGTATCACTCTCCCACTAGCGTAACAGCTGGTTTATTGAAGATCTTATATTCCTCCATTCTTCATGAGTAATAAAGTAGAAGTTTTAATACAGTAGAAATTCCAGGTGATCTATCAAATTTCTGGGCAAGTTCAAGTCTCCCTCTGCCTCCCCTGAAATTCACAAACCCTCAATGATTTATCATTTCTTCTGTTCTGATATGAAACAGAAATATTCCCTTTGTGTAGCCAGAATGTCTCCACCCTGAGGCCTGGAATAACTAAAGGTATGTCTACATGGCAATAAAACACACGCGGCTGGCCTGTGTCAGGTGACTTGGGTTCACAGGGATCGGGTCGCAGGGCTATAAAATTGCAATGTAGACACTCAGGCTTGGTTGGAGTCTGGATCTGGGACCCGTCAGCCTGAGCCTGAACATCTACAATGCAATTTTTTTGCCCCTCAGCCTCAGTCCTGAAATCTGGAGTCAGCTGACCAAGGCCAACCACAAGTGTTTTATTACAGTGTAGATATAACCGAATTGGTCTTTTCTTTTCTCCAGGTGATCCAACAGGACTCCAGCATGTAAGGGCACAGCAGCCTGGAATAAGTTGAAATAATCATAGAATCATAGCAAACAAACAAAAAGGTTTTGAATGTACTTGAAACCCAGTATGGTTTTATACTCTTTGATCACACCCAGAAATAAATGGGATTTTCATGGTGAAACAAAGCAGCTTTAGTGATAGATTTGCAAACATCTAGAATATGACAAGGTGATAAGTAACAGCATGGATTTGTCAAGAACAATTAGTGTCAAACAAACCTGATAGCTTTCTTGGATGGTGTAACAAGCCTTGTGGATAGGGGTGAAGCAGTAGACATGGTATATCTTAACTTTAGTAAAGCTTTTGATAGTCTTGCATTACCTTCTCATAAACAAACTAGGAAAATGCAACCTAGATGGAGATACTATAAGGTGGGCGCATAACTGGTTGGAAAACCATTCCAAAAGAGTAGCTCCTGTCTCATCTGGATGTGCTTAGTAATTCTTCAGGATGTTTAAGAAATAGGAGGGATGATTCTTAATGCCCTAGCCAACTCTCCCTGTCTACAGTAATACCACCACAGATGAGCTGGTGCTGATACAAATGTTCACAGTTGTATACAAGATGTTACCGATGCAAACACAGAACCAGAAGTACAGCATATTTCACTGAAAAACAGTTTTGTAATTCAAACACTTATATAAGATAACAATAGAATACATTCTGTCAGCAAGACTCACTGGGATAAGAACAGTGCACTTTGTATGTGTGTGTGTGTGTGTGTGTGTGAGAGAGAGAGAGAGAGTTGCTGCTCTGAAACAGTTAGAAGGAATATTTTCCACTTCTCTAGTCCACAAGAACGAACCAGCTTCACAGCTTGCCCCATCCAAATGCAAGTTTAAATTCACACATTAAAAAAAGGTTTCTGTAACATTAAGGCTATAATAATGCAAAGTGCTAGGAATTGAAATCAAAAGTTGTCTTTCCGTCCTTAACTTGGATTGCAAACTGAAAAGTCACTGGCTTTGAGTAAAGGATGGAATGATGTGCTTAGCTGTACATTTTCTTTGCTATTATTCATTTGGGAAAAAATGCCGAACAAATCTGAGGCCAATTTCTTCTCATAGAGGAGTTCACATAGCTATGATACGCACTTGGCACTTTCGCAAGAGTAATAGGGATTTGATTATTTTTATGAAAGAAGGGGCGGTTTTGCCTTGCCTTTGTGTAGTTTGAAAAGTTATCAAAAGTGAAAATCATTATTTATATAGTAGTATCACTAATAACCCCAACCAGGGATCAAGATCCCATGACACTCACCATCCAAACAAATAACACAAAGTCATTCTGTGAGTGACACAGCTCACAATCTAAGATTTAAGTAAAAGATTTTCAGCAGAGGAAACTGACTTGAATTTACTTTGAGATAAATACCATGCAATGTTCCATTTTAACTGTGAATATCTTGTAAAGAATGTCCAGAAAACAAGAAATAAATGAATCTTCTTGGTGATTTTTCAAGAATCTAATTATACAGCATTCTAAACTTTGAATGTTTCCTTCACTAAGACTTTCACCCTGTTTTGTGCCGCAAAATGAGGTCAGTTCAGTTAACCCAGAGATATTCACAAATGAACATTAAAGGCATTTAATCATAGCTTCTGTTTTTGGAGGAATTTTCTTGTGACATTTTCCCTCACAATTTTACATCACAGAAAAGTGTTACCGGGGCTTATCTGAACCCAAATCTGTGGTAACAAGTCTCTGTTTTCCAAGTGGTGTCAGGAAATGAATCAGTGGGGGACACAGCACTTTCATCTGATAAATCATTGGTACACACAAGAATGCTTCCACCCAAAAATCCTTGGGTTTTTTTAGTACAAAGTGCACATCAAAACCTAGCAATAGTCTTGAAGTACGCCAGATAGGTGTAGTTACCAAAGTTTGAGGCGATATCGAGTGATTCAGCAGCAGGATTTCGGTTGCCAGCCTTTCTTGTAGTTGTGGGGAGTTAGGTATCAGTCTCCTAACTCGTAGAAATCCTCTTGAACATCTTCCAAGCTTCTCCAAAGTACACACACTAACTAAACTCTTTTTATATATAATTCAAAACAAAGCACTCATAGTAACTTCTAATAGGCTGTGGTTTCCCTAACAACAGCAAAGAAATAATAATTTCTATTTATGAGCAAAGCAGCTTCCAGCAAGTAACTTACAAACACAGGAACCCAGACCCAAGGCCAGCTATTCCAGAGTTTCTCAAACAGGGGTTGCTGCTTATGTAGGAAAAGCCCCTGGTGGGCTGGGCTGGAGTGTTTGCCTGCCCTGTCTGCAGGTCCGGCCGATCGCGGCTCCCACTGGCCGCAGATTGCTGCTCCGGGCCAATGGGAGCTGCTGGAACCCACCCAAGGCTCCACACATCTTATCTCATCTACCCACTGTGTTTTGAAGCAGGTCAACCAATCAGGTTATGCCAAATGTTTACTATGGTAGTTGTGGTTATTTTGAAACTATGATCTATGCACAGGTGCACAGCTCATATTTTCCGAATACAGCCAATTGTCCTAATTGTGGTTAATGGGTCAGACACAAAACATTTGAAAACAGCCCAAAGAAGTATTTGGCTGCTTTACACCTTGACTACAAGTCTGCATTAAAAGTATTTGAATCAGTCTAAAGAAGTGCTTGGTTGCTTTATACCTTGACCACAAGTCCGTATCTAATTTTGCAAAGTCTGCTTTTTGCAGCTGACCACAAGTCTATAATATTTCCTAGTCTGAACTTGCTACACTTGCTCTGGTTACTGTTCTTGACCTCTGAGGCTTCCGGAAGTTTCAGGCCTAACATTGAATAAGCTTGACAATACTTTTGCTTGATAAGACTTTATCACAGTAATCACAAAAACGTTTAAGAATTCAAAATTCTGATGATTTTTTTTCAGTTTTTTGAATTGCAACAAATAAAAACTGGGGGGAAAATTGTGGCCATTGTATTTGGGTTTTGACCTGCTCTATTATAAGCTAATCTGTTCAAATCCAATTTTGAAAACAAAACAGGTTTTGACCAATTATGCACAAAATGAATATACGTTTCTAAAAGTTATTTAAAAAAAAATGTAACCATACAACTGATCTTGCACTTTACTCACATGTATAATATTTGTAGGAACAGGTCCTAAAAATGAGTTGATTGAATAATATCAAATATATTATACTAAAAATATTTGCTTCTGGTTTTATGACCCATCAGCTTTCATCCTGGAACAAATCTTTAAGGACAAGTTATAATACCTCTAAAAAAAATGGGAGGTTATAATGGAACTACTGACACAGTCTTAACTCCAGTGTCATACATGGAACCATTGTAGTAATAATTTGGATGGTTTGTGATTCTCTTAACATTCCCCACTTGGTTTTTGTTTAAACTGTGATAATATTTATAATAAAAGCAGCAATCTAAACATATCTATTCAAGGAACAGGATCATAAGACCTAATCACATCAGACACATCATCAGAGGCTCGTTTACCTGCACATCTACAAATGTGATATATGCCATCACATGCCAGCAATGCCCCGCTGCCATGTACATTGGCCAGACTGGACAGTCTCTATGCAAAAGAATAAATGGACACAAATCAGATGTCAAGAATTATAACATTCAAAAACAAGTCAGAAAACACTTCAGCTTCCCTGGTCACTCAATTACAGACCTAAAAGTCACAATTCTTCAACAAAAAAACTTCAAAAACAGTCTCCAATGAGAAACTGCAGAACTGGAATTAATTTGCAAACTAGATACCATTAAATTAGGATTCAATAAAGACTGGGAGTGGATGGGTCATTAAACAAAGTAAAAACCATTTCCTCATGCTAAGTTTTCCCCTACTGTTACCCACACCTTCTTGTCAACTGTTTGAAATGGGCCATCCTGATTATCACTACAAAATATTTTTTTCTCCTGCTGATAATAGCCCACCTTAATTGATTAGTCTCGTTAGAGTTGATATGGCAACACCCATTTTTTCATGTTCTCTGTGTATATATATCTTCCTACAGTATTTCCACTGCATGCATCCGATTAAGTGGGTTTTAGCCCACGAAAGCTTATGCCCAAAAAAATTTGTAAGTCTCTAAGGTGCCACAAGTACTCCTCACTCTTAATCTAAACTGGGTAGATTTTAATGTTTGGGGTGCCTCCCACCAATGAGGTATTCTTTTTTCAAGCAACATGACATTAAAATGATAGCAAAGACATATGTGCCATCAATACAATGATAACTATAGCTACATTTGTAGTTCAAATTAAGAAGGCTGACAAAATCATTGTCAGAACACAGTTCTGTAACTATAAAAGTCTATATTGGGGGAGCTATTCTACATAGAGTTCAGACTTTATGCCATAACCTTGTCAAAGAAAATAAGTTAGGCCTGTTGTGACATAACCAGTGTACAGTCCAGGTTTATGAGTAGCTGTGTCACCCCGGCCCTCTAACCTGGGGTCCCCTTTACATTGCTTTGCTGCCAGTCTGGTCTGCTCACAAACAGCCTCCATCTTTGTGTGCGCTGCATCCAGCCAGTCACAGCTTGGCTCTTACCAGCCTTGGTTATATTTCAGGATGACCCCAATGTACTCTTGGTCTTAGATGTTCCCCTGACATGTATGTCCTGTACTGCCCAGCCTTTTCCTGGACAAATAAGCTTATATAAAGTACATTATTTTATTAATAGAAATTATATGCACACATCTTTTTACCCCAAATGGAGTTTTCCAAAAATGTCAGTTCAAACACACTGGATTAGATAGAACATCAAAACAAGTTTATTAACTACAAAGAGAGAGGTTTGAAGTGAGTACAAGTAATGAGGCATAAAAGTCAGAAATGGTTACAAGAAAAATAAAGATAAAAACCCACTGGTGCCTAATTTAACAAACTTTCTTAAATTCAAAGCAAAGTTTTTCTCGCCACATACTCTCAGAAGTATTACTGATCAAACTTCTTAGGTCAGAGCCTTCTTCTTCAATGGCTGCTTCCTTTGTCCTTTCTGATGCAGTGAATCAAAAAACACAGAGAGAAAGAAGAGGGGATGCCCTGGGATATTGTCAGTCCCCCTCTTGGAAAACATTTCCAGTTGAGATTCCAGACACAGAAAGTCTATAATAAAGGATGTTCCCTTCTGCTTTTCCTCACCTGTTGGAGATGCTTTTTCCCCTCCTTCCTGCTTGATTACTCTATTTCAGGGGTGGGCAAACTACAGCCCATCAGCCATTTTAATCTGTCCCTCGAGCACCTGCTCGGGAGCAGGGTCTGTGGCTTACCCTGCTTCGGCGCTCCAGCATTCCAGGCAGGGAGCAGTGTCAGGGGCTGTTCCATGAGGCTCTCGGAAGCAGCTGCATGGCCCCCCTCCAGCTCTTACGTGTAGGGGCAGACAGGGGCCTCTGCTCTGCATGCTACCCCCAACCCCAAGCACCACCCCCACAACTCCCATTGGCCGGGAACCACAGCCAATGGGAGATGCAAGGGCGGTTCCTGTGGACGGGGCAGCGTGCAGAGCCACCTGGCTGCACTTCCATGTAGGAGCTGGAGAAGGGACATGCCGCTGCTTCTGGGAGCCACTCAAGGTAAGCGCTGCTCAGAGACTGCACCCTCTAGCCTCTCCTTGTTCCCCAACCCCTGATCACCCTCCTGTCCTCCAAACACCTAGATCCCAGCCCAAAGCAACCTCCTGAACCCTAAACCCCTCATCCCCAGCCCCACCCCAGAGCCCTCACCTTCCAGCCAGAGCCCTCACCCTGCCCCATACCCCACTCTCCTGCCCCAGCCTCACACCCTCATTTCTGGCCCCATCCTTGAGCCCTCACCCCCTCCTGCACCCCAACCCCAATTTTGTGAGCATTCATGGCCTGCCATACAATTTCTATTCCCGGATGTGGCCCTTGGGTGAAAAGGTTTGCCCACCACTGTTCTATTTACTGCTTAAAGGCAAATTAAGCAGAACACACATTCCTGTGTAGCCTATTATTTTAATTAATTGTTCATTTATTTTGTGATTATGATTAACTAACATGTTATGTTATATATAATCATTGTATGCTAAATAAAGTTAAGTTGTAGAATTATAGAACACTGATTAGTAGTTAGAAGGCATAATTATGTATTAACTATCTAAGTAAGTAGAGTTGAAATGCCAGGCCTACAGGCTAAGGTCAGCAAGATTTTAGTTTAGCCATACTAGGCCATAGAGTTAAGAAATGTTTAACATAATTAAGTGACCAAAGAATGAAAAAGTTGTACCAATGGGTGATATTGCAAAAAAAAAAACAGTAAAAGTAATGTTTTGCTTACAAGATACCCGGTAGTCATATTTTTCGAACACATTCCCTAACTGCAGAGTGCACTATGTGCAGAAATGCTAATGAGGTATAGTCAGAATCACATTATAAAATGAGGGTGCTGAGATTAAGAAAATTGAGCTCCCTATGGGAAACTCTCACAGGAACCATCCCTGTACATAAGAGACCCATCAACTCCTAACCCTATCTAGGAGGATGTTGACCCTGCCAGCAGGTAGGGGATCTTGGGGGACAACTACTGCACTGGTGGGGTGCAAAATAAGCTTTATTAAGAAAAATGCAAAAACAGGGAAAATTCAATAGTGAGGGGTATGGGGTTTGTTAAGGTAGACAATTGGGGAGGGGTTTCTTTTAGTAAATAGTATAGGGGGTTTCAATAGTGGGGTACAATACAGTGGGGTACAATACAGTTGGTAACCAATTAACACTGAAGTATAAATGTAACAGGTAGCTAACAATTTTTATGTAAAGGGTGTGTCACAGCAGCATATAACCAACTAATAGTTAAGGGTAAAATGTGTTAAATAACCAGAGAAAAAGGGTAACCAATGGGGTTTTATGCTAGATTTTAGCAATACAATTGAGGTTTGGCAGCAGTACGAGTGGGGTGAACCCTGTGGGGAAAGGGATTAAAAAAGAGAGAGAGAGAGAGAGAGAGAGAGAGAGATAGGGGAAGATAAGCACGTGGTGAAGCGGAGACCAAAGGCAGAGGCACTGCGGAGGGAGATTTAAACTCAGGGAGACACAGAGAGCAGACAGGCTGCAAGTTTAAGCAGCAAAGAGAGAGAGAGAGACTGCAACAAATCAGGGAGACACAGAGAACAGACAGGCTGCAAGTTTAATCAGCAAAGAGAGAGAGAGACTGCAACAAGTCAGGGAGACCCAGAGAACAGACAAGCTGTAAGTTTAAGCAGCAAATGACTGGGGAAGCCCGGCGGGGGGGCGCATGGGGAGAACGGGGGAAACACAATTATACAGAACACAGCAAGGTCTTTATCTATGATCTAACTTAACGAAGACTACACAAATTAGCAAGTAACAAAACTCAATACAACAATTCTCTAAGCCTAACTTACAGAATACAATGCAAACAATTTTCTAAACCTAACTTAACCACAGCTATGCAAAATGAAATTACAATTTATGTAGACTAAAGGCTAAACCTAACCTAATGGGTGCACCTTATACTAGGGGTAGTTTCAGAGGGCAGAGTGGTTTGTGCCCAGGATACAGCTCCAAGGAGGGGGGGGGGTTAAGGTGGTGGCTGCAGCAGTGGGACGACTGCAAGTAGGCTGCCCAGGATAGAGTCCAGGGAGGCACAGCTTAGCAGCGGCACAGGTTTATTTCTAGCAGCAAAGGCGCTGCGGAGCTAGAAGCAGAGCAGTTACAAAACACAGACCACGGAGTTAACTTGGGTCTGCCTGCTGGGGAAAGAAAGCCAGCAGTTAGAACAAGGGGAGTGTGCAAGAGGTTTTTCTTACCAATCCCCAAAGCAGCAACAGGAACAGCAGTTTTAGCATCAGAGGACGCAGAGAGGACTCGATTCGCTTACAATAATCAGGAGATCTCCAGGCAAAATTCGTTGTTCGTGGGAGGGGAGTTTAAAAACGGGGGTACGCTCAAAAACAAACGAGAGCAGGGAGAGGGCCCCCCAAAGACCCCTAGCTGATCAGACCAGGTGGCAAAGCAAGGACCTTCTCCGGGGGTCTGATCAGAAAATGTCTGGTTTTAAAGGCAAACTTAGGCAGTTTCCCGCCAGTAACTCTGATTGGTTCCTTTTCATACAGGGGAGGAGAGAAGGCAGGGAAAAACTGCAGGTGAGCACAGAACATGTCTGGGCAAGTTCTGAGTCACAGGTATGACTCATATGCTTAACTATTTTGGCCACTTTAGGTCTTGCATTCCTGGGCAGAGCACCCTACACCGAGACGGGTCTGAACAAAGAAGAAGCCCCCCCTCCCTGAGCAGAGCAATGGCTCCAGTCAGTCTGCACAAGCCATTCCCATGAGCAGGGCCAGGCTGTGATTTTGGTAGCAAGCAGTTCAATGGCCGGGGGGGAAGGGGCGGCCACTTAGCACAAACAGAAAGGAGGTGGGAGGGAAAGGAATCCAGCAGGGGGACAGCTGTAACAGACAGATGTAAGTATAAATATATTTGTAACTTGTCTTTATGGAATTTATATATGCTTAGGTAATCATAACTTTAATTGTAATTTTAATAAAACTTGTAAAACAGACTAGACCTTATACTTGTAAATGTATGCGTGGTCACTACCCTTGGTCTTTATGTGTTCCTAGAGACTCTGAAGAAAGTAGCAGTGGTGACTTTCACTCTGTTAAACTGTAGCCACCAGAACCGAACCCATGGTGGTGTAATACCAGATTACCAAATTCACTTTACATAAAATAAAAGGTTACATTTGTAGGTGACAGACCTGTTTGCCAACCTCAGTTTGGAACATGTGTTAAGATCACCAGGAATTTTATAACTTTACAATGTTGCTGTACATATTTTATCATGACAGTATTGACCAGTAAATTATGAATTTTCAGATTATACTTTGCAAGACATACTTTGTACAAAGATCATTACAACAGTGTGTAAGGTGGGGCACCGGCGTACATTCTGTATATTATAAAGTATATATTTGTAATATACAGGGGATGCAGATATGATGGAGGGAGGAGGCATTTATCTTCTCTCATCTAACTATTTCTGGGCTTTTCATTTGTACGGTCTACAGCTATTTTTTTTCTTTTTGTCTTCCTGGCTTAGTCTGGTACCTTATACCTTGCAGCAGTGGAGCATGCTTAACTAAATGTTATGGATCACATGAAGTAACTAAGTTTAGGTATCTATTCTTGAAAATCTGTGCCATTTTATTAATCTCTAAAAGTTCATAGTTTCTTCTAATATATTCTATGCACATATTAGTCAATAAACAGTTAATACGTTTTTTCCTGTAAACTACATCTCTCCTGCTGTCACTGTTTATTTAGAGACAAATGCAGGGCTTCATCAGAGACAGTTAGTGGCACCAAGCCCAGCTGGACATACTGAGAATCCACCTGGAAAATGCACATGGCCACAAAGTCTTTCAATACTAGATTATACCAAGCATTTTACTAAAGGTGGAGGTAAATTCCATGTGGGCCTATCAGCATGCATATATTCCTTCAGCTGGTGAGCACTAAATTGGCGTAATCTCATATCCAACCAATATTCTTAATACCACACTCTGTTCTCCATATTCTACCTAGTTGACATATTCCTTCCTTCTCACCTACTAGATAAAAGGCTAAAGCCCAGCACAGATACAACCATAAGTGTGTGTGGAAGCCATACTTATTAACTTGATCAAATCATCCACATACTGTACATGCAGCTCACTGCTACACTGGAGATGAATCCAGACATGGCATCTGATGGTGAAAATAAATGCACTACACAGGCCAGCCTTAGCTTGCTGAGATTCTCTCCATTTTATCACCTGAAGTATTTTTAATGTTTTGTTTAAGAAATCCTGTGTGAAGGAGCAGAAACTCAGAGGTTCTTCTCAGAGGAGTGGAGGGCATGGTTTTAATCCTTCCATAACAAAGAGTATTCAGCCCCCTAATGCTTGTGGATCCCCAGAGATCTGGCTAGGGCTATCAGCAATCTCTACACATTTTCCTCTGGCTCTGCCAGGCCTTTTCCAGAGATCTGGTGGTACACATCAATGGCATCATGCTGCCAGTCTTTCCACACCATATGCTTCCCAGGAACATCCTGAACTGGGAATTCCACAGCATGGAGGGAGAGCACTAATATGAATCCTAACTCAGCCTTGCCCGTCTCATTCCTATCCAACTTCTCACCCACCCACTCACCCACTAATACTGAGCTGTAGATCCCAATACCTGTGGTGGGGTATTGTCGTTTCCAGGGGCAGGGAAGGATTGAAGCCACAGAGGCAGTGACTCTGCTGGTGATCTGCTTGGTTCGTATCCTTTCAAGGTTCTGTTATGTAGGTAACAATGTGGGCCGTTACTTTTAACCGGACACTGTACCTTTAATGTAGTCCCTGGGTAAGCAGAAGGTAAGTAGTGCAGCTTCCAATGAGCTAAAACTATGAGAAATGTTTACATTTCACTCTCAGATCCTTATGTGAGAGTCTTTGGACTAGAACATAGATCTGCAGAGCCTGGGATGGCTGATGTTCCTACAGTGCCACACAGATCTACATCTAGGGAGCACTGTAGAGAATAGGTGCTGCAGGAATTACCACCCAAGGGGACCAGAGTGACAGTACTCTGAGGCCTTCTGATTGATCAAGTGCCATATTTAACCCCAGGGGTTGCCCCAGGAGGTTGTCTAGACAACTACACAGACTTTGGCCTGCTATGACTCCAGACTTTGCCTTGTCTCCTGATCTCTGGTCTCAGTCTGACTCTGATACTGACTCTTGCCTCCTGTCTCCCGGCACTACATCTGATCTCCAACCCTGGCCTGACTCTGACCCAAAATCTTGCTTACTGAATGTGGCTCATGTGATATCTCTGACTCCTGCTCAGTGAATACTATCCCAGATGTGCAGAAGCCAACCCAGCTGTGACTGGTATGCCCTGGTCCCTTACACATTAAAAGGAAAATAAAAGACTGTGGGGGAGGGGTTACTAATGTCCAATCCAACCCCAAACAAAACAAAACAAAACAAAATGGGGAGACACATGGTTAAAGATGCTTAAATGTGTTGTGTATTATGTGGAAAGCACAGCATGCTACATAATATGTGAAAGGAGAGGGAAATAATAGAAGGGAATAAGAGAGAACAGTGACTCATGAAGAGCTTTGTCAGATTAGATTGTTTGAAATGTTGTTTTATTTTCCCCTTTTCTCTTTCAGGCACATTGAAGAGACACAAGCCATTCTTTCTCCATTCATCTAATTCTAATTAATCTTTTACTTTATTATTTGAGCGGGTAAAAAAGGGACTTACAAAATTCAGATATTTGAAAAAAAATATCAAAATTGGTGTCAGGGGTAAAGAAATTACTATTTTTCCTGTAGCTGCAGTTTCCTTTTTTTTCTTTAGCATTCTAATGAAAATGAGACATTTTATTTTTCTTATTTCTTTTGGAAAGGAGTTTTGAGGATGTTGACAGGAACCTGTGCTTCTTAATATTCAACCTGATGCTAACATCATGAAAATGGGAGAAAATAAGCAAAGAAGAACAGGGAGAAAACAATTAATGGATAAAATGTCAGTATGGTTTCACATGTTTCCTTCCATATGGAAGTTAGAGGCATAGGGCTTAGTCAAGATCCAAGGTATGTGGTCATGTAGTAAGAGGCAAGAAGATCCTTTTACATCACTTCTTAGCATCCCCTGACTGGGGGGGAGGCACATGTTACTTCCTCCCCTCATCCCAGAGCCAAGCAGGATGTATGGCATAGACAGGAAGTGACAGGAAGTGGGTGGAACCTTTGTTTTGCCCTTTTCCCCATCCAATGGAGTGGTGGTACAGCTGGGCAGGAGTGAGGAAGTATATGGACCAATCACAAATTTCCATCAATTGCCTCAATCAAATGGGAGAGCAGGAAAGGAGTTGTGTCATTCATATAATTCCTGTGTTACAGGACTGGTTTGTGAGAACTGTCTCTCACTATGTATGTAAATAGTTAAGTTAATAGATAAGGTGCCATTAGACGACATTTGAGAATATGTAGCACAGTTCCTGGATATGACTAGTACAGCTTGTTTTTGAGTACTGGCAATAGCTCCTGGTATGCAACTTTTTACATGGAGATCTTGGCATACTGCTCTACTTTTGAGGCAGCACTCCTATGACTAAAGCTGTATTCTGGACAGGAAGGGAAAACACAATTGAGCCCCGAGTGATATGCAAGGGACCACCAAACAGAATCAGCAAGAGAGCAATTTAAAGTCACTGGCAAGATGTGGTGCACTAGCTGCATCATTTTCTTCTCTAAGATATGTGGAACACATTATTTTTAATTGGAGAGTTTTTTTCTTGGGGTGGGAAGGTTGAGAGGAGGTGAAAGTAATAGAATTTTTCTCAACATTTATGGAAGCAATAGAAAAAGCAAAACTCTGTTACATAAGGGCCAAATTCTTCCCCTTACTCATGTTGAGTAGTGCCTTACTGCATGAGGGGAGGAGCAGACCCCAATGACTGAAAAGGAGGACCCACCTGCCCCCAAGGCTGGGAGACTCATGGCCACCACAGACAAGAGGAGGAGGTGAAGGGTAGTGGTGTTCCAGGACTCCCTTTTGAGCTGGATGGAGGCATCCATCTGGCAATCTGACATGACATCTTTAGAATCATGCTGCCTGCCTGGAATCTGCCGCTGAGATATTACCAAAAAGGTTGCTGAGCATCATCCAGACTTCTGATCACTGACCCATGCTGTTCATCCATGTGGGCACTAATCATACTGCCATGTATGGTCCTGAGCAGATCAGCACTCACTACAGGGCTCTAGGAGTGAGGGTAAAGGGTTCAGGGGGGTAGGTGGTGTTCTCATCTATCCTCCTACTTAAAGATAAGGTTTCAGGCAAGGAAACACATTCTGGAGATGAATACATGGCTGCAAAGATGGTGTTGACGGAAGGACTTTGGCTTTCTCAACCGTAGGACTACTGGGAAGAGATGGAGTCCACATTACCAAGGAGTAGAGCATATTCACACACTAGCTCGCCAACCTAGTGAGGAGGGCTTTAAACTAGGTGCAAAGCAGGCAGGTGACCAAAGGTATGTATTAAAAAAAAAAGATGACCTTAAAAGAGGACTCAATGTTGGGGTAGGTCACAATACCAACAAGCGGGATCTAAGTGGGGAAATCTGCTCAATATCTTATATGTCTATATGCTAATGCAAGCAGTCGGGGGAATAGACAGGAAAAACGGGAAAGTATTAGTATATACGCTAAATGATGACTTAATTGGAATCACTGATTTGGCGGGATTCTCATGACTGAAATATTAGTCTAGAGGGGTATAGTATGTTCAGGTAGGACAGGTAGAGAAAAAAGGGAGAAGGTGTTGCTTTACGACAGGTTAGACAAATACCTATCAAAAATAGTTAGGTTTACTTTGTCCTGTCTCAGTGCAGGGGGCTGAGCTAACTGATCTCTCAAGGACCCTTCCAAACCTACATTGCTATGATTCCATGAGTAGGACTATTGATTTCAAATGGAGCTATTTACAGAGTAAGGTACTATAAAATGTTAATAAACATGATGGAATCTGATCCTTAATGAATGCTCACTTTTCAAAAATAGAAACATTTTGTAATTTCAATTGCCTTTCCACTTGTTTGATGGAAAATGTGGGGAATGTCTAAAATAACAAAACTCTAAATATAATACCCCCTCTTTGCCCTTATAGAAAATTCCTATAAAATGTAACAAAGATTAAATCAATTATGTTCTATAAAAAACTCTCTGAAATCCTATACATTTAATAGGCAGTGATATTTTTTGCTATAGAATGATTAAAAAATTGTTATAATATTCTACAAGATTTCTCCATAAGTGTATGTTGAGGAATATTCTTGTATCATGCCTCCCACACTTGGTAAAAAATAGGTATCTAGGTTTCTTGACTACCACTTCATACTCAATTTATAGTACTAGTCCACAGAAGCCCCTAAGTAATTAAGAGATTTTCAAAGACCCAGTGACTTCTAGTGTCCCACTGTCACTGTAATGGTAGAGGGCATCTCACTGTCATGTCTGACTATTGGCTGGCTTTCCCAGAAGTTTGAGATTTTTTCACACATCTTTACTTCAGAGTCAGAAGCAGGAGCAATATCTATCCTGGCTTCATAACAACTGGACTCTAATTCCATTAATTCACAACCACACACTGGCATGTTTATGTGCTGTCTCTTTCTTGAACAAGTCTGCAGTATATTCAGACATGTTTTATTAATCAAATCATCCATCTGAAGATAAATGCTGATGTTTAAGGGAATAAACTATTGATAATAGAACTCTGAGCTTTCAAAGTAAACATCTCTTATTATGGAAGAAGAGGTTTAATATTGACTGAATTGTAAGGATATGTCTACATTACAAAATGAAGGGTTCTTTATAGAGTTTGAACAGTTCTCAGGAGGGCTTAACCATGATTAACAATTATGGTATGCTGGACACAACTTGTCTATGCTGGCCACAAAGTTTTGGTCAGCGTTGTCCCATTTAACTCCTCTAGCTCTCAGCCATGTTTAAACATAATCATAAATGATCAGAAAAAGGGGTTAACAGTGAAGTGTTCAAAATTTGCAGATGATACAAAATTATGCAAGACAGTTAAGTCCAAAGAAGACTGCAAAGAGTTACAAAAGGATCTCACAAAACTGGGCGACTGGGCAACAAAACGGCAGATGAAATTTAGTATTGAACCACTAGGAAAGGAATAGATAATAAGAGAAAATATCATAATGCTAATATATAAATCAATGGTATGCCTACACCTAGAATACTGTGTGGAGTTCTGGTCATCCCATCTCAAAAAAGATATATTAGAATTGGAAAAGGTAAAGAGAAGGGCAACAAAAATGCTTAGGGATATGGTTCAGCTTCCATATGAGGAGAGATTAAAAGACTGGGCCTTCTCATCTTGGAAAAGAGACGACTGAGAGGGGACATAATAGTGGTCTATAAAACTGTGACAGGTGTGGAGAAAGTAAATAAGGAAGTGTTATTTACTCCTTCATTTAGCAAAAGAATAAGGGGCCACCCAATGAAATTAAAAGGCAAGAAGTTTAAAAAAAACCCAAAAAGTACTTCTTCATAAAATGCACAGTCAACCAGTGGAACTCATTGCCAGGGGATGTTGTGAAGGCCAAAATTATAATTGGATTTTAAAAAGAAATAGATAAGTTCATGGAGGATAACTCCATCTACGTCTATTAGCCAAGATAGTCAGAGATGCCACCCCATGCTCTGGGTGTCCCTACACAACCTAGATCCTAGGTTGCTGACCGCCAGATGCTAGGAATGGACAACAGGGAATGCATAATTTGATAATTACCCTGCTCTGTTCATTCCCTCTGAAGCACCTGGCATTGGCCACTGCTAGAAGACAGGATACTTGGCTAGATGGACAATTGCTCTGATCCTGTATGACCATTTCTATGGTATGATATATTTTTCTAATACAGACAAGCCCTGGAGTCTTTTCTCTCTTTTACTTGTTTTCATAAGGATGTCTGAAATGAGGACAGGCTTCCATGTTTAATATGAAGTAAACTTGGCCATTTGTCTGAAAACAATACTTAGGATGTTACATCAGATAGTATTTTTCATCCATGTATCTGAGAGCACTTTGCAAAGGCAAGTAAACGCTTTAGCCTCCCTTATACACATGGTGTAAATGAGGCATAGAGTTTTAATTTCTTGCCCAAGATTGCACATTGAGATTATTCCAAATTGAGAATGTGACCTAGGCTCCTGAACTGCCACTCTGTACTTCATCTATAATACTAGTCCAGAGCAGCCCCAAAGTAACTATGGGTGGGATTTTCAAAGACATAATGGCAGCTAGCTGTCCCACTGCCACTGCAATGGGAGTAGGGCAACTAGCTGTCATTTGTGCCTTCGAAAATCTCCCCTTAAAGTCCTAAAGAATTATTTGCCTGACACAAATCCCATTATGGTCAAGAGGATTCTTTCCATTTTATAGTCTTAACCTACTCCATCCAGAAGAATTCAGCTCTGAAGCCTTTTATTTACATTGAAAATTAGTCTTATGTTTTATTTTTTCATCACTAAGAGTCTGATCCTTCTCTCTTTGAAGATAATGATTTGCGTGGTCCTGATACAGCAAAGCAGTTTAACCTAGCAAAGCTCTTTAAGAGCATGGTTAGTCAATGGGACTACTCACATTTTTAAAGTTAAGCATGGTCTTAACTGAGCTAGACTGAGGCTCCAAGCTGTAGTACTTTTAATTATGATGATTTTTTACTTGGAAAGGCTTTAACATATAATAATCAACCCTTTACTATATTCCTCATGAACTGTCATCAGTGAATGAGAAAAAGGAGTTTACATTAGCATTAGCTAGAAAAATATCAATGGGAAAGATAAAGGAGATAGTTTTAATGTGCAGTTCTCATAATGTCATAGAAGTGTAGAACTGGAAGGGCCTTCAATAAATCATCTAATCCACTCCCCTGCACTCATGGCAGGATTAAGTATTATCTAGACCATTCCTGACAGGTGTTTGTCTCACCTGTTCTTAAAAGCCTCCAATGACAGAGATTCCGCAGCCTCCCCAGGAAATTTATTACAGTGCTCAACTACTCCAATAATAAGTTTTTCCTAATAATAATATATGGAGATATACGTATCTTATAAAACTGGAAGGGACCCTGAAAGGTCACCAAGTCCAACCCCCTGTCTTCACTAGCAGTACCAAGTACTGATTTTGCCCCAGATGGCCCCCTCAAGGATTGAGTTTACAGCCCTAGGTTTAACAGGCCAATGCTCAAACCACTGAGCTATCGCTCCTCCAGGCTGCCTTTCCTAAAACTCCTTTGTTGCAATTAAAGTCCATTGCTTCTTGTCCTATCCTCAGAAGTTGAGGAGAACAACTTTTCACTCTCCTCCTGGTAACAAACTTTTATATACGGTACTTAAAAATGTTATTCTGTCCCCCCTCAGTCTTCCCTTCTCCAGACTAAACATACACAAAAATTTCATGTCAAGTTTTCTACATGTTTAATCCTTTTGGTTGCTCTCCCCTGGACTTTCTCCATTTTGTCCATATCTTTCCTGAAAGGTGGCACTCAGAACTGGACACAATACTGCAGCTGAGGCCTTCTCAGTGTGGAGTAGAGTGGAAGATTTACTTCTCATATCTTGCTGACAACACTCTTGATGATATATCCCATAATGATGTTCACTCTTTTTGCAACAGTGTTATACTGTTGAGTCACAGTTAGTTTGTCATCCACTATAACACCTAGATACCTTTCTGCAGGACCCCTTTTTAGGCAGTCATTTCCCATTTTGTATATGTGTAATTGATCGTTCCTTCCAAAGTGGAGTATTTTGTCCTTATTGAATTGTCATCATCCTATTTACTTCAGACCATTTCTCCAATTTGTCCAGATCATTTTGAATTTTAATCCTATACTCCAAAGCACTTGCAATCCCGTATACCTTGGTATCATCCACAAACT
This sequence comes from Mauremys reevesii, assembly GCF_016161935.1. Taxonomy (NCBI): domain Eukaryota; kingdom Metazoa; phylum Chordata; order Testudines; family Geoemydidae; genus Mauremys; species Mauremys reevesii. Next base: position 130,678,089 of record NC_052623.1, on the reverse strand, counting down.
ATATGTGTACTCTCTATGCCATTATCTAAATAATTGATGAAGATATTGAACAGAACCAAAACCAGTACTGATCCCTGTGGACCCCACTCAATATGCCCTTACAGCTTGACTGTGATCCACTGAAAAATACTCTCTGGGAACAGATTCCAAACCAGTTATACACCTACCTAATAGAAGCTCCATCTAGCCTACATTTCTCTAGTTTGTTTATGAGAAGGTAATGCATTGACAGTATCAAAAGTCTTACTAAAGTCAAGATAGATCGCCACATCCACTGCTTCCTGTTGTGTATTTGGTTGTCATGGTTTTTGTTCCTATGGCAACTGAGTTAGACTATTAGGGGATAGCCCGGCCGGCTTCAGCCGGTTGGGTGAGCTCTGTATCGGTAAATAATAAAATGGTAGTTTGTTAGCTGTCTGCTCTCTGGCCTCAAGTGATTTCTTCCTAAACTGGCTGCCCACAAGGATATAACAAGTGGCGATGATGGATGGGATACCGGTGCTGCTCCAGTAACAGAAGGAAGTGCCACTGCATGTTTTGTCTTTGGCAGTGGGCTCACATGAATACGGGGTAACTCCATTGTTGGATGGCAAACCTATACGCATGGAACTGGACACCAGTGCAGCCGTCTCGCTGGTCTCCGAGACTGTGTATAAAGAAAAGCTACAGCATCTTCCGCTTAAGGCAACAAAAACTGTTCTGAAGACGTATACGGGAGAAGCTGTGCCCATGTTGGGCACTATTGATGTTAAGGTGGAGCTCAATGGACAGGCTGCTAAATTGCCACTGTTTGTGGTGAGAGGTAACTACCCAGCCTTAATGGGTAGGTCTTGGCTTGGGAAGATTCAACTGAACTGGGCAGAAGTGCACCGGATGACTAAAGAAGAAACCAGTCTAACCCCTATACTAAGGAAATATGCTGCTGTTTTTGGAGATGATTTGGGAAATATGAAGGGAATCACTGTGACATTGAACATTAAACCTGACAGTCCACCAAAATATCTGAAAGCCCAAATTGTGCCATATGCCATCAGGCCAAAAGTAGAAGCAGACCTGGAGCGCCTGGTCACCAATGGAGTCCTAATACCAGTTACCCATAGCTCATGGGCCACTCCTATTGTTCCAATAGTGAAGAAAGATGGCTCTCTCCGGATTTGCGGTGATTTTAAAGTCACTATCAACCCAGTGTTGTGTGCAGAGCAATACCCACTTCCCCACATCGATGACCTCTTCGCAGGCCTGGCTGGGGGACAAAAGTTCAGTAAGATTGATCTGAGTCAAGCATATTTACAGATGCACGTCGATGAAAAGTCCCAAGAGCTGTTGACTATTGTGACTCATAAGGGGCTTTATCGATACTGTCGCCTACCCTTCGGAATCACATCGGCTCCCGCCCTGTTCCAGAGGGCTATGGACCAGATCTTGTGTGGCTTGTCAGGAGTTCAGTGCTATCTGGATGATATCCTGGTCACTGGAAGAAATGAAGAGGATCACTTAAAGAATTTAGAGGCTTCCCTACAAAGACTGGAAGAGTATGGCCTACGAATTTGCAAAGAGAAGTGTGAATTCTTCAAGCCCTCTGTTGAATATTTGGGACACATCATTGATTCTGCAGGTCTTCATAAGGCCCCTGCAAAAGTAAAAGCTATTGTGGAGGCTCCCCCCCCTCGAAATGTAAGCTAGCTGCGCTTGTTTCTAGGACTACTGAACTATTATGGAAAGTTCATCTCACAGTTAGCTACACTGCTAAAACCACTTCATGAGCTCCTTGGGCAGAACAAGGCCTGGAAATGGACTGAAGCCTGTGATGTTGCATTTAACAAAGCCAAGGATGCATTGCTAAATTCTGAAGTTCTAACACACTTTGATCCATCCTTACTCCTACAATTGGCCTGCGATGCCTCCCCTTATGGAGTGGGAGCAGTCGTGTCACACATTATGCCTTCGGGAGAAGAGAGACCTATTGCTTTTGCTTCACGCACTTTAAGCAAAGCAGAAACTAACTATGCCCAAATCGAATGTGAGGCATTAGGAATTGTTTTTGGAATTCGGAAGTTTCATCAGTACCTGTTTGGGCGAAAGTTTACTCTTCTCCCAGACCATCGACCTCTGACGTCAATTTTTGGACCCTACACAGGCATTCCCCCATTAGCTGCTAGTCGTATGCAAAGTTGGGCATTGTTACTTTCAGCACACACATATGACATCAAACATCGGAAATCCACTCTGCACGGCAATGCAGATGGCCTCTCAAGGTTGCCTTTGCCGGTCAAACATCAAGATAGTGCCCAAAAGGAAATCTTCTACTTTGAACAGGTAGAGAATACACCCATCACTGCTACTCAGATAAAGAAGGCAACTCGCGTTGACCCAGTATTGTCCCAAGTTATGGACCTGGTGATGCATGGAAAATCTTGACAAACCTCTCTGGTTTCACCCGACCTTGTTACCTACACGTCCAGGAGGACGGAGTTATCAGTCTAATCTGGTTGTTTGTTGTGGGGGAGACGTGTCATTATTCCACCACCACTGAGATCACAGATGTTAGAACAGCTACATTCCGGTCACTGTGGAATAGTGCGCATGAAGGAAATTGCACGAAGCTATTTTTGGTGGCCTGGATTGGACAGTGCTATTGAAGAGAAGGCAAAAGCTTGTATGTCATGTCAGGGTGTGAGGAATGCACCCCAGTGGGCACCCCTACACCCATGGGACTGGCCTGAAAACCCGTGGCAACGTATTCACGTTGACTTCGCTGGCCCTCTTGAAGGAAGCATGTTTTTGGTTGCAGTAGATGCCCATTCTAAATGGCCAGAAGTCTCTATAATGCAGTCCACTACTGCAGAGAGTACTATCCAAAAACTACGAGGACTCTTTAGTCGTTTTGGTCTGCCAGAACAACTTGTGAGCGACAACAGACTGCAGTTCGTCTCTCAGGAGTTTCAAAATTTTATGAAGGCAAATGGGATACACCACATCACGTCAGCACCATATCATCCATCCACCAATGGATTAGCTGAAAGATTTGTGCAGACAATGAAAAACGCTTTGAAATCAGCAAGGGGACAACACTCCATTCAAAAGCGTCTGGATACCTTCTTACTTTCCTACAGAAACACAACTCATGCTATGACCCAGGCATCCCCAGCCTTTCTAATGATGGGACGACAGCTGTGCACTTGCTTTGATCTGCTGAAACCTTCTGAACCCCGACAAATTGTGCAACATCAGCAGCAATATCAAGTCATCAGATGAGCACCCAGAGCAAAAGACCGAACCTTTAGCCCAGGACAGCCCGTTTTGGCTCGGAATTATACTTCCAGAGCTAAATGGGTCCCTGCCACAATCATCACTCAAACAGGACCTGTTTCCTACACAGTCCGGACTGCAGAGAATCTTACCTGGCGGCGACATGTAGATCAGCTGTTGCCAGGTCTTGCCAGTCCTCAGGACACATCTGCAGTTGAGGGGTCTGACTTCACTTCTTCTGGTGAGACACCAAATCACAAATTACCTGTTCCTGACAGTTCTCCTCCATTACTGCTGGTGGCTGAGATACCCCTTTGCCCAGCACGAGCTGATACCACCTCCTCACCTGTTCGTGCTGCGGACCCTGAGCTCATGATACTTTCAGGTGCAACAACACCAGAAGTTCGCCGTAATCCACCTAGAGACAGAAGGCCTCCTCATCGGCTGGATCTTTAGCTAGGGCGAACCCATGGTTATGGGGCAAAATAATCCCCAGGGTTTAGCCGGGAATGGAGGCAGTCTACCCTCCTTCTCCAGTCTACTGTGTGTTTTATTTAGGGGATGTTCTTATTAGAGGGGGAGGAATATGTTGTGTATTTGGTTGTCATGGTTTTTGTTCCTATGGCAACTGAGTTACATTATTAGGGGATAGCCCGGCCGGCTTCAGCCGGTTGGGTGAGCTCTGTATCGGTAAATAATAAAATGGTAGTTTGTTAGCTGTCTGCTCTCTGGCGTCAAGTGATTTCTTCCTAAACCGGCTGCCCCCAAGGATATAACACTTCCCCCATATCCACAAGGCTTGTTACCCTGTCAAAGAAAGCTATTAGGTTGGTTTGACACAATTTGTTCTTGACAAATCCATGTTAACTATTATTTATCACCTTATGATCTTCTAGGTGTTTGCAAATTGATTGCTTGATTATTTGCTTCATTATCTTCCTGGGTTAAGATGACTGGTATGTAATTTCCTGAGTTGTCTTTATTCCCTCTTTTATAGATTGGCACTATATTTGTCCCTTTCCAATCCTCTGGAAACTCTCCCGTCTTCCATGAGTTTTCAAGGATAATCGCTAATGATTCAGATATCTGCTCAGTCAACTTCTTAAGTATTTTAGGATTTGTTTCATCAGGCCCTGCCAACTTGAAAACATTTAACTTGTTTAAGTAATTTTTAACTTGTTCTTTCCCTATTTTAGTCTCAGATCCTATCTGACTGGTATTCACTATGTCAGATGTCCAATCACTCCTTACTTTTTGGTGAAAAATGAAACAAAAATGTCATTGAGCATTTCAGCCATTTCCACATTTTCTGTTATTGTTTCCCCCTCCACCTCCTCACTGAGTAATGGACCTACCTTCTCCTGGGTCCTCTTGCTTCTAATGTATTTCTAGAATGTTTTCTTGTTACTCTTTATGTCTCTAGCTAATTTAATCTCACTTTGTGCCTTAGCCTTTCTAATTTACTAAACAATGTACTTTTTCTTTAGTTTTTATATGTGATGCAACATATTTGAAATGCACATTTTAATGAAATACATAAATGCCTATTCTCTGTCCTATAAAGTGTACCCAAAATTTTGTTTCTCTCTCTCTCTCTTAGAATGCTTTGCATTAAAGTAAGAGAAATGTTAAAAGCTGGAAACAAGAAAATGTGTATTTTTAAAGATTCTGAAAATCAAGTTGCTCTTCCTTATCCCACCAATCTCTTCTGGGTTTCTGCCTGTCACTGTTACAAGAGTTAAATCTATCTGAAACTCCTTCAATGTATTCTGAAGTAGCTCTCAGTAGATATAGAAACTAGTCTTAATTCTAAATTCTCCGGAAAATCCTTCATGGCAATAGAATGACAGTTGTGTAGGTCTGCCTTTTATGCCTGTTCTTTCCAGAATTTTAGTGAATAAATCCAAATATGCATACATTTACATACAGATTGGCAGTCTCTTGCAAGCCAGTAAAACTCTCTCTGTATGATCCTCAGCCAATCTTTTTTTCTTTTGTTATTTAATTATTTCATAATTTAATATCCTTTACAAGAATGAATAGTCTTGCCTTCATTCCTGTATTCAGGAGTGATAAAATGAAAGGTCAGAGTCACCCTAGAATAATGTAGCACTCTGTTATTCCTATTCTAACTTGTTGTTTCTTAGCTAATACAGTATGCTATGCTTTAAAAAATAGCATCATTCCATACACCACTGTATGTACACTTAAACACATACAAGCATAGCATTGTGTAGAAGTGAAAAATTAACTTTTATCTTTGTGGAATTGAAAATATTTTAAACAATATTTACAGAAACAATCTCATTTTTTAAAAGAAGAAATAGTTCATAAGAAAGAAGAAAAAGTTTGTTTCAGTATCAGAATCAGGGCCGGCTCCAGGCACCAGCTTATCAAGCAGGCGCTTGGGGCGGCCACTCCGGAGCGGCACTTTCAAGTATTCGGTGGCAATTCAGTGGAGGGTGCCTCGCTCCTGCTCGGAGTGAAGGACCTCCCGCTGAATTGCCGCAGATCGCAATCGCGGCTTTTTTTTTTTTTGGCTGCTTGGGGCGGCAAAACCCCTGGAGCCGGCCCTGATCAGAATGCATAAAAACAAATAGACTGGACAGGAGTGTTATATAATACACACTGTAGGCTAAATTCTGGGTCTGATCACCACCTCCACTTGACGATCTTATGGAAGAGGGTAAAGAAGAGGAAAGCACTATGCAATTCTGCATGCTGAGATTGCTCCCTGGAAGAAGTAATTGGGAAGAACTCCATTAGCCTGGGATCAGGCCCTGGAAAGACCTAATATGAGCATGTATGAAACGAAGCAGAAGTTGGTATGAACCTACTGAAATAAGGACCTGGATTAAGGATATGTAAGTTATGAAAGATTTGTTTGGTCAGGACAAGGGAAATTATGTTGTCAGAGTGCTGCTCTGGTATTATTGGCATGTTGATTACAATTTTGGGGTCCAATTCTTTGTTGCTACATTGTTGTAGGAAGATGAGGCAGAAAAGGTGGTTTTAAGTGCATTTGTTCTTTTGTATTTGTGTCTGAGAGCCGGAAGTTCTGCTATGCTTCAATCTTCCAACCACACTATCGACATGCCCCCTATGCCAGTGTTCAGAAGGAGGGCCAATGCTGAATCTTCTTGCAGCTCTAGAAAAGGTCTAGAGTAGGATAAAAAGTTATTAGACCCAGGGAGAGATGAAAGACTAAAAAGATTATGACTCTTTCTTTTATAGAGGAAATAAATAAGATGATGACAGAAAGGTATATGAAATAATGAATGGTATGAAAGTCAGTCAGTGGTGCCTATTTATCTTTTCTTATAATAAAACACTTGGGGACATCTAATGAAATTAAAAAGTAACAGATTTAAAATTGATACACTTTTTTTTTTCTCTTTTCCCACAATTTTGGAAATCACCGTCATAGGACAGCATTGAGGCAAATAGCTTACTAAGATTCAATGTAGGATCAAACATTTATATGAATAATAAATGCAATGGCAATAGCAAAGAAAAGTATTTATAAGGAATATGAAGTTCTATGCTCAGAACATAAATCACTTTATTACAGGGGTTAGGAAGAAACTTCCCTCATAGACATGTGATAGCAAAATCGTCCATTGTGGGTTTTTATACCTTCTTCTAATGTACCTGTTATTGGTTGATGTCAGAAACAAGCTACTGAACTAGATGGACCTTTGGCTTTACACAATATAGCAATTTTCTGTATTATTATTATTATTATTATTATTATTATTTTATGTTCCTAATCTCAGACATATGGCTATCCACCTTGGTATTTTTATGGTCCCTATCTCTATAGTATGTGAAGATGTCTTCTCTAAATCTTCTCCAGTTTTTCCATATATTTCTCTATTTGGTCCCTTTTAGTTCAGCACATGGCATTCTAGTAATAGTCTCACTTTTCAAATTTGCTAATCAATTATATGATATAAGATGAAGTTTATATTCCAAATCTGTTTGAATCTGCACATTTGATAATCTTTTCTGTTTCTAATAACCTAAATCATGGATAATTGAAACCCTTTACAATTCACTTTTTTTTCCTTAGCCAGGTTTAACTTTTTTCTTAGTTGCATCATTTCTCCACTGCATTAAATATAAAATTAACCTGCAGGCCTCACAGACATATGTCAAATTCCTAGAACTGTCTATATGCTCAAATGGTTAAAAATAGCAATTTATTTTTTAAATTTCTTCTGGGATAAGTATCAGAAGTTCTGGCTCCCAGCCTCTACCAGCAAAATAAAATACTTCTGTTAAAATATTCTAATTCATGTTTCATTTAAACCTTTCCTTAACTTTATTGAGACATCATTAATTAAAAAGTTAACAACTATTTTCTGACCTTGGTAGCTTCATAGCTTTAATTAGCTACCTATTGATATTCTTAACCATAATGGTAACTATTGGGAACCTCTCTGAAATGTTATTTATGTTTCAAAGATAACTCTTCTAAACAAAACAAAAAAATAAATAAAACCATCATTATTACTGCTGATAAAGAAACCCATAGAAGGAGAGCATTAGAGTGTCTTTGATATAATTCCTTTTCAAAAGTAACTGTAGAACTACTGGAAACATAAATATACTTTTAGACATTCCAGAATTTTGTGTTAAATGCAGACTTTTTTGTGACAAAAAAAGTCTGGAAATGTTGGGTCAGTAATTGTTATCTTGTAAATAAAAGGCAGAAGCCCAAACCAGTTACCAGCAAACATTCTGACAATGAGACTCTACTGTACATCTGCAGTGACTCTAAAAAGAACAAGAAAACAGCTCAGCATGAGCTCCCTGTGGATGGCTACCACAACCAATGGACATATAACCAGGGGAATATTGAGTTGATGGTATTACCGCTACATACAGAACTGGTGAGACCTCTGCTGGAATACCCTGTGCATTTCTGGTGCCCACACTTCAAAAAAGGATGTTGCAAATTGGGGAGGGTTCAGAGAAGAGTTACAAGAAGATCTGCCTATCAATGCAGAAATATAAATAAACTACTTAATCCATACTGCCTAAGTCATGTCTTTTGGGAAACTTCTCCTTTTTCTGCATGAGGAAACTCTTAATGAAGTAATGGCTTTCCTGTCTTGTTTAATGCCCTTATGAACAATACTTGGGCAACCACATATACAAACTTGACCCTTTCCACTAAAATAGCTAAGCTTTAAAAGCATCTCCTGCTAAAGTGAAAGTGTAGTCTTCCATCCCTACAGTAAATTCTGCAAGGAGTCTGCTTCTAGTGTGAAGGAAGATAGAAATTCTGGTTCTCTCCTGGAACAGCTGCAGCTAAGCCCTCACATACATTGTTGACCTTCCGTGAAGTAAGATTTTTTTATCTCCAAGATGTAGTCAAAGACTCACTTTGTAACTGACATTTAAAACAGCTACTCTTATTGTTGTGAGCTCCTCCTGCAACTAGGAAATTAGGTCTTTATAGTGCAATGATATAATTATCATGGATCCATCATCTCTGTCACCACTGTTAAGTTTTCTGAAAATTTGCTGGTCCAAAAGGTACACCAGCTATAGGTTACCCATAAAACGCTTAATTATTTCCTACTACATTCTATGATACAGAGAGCCATTTTCTGTTTTTTAAGTCAGACTGATAAGACGGACTTATGCTATGCAAAATCACACAGCATGTCAATATACAAAATCTATCTTTTTTATTGACTTGTAGAGAAACATACCTACTCGTAAATTGATAGATTTGTTTGTTGCTCTTAAATATTTGATGCTTCGATTCTTCTAAATATGATTTGTAAATACTATGATTCGTTTGTTCAATGAATGATATAATCTCTAACTGAAGAAGACAGCTCTTTAATTTGAAGCAAAGCTGCATAAATGCCCAAACAGCTCTGTCCAAAGCAATTTACAAACATGGGAACCACATTTTCCTCCTGGTTGCACCTTATCACCCAAGTTCCATTTCATGCCATAAATAGAGCTAACAAGTTGTAAAATGAGAGACTAGTTTTGTCAAATCCACCCAAAACACATTAGATCAATGCTCTGCTTTTGGAAGCAGCCCCAAGGGGTAAAATTACAGGCATTCCTGGGTTACTTGATAGGAAGAGGCACATTACCAACAAAATTAATATTGCCTGTACAATAAAGTGTTGTCTGCCTTAAATCTGTCTTCATGTTTACAAGGTATAAACTCAGAATACAAGACTAATATTACATCCTCAGTAAGAATAGTAAACATATACCCCAAAATGAAAAAAAGAAAAAAAAACAACTTCTACACCACTGCCCACAACCCTTAAAAAACAGAAAACCACGTCAAAGCATCTACCCCCATGCCAACAGCCACCTCTCAGAAGTCATTGGGTTCTTCTCAGCCATTGTAGAACACTCAGAAGGTGCATAAATAGTTCAGACTAATGGTACATCTTTGCCTTAAAACAGGCCAAATAGTGACTCTGACATCAACAATACAGAGCTACAGTATTAACAACTGAAAGCATCTCCAGGAGAATCTGTGGCAGTTGCCTCTCCTTCTTGCAGAAGTAGATGTGCCATGCCCCTGACTGTGGAAGAGTCCATATGTCAACTGTGTATAGATATGTCCCTGCTGCATAATAATTTCCAATTTTCTTGCTCTACATCTCACATAATCATTGAACCAACTTACCTTGGACAGTCCTTATCCAGTATGAGCCTGATCCAACACCCATTTAAATTAATGGGAGTTTTCAATAGGCTTTAAATCAGGCACTTTGGCACCAATACACAAAGGTACTTAGGTGCCTAAATCAAAGATTCACTCCAGTTATTGGTTATTTAAAATTCACAAAATTCCCACTGAATCCTTTAGTCACCTAAACACACCTGATGCCTACATTTCCAGTGCAAAAAATCCCTTATTGCCTAAGTTTCAGCCTCTGGGTATATGCACTATTTTTGCCTGCTAGTTGTCCAGATGCCTATCTTCCACCTAAGACCCAGAGTGAGCTATGAACCAAGGGAAGATAGGTATTCACCCACCCAAGTCACATGCAGAACTTGCTCTGGTAGGTGTGTTCAGAGGCTCCCTACTTAATCAGCTCCCATTCAGAATCTGTCTGGAGGAGGCACAGGAGATGGGGCTCTTGCCCATCTGGTAGCTCCGTGGGTAGAGCACTCACTTTGGGTGTGAGACACCCCAGTTTAATTCTACCCCTCTGCCACAGGGGGAGAAAGGATATAATCAGGGGTCCTCTGCCTTTCAGGTGATTGCTTTAACTATCGAGCTATTGGATATTTTGCTTCCTCAATCTCTTCTGTTGAAGCTGTTCCACTTTGGAAAAATACTTTAGGAGTCACTGTATCAGAGGGACTGGCTCCTGGGTCTCTCACCTCCCAGGTGGACACCCTAACCACTGGACTAATACACTCTTTCTCTCTCACACTCTCTCTGGCCCTATGACTATTTAAATATTTATCTATTGAGCTAAAAGTTATAAGGTGGTTGCAGCCTCCTTCACCTCCACATATTTGTGTGGAACGAGGTAGGTGGTTAACTCATTCCTGTTAGAAATGACTTAAGTGCCTGAGCTACCTGACTTCCAGGGACAGGTTCCCATTCATGGATTACTAAGCAGAAATAGGAGCCTCCCTGCTGCCTAGACTAAGGCACCAATCTCTATGAGAGAGGCAGGTCTTAGACACACCACTGTCCTCAGCATCTCCCATTGACTAGCTTAGGCAGTTCCCTGCCTGGTGCATTGGATCACATACTAATCTTTCTCATTCATTGTATAGGGAGCCTAGGCTTTGTGGATTCCAGTGTTGTCCCTGTGATTTTCTAGGTGCCTAAAAATTAGGTGCTGTGAGACTGAGTGTTGCAATGCCTAAGTCCTGTTGTTGAACTGTGGCTTTATTTTTACACTCTGCACACAGAGTTGTGTAGGACACCTGCCCTTGAATATTCCTACATGTGATGCAACCCTTTTTATTACTAAATTCAGTAATGCTTCATTAAAACAATTGTCTGGAAAATTCAATGCCTCCAATAGTTGTTCTGTAGAATGTCCTCTAAGGTGCCTATGATTAATTTTTTTCTTAAATGCTGAACCTCAGTTTTGGAAAGCTATTCCTGAAATATGCCACCATAAATACACTATAAAGCTCTTTGGCCTTTAAAAATTAGTCTGAAAAACTGTGGATCCTCTTAGGAACTGCATCCGCTGTTCCCACCACTTCCCTCCATTTGTTTCCCAACAATGCCAAAAAGCTAATTGGCCACTCCCTACCCACTGTCAGCTGAATCGTATAGAGAGTAAAAAATATATCCAAAAAGCTTCTGGTCATACCATTTCAACATTCACCCTTTTCACTGGTAATTACACAATATTTTTCTTAACCAAATTGCTCCCATGGCATAGTAATTCTACTTTATAATTAACAAGGTCTGCTAAACCTCTTCATATAAACCATTTATCTATGTTTCAATTCAATATGTATATCAGCTTTAAAATGTATAGAACCTTATTCTCCACAGTTTTGCCAGTTTTAATGTCATTTTAATGGGATGAAGTGGAGAACCTATTGCATAATACACAAAGTTAAGAACATCTGAATGTCTCTTTTCATTAAATGACAGAGAAGGATACAAACAGAACTGAATTTGAGCAGCACAGAAACACATCTTTGTCTCTGAGAAACTTGCTTTGGGATGGATGGGTTGGAACTGTACACTCAGATAAACAAAAGATTTAAAAAAAACCCCAACATCTTGGGACAAGTTAATCCCAGAAGTAACTGCATTCACCTTCCTGGAGTTACTCCAAGTATGAATTTAGCTACTTCACTTCCAAATGAAGTATTTTCTGAATTTTCAGTCTCATTGTGTTTTAAGAAACAATATAGTTATAGTTTTTATAAGCAGTAGTGGATTATCTATCACAGTTTCTTGATGTACTATAGTTCTAGTATACATGTCCGTACTCTATATGTACACAATGAGCAGTGAGGACCATTACTGTGAATACAGCAACACAATTTTAATTTATCCACGGATTCAGGGAAAAACAAATGTCATTTACCAAATCACATATTAATTTGCTGGTTAATGTTTTTTCCTGACAGATGGTAAATAAATAGACATGTGCAGAAAAGGAATATTGCTTTTAAAATTGCTTATATATTCCTTTGTATTTATGGGCCAGATTCTGAGAGGTTTAAGCATCTACTGATTTCAGTGGAAGTTGATTTTGCTGATTACCTATAATTTCCCTGCGGAACACTAAAAGTTCCAGTGATCACAGCTCTGTATTGCTGTACAACAGCAAGGTTAGAAATTATACTCTAAAAATATTCAATAGAAACTGTGAATGTCGAATGAGTGAGTGGTGTAAGTCAAGTTGCTGAATGCACCACTGGAAGATGCTCAGATACTATGACAGAATAAGAATCTATGTAGAATAGAACCAAATACAAAAAAAATGGACCTTCAAAAATTTCCTTTAAAGTAAATGGCATTGTAGAGATTTTAAAAGCAATAGAGTTTGCTTTCATTAATACCTCAGAGTAGTTTAATCACCTATGTTGAAATGTATTTTACTGATTCTGATCAACATAAACATGTCATTTTGTAATTTGATGTAGTTATTAATATAAACAATATTAATCACGGTATTTCTTGTACATATTTTTAAATGCTCTCCCGTTCCTCCTGCCTTTGTATTTTCCCAAATGCACTAAAGAGTTAAACTTGTAAAACAGCACTGTTTAATACACCTCCTTTCAAAATAGGAAACTGAGCATTCACCTCAGAATAATATTTTGTTATAATTGTCCATATGCTATAGCATTATAAGCTTGTTTTTACAGGAAACACTTTAATTATAATAATTGAAGTTGACATTCATTCCACTTTACTTCCTAATTCATAAAATGAAAAAGTACTTATAGTATGTTGTGGATTTTAATACAGTTAAATATACTCATAGTCTTCTAGCTTTAGCAACATGAATTACTAACAGAATAGTGAAGAATATAGTTGCTATCCTTTTTTCTACAAGACCTACCAATTAATACTAACATGCTTCTATCATGAGATTATACTAATTACAAAAATAAAATAGCATTACAGAATATTACATACATAGTGCAGTTAACAGCTTTATAATGGAACAAAGATCTATCTATCTATCTATCTATCTATCTATCTATCTATCTGTCTGTCTATCTGTCTATCAAAAGTACCATTGAAAGAAGATACATGGCACAGGTATTTCTCAACTTAAAAGCGTGAAGAAAGTATTTTACATGACCCATTAAATAAATTAATAGTAATGTTATAGAGTATCCTTGTAGTATAATATATTAAATATGGCATGATTTGGGTTCTAAGGTCCCTATCCCAAGACAGTTTGAAGTCACTGGAAAATTTCCATTGATTTCCAGGTGCTTTGGATTTGGTTTTACGTGAGGTATTTGCCAGCTGTATTTGATTCCTCATTCTGAGTTTTTAGTATGCTGCCCTAGGTTTCAGGAGATGTAAGATTAGTAAGAGCAAGGAGACAAAGTCAGCCTTTGGTGTGTGCATTCTGTAGATTCATGTCTGATCATACATGCCTGTGAGGAAGAGTATGGGTACAACTTTCGTGCTTCTCTCTATTGTTCCCAAAACTGTCAAAGCCTCAAAGGAGATATCCTGGGATACAGCCAGGGGTCCATTGACAGAGCCCATGTTCATGACTTTGTTAATCCATATCTCATGCAGATTACTCCTGCCCAGCATTAATAATCTGTGTGCAGGTTTGGAAGGAATGTAGGGAGAGCTGCTACCATGAATAAGGGTACACATCCTTCAGAGTGGTTTTGTCACACTGAAGTCCAAGTTAAATATGCTGAAGGCCTCTCATGATTTTCACTTCTTAAAACCAAAGACCCACTATGTGACTTTTCTACTGCAGTAGAAATATATTTTTCAGTCTGTGGTAGTTTCTTTGAGAGAAGTGGTATTAATATACCCCTTTTACAGAGTAGGCTAGAATGAAAATGACATTCACAGAAAAGATGCAGGACTAGATCCCCAAAGGAATTTAGGCATATAACTACCACTTTAGGCACCTGAGTCCATTATTTAAGCACCACTGAGATCCTCAAAACCCCCATTCATCTTCTATCTCACCCTGTAGATGCCTACGTTACTCCTGACAAAGTCCCCATGGCACCTATGTTCCCACTGGGGCCATGTGCAAAATCACTTAAATCCTGATGCTTCTGAGCTGCTTGGTGCCCTAGCTCATGCCTAAACCCTGATGGGATTCTCAATCTAGGGATTCCCACCTATCTTGCTCTATTCCAGCAGGCATTTTCAGAGAATGCCTACCAGCTTGGTTCTTGCAGAAAAGACACCAAAAAATGACCAGATCAGGTGGGTGACTATAAGTCCAATACTCTAGCACTGGGGTCAGCAACCTTTCAGAAGTGGTGTGCCAAGTCTTCATTTATTCACTCTAATTTAAGGTTTCGCGTGCTAGTAATACATTTTAATGTTTTTAGAAGGTCTCTTTCTATAAGTCTATAATATATAACTAAACTATTGTTGTATGTAAAGTAAATAAGTTTTTTAAAATGTTTAAGAAACTTCATTTAAAATGAAATTAAAATGCAGAACCCTCCCGGACCGGTGGCCAGAACCTGGGCAGTCTGAGTGCCACTGAAAATTAGCTCGCGTGCCGCCTTCGGCATGCGTGCCATAGGTTGCCTACCTTGGGTGACCAGACAGCAAGTGTGAAAAATCGGGACAGGAGGTGGGGGGTAATAGGAGCCTATATAAGAAAAAGACCCCAAAATCGGGACTGTCCCTATAAAATCAGGACATCTGGCCTAGCAGTTAGGGCAGTTTTCATGTCCCCACTCTGCCTGATTTGGAACTGGGAGTGTCCTAACCACCAGGACATTGGGTATTCTGGGGTGGGTCTTTTAAAAAATAAAAATAGCCATTGGGCCAGTCATTTCAACACTGGGCCAAAATCCCCTTTGTGGATTTAGTTCTTGGACCAGATTTATAGAAGTGCTGAGCATTCACAGCTGTAACTGAAGTCAGGTGGAGGTGTGCTTTGAAAATATAAAGTGCTACAAAAATGCTAAGTATTCTGAAAAAATCAGGCCCTAGGTGTTTCTACTTGGGCATTCAAAATTAGTGGATCATTTTGGCCTTAATATCTCTTGTCTCAGCTCCCTGGGTATAAAATGGAGGGTAAAGAGGGTAAGGGGAATAATACCACCCATTTTCACATGGGTGTTGTGAAGATAAATGTATTAACGGCTGTGAAGCCCTCAGATACTATAATGAGAGCAACATGAAAAAACCATGAGGAAATTATTAATTTTGTATTCAATGCAGGGATTAGATGTTGTATGTTAAATAAAGATTTATCCCCATGTGGAATGTATCCCCATGTGGAATGTAATAAAATATTGAATAACTATCCATTCACTGAATGAGGTGGGGTCCTGTGGAAAAAATAGCATGTGCTCACGTAATTAAAGAATGCCATAATTCATAGGTACAAAAGGACTGAAAAAAGATTACACTGTCAACTTTACTCTGGCAAAATTCCTACTTTGAGTACTTAACATTATTTACTACAGGGGAAATTCTGTGCCAAAAAATTAAAAATTCTGCACACAACATTTTAAAATTCTTCAAAATTCTGCATATTTTATTCATCAAAGTAACACAATATAATCACATCAGTTTCAATTATTTCGGTAATTTATTTCAAAATACTTGTCAGCAAGTTTGTCTGTAACAATACAGAAAAAAAAAGATTCAGGAAATGTTTTTTTTTTTTAACAAATAGATTCCTTGATAAGTATATTAATACAGAACTTTGAGTAATTCATTTAAACTACAATACAGAAATGTATTTCCTGCGCTCCTCAGAAGCAGTGCAAAGGCATGAGGGAGTCAGAGGTAACGAGGAGCTGAAGGAGAGGGAAGGAGCCTGGTAGTGAACTTGGAGAGTTGTTGGGTATGGGTGGGAGAAGTATGGAACAGTTTATTTTGGAGGATTGTATGGGAGCTGGGGAGCCTCCCCCATGCAAACCCTGGCTGACCCTGAGTCTCTCCCATTCACTCATCCACATCTACCCTGTCCCCCTATGTCCCTGCACTCCCCCACCCCCATGTGGCCCTGGAGCCCCCTATCTGCTGCCCCCATGTGGCCCTGCACCTCTCTCACCTCCATCCCTAGGTGGACCTAGAGTCCCCCTCCCCTTCAGCCCCTGGCTCAATGTAGTCATCCCACTAGCTCCTGAGACCATGCCCTAGTCTGTCACTCCCCAGCAGTCCATGTGCCCCACACTGCCTCCTAACCTAATTCCATGGGCAGGCTTCCGTGATGAATGCAGATGGCTGCTAGCTGTTACTGCCAGTTAGCCAGATGTTCTGCTGCCACAGCAGCCTCTGGTGGTTGAAAGCCTTCTTGGGTAGAATGTATTTTCTGAATTCTGTGCATGTGAAGTGGTGCAGAATTCCCCCAGAAGTAATTATGGTAATGTAGGGTTTTTTGGACGGTTTCTACATTTATTCATTCTGTATATTTTATGGGGTTTTTTGGTATACAGTTAATAGCCTAAACAAAAATATAGTAAGATACCCATTTAATCAGAAAACGAACAAAACAAAACTGCATTTCATGTGTACAATGTCTGAACCCATGTTTTTCTAGGAATATTAACTCCTGCATTTCTTAACTTCTAAAAAATGTTATCTGTGCAACTGGAATGATCCATCAATGTAGCTTTTTGCATTTGTGGGGTATTATCTTAATTCAGATTGTCTGGCAGAAAATGGCAGAGCAAACAGAAAAGTCTAATTAACCCTCCTTGCTGCTCTGTTGGAAGCATTAAAGAGGAGGATAGATCTGCAGAAGAATCCATTTCTTATTGTGTGGGTGATATATGGTATTAGGAGATAGCTGTACCAGCAATTCCTGGGAGTATCAATCAAAGTTGTCACTTAATCTGGATTCCATGAGAACATGATAACAAGCAGTTTTATTTCAGCAAACAGATGGTGTAGCATTCAGATCTTCAGCTGTTCAGAACACAAATGGACTTGTCTTCTTTAGCACAGCTCTTGTACTTTTTTTAAAGAATAACACTTTGCATTAATTGACAGCAATTATATACTACAAGTATGCACACTGAACTTAACTTGCTGACTGCTGAGTTACAAGTTTCTAGAGCTCTATCCAGAAAATATATGAAGCCCATGTCCAACCTATGCCTCACAATCTTAAAATGTAACTCCAATTTATATTAGTCTACAAATTTTAAGGTCACACTTATCTTGATAAAAATAAAGATAAGCTATTGGGAGAAATAATGTTTCCATCACATAGGTTTTATTTAATTACCTTTGCCTGCCACAGATGTAAGGTATGGGCCAGATAGGCACCTCATCCAGTTTGTTTTTAATTGCGTGGGCAGGGTAAAGGGGCCACACAGCTACCATAAAGAAGTAGCTAAGGATTCCCTTTCTATAGGAGAATCCTTGGCCTGTGTATATCATAGGGAGTATGTTGGGGACAGGGACTGGTGTGATGGAATAGGAGGAGGTGAGACATAGTGCTCTCTACTTGATTCTTGGCCAGTGCAATTTTGAGAGGCCCTTAGGGTGCTCTACATTACACTAGGGCTATTTTGGCCCCTGGTTCACGCAAGGAACAGGTCAGAGGAGTCACTTTTCTTTCTTCCTGCTGAGAATGTGCACAGGGCATCTCAGAACCATGCCTCCTATCTCAAAAGTGCAAGCACTGATATCTGCCTTAAGCACAAACTGCACCTCCCCCCAAAAAAATGTTAACCAATGAAAGAAACAAATACTGCTCCTCATAGAAATTTACATGTTACTGAATAAGAAATTCACATAAAATGCTGAAAGAAAAAGAGTATTTTAATACTGTACAGGAACACACAGATTTAATTCTGGATCTTGTCAAAATTTAAATAATGCCAGATTGCAGATTTCAAATGGAGTAGGCTCGACAGAAAAAGATGTTCCACAAATATAAAATTGTGTCATACAGGAGAATGACAGCATAGATGTCAGTTTCTCTCACTTCCCTATGTTGACTTCTTGGTCCAAGATTTTGTTCAACACAAAAGTAAACAGAGATCCATCCTACAGAACACAGTGAATATAAAATTAAATGAAATAAGATACAAAAATAAAAGCTACCATTTAATAATTTATGAAAACAACAACAATTTTTGATGTTATTATTCAGTAAGCTGAATCCTATTTGTACAAACATACATGACATTTGGCAATCTTGAAAACAAGCTTTTATCTTGAAAGCACATTTTTGCAGACTTGTTTTTGAAGAGAGTATAATAATCAACATCCACCTGGCAGGAAAATGAAGTCTCTCTGTATAACTTAATATTCTCAAAACTGACTATCTAGCATGTCCCATCTTGGACGGATCAAGGCAGGTATTGCTGTCTTTGAATTATTCTGCTTCCTTCCTAAAATGAAAAATTCACTGGTCAGAAATGGATGGTGATATAAAAAGATCCATAGAGTCAGACAATACAAGGCATCAAGAGGGCCTCTCTGTAGTTTGATACAGTGAATTTAAAAAAAAAGAAAAGTTCTCAAGCTGCCACTCACACTCTGAGATCACCCAAATGGCAGCATTAAGAACACTAGGGCCAGAATGGTGGAAGATGAACTGGATGGATACAGTAGAAAACATAAGACTACTGGAGAGGAATTGGGGGTGGGGGAGTGGACCAAAGAGTAGGGGGCAAAGACCACAGAATATGAAAATATGAGAGAGAAAGATTGAAATGGAAAAATGAAAGGAGAAAAGAACACATTAACACATTAATGGGGGAGACAGGTGAAGTAAAAATGGGGAGGGGGAGAAGAGATTTAGTCAGGATTAAGCATTTGAGAAAATTAATCTGAAGGAAAACACAGACTACAAAAGAATGATAACTTGCATCAAAATATAGGAGAAGAAATGGGGAATAAGAAAAGAAAAGGAAAAGGAGGAAGAAAAATAGAAAGCAATGTTGAATATTTTTTTGTAGAATGTTTGCTTTAGTCCGTGTTTTCTATGCATGCTTTTATGGTGATTTGGCTATTTCCACTAAAATGAATACATAAATAATTGCATTTTCCCTGCCTTTAAATAGAAAGTGGTGATACTCTCTCTCAGACCCGTACCTCTTCTCAGGTCACTGTTGAGAGCTGAAGATAATGCATTTCAGATCAGACATCTTTTGGATACTATCTATGACTCTCATTGTCTTTAGCCGATTCTCAGTTTAGAAGGAAGACCTTGACTTGTCACAGTCACTGGAAGCATGGGAGTGGCTCTGCACCCAAAAAGTCCAGCAATTTTGAGATCTTCCACAGCTGCTGCTATAGAAATCTTCCACAGCTGCTAACTTATCTGTGACATGACAGTACATTAACTTCCTAATAAATAAGGAGTACAATCTCATTACTTCATAACATGCACACTGCAGAGCATATGTTCTCCTCTACCTGAAGGTGACTAATTTGTGTTCTATTTTCTAAAAAAATTGCCAACAGTGGAGTAGATTTGTGGATCTTCCTACTAGAAGAAAGGAATGTTTCAAGTAAGCTTGGATCAATTTTCCAATTCTTCTGCACTTCTACACTCATTCTTTAACAATGAGATTTCTTATTTATGCAGTTAAAAACCTCATTGACTTGAAGTAAAATGAATCCATGTGTAAAAACCAAAAAAGGGCCTTAGGATTTGGCCCACAGAAATTTAGTAAATATAATTGGATCTATTAATTCAATAGGTTAACTTGATAAATACAAGTGAGGAATGGCATTTATTTGTTAACATTTAAAATACAAAATACATCTCCCTAGTATCCCCCAGTTACTCCAAACAATTTCTTAACAATGTCACTAAGTAGTGTTAGACTCCTTCACAGTATCCTTCTCGTGCAGGGTTTCTCAAACAGGGGTCGCCGCTTGTGTAGGGAAAGCCCCTGGCGGGCCAGTGTGATCCCCGTCCACAGGTCTGGCTGGTCGCAGCTCCCACTGGCCGCGGATCGCTGCTCTGGGCCAATGGGAGCTGCTGGAAGCGGCGCGGACTGAGGGACTTACTAGCTGCCACTTCTGATGAAAACCACTATATAAGAGCTAGGTGTTATTAATATTATTAGATGACATTTTTGATAGGGTGCAAAATGCTAACTTGCTTCTGAGGTAAAAATGTTCCCCAAAAACTGAACACACGCCTATATATATATATATATATATATATATATATATATATATATAATAAATTAATACAGTGGTGCCCTAGTGTTCATAAGAAGATTATTTCTCAGCCATTCAGCATAGCTCTACAATGTAAGTAATTTTAATGGTCTGTTGGGATGGAGTAAAACTTCTCTAGGAGATGTTTAACTGAAATTATCAGAAATGACATTTATAATAACTATTATTACTACTACTACTACTACTACTACTACTACTATTATTATTATTATCAACATCAATTTAAGGAAAGAGTGTTGTGTTTGTTAGTTCCAGCATGAAGGATTTTACCACCCTAGTCAAAGTCATGTCACCCCTTCAAACTCTCCAGTCTATCACAAAAAAACCCCTATTCAGTTTATTCTGCTTTTACAGTGGACATCCTTGTCTTAAACAAGGAAAATGGTACTTCTGTGTCATTTCAACTTCGGAACAGATGCTTGATTCAGGTGCTTTTATTCCTATGGACAAGTAATTGACTGATCACAACTCAGGTGATAACATGAGTGCAAGTTATGTTAGGGACTGATGCAAAGCTCACTGAAGTCAATGGAAGGCTTTTGTTCACTTCAGTGAACATTGGATCAGGCCCTTAATAAAAAAGACAACACTGGCCACACACTCAAAAAATATCAAGATACTATTTCACATGGACATTATCTAAGGCTTACTTTTTACTTTTTAAAGATCAGAATCTAGTTTTAGAACTGAAGAAATATTGTTGAAAGATGTGAAAATCAATACCATGTTTTCTAGATAGTGACCTCAATAAGTTTGATGCAGAAATTTAAAAAGGTTTTTTGTTCTTGTTAAAGGAGAACCAACTAATTTAGCTCTGTGATCTTGGACCAATTAGTGATATTTGACTATTTCCAAGTCTCTTTTAAGATTCAACATTTTGCCCATAGTATTGCAATCTATTTCAATGAGAAAGAGTAAATGGAACTAGCTGATAATACTGAATGCAAAAGAAGAGAAAAGAAAAACATTAAACATATACAGGCCTTCTGTCTAACTAAAGGTCTGATCCAAAGATTGAGTTCAATCAGGCCTTAATTTCTCTTTGATTGGCTAATAAATAGTTTGTATTTGTTCAATGAGGGTTAATTACCTTAAATAGTTCTCAGAAGAATAGGCACATAACCAATAGTGTTCTATCCAAATGATTATTCAGACAGTTATATTGTAATTACTTAATTTTTCCCTGAATTTTCAACTGCAGATGTTATTCTTTACTCTCACTCCTTTCTTGTTAAAGTGAATTTAGTGTTCATGCATGAGGTTGGTTTTAGAGCTATGAAGACAAAAGTCCTTAATCTACTCAGAGAATAGGGATAACATGGATAGTGGCAGTACAAATCTCTCTACATTGTATAAACCCTTTTGAAAAGGGAATGCCATTGGGGAGATAGAGTAGTTCAGTTTTCATTTAGTTTTGACTTACTTTCTGAAACTGACAAGATGGTCAGTTGTCATTGTACCAGAAATTTAGCTGAAGGAGACCATCAAATCATTTCACACAGATCATCAAAAAGCATGAAAAACTATGTTTAGGTCACTCTTACCTAATGTTGTTGTTGAATTGATGATTACTGCTAAGCTCTTGAGTTCTTCCCTTACTTCCTCTCTTTAAATACTTTTGAATAGAGTTGTTGGTGTAAAATGGCTATCACATTTCTATTCCAAAGGCAACTGTTTTAGAATGGGGCAGTGAAGTGATCCCTATGTACACCCAGTTTGTAACAGTAAAGCAATACAGAATGAAAAGGTCTATACAAATATAAAGTAGTATTAGAATTGATTTTCCAAGTGTATTTGGATGACAAATTTATTTAAATATGGCATCTATACATCTTGTGCAATAATTTCCTTTCTGAGTTCTTCTTGTAGATTATTGGTATCTATGGAAGAATGCCATAAACACATTTAATCTGCATCAATCACTTCTATTTCATATTCTATCTGCATTCAAAGTATGAAGATCCTTACATATCTATATATAATCTAATAACCAACCATTGCAGCTCTGTCCATGACTTAAGGAATGTTGGTTGATTTAATAGTACAGTATATAATTAAATACATAGATGTACAATTGAAATAAATGTACAATTCAGTTTTTCTTTCAAAATCAAATTCAAAATTAAAGCTGTTCAGTATTTGAACTATTTATATAAGAATCAACTGATCTTTCGGACACATTGTAAATCACACTATCTATGAGTCCCAAAGTCTTTTATACTTAGCACATCCACTACTGTGTACACATGTAACCTTTCCTACAGTGTTGCTTCCTAGCTCACCACAAGGGAATAGAGATGCTGTTATTTATCATTGATTCCTATACTGTGTCTTGAAATATTTTAAAAAAGATGCTTCATTGAGCATTGGATCCATCCTTTAAAGGAGAAGGAGAATATGGACAGTGAAGGAAAAACTACTTTTAAAAAATATTGTCTGTGATACTTAGCAAAAGTGAAGATGAAAATCATACAACCAACCCCCCATGAAAGATAACAAAAGTAAAGTTTATTTCATTGTTTTCCTCTTCACAGCCTACAGTTTGAATTCACTTGTGTTTCATTGAGATATTTTTAACTTGCTGGCTCTTAGTCACTTGCAGATGAAGCCTTCAGCCATCAATCATTGTTTTATATAACAAATGGGTTTACAGTACATTATAAATTGGCAATCTTATTTCTTCTAAGGATTAACAATTAATTATTGCTTTTAATGATTACCCTTTCTGTAATATGTTATCCTAAGCTTTCCATTATTCCTTTCCTTTGGCTGCAGAAGGCACCTTCAGGGAAGATATTGCCGTCAAAAATACTTCTTAGCCTGTTTCAAACTAATAGCTGTGTTTTTGACCTGGCTGGGTTTTTTTCCTTGATTTTGATATGACTGCCAAAGAATATGCTTTCAGTTTGTTTCTTTCCCTTCTCACTGAAAAGGTACTAGTGTGAACCTTGTTATTTTAACACAGACAATGTTTCATGGTATATGGATTGTCTATTTGGTACTTATTTTTAAAGTGTCCAAAGTTTAGTATGTGGGCAAAAAGATGAATCTGGATCCTGTGCTTACAGCATCAGTGTCTCAGTTGACCACTTGTAAGATGGGAATGATGCATAGACTGAGATATTTTAAGGCTAGAAGGGACCAATATGAGCATCTACACAACAAAAGCCAAAGAATTTCACCTGTTTTTTCTTGCATGAAGCTAGTATCTTGTGGTTGAGGTATACAATACTTTTAAAAAGACATCTGTGCTAATTAAAAGACTTCAAGTGATTGAGAATCCACCACATCCTTTGGTGAGTTATTCCAATGGTCAGTTACTCTATTCTTAAAAAAGTTGCACCTTAGCTCTAACCCAAATTTATCCACATTCAGCTTCCAGTCACTGGATCTTTTTAGGCATTTGTCCACTAAATTAAAGAGCTTTCTACTATCAGCAATTTTCTTCTTTGTAGGTGTCTCCAGAATTTTATAAAGATACCTGTTAAATTTCTCTGAGAGTCATCTTTTATTGTACCACCTTCTGTTGGTGAAAGAGACAAAACTCTTCTTCGGAAATTGGTCCAAGAAAAGATATTATCTCACTCACTTTTTCCCTCTGCTATCCTGAGATCAACATTGCTACACCACCACCACAAACAACTTTCTTTTTGAGTGAAAAACATGTTTTCTATATGTTGAATCATTCTTGAAGTTCTTTTTTGTATTTGTTCCAATTTTTCAATATCCTTTTTGCAGTGTGGACAAACAAAGTGGACACGGTGTTCAAGTAATCATCTCACTGATGCTGTATACAGAGGTAATACCATCTCCCTACTATGACTCAATATTTCTCTGTTTATACTTCCAAGAATTGCATTAGCCTTCTTCGACAAAGCATCATACTGGCAGAATATGTTCAGATACTTATCTACATGACTGCTACGTCTTCTTCAGGTTCTGAGGATACACTTTACCAGCAAGGAGTTTATATTTTCTTCCAAATCACTGATAAGGTTATTTAATGTCATTGGGCCAAGAACAAATCCCTGGAGGACTTCACTAGAAGCTCCGCCTTTGGATGATGATTCCACATTTACAATTACTTTTTGAGATCTATCATTAGCCAGTTAATACATTTAATAGGTGATTCCTTGATTTTGTATAGTGTTTTTTAATCTGAATGTATAAATCCTTTCTCCCATCTATTGTCTATTTAAACTGTAAACTCTTTAGGGCAGGAATTCTCCTTTATAATGTGATTCTACAGCACCTAGCACAGGTACTACAGTGATTCAAAATAATTCATAAATTTTTTTTTTTTGTCTTGCAGTGTGTGAAGTTAAAATGTGTAAAACTTATCAAAGAATGATCCACTATAAAACACATGAGAAATTTGCTTTGGTGAGTCACTAACACTTTCCCAGCTGTTGATGCCAACATATGTAGTGTCCGAAGTTTTATGTAATAATGGAATGGAATATAGCTGCAGGGTTGTCATTCAATATTACCTGGGTTAATAATCAACAAAATAAACAACACTGGCCATTCTCTAATGCAAAGTACTGCACATCCATCTTTTTCCCTCAGAAAACATGTGGGCAGAGATCTGAAACGTTAAAATTTAAAAGAATTTTTAAAATTCATGTACAACTAGATTAGCTGTCCTCTTTTAATATTAATTAATGTTCCCTTTTGAAAATTCCCATTAGGTTTTGGTCTAATTTGCATTTAGATCAGGAAAGACTTTGAAAGTGAAGCACAAGTACCAAGCACAACAAGCTTTCATCAGAAGATAGGGACTACTTCATTCGGAGATAGCAACACACATAACACTGCAGCTGCTATATCCTCCTTTCTCCAAAAGCCGCAGGGTACAGTGAAATATCAAAGTTCAACCTTTTAACAAGACAGCTAATTAAAAAGCAAGAACAACAAACAGAAAAAAAAATGCAAACCTTTAATGGGACTTGTGTAGTAACTATCAGTGGTTCAGACCTGCATGCATTGAAGTCAACAGGAATTTGATCATTGATTTCAATTTAAACAAGTGCAGGCCCTGGGTCATTTTAACATTACAGCACACAAATGATCAATAAAAAACATGGTAGAATTGTATTATTATATTAACAGCTGGCTGAGATGTCAGTAACCTGATCTTGCTCTTTTTGATTTCATGGCAAAACTCTCATTGACTCGACTGGGAGCAAGATCAAGCCCAACATGTTTCAAGTTCCCCATAAAAACTGAGTCTGATAATAATTGTGTCTTTGGTTATGTACATTTAAATACACTTAAAATGTATTCAAGCTTTTTATTAAATTCAGAAAAAAATTCAAAAGCATCTTTTCTCAATAGAACGTGACAGAGGAAAGGTAATGATAAAGAGACACAGGAGATTTAATTTATGCTACTGAATTTTCTTTCCTTTATACTTTAAAGCCAGGCTCTTAACACTATTTTAATGGAGTTTTATGAACTAAGATCCAGTCTGGTTAGCTAATACATCGGCCCCATACCCTGATTTTGGATGTGCTCCCAAAGGTGCTACAGTAATACGTATGGCTGCAAGACAGCAGGCAGGTCCAGGGCCGCCCGGGGGGGGGGGGAGGCAAGAGGGGCAATTTGCCCCAGGCCCCGGGTCCCGCTGGGGCCCCCACGAGAGTTTTTCGGGGGCCCTGGAGCGGGGTCCTTGCGGGGCCCGGCCCAGGAGCTTCTTCCGCTCCTGGTCTTTGCCGGAAAGACCCCCCACTGGCGAATTAGCGCCAAAGCGGGACCCGCCGCCGAAACGCAGCCGGGTCTTCGGCGATAATTTGGCAGCGGGGGGCCCTTCTGTTCTGGGACCCGGCTGCACTTCGGCAGCGGGTCCCACTTTGGCGGTAATTCGGCGGCGGGGGGGTCCCCGCCGCGGGTCTTCGGGGCACTTCGGCGGCGGGTCCCAGAACGGAAGGGCCCCCTGCTGCCGAAGACCCCAGGCCCCCGGAATCCTCTGGGCGGCCCTGGGCAGGTCTCAGCCAGTCACTCAAGACGGCCTTCAAGCACACAGTGACTAGCATGTGCTGACATGGGGCTCACTCCATCATCAGCTATATTACCGCCACCCAAAGAAGCCCACAGATAAACTCCCCAAAAGAGTCCCTTACCTTTGATTAGTTCCTCCAAGTTTCCTCCAGTAGCCTGGAAAGCAGTAAAAAAAATATTGTAAGAAATATTTCACGCTCTTCCTCAACTGTTTATCTTCTACCTATGGGGGATGGAGAGTGATCTGTGCACAGCATTGAAATAAGTAACAGAACTCCTACTAGAGGCACGTCTAGAGCTGCAGCAAGTTATAGGATGGTTTTGTGCACTTTTCTTCACACTTTTTAAAAAGAAATTTAATTCAAAACTGGCAGGGTATGTGTTTATGTGCCTTGCATTGAAGCTGTTCCTCAAGAGAATGGAATTTCTGAATAATTAAGCTATGCTCAAGCTTGCCTAACTAGTGAAGACAGCAGGGGCAAGCAGTAATATTTCCGTACCTTCATCTCATATTTGTAAAATCCATATATATATAAAATAAGAATAGCATGTCCCATTGTCCTATCAGAGATCCATTTGTACAGCTGGATTTTGACTTGGACTATATATCCTGACTTGGGATTAATAGAGAGTAAGAACTTCCGTTAAACCTTCACACTGGCTGCCTGGAGCTTAGGTCTGAGCACACAGGAGTAAGGAGCTGCATAATTACTTACTGCCTCTCACAGAGCAGCAGACTTGGCTCCATCCCCACCTCTTGCAGGCAAGCACAGTTGCACCAGTGGAGAAGTGTTATGATATGCTGCTGATAGAGGCCAACAGCAAGTTACTATCTCCTTTCCCCCCGGAGAAAGGACTAAGCAGAGGATGAATTCAGTTTCTTACAGGTATGTCACTGTGAAACAATACTACCTTCCTGTACTCCTGGGGTGGTGCAGTTTACACACCAGACTTTGTCCAGGTTTCTGCCTAAAGTCACAAACTATCACTTCGCACAAGTGAAAAAAACAACAACAAAAAACAGTGACATAAGAGAAGGACATAGCTGGAGGAACAGATTTATCACAGTAAAAGCTATGATTTAAAATGTTTTGGGCCATTGCATCAGTCTCCACAGGTGCATGTTGCAAAATCATCGGTTTGTATAACTGGCATTCTCTGCTGAAGAGTATGTTAGGTATTGAAAGGTGTGCAAGTCAGGACTGAGGGTCATTGGCAGAGCTGTATGGAGAAAATTGCCTAGTGAGTACACACAGTGCAGATAATTAAAAAATAAAAAAAGATGCAAAATTGTGCAATGTATGTAGATAATATTATATACACATAACATTGAAGAGAACTTTACATACTATGTGGTTTTATTTTCTGTTTATTGGGAAAACTAAGGAAGGCATTAAGCTTTTGTTCTACACAGAAACAGTGTCTCATTTAACTTAAGAAAAAATCTCTACACCACCCCACTTACATATTGTTTCAGGCAGTACAACTAGTAATCCCTTTCATACCCTTAACTGTTAGAAAATTAGATCTTGTCAGCTAAAGATATTCCATCAGGAAATCTGTATTCTACAGTATACATGATTAGTGTATACTATCAAACTTACGGTATATCTCTTCTGTAAATTTGCTCTAGCATAGAGTGAACAGTAATGATGCTAATTAGAGTTGTGACATTTAGTTCAACTTGGATTTTGGATTAAGTAGAATAAATATTGTCATATTTGATTAACCTAAATAGTCTCCACTTATGGATATATTTTGTATTGGGCTTTAACCAGAATTCTTGGAAAAATTCAGGTCATTAAAGGAAAGACATGGAGTTTTGTTTTCTATTCACAGCAGTTATCCTGGTATAAAATCAGGTAACTAATATTAAAAAGAAACAAATAATTTATAGACTTTCAACTAGCACATTTTTGACTATCCAGCTCAAGCAACACTTGTCCAGGATCCCTGTCATATGTTTTCAAATCTGTTGTGCTACTCTAAGCAATTTTCTAAAGATGCAGGTCTATTTTCCAACCCATTCCATGCATGCCTTTTAGCATGCCTTAAAACTGCCCTAAAATATCCATATACCCAGGTTCCCAGGCCCTGCGTTAATGCATGTCAAACCACACAATTTTTATTTTCTCCTGGAAAAATTGAAGGATCAGCCTCAAGTCCCTCTTTGCCCTGAGCATTAATTCAATCCCTTGACACATTCACAAATAATGTTTTCCAAGGTGCACCACCATTATATTGGTGACCGCTGATGGGACTCCCACAGCGTAAAGCAGTGGCATCAGCCGGTCCAACAACATGATCCTTCTTCCATGCCAACTCAGGCTTGTCCTGTCCCTGGATTCTGGTTGCCAACCCTCAAGGACACTAAGATGTCAGCCTATGTGCATAAAAAACAATCCTGTCCCACAGATGCACACCACCATTTCCATGGACAGTCTTCCAACATCTGGAATGAAATCATAACACATTAATTTTGCCTCACCACCCTGTTGCGTGGCTAGAAGTTGTAATATTAAAGGTATGCCACATATGGTAATGGCTCGACCAAATTCAGTATATTTCACCTGTAAGACCCTCCCACCTCCGAATCACTGGAAGGATGACTGATCCCTGGGGCATGAAACTGAGGAAAGATTTAT
This sequence comes from Mauremys reevesii, assembly GCF_016161935.1. Classification (NCBI taxonomy): domain Eukaryota; kingdom Metazoa; phylum Chordata; order Testudines; family Geoemydidae; genus Mauremys; species Mauremys reevesii. Next base: position 130,648,875 of record NC_052623.1, on the reverse strand, counting down.
TAAACAAAAGATAGTACAACAAATAATTTAGTGATTGAACTTGGAACAGTGGGCATTGAGCCCGGACCCAATTACCCTTACAAATATGGGTGACTAATAAAGATGTTACTATACTTGCAGATGGACGTCTGGAAATGGATAGGCTGTGTGACTGCAACGTTGGGTCCCGGACTGCCTAATGGTCAGCAAGAGGAACACAGAATCTGGATGAACCATGGCTATGGAGCACCTTGGATGGAGATCAGGTAAGCTCTTTTGATGGTACGTTGCCTCTCGGAGCACGCAACTCATGGGCTGCCGCTCAGAAGGACAGCCCCTTCCTTTAGGTGTCTTGTCCCCTTGTGTAGTCTCTCCCTCAGCCATACCACATGACCTAGACCCAATGGTCTTCCCAATCTTTTACAAAAAATGACATAAAACTCCTTAGAACCTGAGGTCACACACACATATTGTATGCTTCCGAATGCCAACACCCGATTGCTTGAATTGCTTCTGCTCCCATACCCAGCTTTACTGCTGCTATTGTGGCCTCAATTCCAAATGAGTGGGAACCAAATTCCATGGTGCAGAACCAGGCTCACCACCTTCCTGGAGGATAACAGATTCTACTCATCCTCTTTGATCACTCATTGACCATCTCAAGTTTAATATCCCTGTTTGTCCCTGCCAGTGTACATCATGCAGTTCCAAGTTCCCTCCAGCAGAGCCCCTACAGAACCCAGGAACTAGCTTGCTGATTCCAAAAGCACCAAAATTTGCTATCAAGAATAATTCTCTGAACAAGACCACCTAGATCCCTGAGAATGTTAACCATGACGGGAAGACAGGACTCCTCCATGGGGCTGTAGGAATGCAACCACCCTGACAGAAACTTTTGAGTTAAAAGTGCTGTCTGGATATGGATAACCATTTAGCCTGCTGATGAACGTAATAGCCAGGAGGCAATTCAAGGTTGTTGAGGATGCCAGTTGATAGGTTGCCAGCATCACTATGTACCACAGCACCCACACCTCCATAATGGGCCATTTGGTGACTGTCCTTCCCACTCCTGAAACTGTATTAATTCATTAAAATTTGTCTCATAGCTCTGCCATGTGTGCTGGGCCAGCTGATCTCTGCACTACATTGATAACCATCCAACCCCAACATTCCATAGTGCTAACAGCATCAACTCAAGTTCTTGGCTAGCTCCTGGTGCCAGCTCCCAAAACCTAAGCATCTGAAAGTGAAGCAAGGTATCTGCTATGAGAGTAGCAACCCTGGAAAATGTGATAAAGTAGTTGTTATTCTCCTGGAGCCTATTAGAGGACCAAGCCTTGGGGGTAAAAACAGCAAGTTCTGTACAGACCATTGTGTGAATGGCTCTGCCATGCTGCCCTCAATTCATTCCTGTCGAATCATTTTCTTTACAACATAGATCATCCATGCTCATGACCTCAAAAATATTTTTTGATATTAAATTTTCCTAGTCCCCATAAAGAGGATCCTAAGCCCCACAGTAAGCTACTTGGCTGGGGCAGAGGGTTGGGGTATAGGAGGGAATGTGGTCTCCGGCTGCTGGTGTGGGCTCTGTGGTGGGGCCAGGGATGAGGGGCTTGGGGTGCAGGAGGGGGCTCCAGGAGCCAAGGGGTTTCGAGTGTGGGAGGAGGTGTGGTGTGCAGGCTCTGGGAGGGAGTTTGGGTGCGGGACAGCGTTCCGACCTGGGGCAGGGGGTTAGGGTGCGGGCTCTGGCTGGGTGCCGCTGACCTCAGGTAGTTACCAGTCAGTGGTGGAGTGGATATAAGGCAGGCTCTCTTTCTGACCTGGCTCCGCGCCGCTCCCGGAAGTGGCTGGCATGTCTGGTTCTTAGGCGGGGATGTGGTCAGGCGGCTCTGTGCAGTGTGCACTGCCCACGCCTGCAGGCGCCACCCCTGCAGCTCCAATTGGCCATGGTTCACAGCCAATCAGAGCTGTGGAGAGGCGCTCAGGGCAAGGGCAGCACGTGGAGATTCCCTGACCCCAGCACCTAGGGACCACAGGGACATGTCCCATTTCTGGGATCTGTGTTGAGCCAGAGCAGTCAGTGAGCCTGCCTTAGCCCCGCTGAACCACCAAATGGACTTTTAACGGGCTGGTCAGTGGTGCTCACCAGAGCCACCAGGGTCCCTTTTCAACCAGGCTTTCTGGTTGAAAACCAGACGTCTGCCAACCCTACTGTCCAGTCCTGCATCCATGTGGATCCAAGCTGAATTGTGTGATGGAGATAACTGTCTCCTGCTGCTGCCTTAGCTTTCTCCCTGTAAAAGGGGACATCACACTCAGGGCTGCCCCTTTTAAACTCATCCACCCATCCTGTTCCCAGGGGATGCCAGTGTCACCAGACTTCCCTTGCCCCCTTTTGCAGCAGTTTGACCTCTCCCCCTTCCAGGCATGAAGCTCTCATTTGACCAGCCAGACAAATTCCCCCCAACTTAAAGATGCAGTGCAGTCATTTTGACAAACTTCCCATTTCCAGAATAATTTTGAAAAGAGTTTGAAATTGTCAAAATGCATAAGTGCATGAGTATTAACAGTGAAGTAACTGCTAAGTTCATATCTGTTCAGAGAGATAGAATGAATAGAGGACCTGCAGAGTACAAATAAATATCTCTTTAATCTCTTCTTATGAAACCAAAAATAACAAGTTTTCTTCTACAAAAAGAACAGGAGTACTCGTGGCACCTTAGAGACGAACAAAATTATTGTAGCATAAGCTTTCGTGGGCTACAGCTCACTTCATTGGATGCATGTAGTGGGAAATACAGAAGGAGGATAGATATATACATATACATATATATATATATATACAGGGAACATGAAACAATGGGTGTTACCATACACATTATAAGGAGAGTGATCAGTTAAGGTGAGCTGTTGTCAGCAGGAGAGAAAAATAACTGTTTGTAGTGGTAACGAAAATGGCCCATTTCCAGCACTCAACAAGGAGATATAAGGAACTGGGGGGAGGGGGGAGATAAGAATGGGGAAATAGTTTTTCTTTGTGTAATGATCTGTGAGAGTGATGGATCGTCCTTCAGGATAGGTTGTAGATCCTTGATGATGTGCTGGAGAGGTTTTAGTTGGGGGCTGTAGGTGATGGCTAGTGGCGTTCTGTTATTTTCTTTGTTGGGCCTGTCCTGTAGTAGGTGACTTCTGAGTACTCTTCTGGCTCTGTCAATCTGTTTCTTCACTTCAGCAAGTGGATATTGTAGTTGTAGATAGAGATCTTGTAGGTGTTTGTCTCTGTCTGAGGGGTTGGAGCAAATGCGATTGTATCGTAGAGCTTGGCTGTAGACAATGAATCAAGTGGTGTGGTCTGGATGAAAGCTGGAGGCATGTAGGTAAGTACAGCAGTAAGTAAGTACAGCGGTCAGTAGGTTTCTGGTAGAGGGTGGTGTTTATGTGGCCATCATTTATTAGTACTGTAGTGTCCAGGAAGTGGATCTCTTGTGTGGACTGGTCCAAGCTGAGGTAGATGGTGAGGTGGAAATTGTTGAAATCATGATGGATTTCTTCTAGTTTCTTATAGTTTTCTTCTAGTTCTCTCAGAGTTCAAAAATTCTCCACAGCCAGAGTTGGTGTTCAAATGTTTCTGTGCACGACATGCGGGAAGATATGTAAATCTGTGACCATGGTGTACACACACTATATGTCACCACATACAACAGCTGTTTTCATTTTGTTTCTCACACAGGCCCACAAATATTTTCTTCCGGGCAAAGAAAAGATTAAAATTCACAACTTGTGACACTTAGGTATGAATTTATACCTTATGACTGTCCTGCCTATTTTTTTCCAGTGAAGTAGTGAAACAACTGAACAAAATAAAATGCATCTAGTTATCATTAGGAAGTTTGTATTTGAAAGTAAATATTCTAATCGAAAAAAGTAAATATTCTAATTGTTTAGTATTAAATACAAAATATAGGGGAAAACACAGTGATTTTCTTATACAAAAATGAACACTTTAATATCAAGGATACCTTCACTGACAAACAGTAATCAACTGTACAAAAGTTGAAACTGGCTATATTAACTTTGCCTCTGGAAAGCAAAAGGAAAGGTCAGCATTTTTAATGAATTGGATTGATTGGACCGGCTAACCTAATGCCAAGAACAAGGAATTGCAGTTAATTGGATTACCCCTAGAGAGAGTGAATTTTAGCTAAGTTAGCAACTAGTTGGCCAGGAGGCCTGGAGGATAGAAGCAGCATAGAATATGTTGATTGACAATTACTATCAGTGAGACCCAAAGGTACCGTTCAAGCAAATTTCCTAAAATAGATAGTGCAGGCATGCTTAATTACCTGGGATGTAATTCAGAAAAGTTACTGGTGGCTGTTTAGTTCTAAAAGTACCCTATTGTAAATATACTAGTCATAGTATTCAGAGATTCCAAGGCCAGAAAGGACCATTGTGATCATCCAGTCTGACCTCCTGTATAACAGATCAAAGAACTTCCCCAAACATAGTTCCAAGAGCATATATTTTAGAAAACTTCCAATATTGATTTTAAAATGGTCCGTAATGGAGAATCCAGCATGACTGCTTGGTAAATTGTCCCAATAGTTAATTATTCTCACTATAAAAATGTTATGCCTTAAGTCCAGTCTGAAAATGTCTAGATTTAACTTCCAGACATTAGACTGTGTTATACCTTTCTCTGCTAGTCTGAAGAGCCCATTATTAAATATGTGTTTTCCATGTAGATACACAGACTGTAATCAAGTCACCCCTTAACCTTATCTTTGTTAAGCAAAATAGATAGACTCAAGCAACTCAATCACTGTAAAACATGTTTTCTGATCCTTGATTCATTCTCTTGGCTCTTCTGAGAATCCTCTCCAATATATCACAGCTCTTGAATTGTGAATATCAGAACTGGACACAGTATTCCAGCAGCAGTCATACCAGTGCAAATACAATAAATAAGAATGTATTGTTTAAATAAATAAATAAATAACCTCTCTATTCCTGTTCAATATTCCTTTGCCTATGCATCCAAAGATTGTATAAACCCTTTTGGTCACAGCATGGCACTGAGAGCTCATGTTCATCTAATTATCCACTACTTCCCAGGTAGAGTCCCCAATCCTCTAATTATGGCCTACATTCTTTGCTCCTAGATGTATACTTTTATATTTAGCCATATTAAAAAACACATTGTATGCTTGCACCTCTTACCAAGTGATCCAGATCACTCCAGTACCAGTGACTTATGCTCTTCATTATTTACCACTCCACCAAGTTTTGTATAATCTGAAAACTTTCAGAGATGATTTTATATTTTCTTCCTGGTCATTAATAAAAATGTGAAATAACATAAGGCCAAGAACCTGTTTGATGAGATGATGATGATTCCCCATTTGCAATTACATTTTAATATTTTTGCCAGCTTTTAATCCATTTAATGTGTCATGTTACTTTTATATTGTTCTAGTTTTTTTAAACAAAATGTCATGCAGTACCATGTCAAATGCCTTACAAAAGTCTAAGTACATCAACACTATTATCTTTATCTACCAAACTTTTAATCTCATCAACAAAGTTACCAAGTTAGTTTGCCAGGACCTATTTTCCATTAAACCATGTTGATTATCATTAATGATATTACCCTCATATAATTCTTGATTAATCGAGTCACATATCAACCACTCCACTATTTTACCTGGGATAGATGTCAGGCTGACAGGTCTATAATTATCTGGTGTGGGCTGGTGTGTTGGTGCAACAGTGCCCTGTCTGACCAGGTGGAGCATTGCACATGAATTCATTGGGTCTGTCAGTCAGTTCCTAGTGCGCAGGAGATTTGAAAACCCCTCTCTGTTCTGACATCACTCAGGGTAACCCAAGTTCATTCACTCCACTGAATTCCAGCTCAGGGCCCTTCAGATAGACAGACAGAATCAAGACTTGACATCTCTCTCTGTGCCCTGAACTCCTTCCTACCTCCCCTCTGTCATTAGCAGGGTCTGGAGCAGAAAGAAACAGGCAGGCAGGCAGTGGTGCTGTTCAGACAACTCTGGCTTCTTGGTTTATATACTGGCAGTGGCCAATCAGTGGGCTGCGAGGGGCCGCTATTCAGGCCCTGTAAGGCAGTACTTCCTGTGGAGCCTAGCTTTTCAGTGTCCTTGAGGGATGCCTAGCCTAAGATTCTAGAAGTGATGTGTAGGCATCAGTAATCTAGCACATCCATGACCCCCAGTTATAGCTCTCTGCAGGCTCTTACACTTAAGGCAAGGCTGCTAATAAGCATTGGCTAATAGTACCAGTAATAACCCTTTGGGTAGTGAATCAGCATGGGGTATGTATACCCCTTGACAGACCTCTCATCTTTGGACAGGAACATTTTCTGAGAAAGCAGTGCTCCTCACTTCTCTGAAGAAGGAATCTACATCCTTATTTTGACAGCTGATGTGGTGTTCTACTATGGTTGTAGGCTGCGATACCACCTCATTACTCTTGCATTTGTCTCCTTCATGTGGTTCAGCAATTTTAGTGGGATGTGGTCAGTCAACAATGTCAAGTGAATGCCTAATAGATAACATCTTAGTGTCTCCCTAGCCCATTTCACCACAAGGCAGTACTTTACAATCGTGTATCCTTTCTCGCAGGGAAATAATTTATGGCTTGAGTATAATACTGGAGGTTCTTCGATGTCATATTCTTGGGATAGTACTGCGCCTATGCTGATTTCAGAGGCGTCTGTCTGGAGTATGAAGGCTTTCTCTAAGTCTGAGGTTCATAGTACTGAGGTTAGCTGCACAGAATCTTAGATTTTTTGGAAAGCCTCTTGGCATTCGGTAGTTCACTGCACTTTTAAGGCCCTAGTTATTTCAGTCAGGGGTGCCACAAGCATTGAGCATATAGGGACAAACTTTCTATAATAGCTGGTTAAGCCCCAAAAGAACAAGACTTGTGTTTTGGTCTTGGGGGTTGGACAGTCCCACAAAGCTTATACTTTTGTTGACTAGGGGTATGATCATCTTGCCCCGAGCAGGTACTCCAGATATTGTCTTCTTTTTCCTGATCATGCACTTAGTGGGGTTTGCTGTGAACCCAGCAGCCTTTAAGGAACATAGTACCACAATAACCTTCTGTACATGTGTCTCCCAGTTCTGACTGAAAATCACCACATAGTCTACATAAGTGGCTACATAACCATTATGCAGCCTCAGGAGCTCATGTAGGCATCATATAAACTGAAGGTCATGGCTCTGAATTTGAAGAACCTGCATGGTGTGGAGAAAACAGTCTTTTCCCAAGATGCTCTTTTTGGGGGGATCTGCCAGTAACCGCTGGTCAGAGCTAAGGTTAATGTATACTTTGCTTGTCCTAGACTTGTTTCCCAGATGTACTTTCGAGTTGAGGACTGAGAATCCTATCTGTGGTCCTCACTCTGGTTCATAGGGATATGGTGCTACTAGGAGTTTTTCTCTAGCTGTCCTTGGTTTTAACAAGTTAATGTGCTAGATCTGTTTTTCCTTTTTCCAATCTGGCTGACAGACTTCATAACTGATTAAAACGACCCAGCAGATAATCTCATATGGCCTGCCATTTGGTCATCAATTTTGACTTGGAACTGGGTTATAATACTAAGACATGGTAGCCCAGTCCGAACTGTCTTTAGTCTGGCCCCCTTACTGTAGTTCTGCTCCTGGGCCACTTGAGACTTTTATAAGTTTTGTTTAGTGAACTTTCTCTGAGCCCCCAGGAAATCCCTTAGCTGTAGAACATACTACACTGTTCTGGGCATTGTGTTGGCCTGTTCTTTCCAGTCATCCTTCTCACATTTGAGTATTCTCCTATGTTGTCATCCATAAAGGAGTTTGAAAGGTGAGAAACCTATCAGGGATTGCATGGCTCCTTTTACCACAAAGAGGAGGAGGAGATAGGATTGCCTTCCAGTGCCAGAGGTCAATATTGATGAAGCAGTTGAGCATCCCATTCAGCATATGGCTGAAGCATTCAACCAAGTCATCCATCTGTGGGTAATATAGAGAGATGCACAAATTCTTGATTCATAGTAAACTGCACACCTCCTTCACATCAGCTTGTAGGTGAAATTTGTACTTTAATCCATCAGGATCTCCTTGGGTAGTCCTACCCTCGCAAATATTTTTAACAACTCTGTTGCTATCACCGAGGCTGTAGTGGCTCTTAAGGGAACCGCTTTTGTGTAGCAGGTGGCATAGACAATGACAACAAGTATGTACTGGGAGCTTACAGGGCTCTTCTCTATGGGTCCTACATGGTCTACACCTATCCACTCAAATCAGACTTCTACCAGTGGAAGGGGAACCAAAGGGGCTGTTGTACCCATCTAGAGACTAACTGTTGGCAGTCAGGGCAGGAAGCACAATATTTTTTTTACTTCTTTGTGAATTCCCATTCAAAAGAAGCAGATTAACAGATGGGCAAGGGTTTGTTTGTTTTTTCCCAGTCCAGGTCGCCTGCCATTGGTACCTCATGGGCTAGCTTGAGTATTTCCTGTCTGAATATACAGGGTATGAAGAATTATGTATATTTTTTCCCCTCCAGATTACCTTGTGTCAGGTGATAGAGTTGGCTTCCAGTAGCTCGAAACAAGAACAGTTCAGGCCTCACCATTTCTCTGTTTATGACAGCTATGCCTTCTTCATAGACACTATATGCAGTGATATATGATATATGTTGTTACAGGACTTATGGCTTATTACAATAATCTATAACCCACTAACAACCCCTCCAGCTGTTTTGTCCCCCCATGACTGAAGAGGTAACAGACCACTTCATCTTAAATGGTCCCTTGAAATACATATTAACTGCTTATGCTAAACAATCTGTTCCATCTTGTATTTAGCTGTGACACTGAGTACATTTCCCAGACTTGAATAAAAGCCCTGTGTAAGCTTGAAAGTTTATCTATTTCACTAACAGAAGTTGGTTCAATAAAAGATATTCCCTAACCCATCTTGTCTCTTGATAATTATTAGGCTGCTAGTGTGCAGAGACGACTGCCTACCACGTTGACCAATATTGACTCACTGTTTCCTTGTACTCCCTCATCGTCTATATCCATCTGTTGACTCTTGTTTTATACTATGCCTGGTCTACAGCTAAAATGTAGGTATATTTAGCTATTGCTCAGGGCTGTGAAAAATTTCACGCCCTGTATGATGTAGATAAGTTGACCTAACCCCTATTGTAGAGGTAGCTAGGTTGACAGAAGAATTCTTCTATTGACCTAGCTATTGACTTTTGAGGGGATGGATTTAAAACAGCAATGGAAAAATCCCTCCCATCAGTATAGTTAGTGTCTGGGATGCACCTTTGCCACTGTAGTGCTTGTAGTGTAGACATATCCTCAGATTGTCAGCCCTTTGTGCAAGGGACCATCTTTTTGTTCTCTGTTAGTACACTGCCTAAGCACAAGTGAGTCATGGTAAATAACTAGGGCCTCTAGGCTCTATGGTAATGCTATAAATAAATTCATTATAATAATTAATAATAATTGATAATAATATTCTGTTTTCTTTTAAACAAAATCTACTTTTATTATCTAAAAAAAGAGTGTCTCTCTGATTTCACAAACATCAATTTAATTCCATTAACTTCAGAGAAACTCTGACTAACTCTTATTACTTTTGATTTTATGACAATAGGTTTTAGAGGTGCTGTTGTGCTAATAGATTACTTGGTTCATTTATAATTATGAAAAATTGAAAAGAGAATTTTGTTTCAGAGCAAATCAGTTTTTTTTTAATTGGGGAATTACAAATAAAACAAAACAAAACCTCATTTGATATCACATGAAATGTTTCAGTTGACCCAAAAAGCTGCAAGTTTTATTCTGATTTTGAACACTTTTAAATATTTTTGATTTTTTAAAATAAAATCAAAGAAAAATTCAAACTAAAAAGTAAAAACATCTCATTTTGAAAATGTTAAAATGAGACAGTTTTTAAGAAATTGTTTTCAAAATGACTAAGGTAGAAAAACTGACACGAATTTGACCTCCATTTCAGTGGTGTTGAACCTGCAATTTTCACCAAAAAAGTTTGTCAAACATTTTTCTATTTAGAAGCCACCAACCAATGATCCAGGGCCCCACTTCTGAGACACTGTACACGCAGATAATAAAAAGATAGACTGAACGCTCTTTGAAGTAGGTACTAAGTGGGCACACTTAAGTGCGTTCCACTTCTTGAGAAATTATATCACTGGAATTGGTAATTGTGGAATTAGTAGTATTCCTGTATATGCCATGTGCATTAAAAATCAGTCCCATTATCCATAATTAACCTTTTGATAATTTCTTATATTCTATTTTTCTAATAAGATTGTGGTGAGAATTCGTTGTTGTTCTATTTTTGCAAGAGATTAAAATGAACTTTGGGTTTGCAATGAAAAATCTCATTTCAAATTAGAGATCCCTTCTCTGCTGCAATAGATATTGTCTAGAGAATAGGACCAGGAGAATGTTTTCATAAAAATATTCAGCCAGGAATCCTTTTATATCTCATATGGGAAAGAGCCCTTATTTTTTTCCAGACTTAAAAAGAAGCCTGAATTACTTGCATGAGAAAATTCTTTTCACTGTCATTGCTTTGTGAACTACATTAACTTCAGAACTGCAAGATGTTCCAAAAAGAATACTTTACAGGATTTGGTTAAGATTTGGCTCTCCCCAATTCCACTGGGAGAATATGTTACATTTGTTCACAATATACATGCAGGGAGAAAAAGGAATGGAAAATAGCCAATAAAATTCAATACAATTGAAATTTGCTCCATAGCAAAGGAGACACCGTGAATATGAAATGAAGTACCAGAAAACATAAAATAAATTGTAAATATAATACAAGCAGGTACAACATACATGAGATCAGAAGCTGAGACTTTTATTATGAAAAACTTGCTCAAAACACATACACAATCCAGACTAGAAAAGCATGTTTAGCAACCCAATTAGTCCAATTAAAATATTTTTCAGATAAGCATGATGAGAATAAAATATGCTGGGTACCTGTTGTGACCAGGGTCCTAGTGGGGAGCCAGCAGTGGTCACTGAATTATGGTGAACTGCAAAGAATGGGGAAGACAATCCCCATAAAGCTGGTGGATATTCCAATACTTAGATTTACCAAGCCAGCATAAAATAGCTTCTTTATTACCTTACTGGTTACTCAGCTGTCCAAATAACACAGCTCCCTTAAAGTCATCCAGCCTCAGGCCTCCATCCTGGTATCCACATCAAATATGATTAACATTTCGGTAAATCTTATTTCATCATACAAAAGAAAAAGCTCTACCAATCCCCAAAGGTTTGGACACATAACCTCCCAGGTTATTGAATATTCCAGATCTTACTCAACTACACACTACACCCAATTCTTATTAACTAAACTAGACTTTATTAAAAAACAAAAGAGAGAGAGTATGGTTAAAATATCAATATGCATACAGCCATGATTTCAATTCATTTAGGTGCAGATTCATAGCAAAGATGGTGAGCTTTGTAGTTGCAAAGAGTTCTTTTAGAAATAGCTCATAGGTTATAGTCCAATGTCCAAATATCATATTCAGGGCGTACCAGTATGAGTGGGATCTCAGTCTTGCGACTCAAACTTCCCCTGATGAAGCCTAAGCAGATGTGAGAAGACAGAATCAGGATCCAAGCATCTTTTATACAATTTCATGTCTTTTGACAAGTTGGAGTTCAAAAGGTAATTATCATGACTGTGAAGGAGGTCCATCACCATTACTTAGCTATAGAATTAACATAAGGCAATTTACTTGTTCCTCCACCATTCACAGTTTATTTGCTGTAGATTTCAAAGAGAGATAAATACAGAGATATCCCGTGTTTACAATTCATTCAAATGATAGGATGTTCTTTTGACCTCTGAATTATCAGAATACAGAATAGACAGGGACTGTTGATTACATTGTTGACCCTACTCATACATATGTAAATACACAAAACCACAAACATTATCTCCTCACATGTGTTTTGAGGGTTATTTTGCAGGACGTTTAACCTTTTTTAGCCATGCGTCACACTTGTAATTAAGCTAAGTAACTATGCTGGATACAATGGGTCTTCTTGCCTTGTGTGTCAGGACCACTTTGTGTGTAGTGGCTCCTAGGCTTCTTGCCACCAGCACAGAACACCTAGTAATCCAAAGCTTCCATAACTGCTCCTTGCGGCCACTGATATCTGTTCAGGTTGCTGTAAATTGTACCAAAGCACTGGTCCAGTGCAAAAATGCCCAAGGATAAAAGAGGGTAAAAGTGGTTTAAAGACAATCCTGCACTGGGCTGTGTTGTTCTTCTCAGCAGCCCAATATTTAAATATATAGCTCCATTAAAGCACCCCCTCCTTTTTTGTTTCAATTTTTTTAGAGGTTATAGTTATTCAATGATGGTGTCTGAGTATCCATCAATATTCCTACAATTTGATAACAAATTTGGCTTTGAACATACTTTGCTGATCTCTGACTTTCTTTTCCTTTTTAAAGGACCTCATTGACAAGAACTGAGATTGAAGTGAAACTATGGTAGTGAATTTGGAAGCTGGTCTAGAGTATGATTTAATTTACTACCATTAGGGTTGCCTGCTCAGTTTTTATTTTTGCACTAACAGAAGCTTTCCATTAATTGCTCTCCACTAGCTGGTATTATTTATTTTGTACACTTTTAAAAGTCAGTTGGAAAACTCCATGCACAATCTTTTCTGCCTATTTCAAGCATACCAAGCTAGAGGTAAAAGGAAGGGACTGACAGTTATACAACTTAAATAAGCTGCAAAATTGAAAGTAACTTTTGGCTTGAATTTAAGAATAAATGTTGCAGAATGAGTAACAGTTTAATGTACAGAAGGCTTCTTGCAAACAAAATCAATGCCTTTTTAGAACCTTTTTATACTGGTGTGGACAACAAGGCAAGTACCGCAAACCATTTCTGAGAACATTCACTTGAAATTAAATATGAATTCACTGTGGCTGGACTGAACTTCTTTTTGTGCTGTTTCCAGAAACTTTGAAATAATCAAGCTTTTTGGACTTACACAAGCACTTGCTGAAAGTGAATTTTAGGTTTGTGTACTCAGGAGCGAAAATTTTAAACGCACACATGAATATTTCCTTCAAAATAATGTGAAATGGAGCATAGATTGGCACTGTAAGGGGACATCAGTCCCAAAATTCCATATCACACTCAGACACACACACACACACACACACACACACCCTGTATGACTATATGAGAGGAACCTAAGGGTAGGTCTTTATTAGCAACTGTACATTAGTCCATGTGAAAACTTGTGCCATAACTTCCCTAATGTCCACACTTGAACCCCTGAAACATGTCTTTAGATGACTACAAGGTGACTTGATGGGTATGGATTAGAACATGCTTCAGCTGTGACACAACCCCACAACCATGTCAGTTTGCAGTATAAACAGGGATAAGGGGTGTGTGCCAGGTCTTGAGTGTCAGTAGCATTCCACCCCATTCCCACAACGCACTGAACTTTTTTCTTCCTGACCCTTACACAATATTGTCCCTCTGTTCATTTATTAGCTGGCAGTCAGGAAGTGCTAGTCCCTCATGAGACCATTCAGACCCAGCTAGTGTGGGTCAAAGGGCCTCAGTTGGGGATGGGAACACAGTTGCAGAAAATATAGTTGGCTGTCTAAGGAAAAGTTAATTACAACAGTCTTTTTTTCCCTTGGAAGTTTACAGTTTCAGTGCTTTTCACATCCCCCTGATCTTCCCATTCCCCTACAAACTGGAGCATCATGGAAGTGTGCGTTCGGGGGAGGTTTCAAGGACAGAAGGTCCCAAATGGGGAAGGGGAGAGAACACAGTTGTACAAAATTTACAGTTGGTTGTCTAAGGAAAAGTTAGGTATAGTTGTCTTGTGTTCCTCTGTGCCTGGTTCTCACGGAACACCATTGTCCCCCGTCATTCATGCCTTCTCATGAGGGGAAAAGACAAACCGTGGGCAGCATTTTCAGTTGTGAACAGTTATTTTAGTAAAAATACATCATTGTTCTGATTTCAAAATTTTTCCATTAAGCCTTCTATCTTATACTTTTAATAAACATTTTTCTTTGTTTAACTGTTTGTTGGTCCTCCTAATGATGAATGAAAGTTTTGTTGTTGTTGTTTTTTTTTTTCAGAATGGGCTGTAAGTTTCCTACCTCATGTAATGGAATGGTGTGTAAAAATCCTGTTCCAGAATAGTGCAAATAATTATGAGCTTTTCCCCCTCCTCCCCCTCCTCTTCCCCCACCCAAAAGGCTCAGAAATATCTTTCAGATACAAGGAATGAATGCGGACAGTGCAGTGTTTGTGTTATGTATATTAGAAAGCACCACAATTTGGCAACATGGCAGATGCCAAAACACACACAAGAGGTCACTCAATCTCTTAAGGGCGTTATGAAATGTGTTGAAAATCAAAACCAAAGAACAATAAAAGAGAGAGTGAAAATACTGGCAATAAAAGCATCTGCCAGTACTCTGTTCACAAACACTGGCCCTTATCAAAGAAATGTATGCAGTTTCAACCATACTATGGATTAGTGCTCTGTAACATTTGTTATTTGAACTTAGCACTACTGACAATAAAAAGTAAAACAACAACAACCCAGCAACAAACCCCACAATGACTGTGATACTACCTTCCCCAAAGCAAACAGTAATAAGCTCATTACAGAAGTTTAAGTACTCCCCATAAGAGAGGTATCTACAGAACCATGTAGCCAAAAAGATTGTGCAATGATCACATAACAACTTGGACACTACCCTTCACAGCACAAACCTAACCACAAATTGATGTCACAATTGAGGTGCCTTGCTATAATTGTTTTTAATGTGTGCAATGTCACAGGAATGAATGACTAATGACCTTCAGCTGCAAGGAAACAAACCATCACAAAACTGTGTAGCCTCCTAAGTATGTACCATTCTTCCATCATGTGCAGTTCCAGAAGCTTTACAGGATACTAAGGTGTCCCTTGGCACAGGCAGACGTCATCCTCTGCCTCCTATTGTGCTAAAATGTGTGCACATTTGGCATCCATGATTTCTCTTGCACATTGGGAATGAGGACTAGTGTGCATGTGGATGGGATCCTACAGAGTTTGTAAACCAAATGTGTCCTGAGTCCATTCAGGAAGGAAGCTTTCTCCTTTTAAACTCATAAGTATTATGTAGTGCACAGCAGATGACGATTATACAAACGGTGTGTGCCACATTGACATCCAGATGGGTGAGTCGGCAGCACCAAAAGGCTTTCCCACAAAATGTGAACTCCAGAAACATTCTGCAGCTACTTAACTTGTAACTGAATTTCCTTTTTCTGGGGTCACTGATTTCAGGGTAACATTTGGAGAGACCCACCATACAAAACCATAGGATTCCTGGGAAATAAAGTCCCTTCCCTGACTCATGTAGAATCTCACTCTCTTCAGCACCTTGGTGTCATGAACCTTTCCAGAGTTTCCCATGTTTGCATTTATGAATCTGCCTTTGTGGTTGTGATGTTCTGTACCTCAGGGGAACACTGAGCACCCTCATGTTCATCCTTATAATATGATTGTGTGCTTTCTAATACAAAGTATGTCATGTCGGGTGTCTTCAGAAGGCTCATGATGCACTGAACATTGTTGTTATAGTAATGTTGTAGTAATCGTTGTTATAGTAATATTATAGGTTGTAATTTCATGTATATAGTTATGAGGTTGTGAATGTGTCCTCATGGCTTAAAACAAGGCCAGGCAAAAACTCTTCAAGAGCAGAGGGGCAGTTTATACCTCATCAGGGCATGTATGGGACAAACCCAGTCCAGCCTCATAGGAACAAAGGAGACTGGCCCGGGGGAGAGGGGAGAAGGGACAAGAAATAACATGATAAAAGAGAGAGACATTTGCCAGGCTCTCCCCTTTGATTAGCACTTCAGTCGCTTGATGGTGGTCGTGTCTGTAGATGTAGGTGGAAGAGAGAGGAAGAGCATGGCAAATGTCTCTCCCTTTTATCCAGTACTCTGGTATGCATGCAGTTGTAAACAAAGCCTAACTTTACACTTTGCATTGAGCAAATAAATGTTATTGTAGCCTAATTTTTATAGGAATGATGCCTCAAGAGAGACCAGTTTACAAGAAAGGAAAATAGCTTAAAATTTTCTATAATTATCTAATTCGTCTTATCTGCTACCTCACCCTGAAAGATCTTACTTGTTTGTTCAGGATATCCTTCTAGTTATAATAGTTATGCTCATCCAGTCAAGGGACAGGAACGTTATCAAATGATTTATGTGACCAGTCCCAACTATTCAAAACAGCTCAAGTATTAAGTGTCAAATATTCATAGTGAAGTGTGCATAGAGCTGATTGGGAATTTTTGGACTGAATGTATTTTTTACCAGAAAATGGGAATTAACTGAAACTGTTCATGGGGAAGGTTAAAGGCTGGAATCAAAATGAAACATTTTGAAATTATTAAAACAAACCCTTCTGATTGACCCAATCCATTCTTTTTTTTTCTGGAAAATTGCCAAGATCTTGACTTTTCATCTTGATTCAGGATAAGAAAATATTTGAAATCTCAAAAGTCTTTGTGAGTTGCAAGATGGAAAAAAACATTTTTCACTCATCTCTAGTTTTGCATGATCAGCCCACTGAGTAGAAAATAAATGCATAAGAATGTAGGAATTGCCCCACTGAATCACAGCAGTGGTTTATCTAATCCAGTATCCTGTCTACAACAATGGCTAGGCTTCAGAGGAAGGTGCAATAAATTCTGCAGTAGGAAGGGATAATCTCCTCTCTATGAATGTCTAATGCTAATATCTACTATTATAGAGAGGCTTATCCCTCTCCTTTGCTATTTTTTTAAATTTGTTCAGTCTATTCATGGACAATTTGCAAACACAAAAAAGGCTAAATGCACCAAGTAAATTACTAGCAACAAATTATTCACTGAGTTCTGTTATGTATTTCTATGTTGTGCTATAGCTGACCCCTCTTTGATGAGCTATTTTAGTCTAAAGTGATTTAATGTTTTTTATGATCAACGCATGACCAACAATACTCTGCTCCTTTCAACACTACAGCACCTACCATGAGGGCAGGATTTTGTCCTTAGGTTGTAAGTGAGAAAGTATTTATGCAATGAATGCAGAATTAATAGATTTGGAGACTCTGATTTTTCTAATTATTTGAAGGCTTCGTATCGTACTTTTACACAATTTCTCATTAGAGCTAGAATTATAACAGAAAAGCTTATCTGATATTATTAGACTGTGGTTTGGAATGTTCTTGTAGTACTTATTCATTATATTGAATGTATAACATCAGTACATCATTTTTTGTAGAGCACAAATGCAAGAGATGACCTTCTCTGCAGGAAGCTAAAGGAATTCTGGATACAGCCTTTCATGGTTACAGGGCTACCTGCACCTTTGGCCCCTTTATGGTTTTGGCATTCTATACTATGGGGCAGTGTCTTGTACCCCCCATATTCCTCATCTGTATATATAATTGTGATTTTGCATATAAAGCATGCCGCGTGAGGTATCAGGGGAAAGGTTATGATATGCTGAAAGTCATTTTCTGTACATAGGTGTATATCACTAATGCATATGAAGTTATGAGAATTGTGTTGTCTGATTGTCACTAAAACATGCTGTACGTTGGGGAATTAGCCAGATATTAGCTCCCCAGAGAAGGCAGCAAGGAAAGTAACCAATGCCTGGGTGAGGTTTCAAACAACCAGGGGTGGCTCTAGGTATTTTGCCGCCCCAACCACGCGCTTGGCGTGCTGGTGCCTGGAGCCGCCCCTGCAAACAACCCGTCAACAGCCATTGTCCAGCAAGGGAGCTACAATTCACCTGCATGAGGCCACACTGGGGGGACTGCTCAACCTTGCCCACCAGACATGCCAGAACTTGTCTTCCCCAAGCACACTGACTGATGGAATAAACAGAACACAAGGAACCTATGCTTGGCCTTTCTCCTGCCCCAACCTATGCTGCAAGCAACAAGGACATTCTAAAGACTCTGTACTCAGGTGCTGTGATCACTCAGCACAACAGCATGTGGAACCCCATATCCAGCTAGTTTGCATGAATGCTCGGAGAGCCACTCATTAAGCAGCATTTCTCACCCCACTGGCTATTGCAGTTCATAGTACAAAGGTTTTGCCCTTGAAACCTGGGCCACAGTGATCACAGCTCCTGGAGCGGTTTGCAGCATGTCATGAGCAAAGCATCGTGAGAAACAGCCCAGGCTGATGAGTTAAGGGGGCACAGTGTTCCCACAGTCCCAGGCAGCACCCCAGGGATCCCATCACACTGGTCTCTAAGTGCACTTCCTTAGGTCTCAAGCCTTGTGTCTTTATATCTGCTGGGATGGAATTCTGCACTTCTCCCATTCTTAAACTACACCAACACAACAAGCTAGAGATGTGATTTCCCTGTTTATGTATACATACTTACACTAGGGTGATGAGAGCTAGTGCGAGTATATGTACATGTACAAAAGCTGTAGAATCATACCCCTAGTTTGTAGTGTAGATGTAGCCTTAAACCGGACCCTGGGCTACAGCACCTTGTGTATAGACCATGCTTACCTGACAGGTCTGACTGAATTTGGACACCAGGAGTTAGTGACCACTGGTGTATATAGTGACCAGACAGCCTTCTTAAAACCAAAGTATTGCTTATTTTAATAGTAGGAACAAAGCATTTAGAGAACAAAGATTTCAAAACAAGCAGTCTACACACATATCTACTTATAATGGTGACCTAGGAAGACCTATCTTTTTCAGACACCCCCACAAGGTCTTATATGTCAGTCTGGTTCCCCTGGATGACTCCTCTCTATTTTGAGAAAGAGTTCCTTTTTAAACTGCTACTCCTTTTGATCTCCAGTGTACATGGGCCTTTTATTGTCCTGGCATTATATTTTAACAACTCTTAAGTGTTTGTGGAGAAGTTGCTTACCTTGAGGCATTCTTTTCCCTTCCTGCTTGTTTTTTTTCTTTCTTTAGAACCCTTTAATATCAACCAATATATTCATATAATAAACATCACAATAATCAGATCAAAACATACTATTAGTTAATTCAATTAATGCATAAATCAAATTAATAATTAATTATTAAAGAATATCTCCAATTCCTTAACAGTGGCTACACCCAGATAAATGATGGTGTACTAGATGGACCATTGGTATGAGCTGAAATAGTGACTTTTATGTTATCTCTTCAGTATGTAACTCTGAAAGTCATGTAGGGATGTATTGTAACTTGCTTTTGTGTGCTCTTGAAGCAGACTAATGGGGAGACAAATGCTTCCCCCTCCACTCCACAACCACCCTGCATCTCTGTTCCAGGTGTACGATGTGAGATCATGCTCTGTGTGGCATTTATTTCTCCCCTGTATGATAACTGGGAAGAGAGGAGGCAAGAAGAGGCAGGAAGTGGAAAGAATCTTGTCTGCTCCCAAGGTACTGGCCAGCAGAGCTCAGCTGGTCTGACAGGGGTAGGATGCAGCATGCTACACCTAACAAGGTCACTCCTTCTCCTACTGAAGCAATATAGTTAGACACTGCCCTGCTCACACTGAACTGAGCCCAAAGCTACAACCTGCCCACATAAAATTAAAGTTTCAACCACAAAAATGAGGAAAACAACTATAATCTTAATGCTGTGTGATACCAGGAATAATGACGCAGATTGATCGTTAAATATTAACATCAACATGAGTGCCTAAAATTATGGTAAGATCATATTTGCACACCTAAATAATGGTCTGATTTGTGAACTTGCTGAATACCTAGCAGCTCCTATTTAAATCAGTAGGACTTAAGATACATAAATATGATGTTAGGAGCCTATTTTAAACATCCATGTTGGCAAATCTTGGCCCCTAAGACAAAGTTATATTCCAGTTTGGTTCTGGTTATTAAAAGTATCTTGAGTTGGCCGTGAAATAATCTTTTTCTTCAGTTGTGAAATTCCAGCTTGAGTCCAGATGAGTAGACTTAGCGGATATGTCTCTGATGAGACAGATATACATTCAAGTCGTTCTCAACTAGAGCTGGCAGAAAAGAAAAAAAATATTGACAAAAGAAGGACAAATTTTTCATCAAGATTTGCATTATTCCCCCCCACCACCCATTTTTGATCCCTTCTATTCTTAACCAGTGTTTGAAGGTTCTGGTTATGTGGCAGGTTAGAACTTGATTCTGGCTTTTCTCAAACTATTGAAGGGTATTTACAGGCAGCTTCTTAAACATATTAAGGATGATTCTAATATGTTACAGGCCTTTCCAGTTGACTTTCTGCTACTGATGTCTTCATTTCACCCACTCCCCACTGAAAGTATGGCATCAGTGATTCTGATTTTTGGTAAACAAATGTACATATCCTGAAGAAGTTATTAAAATTTCATCCTTGAGAAATATCTTTTTCTGATATCCAAAGATGTATAACAAATAGAAGATATTTGAAAGATATAAGGAATTTATAATATTAAGCTAAATTCCGCAATTTATACAAAGATTCATATTAGGGGCAGTGTGGAGGTCAATGTTCAGTGACTGGAGATAACAGTGGAAGTCTCTGAAGGACCCTTCCCCGCTTGCCTCTTCAGCTATATCTCATCTTGAATGCATCATATATTTAGTAAAGAGTTCCTTCACCTTGTTCCCTGGTGAGGTCCTCCTTCAAAAGCTTCACAAGAACATCCAGTCTTTGGACTAGTAAAGATGGTGAAGGTAACAGAAGTGACACAACTATAGAGCCTCACACTGATGGCCTGCTCCTGCTCCCATTGAGGGCAAGGGCAAAACTTCCATTGGTTTCTGTAGTGCGGGATCAGTATTATCCCCTGAGAGAATGACATATATGGACAGTAGAGTGTCAACCAGCAAACATTTAAGGGAAAACATAAAGATTACTAAAAAATCTTTAGTAATTTTAGTAAAAGTTAGGGCCTGTACACTTTGATTAAATTAGAGTGTAGATTGGACCAATCACTAATAACAGATTCTTTATGCAGGTAACTACATAAAATTATTATTAAAGTTGAGATTGGTGAGTGACACAAATAGAGATATGAAGACTGTATTCATAGATACAAAGAAGTCTAAGAGCAATCATAGAAAAGCAAGATAAACATAGGAAAACAATTGTGCTTACTCACAGCTTTATGAAGATCATCAAAAGTGAAGAAGGAAAACACAGTAAGAGGAGAACATCATAAGTGGGAAGTGATGATCCAGTTTACACTATCCTATCACTATAATGTGACCACTATGGGTTGAGTTGACAAGCTTGTTATACCTTTTCTCCATAAATCCCCTACACATCAGGAGCCATATTTAATTAGGTCTTAGCCCTCTACCCATGTATAATGTTCCAGGTAACCATAATTAAGGTTCTGGCTACTAGCCTAAGATATTTGCATCAATACATTTCCTAGTGGTTTCCATACATAAATTTGGTTTCTCCATAGTTACAGAAAGGCCCTAAAAATCTGCTAAATTAAGCTAATTTTCTAGTTTTGTGTGTATCAGAAGATGCATATTGCTAAACCTTAAAACTCCAAGTCAAACACTCATGTTAACTACTCAAACCCTGTTGACCTCATTATTATAACTTATTGCTACGTCTATTTCAAATCCTTTTATATCTTATTTTTCTCTACTTATATTATAGATTTAATTGTTTTGATTATCACTTTCTATAACATTGTAGCTTTTTCTAACATATAGATTATACTTTGATTTAGATATCGACCTTCCAAGATCAGGTCAGGTTGAAAGGCCAACAGGCCTAATCCAAAACTCAATGAAAAGACTCCCATTGATTTCACTGGACTTTGGATCAAGACGATAGAAATAAAAATCCTCTTGGAAAACACGAAAAGATTGGGAGGATTTAGGATGGCCAACATTATTGCATTTTTCCATTATTCCTGGGAGTTCAATTTTATACTACAGTATTCATGTAGCTGTTCATTATATAAAACTATGCAAACAACCTCATTGTTATGTCTGCCTATTGAGTATGAACTGTAATGTTTTCCTTCAAAACTATGGAATAATTTAGAAGACCTATGACAAGAGATTTAAAGGAAGTGCATCTCTTTCTGTTCAGTGCTCATCCCAGCTAAGGACCAGCAGAGTGAAATTCACTCCTACCACTGATTTCTGTGAGCAGCCTGGGTGCACTTTGAAAGAGGCGAAAGAATACTACTGAATATAAAGCTAATGAACAATCTGTCTTCTTCACAAAGCAACAAGAAGCTGTCCTTTGAGAGTTTATTTTTTCTTTTACAACTGATTTATTTTCCATGAAAAATAACACATTGTACTGAACAATAAAACCTGCTATATGTAGGAAGAGCACAAAAAAAATTATGCATTTCATCTGATGAGGACTACAAGATTGCCGTCTTATGGGAGTAATGAGAATGAGCTAAAATAGTATCATTTTCTAGTCCTACCATTGTCCCCAAAGGGATTCATGTTGTGCTATTTTCTCTTCTTTTTACAATTTGCATCACAAGGATGAGATTTTCTAATCCTTCATGCATTTTGTGAAAAATAAGACTCCACAGGACTATCTGTGGACCATAGCAAAGCTGTATAATTTGATCGGTTGGTATAAGGGCACTGGAACAAATATATACTTGAATATGAATATGCACGTTTGAAATAGCAAAACATACTTCTGAATTCAGATGCCCTATTATTTTCTGTAAAATCTTTTGTATTTTTATGAAAGGCTTTAATCCTTCCCCTGCCATTGTTATACTAATTAAGCACTTTTCCAGAATTGTGGCTCCTGAATGACAGACAAGGGTATTTGCTTCTGGGAGTGCCAATTTCTCATGGCATCCAGAGGATAAGAGGAAGAGTTAATAAAGGGATGGTATCATAAATTATTTATTTTTATTAAATATAGGCAAGGTAAACATGGGATTGTGAGAATATGATCAGGGGAAATGGGACAGAAAGAGAGAAGGGTTTAAAGAAATAAGAGAAAAAATATTAAATTAAGAACAATAATCTTTACATATGAAATGCTCAAGTCAAAGAAAACAATATCCTTCAAAGCACACTGCTGAGGATTTGCACTCATTGTGTTCATTACTCATAAACTTCTTAAAAATTAAACATCTCTAAAATTAAGGCAAAGTTTTATTTTTCTTGGGCTTCATCATTTTATAATGGATGTGGTCATTGTTCATTTGTAAATAGTAAGGAGTTGAACTGTTGGGGGATGGTAGTTTAATGAAAATTTTGGAAAAAAATACTACCCATTTTTTCTTTGAAAATTGAAATTTTAGCAAAAAATATTGTTCAAAATTAGGCAAATGTTGAACAGCTGTAGTTGGATGCAATAGGAAACCTTTTTAAAAAAAATAAACAACTGTACTGAGGCATTCAGCTACTTTATAATATCATTCTAGGGCAGATGATACTTGATATTGGCCGGTGAAATAGTTTTCCTTACCAAAGTTGATGACCTGTGTATGGCTATTCACATGTAATCACTATACCAGATATTTATTTATGTATTTATTTATTATTATTCTAATACCCCACTGTGCTAGGTGCTGTACTAACACAGAACAACAAGACAATCTCTTCTCCAACATTTTTAAAATCTAAATATAAAACAAGAGACAACAGATGGGTAAAGACAGATGGCTGAGCACAAGGAAACAATCTTATCCAGATTTGTTTTTTTATGAGCCTATGTTTTTACCTTTACTTTATACCTCTTTATCTCATCAAATACATTTTATTCAGGGCTTGGCTACACTTGAGAGTTGCAGCGCTGGGAGTTACAGCGCTGGTCATACAGCTGTGTAGGGAAAGTGCTGGTGTGTGGCCACACTCACAGCTACCAGCGCTGCAGTGTGGCCACATTTGCAGCATTTGCAGCGCTGTTGGGAGTGATGCATTATGGGCAGCTATCCCAGCATTCAAGTGGCAGCAACGTGCTTTTCAAAAGAGGGGGGTGGGGTATAGTGTGACAGGGAGCGGGGGAGATAGAGAGGGGGGGATTTTTGGAGCCGACACTGTGTATTAGCTCCCTGCCTTGCAAAATCAGAAAATTTTCCCGACCCCTTACGCTTAACTGCAAACAGCCTGCAGACCAGATAAGCAGGTGCTCCAAGGGACTCCCTTTCTCTGCCCCGCCCCCGCTGTTTCTCTCATCAAGCAAACACTTACTCATCCCCCTGCCTACCCCATTCACAGGGTTTATCTCATTTGATTGTTCACTGAGTTACAGATTGATCACAGCAAACAGGAGCTGTGTTTGTTTTTTAGATAAGCAGCTCCCGGAGCCACGGAGCCCCGTGTTCACAACAAAACAAAGAGAGGCTGCATAGCAAAACAAAGAGAGTAATTAGTTAAAAGCATTCTGGGATATCTCCTAATATCCTGGAGGCCAATAATAGCGCTGGTGTGTGGCCACACCCAAAGAGCAGTGCTGCATCACCAGCGCTGCACTCGTTACACCCCAAGCAGACCAGGTGTTCATCCAGCGCTTCAGCCAGGGAGTTGCAGTGCTGGCTGTGCCTTGCAGGTGTGGACAGTTACTAAGTTGCAGCGCTGGAAAGCTTCCACCAGCGCTGCAACTATCAAGTGTAGCCAAGCCCTTATACTATTTTAAAGATAGTTGGACTACATTGTATGTATAAAATCAATTTATTCAACAGTATGCTGAATTGAAAGCATGTATAATAAAACATATCACTATCTTTAGTGTTTCTCTTAGTAAGTACATGTGGGTTAATCATGGAGATGAAAGAATATTTTTGAAGACATGTTAGCATCCTTACCATGGCATTTCCTGTTACATAAAAAGTGTATTATTGTTTTAGCCATCTGGATGTTTCAGAAATAATATTAACGTATTGGAAAAGTGCCATTTTATCAATAACTTATTAATGAATGGCATATTATACATAGTTTTAAACAGACATACAAAACTTTCAACAGGAAGCAGCTTTTCAAAATGATCAGTGTCCCAACGGTGGTATGATTATTAATTTCATACCTTAAATCAAAAGATATGTTCAAACACATACACACAAAAGCCTGGTCTACACTGGGTGGGATCGCCCTAAGATACGCAACTTCCTACGAGAATAGCATAGCTGAAGTCAGCGTATCTTAGGTCAACTTAGCTTGCATCCTCACAGCGTGGGGTCGACTGCCGCTGCTCCCCCATCAACTCCGCTTCCACCTCTCGCCGCGATGGAGTACAGGAGTCAACGGCAGAGCAATCGGGGATTGATTAATTGCGTCTACACTAGACGTGATAAATCGATCCTGATAGATCGATCACTACCCGCTGATCCGGCGGGTAGTGTAGACATACCCTTAAACATCTAAGTATTAAGTGCCTTAGAAATACAAGATAGACTGATGTTAGAATGTACACTGTGAAAGCACAGAAACAATGGATAATCAAATATAATAGCATGGATCAAGTTCAGCCCTGAGTTATACACTGGATCAATTCCCATTGAAATAAAAGCTTTATTGATATGAATTTTGGCTAACTATGCTACTCTCAAGTAGAAATGACACAAGTAAGTCACTGAGGTCAGCCCAAAGGAGGACTTATAAAACACTCCATTAATCTAAAATAACTTTCCATGCATAATGATATCTTTCTATGAAGGCCCAACATTATAGATTATAGACAAGTGTGGTGGCCTATTAGAAAAGGGGATACTTAGCTGTCAAAGATATAAAGCTCCAATCTTCTGCTGGCTTGTGACTGAGACTGCAACTTCCTGTATACAGGTGGGTTGCTGCAGCTATGCAAAGCAACACCATTGAAGTCAGTGAAAGTGACATAACCACTGCAATCTGCTGGCATGCAAAAAGTTGCAGGATTGGGACCTAAGACTGTATGTCTAAAACACAGACATGACTTCCATGACAAAAAAAACTCTTAGGATTTTCCCCCATAAAAAAAAAATCTTTGTGATTCCTGCCAGTCTGACAAAAAAAAAAAAAAGTCTCCTCCTAGATATTTAAAGGGAAATATACTCTTGTGCGTTTTAAAAAGTAAACGTACATTCATGTTCTAAATTTTAAAATGTCTAAAGTACAGTAACTCCTCACTTAATGTTGTAGTTATGTTCCTGAAAACTTTAAGCGAAACGAAGTTAATAGAATCCAATTTCCCCATAAGAATTAATGTAAATGGGGGGCGGGTGGTTGCAAGGAAATTCTTTGCACCAGACAAAAGATTATATATATACACACACACATATACAGTATAAGTTTTAAACAAACAATTTAATACTGTACACAGCAGTGATGATTGTGAAGCTTGGCTGAGGTGATGATGTCAGAGGATGGGATATTTCCCAGGGAATGTCTTACTGCTAAATGATGAACAAGCTCTCAGCTGAGCCCTTTGTTGTTAATGTAGCCTCACAGTCTACAGGGCAGCACAAATGGAGGTAGGGGAGAAGCATGGCAGACAGACACACACCCTGTTTGTGTGAGAGCGAGAGAGATGTGCATTTCCCCTTTAAGTCAGCTGACCCCACTCTAAGTACATTGCCTTTTTAAGTAAATCAGCAAGTTGAGACAGTAGCTGCTGATAGCAAGCTCCCCCTGCCCTGGCCCTTCATGTTGTCTCCCCCCCTGCCGCTCTATGGAGTTGAGGTAAGCGGGGGGCAGGAGCAGGGGGAGGGGGACACCCTGATATTAGGCCCCTTTTCCCCCCTCTCCCCTGCACAGCAAGCAGGAGGCTCCCGGGAGCAGCTCCAAGGCAGAGGGCAGGAGCAGCACAGGACAGTGGAGGTAGGGACAGCTGAACTGCCAGCAATTGATAGCCTGCTGGGTGGCTGCTGCACAGGGAATGTAGGGGAGCAGGAAGCTGATGGGGGGCTGCCAGTCCACCTGGGTTCCAAGCCCCCACCAGCTAGCTCTTTCTGCAAGCAGTGGACAAAGCAGGCGGCTGCCAAACAACCTTATAAGGGAGCATCGCACAACTTTAAATGAGCATGTTCTCTAATTGATCAGCAACGTAACAATGAAACAAAGTTAACCGGGACAACTTTAAGTGAGGAGTTACTGTATAGCTTTTCTTTCATCAATAAATATGAAGGGGGAAAAAAGATTGGTGGTTCTAAATGCCAGAAGAACTGTGAAGTACAGCATACAAGTTCTTTATAAAGGTGGTTTGTTTATATTATATTATATTAATTATATTATATTATATTATATACTTCAAACCCTGATCCTGTAAAAGTCATGTGAGTAGGATCCCCATTCAAAGGGCACTAGACATAAATAACTGCCAGTTAGAAATAATAATATGTCTAAATTATGATTATGTAAAATGAAATGACCAATAGTGGTTGGCACAAACAGTACAAGAGTGCTTTCACATAAAGCTTTATTTTATTTAGTCTCCAACGCTAACACACGTCTGCAACAGGTTAGTAAAACACCCCATAAAATCCCAGATTCATATTTATGCAGTCTTGAGGCAGTATCGAGTGGATAACTACAAATGTCCAGTGGCCAGCCAGCTGGAAGTGGCCAGCTTCCTTTGCAGCGGAAATTTAGAGGTGTCCAAGTGTCCATCGAGCTCAGATTTCTTCCTCTTTTTATACCTAATTAGTTAGTACTACATAGCTTGTTCATCAAAAAACTGCTGAGCAGAAGCTAAGTTAAGTGTGGAGATTTCCAGTCTAATGAGGTAGAGAATTTTCTATCAGTCAGGTGGGGGAACTTTCCATCAGTTAACCAGCTGTGTAGCAATAGTTAACTATTATCAGATTTTCCATCTTGCAAAACTGCATGCTTTAGAAAAAAACAACTTAAGTCAAGAGGGCAGAGGGTCATGTTTACTCCTCATGGTCACTCACTTTACTTTTCCCTCCTGGTCTGTTAGGTTTCAGAAAGCCTTCCTGTTAGGTGTTTTCAGCAATAAGCATAACAATTGGTATTCCAGCTGCTGACAATGATTTAAGCATGTTACTGGGCTCTGGGCTATCAAAAACCTGCTCCTATGCAGCCCGAGCCTGAATGTCTACACTACAGCATTTAGCCCTGAAACCCGAGTCAACTGACAGTTGTTAAATGTGTAAGTATAGACATACCTTAAAAGGTATCTAGTTCGCACTCATGTAGTCACATTTCAAACAGGAGTAAATTAATGCACTTCAGGTGCCTTTTAAAATGAGCCTGCAGGGGCCACAGGAGCTAGTTAGAATTCAACACTTTAGAGCACTTTACAGTTTACATCCCTCCTGTCCAGGCACTGGTATGGGGTAGGCAGCTCTGGGCTCCGCATCTCCTGCCCCAGACTACTTGGCCAAGATGGAACTGGTTCTGCTCTCTGCCTGCTACGAGAAAGTAGAAACCTTGAAATCTCTGCAGGCAGAAGGGCTAGTGCAGCCAGGGCTCTGGGATCCACTGGAACTTTGCCCACTCACCACGCTGCCTTAGGCAGCAAGCTCAATTGCCTGTACTGCATGGTGGAGGAAGCAGCACTTCTGAGCAATGTCTGGGTCCTGCAAAGGGGCCATCCCTGGCCACGATGCTGCCGCTACCAGCAACCCAGCCTGTTTTGTGGCTTGAGCGGCTGCTTACCCAGGAAGCCTGCTGCATTCAGGTTGGCAACCCACATGGCTTCTCCTTTCTCTCCCTCCCTATGGGAACTCAGTTCTAACCTCATGCTCCTTCCAAGGGCAGGTGCTGATCTCTACCTCCTAGTGGTGTTTCTGGGAGACAGCATCCTGTAGATGCTATGGGGTGTGACTAGGTAATGGGCACTTGAGCCCTCTCATTCCCAGGCACTTGCGTCTCCACATCCTGGGTAGGTCCAGGGCAAGCTAATGTCATGCACTAGAATTAAGTGATGCATATTATCCTACAGACATCCTAGGGAAAGCCAAAGATGTTGCAGGCAGGACTGCATGATTTTTTTCTATTATATCACACTTGCACCAAAGTTTACCACCCTCTACTGGTCAAACAGTTGATTTCACATGAACCAGTAAAAGTGCAGTTCAAAAATCATTGAAAAAGATGATGTCAGTAAAGGTCCTGTTACTATGCTATTTTTTCTCAGTAAGACATGGAAAGTTTGTATTTAACAACTAAATTATGTTGATTTATTTACACATTATATAAGTCCAACTCAGTGGTAACCAGAACCTAGTAATGACTGCAACCTTTATAGTTCATGTCCTGAAATTCACACAATACAGTAAAGAATAAACCACTATGAAGGATTAGCATACTATCATGCATGAGAATGAAAATTTTGCAGAGTTCTGAATTCATCTTCAGTACAAGAAAGGCAATTCCATTGATGTCAGTGGAATTACACTCTCGCATCCAAGGGACGATTTTGGCCAGATTTTGGCCTCCAGCTAGTGTAAACTGGACCTTGAGAGCATAGGAAGGACAGCTCCTTCCCCTCCCACCTGTGACTGTCCTCGCTGATCTGCTCCTTCCCCTCACCCCCAGGTGCCTCCCGCCCGCCACAATCAGATGTTCAGCGGCATGCAGGAGGTTCTGGGTGGGGATGGGGTGGAGTGAGCATGGAGTGCGCTTGGGGGAAGAGGCGTAACAGGGCATGAGAAGGTGGGGTGGGTATGGGGCCTTGGGGCAGAGAGGGATACCCTCCATGAATTCTCAAAGTTGGTGGCACTGCTTGAAAGGACTATTTCTTTTTTCCTGCAGGAGACTGAGCTGCTGCAACATTGGGCTCCATCAGAGTGACGTTTTGATAGACTGCCGGGACCCTTTCCTCCCACCAACTGCATCCCTCCCTCCTCTGTAAGGACAAGACATAATCACCCAGAAATTTTCAATCAAATAACATTTAATCTTAGCAAGACACAATCTGTGAATCCAGCCAACTTTGAAACAGTAAATGTACTTTCAACTGGGTAATGGGCCTTGGTGCACATGCACACATCCCAGTATGCCACTTATGGCCGTAGGGCCATTCAAAGAAATATAGTTCCCAGAAGGGACAGAGATTCCAGAGGCCATGGGACTGGGGAACCAGGTGACAGCATTTGGGAACCATACAAGGGAGATGTCCTGAGCTCAGTATAAGGGGTTGAAGCAAAACCTTGAGAGGTTATTGAGTGTTTGTAAAATGAACTGACCCTGAGGAAAGTGATTTGAAGTGACTTGTCTCTAGAATTTTATTTTTTTTTACTTTCCTTAGCTGGTGAATCTGTCCTTCAGTTTATAATCCACTAAATGGTAAAATTGCAAATCTCCTGTACTTTGCTTAGGTATCCTCCTTAATGATGGTGGGAATTCATAATGCTCAACAACACAGGTATCTCTTTTGATTTTCAAAATGTATTTTTACTCTTTGACTTTATACTGAACTGAAATATATCTAAAATTCCACCATACCATACACCTAACATTATGCAGAATTTACTTAAGAAAAATATTATTGATTCTGTAGCTTGAGTTTGCTTTTTTGATGTGTAACTCATACTAATTAAAAACTTTATATACTTTAAATAAAAACTGAAAAAAAGCCTTCTTAAAAGACATGACACCAATATTTCCTGATAGCTTCAGCCAAACATTTCTAAATTCCTCTGGTTTTGTTTTTCCTTTGTGTGTTTGGGGGGAGGATCTCTACTTGTCACCTGTCAGAAATTATTCTTTGAACTTATTCTAGGAAGCTGGAATATATTTAACTACCAGAGACAGAGTCCATGATCTTTTTTTCACATCTCAGTGAAGAAAAAAACAACATCTGTGCTTGGATGACTAGTATTTACCAGTGCTGAGCAAAAAATCATTGGTTTTAAGCCACATTAAATAATGAAGTTCATGATTTTTCTACTTGCATGCTTGTAAACAACAATCTTAGCATTGCCTCAGGGTAAATGCTTTAAGCTGGTTTCATAGTCTGCTTAATTTCCACTTCCTACCCTTTTTATCGTTGCTTCTATTGCTCTAATTATGAATTGCCCTAAAGCATTTTGTTTAAAGTACACAACACATTGACATATCACAAAACAGATCTTCATATTGAGGCACTTTAGAGAGAAGAAAACATATATATATGTTCCTCCACCTCCTGCAGAGTCTTTCTTCCAGAACTGGCAAGAACCTACTAGAATTATGTTTGAAGCCACAATAAAATCAGACCAAATTTTTATTTTTTTAAAAGCATAGAATGCTAATTATGCAAATAGCAAACTTGTTATTGTAAATAAAATCATGCTAACAAGTAATCAGACTTAGTACTAAATGAGCCCAGCACCTTGACTGAAAATTGGATACTTTTAAACATGGAGCTAGCCACTAGAGGTGAAATAAATGTCTTAATTGATTTTGCCTTTTTCTGTAGAGATTCCACTGCGAGCAGTTTGTTACTTGTAGGACTGTTTAAATTAAACCTTTAAAAATTGCTGAGAGGTGCTCCCATTAGATGTCTTCATGATTTTCCTTACTATACAAAGAATAACAATAATTATAAACCCAGAGGGTAAGAGTCTGAGTGCCAGGGAGGATGGTGTTGTTTATGGGTATGTCTATCCTGCAATGTAAGGATAGAGTTAGTGAAACTCAAGTCAGTGGACCCTGGGTTAGAGAATCCAGCACTTGAGCATTTACACTGATTGTCGACCCTAGGTTAAGAATTTTCTATCCTGAGCCTGAACCCAGTGCTCGAGCATCCACACTGCAATGCACAGACCTGAGTTCAGTCAACTGTATCCTAGACTTCCTAGTGCCCTCCCAAAACATGGATGCTCTAGCCCTTTCTTTGTGGTGCAGTGTGTGAAAATTTGACTGTCCACCAAACTTGACTGTCCAGAGCCAGTGGAGCTGCATCTACACTACAAAGCAATAGGGGTTGAAGCATGGGTACCAGCTTGACTCATGCTCACCCTGTGTCCAAACTGTGAATTAGTCCAATTTGTGTGTAGACAGAAGAGGGGTTAGGCTTGAACCTGAGTCTGAAGGACTTACACTGCAGTGTACACATGCCCTATATGACCAGTAATAGAAAAAAATAATTGAGAGTTTTGGGAGGCAAATAAGGTATTTGATTTTGGCTATGCTAAGTCTGTGCTGGTGGCAAGCACCTTCTGATAAATTTGGAAAGACACTTGAAGATGACAGATGGAGACATGTCAGGTATTTTCACCTTCCTTTGCAGTGTGGGGCAAGGGTCACTTGCTGGAGGATTCTCTGCACCTTGAAGTCTTTAAACCATGATTTGAGGACTTCAGTAGCTCAGACATAGGTTAGGGGTTTGATACAGGAGTAGGTGGGTAAGATTCTGTGGGCTGCGTTGTGCAGGAACTCAGACTAGATGATCATAATGGTCCCTTCTGACCTTAAAGTCTAGGATTCTATCATTAAGATGTTGAATGGAGAGTCACATAGAAATGATAGCTGAATGTGTGTGAATGTATACATTTACTCAAGAATAAAATGCAGAGGTTGATCCAAAGGAGGATAAGGGCAGAACCCAAAGAGATATGATGAAAAGGAACCTTGGGCAGAAAGATAAGAGGAAAATAAAGAGACAATAAGGCAGGGGCTTAGCCGCAGGTGGGCCTCAGTGGGTGCGGTCCACCCACTTAGCATCCTGGCCCACCCAAATCTGAGCCATAGCATGGGTGGAGCCAGAGCCTCCCAAAATCCACAGGCTGGAAGGGGGTGAGTCCGGTGGGAATGGGTCTGGATGGGGCTAGAGCTGGGGCCATAGTGGATCCAGGCTGGACATGTAGGTGCATGATTGGGTTGGGCATGAGCAGGGCAGTGGAGACCATGGCAGCAGTGTGCGGCTCCGGCTGGACAGAGGGATGCGGATGGATGGAATCAGGAAGGGTAGGTGGAGCCTTACAGCCTGTGCACCCCAGGTCTGTGTCTTCTGATGCGTGTTGAGCGGTAAGGACTGGCTGGAGGGAGTAGGGGGAAGTGGGCCCCCCATCCCTCTTGCCCTTTATCTCTGTCCCCCCGTCATCGCCCTCCCACCTGAAAGTTGGGACCCACCCAGATTTTTTGTCCTAGCTATACCACTGGGATAAGGGCATAAAAACAAAGGGGGAGGAGGTAGGATTTCAAAGAGAAGCTGAAGAGATATTGCACTTGAACCCAAAATGACACTACTACCAAGTAATGCATTAAAAGCTTAGTATATTAAGCTGATTGTGTTGCCTTTTACTAATTTTGCTATTACAGCATATTTTTAAAATGAGCTTACTTTGTATATTGTAGTATACACATTCTTATTCTTGAAGGATAAAAACAGATGTTATAATTTTAGGCATGTGAAAATTCCCCAATTTAGAATTGATAAATACACAGAGCTACTCACATAGTAAATATTTAAATTCACTTATTTTCAGTGATGGCTTAAAGCTGCCTGGGGCCCAGATCCATCAAAACGTTCAGCCCTCTGAAACTTTGAGCTCACTCACCAAAGCCTGGTTTACATTACAAAGTTAGGTCAATGTAAGTCACCTAGCGTCAAGTGAATTGTGCATGTGTCTACATTAAAATTTGTCTCCTGCCAGTATAAATGCTCTGTTATTGTAATGCAGTAACATCTCTACCCTGAATGACGTTGAGCCATGATCGACCTACAGTGGTCGATGCAGTGCAAGTATAGACACTGTGAGACTTATGTTGACCCAAACAGTTGGGGCCTCATTCAGCTGGGGGTGAAATTTTATTGCTTCATGCAATTAAACAATTCATTCCTACTCCTCCTCCCTGCCCCCCATGTCCTTGCTGGTCCATACTCAATATGGCTGGGGCTGGAGAGCAGTGTTGTGCACCAGTGCTCAAAGGTTGGGTGTCAAAAAGCATGTCTTGTTAAAACTTCAGAGAAGCAAGGGAAGGGAGCTCTGAAACTTTTTCTTTCTGTTGTGATGATACATACAATGATACCTTTGTGTGCTTTATCTGTAGTTTCTGACTTTGCAGTCTAGAAAGGTACCACCTCTGAACCTGCGAAATGGCTGACCATGATAATATGGAGAAAGAAGAGAACATGGGAGGATATGTTTAGCAAGACCCTGTAAGCTAGTGCTGCATCAGACCATGAACAGAGGGCCTGGAGGGTGAATATGGCAGATAGTATGGAGAAGGAAAGAGAGGAGAAGAGAAAAGTCCAGGAGTCACAGCAGGAAAAGGAGAGGGAAATGCATCAAAACATAATCGGGCT
The DNA here is from genome assembly GCF_016161935.1 of Mauremys reevesii. Lineage (NCBI taxonomy): Eukaryota > Metazoa > Chordata > Testudines > Geoemydidae > Mauremys > Mauremys reevesii. The sequence continues at coordinate 130,614,637 of NC_052623.1, read as the reverse complement.
TCTCTGGACGCAAACACCGATGCTGCAGACTGTTGTTTGCATGTCCAACAAGCATGCCCACTTTCTTTTGCAATCTGTGGAGAACTGCATTTTAGCTCCCTCATACACCCCCTCCCCCCAGTATTCTACAAGGCATCAGTGGCCACATCCCTACTCCTATCACTCCATGCTGGGGCAGGGGGACAGTAAAGACAATCACAGTTTCACATAAACTGACCTGTGAGAACCATGGTTGCTGTATCTGTAGCCAAAATGAGCTGATATGGACATAAATGTTCTTTTCTCCTTGTTAAGTTCAGGTCTGTTAATTTATTTCAGAAGTTTTATTGTATTTGCTCTTAAATTGCACATTGTTTTTTGCATTGGTTTTGGTATGCAATAAAAATCTATTTTGGTAAATAATTAATCTTTATTGCTTCACAACATACACTGCAGAATGCCTAGTGCTACTGAAAGCACCTACTACTTCTTGTGCAGGCTATAAAACTCATAGAACCAGTAACAAACACAGTGTACTAACTATACATTTACAGCAATCACCACAAAATAAATAGGTGCAGTAACAGAGAGTGTTATATTCATAAATGTACACCAAGTAACACACAATTCCTAACAACCCCAAAACTTCAGAGGCCAGGTGGAGCATAGTCCACCATACCTCATTATTGTGGCTGACTATGGAAGTGCTCTTTCAAGGCTTCCCTCAGCCACATTGTTCCACATTGAACTCTTTTAATAGCCCTTGTATCAGGCTCTTCGATCTCTGGAGACAGCCGCTCCATGATCCATTCCTGTGGCAACTTTTGCATCACAGATGTTATGCAGAACACGGCAGGCAGCTATAATCATTGGGATATTTTTCTCACTGAAGTCCAATCTTGTGAGTAAGCAGTGCCAGCATCCTTTCAATCTACCAAAAGCACATTCAACTGTCATTGTGCACCTGTTGAGCCATAGTTGAAACTTTATTTGGTGCAGTTGAGATGGCTAGTGTAAGGCTTCTTGAGCCAGGGAAGCAAGGGGTAGGCTGGGTCCTCCAGGATCACTACTGGGATTTCAATATTCCCAATGGTATTCCACCAGCCAGTAAAAAATGGCTCTGCTTGCAACTTTCTGAACAGTCTTGTGTTCTTAAAGAAACAAATGTCATGAACTTTCCCTGACTGATCAATATTGATGTTGGTGAAGTATCCCTGGTGATCCACTAATGCTCGCATAACCATAGAAAAGTATCTTTTTTTTTTATGTGGCAGGGTGGGCTGGTCTTAAAAAGGGGATATGCATTCCATCTATAACTCCACTACTGTTCTGGAACCCCATTGCTGAAAATCCATCCACTATATCCTGCACATTACCAAGGATCACAGTCCTGTGTAGCAGGAGACAATTTATGGCCCTGCACATTTGCATGACAATGGCCCCCCTGTGGATTTTCCATATCCAAAATGATTTCCCACTAACCAATAGCAATCTGGTGTTGCAAATTTCAACAGTGTGATTTCCACTTCCTTCGCCACTGTCAGTGCAGCTCTCATTTTGGTGTCCCTGCATTGGAGGCTGGGGTGAAGTTGGCACACAAATTCAGGAATGTGGCCTTTCATATCAGAAAGTTCTGCAGCCACTGCTCATCATCCCAAGCCTACATTAGGATGTAATCCCACCAGTCAGAGCTCATTTATCAGGCCAACCAGTGGTGTCCCTCCGTCTGCAGCTGCTTCATGAATGCCATCAACAATTATAGAATCATGGAAGTGTAGGACTGGAAGAGACATCAAGAGGTCATCTAGTCCAGTCCCCTGCACTCAAGGCAGGACTATGTAATAAGAAGACCATTTTTGATAGGTATTTGTCTAACCTGTTCCTAAAACCTCCAGTGATGGAGATTCTACAGCCTCCTTCAGCAATTTGTTCCAGTACTTAGCCATCCTGACAATTAGGAAGTTTAAGTCCAAAGTAAATGTTCCTTGCTGCAATTTAATCCCATTGCTTTTTGTCCTATCCTCAGAAGTTAAGCAAAATATTTTTTCTCCCTCCTCCTTGTAACAACCTTTTATGTAATTGAAAACTTTTATCATGTCCCTTCTTAGTCTTCTCTTCTCCAGACTAAACAAACCCAATTTTTTTTTTAAATTCATGGGTCATTTTTGTAGACATTTAATCATATTGTTGCTCTCCTCTGGACTTTCTCCAATTTGTCCACATCTTTCCTGAAATGTGGCACCCAGAATGGACACAATACTCCAGTTGAGGCCCTATTAGTGCAGAATAAAGGGAAAGAATTATGTTTTGTGTCTTGCTCAGAATAATATAGCTCAGAATTATGTTTGCTTTTTTTTGCAATAGTATTACATTAGTGACTTATATTTAGCTTGTGATCCACTATAACTCCCAGATCCCTTTCTACAGTACTCCTTCTGAGGCAGGAATTTCCCAATTTTTATGCTGCAATTTATTGTTCCTTCATCGGTGGAATTCTTTGCACTTGTTCTTCTTGGATTTCTTCCTATTTACTACAGAGCACTTCTCCAGTTTGTCCAGATGGTTCTGAATTTTAATCCTATACTCTAAAGCACTTGCAACCCTGCCCTACTTGGAATCATCCACAAATTTTATAAGTATACTCTCTATGCCATTATCTAAATAGTTGATGAAGATATTGAATAGAACTTGTCCCCTGGACTGATCCCTGTGGGATCCCCATTCAATATGCCCTTCCAGCTTGACTGTGAACCACTGATAACTACTCTCTTGGGAACAGTTTTTCAACCACTTATGCACCACCTTATATTTGCTCCATCTAGGTTGCATGTCTGTAGTTTGTTTAGGAGATGGTCATGTGAGACACTATCAAAAGCCTTACTAATGTCAAGATATACCACATCTTCTGCTTACCCTCTATCCACAAGGTTTGTTACCCTGTCAAAAAAAGCTAGTAGGTTGGTATGACATGATTTGTTCTTGATGAATCCATGGTGTTACTTATCACCTTATTTTCTTCTAGGTGTTTACAAATTGATTGTTTGATTATTTGCTCCATTATCTTTCTGGATACTGAAGTTAAGCTGCTTGATCTGTAATTTCTTGGGTTGTCCTTTTCCCCCTTTTTATAGTTTGGCTCTATATTGGCCCTCTTCCAGTCATCTGTAATCTCTCCTGCCTTCCATGGGTTTTTGAAGATAATCACTAGTGGTTCAGATACCTCCTCAGTCAGCTTCTTGTGTATTCATCAAGCCCATGCGACCTGAAGACAGCTAACTTGTCTAAGTAATTTTTAACTTGTTCTTTCCCTATTTTAGCCTTATTCTCATTTTCACTGGTGTTCATTATGTTAGATGGCCAATCGCTACTAACCTTTTTGGTGAAAACTGAAACAAAAAGGAATTTAGAACTTCTGCCTTTTCCACATTTTCTGTTATTGTCTTTCACCCCTCATTGAGTAATGGGCCTACCCTGTCCATGGTCTTCCTCTAGCTGCTAATCTATTTGTAGAATATTTTCTTGTTATCCTTTATGTATTTAGCTAGTTTAATTTCATTTTGTGACTTAGCTGTTCTATTTTTTCCCTACATGGTTGTGTTTGTTTATATCCATCCTTTGTACTTTGACATAGTTTCCATATATATCATAGCACTCTTTTTTGAGTTTCAGATTGTTGAAGATCTCTTGGTTAAGCCACGGTGGCCTCCTGCTATACTTCCTATCTTTCCTGTGTAGTGGAATAGTTTGCTTTTGTGTCATTAATCTTGTCTATTTAAAACTCTGACAACTCTCTCAAACTGTTTTTCCCCTTAAACTTGTTTCCCATGGGATCTTACCTACCAACTCCTTGAGTTTGCTTAAGTCTGCCTTTGTGAAATCCATTTTCTTTATTCTTCTATTTTCTCTTCTACTGTTCCTTAGAATCATGAACTCTATCATTTCATGATCACTTTCAACCAAGATGCCCTTCACTTTCAAATTCTCAATCAGTTGCTCCCTATTTGTCAAAATCAAATCTAGACCAGCCTCTCCCCTAATTGCTTTCTCCACCTTGTAAAATAAAAAAAAAATTTCTCCAATGCATTCCAATAACTTGGTGGATAATTTGTGCTCTGCTGCTTTATTTTCCCAAAGGATGTCTGAGGATTTGAAGCCCCAAAGCACCACCAAGTCCTGTGCTTCGGATGATTTTGTTAGTTGTTTAAAAAAAGCTTTATCCGCCTCTTCTTGCCGGTTAGGTGGTATATAGTAGATTATAGAAATTACCCTTGTTTTTTACCCTTTTTATTGTTACCCAGATACTTTCAGCAAGTTAGTCTCCTATTTCCATCTCAACTTCAGTTCAAGTGTATAAATCTTTGATATATTAAACATCTCCTCCCTTTTTTCCCTGTCTGTCCTTCCTGAGCAAGCTTTACCCTTCTATACCGATATTCCAGTGGTGTATTATCTCATCAAGTGTCTGTGATCCCAACTATATCATAGTTGTGTTTATTCACTAGCATTTCTAAGTCTTCCTGCTTATTCCCCATACTTCTCACATTAGTATTCAGATATCTAACGTACTGATTTGATTCCCTGCTATATTCCCTCTTGTCTCTCCCTTGTCCCTGCTATAATGGCCCATGCTCCCCGCCCCCACACACATACAAATTTTGACCCTTTTCCTAAGTCTCCATGTTTTTTACTTACCTGTGGACTTTTATCTCTTGCCCTCATTGAACCTAGTTTAAAGCCCTGCTCATTAGGTTATCCAGTCTGTTTCCAAAGATACTCCTCTCCTTCCTCAGTAGTTGACTCCATCTCTGATCAGCAATATTTCTTCCCAGAACAGCATCCTGAGCCCCCAACTCCTTCACCCTTGCTCCCAGAATTCTGTAGTTACTACTGATCTGCTTAGGATCATACCTTACAGTATCATTAGTGTCCACGTGGATGAGTAGTATGAGGTAGTAGTCAGAGTGATCTTGCCAATGGGAGTGCGAAGCCAGTCCTTGGGGCAGGGACAGCGTGTAAAGCCAAGTGGCCCTCCTGCCTAGAAGCTGGACCCACTGCTGGCTGCTTCTGGGGTGCAGTGTGGTGTCGGAACAGGAAGACACTAGCCTGCCTTACTTGGGCAGCACCGTCGACGGGACTTTTAATGTCTCGGTCAGTGGTGCTGACCAGAGCAACCCAGTGGCTTACATGCCAGGACTCAGTACTGGGTCGCAACTCGAACTTTGAAAAACATTGGTTTATAAGGACACAATCTCATCATTGTACTGGACTACATTTGACAGTAAATTTCGAGTTTTTCTAAAATTGTAAATAATGTACATAATTACAGGTATAGTATGTAATTATAAACTCATCATTCTGAAAAAAAAATCTAAGTAGTAGAAACATCATTTTGTGCATTTTATGCACTGCTACTTTTTAATATGCATCCTAGGTAGGTAATAGGTATATGAAACAACTATTTTATAGAAAAAATTATGTGGGAACATACTGTTTTTTAGACCAGAGGTTCAAACTCAGATAGGACAGCAGCCTAAAGTCCATTCAGAATTTGGCTTTGAACAGTCAATGTTGAATAATATAGCTAAAGTTAGAAAGTATCTTGTTTATATTTTTATCAAAATATCCCATTAGCCAGCCAGTGAAGTAATATAAAAACAATTGCTATAGCTTTTTTCTATATATTTTGAGCCACCTTAATGTTAAATAAATTAATGTAAATTATTGTGTCTCTACAGCATAAACTGCTTTTAAATGCTGTGGTTTCCTTCTAAGGATTTTAAATAAATAGAATATGCCTATGGATTTAAAACTGCTGTTTTCATCATGTCTAATACAATTCTTTCTATTAGTTTAAAAAAAAAAAACTTGAGATGCTGCACTACAGAAAACTTTCGGAGTGTGAACTCTTTTTCTAAAGCATTAGGATTTCCTGGATGAAAAATAATGCCTTCTCAGCTGGATTCATGAGGACCTATTACACAGTAAAATCAGATTGTAATTTAGGTTCATCACAAGTATGTCTTCCCAGTGAGGATCCAACAGCATGCAGCCCAGACACTCTTTCTACCTAAAGATGGTAATCTGAATTCAGATCACAAATTAATGATACTCCAGATTCAGCAACTCTCTTGTTTTAGTACAGTTTATTTCTGGAATAAAATATACATCTGATAAAAAACAAGTTTGGACTTGCAGCATATGTGTCCCCAGGGTACCAAAAAACAGTCTCCTCTTTCAGGAATTTAGCAATTAGGTTATCTTAACGAGTATGTTTTCTGGCTGACTTAAAATCTACTATAACTAAAAGATATACAAGAATGTACAGTGGTTAAATCAGAAAATATATTTAAGAACTGTACTGAACATTTTCTTGCTTTATATTCTTAGAGTTCATTTCTGATTTTACTACAACATGTGAATCTTAGGTGTATATTTTTATAACTCTGGACAAGTATCTTAACTGATGTATTTTGATCATATGCAGGATTATATATTAGTTAGGTATCTAGACAGTATTTCCCTTAACAGCAATAACTTATATAGACATGTAGCAACAACAACGTTTTTCCCATTCTGTGTATTGACTAAGGCCATATCTACTCTTACAGCGGCACAGCTGTACTGACACAGCTGTGCCACTGTAAGAGCGCTTGTGTAGTTGTATTATGCAGATCAGCTCAATGAGCAGTGGTAGCTATGTCAGCAGGAGGGCATGTCCCACCAACATCGCGCTGTGCACACAAGTGCTTATGCAGGCAAAACTTATGTCGCTCAGGAGGATATTTTTTCACACCCCTGAGTGTCAAAATTTTTGCCGTCATAAGTGCTAGTATAGACATGGCCTAACATGAGATCTTATCGGCAGAGTATCTGAACAGCTCACATACATGAATAGATGTATCCTGTGAAGTATTATCCTTATTTTATAGATAGGGAATTGTGGCACAGAAAGATGAAATGACTTTCCTACAGTCACACAGAAGTCTGCGGCAGATCCAGAATCTGTATACGTCTCATGAGCCCCAGGTCATTGTCTGAATCACAATGCCATCTCTCCTGTATAGGCAAGAATGCAAATACATTTTAATTAGTCATCATTCTATGACAAACACGAATGCATCAGATGTTGGTAGGTGATGAGAACAATGGAAATCTTTGGCCCCCCAAATCCTCAGGCATTGCAATTGCCTCCAAATTTTCTGAGATAGCCAATATGACCTTGCTGATCTTGCTGATGATGATCTGAGATTCTATTTTCAAAAGTACCCTTTACTGCCAGTACTACCCTACAACCACAGGACAATTCAGAAAGAGATATACAGGTCCGATTGGCAGAGGCTGGAGGTTTTTCACCTTCCTCTGCAGTGTGGGGCATGGGTCACTTGCTGGAGGATTCTCTGCACCTTGAGGTCTTTAAACCATGATTTGAGGACTTCAATAACTCAGACATAGGGGTTTGTTACAGGAGTGGTTGGGTGAGATTCTGTGGCCTGCTTGTGCAGGAGGTCAGACTAGATGACCATAATGGTCCCTTCTGACATTAAAGTCTATGAGTCTATGCGGTCTACATATTAAAAAGAGTGCCTGGGATAGTGCACAAGCACCTCTCCATGCACCTGAAGTGAGCATATCCAATGCATGTGTCCAAATCACGGTTGCATTAACACCGGGGCATATCCTTGTCCATATTTTCAACTTCTGTGCATACACTGAACATACAGAACTCAGGCATATGAAAAATGCACACACAAAAATTCGAGCCTGTCACTATGTGGGTTCTCGCTCTTCACTGGATGCAAGATTCACTATCTAACCAAACTCTTATGTCTTGCCCTATGTGGGGTATAATAAATGAGCCATCTTCCATAAAGCATTTTGCCTACCCTGGCTATAATAATGTACAACGTTCTTCCTTTTCCCAACATGCATGCAAATTTTTAAAAACGCTAATGTCTCCTGTTCTGGGGTTCAATCATGAGAGCAGCATTCACCCTTCCCTTGAGCCTGGTATCTCCATTATTTGCTTCCTTCTCCTTTTATACAGAGCATCTGGGCTCAGATGTACATGTTCTACACCTCTCAATGCTTCCCCGTCTGACTATATACCCCTGAAGACCTGATGGAAAACCCCAGTTCTGGTCACACCAGTGGATCCAAGGTCAGGCATCCCAGGATCCTGACAGGAGCCTGTTGGGTAGTGCAGCTTGTCACAGCACCACAGAAAGAAATCTAATAGGTGTGCCACAAGAAATGGAACAACAGATACAGAAGGTCAGCAAGTACTAAAAAATACTTAGCTGCAACTCAGGTGATGTCAGTCCCAAATTGATTTTGTTCATGCATAAAGCCCTTATTGCTATGGTATAACATTTCAAATTCTTGTTAAAACTTCATAATAAATCTTCCTGGAAAGAGTATCTCCTAGTTCAGTTAGATACTTATAATAATTTCCTGTTTTTAAAGGCTTGATCCAAAGCTTTCTGAAATACCCTCAATAGACTTTGGATCAGACCCTGGCTAGCTTTGCACAAATATTATAAATATTTTATCTTAAAGCTTAAATAATTATCTTTTGACTTCAAAATGCACTATATACTCCTACCTTCAATTAATACGTTAATTTGAAAATACAAGTTATATTGTATTCTATTATTCAGTATGTACGATTAAAACATGCAAATGTCAGTTTAGATTTCAATGGTATTTTAAAAAAAAGATTCTCATGCCATTGCTTAAAGAACAATTCTTTACAAACTTTTATATGTTATATCACAAAGGCATCCAACATATTAACATCTCCAAGTGACTAATAAAAGAAAAGATTAAATCCATGTTTTTCTCTGCTCTTTAAAATATACCTGTGATGTTTTGGCCTTGATTTTTTTCCACAAACCACCTTGTTTATCAATTACAATTATCTGTAAATCATTAAAAAGAATGCAAATTCATTGTTATTTTAAGATGCACAAGTACTGAAAATTTAATAATTGGAAAGAATTATGGCTTCCATCTGTGTGTTTAATTTCCCTGACACAGGAAAAGATAATTTAAGATAGTTTAAACACTTTCATTTTAAAATACTTCTTTCTAATTGCATTATAACATGTACAATCAATATATATTTATGCATATATTGTCAGCTCATCACCTGCATAGTCATTATCAAAAGTTGTTGTTCCTTCTGCATAACAGTAGCAGTAGATCTTAAGGGGAGATTTGAAGGAAGATAAGGTAGTGGGGCTTTGCAATTTTTGGAAAGATTTTCCCCTTGCATATCGGGTGACATGGGAGAATGTACAAAGATATTTGTGAAAGTGACTTGGTGCACGTTAAAGGCTGGGAACATGGGCACAATGAAGGCAATGGGAGGGTAGACATGACTGAGACATTTTCTTACACCACTATTGTGGTTCTAGTTGTGCTGGATGGTGCCAGGTTCTTAGAGACAATTCCAGAACTTCGTTTTTGTTTCTTGTCAACTAGTTCACTATGAGCACACTGAGGTAAAGTTACAGTTCCTACCTCTTTAATACTAACATCATTCAGGCATTATGGTTCTTCTGTTTGTGGCAACAGTAGAAATCACTGAATTTCCTGATGCATATACCATACCCAGTGAAGACAAATCCCTACGGAACCAGTATATCTGAGAGAAGACACCGTCATGAGCAATACTGACATACACACTATAGCCCTGAAGATCAATACAACAAGTTTATAAGCTGGCATTACCTGTATTAAGACAGAAGAGCAGAATCTGGAAAATTTGTTCAACCATAAATTGAAATTGGCCCAACCCAGAAAATGCAATTATGGCCCAAACGTGTCAAAATATAACACTAAACAAACGAAAAAGAAATAAAGACCTCTAGTCGAAGTGAAGAATTACTGAAGGCTACATAACTGCCTTTTCTGGAAGTTATTAAATGAGGCAAATACCATTTTTACAGTGTATTAACTATGGGTGAACTCCTGGAAATTTTGGCTTCAGTGGGTCTAGGGTTTCACTCTGTAATTCCATCAGTGTACAGTAAAATACAGGAGCTTATAGAAGGTATTTGTTATAATGTAAGCTGTGAGGTCCACTCTTTTTTGTAAGTATAAATATCACACTGTGCAGGACTTCTGAAAGAATGTACAGCTAGACATCTTTTTTAGTCCCTAATTTATGTGTTCAGACTGCCGGTGGCTAATGAAATTAAGCCATCACTTATTGGTACAATTCCTGTGCTTCACTGTAAGGGAAACCATCATAAATAAATGGACTTGAATTATCTAACTAAACAAGAGAGCTTTAACCAAATACCTAGTTACAGAAGACTTGAAGTACAACCTGGAAAGCTCTCAGCCCTGGTCTACACTGGCAGGATCGATCTAAGTTATGCAACTTGAACTACATGAATAACGTAGTTGAAGTTGACATACTTAGAACTACTTACCGAAGTGTCTTCACAGCTGACACTTTCCCGTTGACTCCGCCTGCACCTCTCGTTCTGATGGAGTACCGGGAGTCGACGGGAGAGTGCTCAGCAGTTGATTTATTGCATCTAGACTAGATGCAATAAATTGATCCCTGCTGGATAGATCACTGCCCATCGATCCAGCGGATAATGTAGACAAGCCCTCCGATACAGCAAGCTAATACAAAAGTGGAGTAAGGTCATCCATTACTTAGCTACAGATGAACCACAACGTTTCTATGGTGCTTTCATAGTTAAATTATAAAAGCTTCGCCTATATATAACTGTCTGAAAACAACCTTCTCCGCAGCCATTCTCCCCAAGGCCACATAGACCTCTAATGGCATCCATCTCTTTTATTGTTGTTTTGTGAATATTTTATTATTGGAAAAGAAAATGCCACAATAATATCAATGGTGTGTATATGAAGTGCTACAGTATATCTTTCCCCTAACCTCTAACAAAGTAGGTAATATCCATATATCAATTTTCTTGCTTTGTAGAGATTAAAGTGACTTTTGAACACAAAGAGTGCCCCAAACACTTTGCACTCCAAATAGAATTTTTAATCAATGCTTAGTTGTTTTTACAAGCTTTATAGATTCTTGCATATAGAAATAAGGATTTTAAAAGACACCCTCAGGCAATATTTTAAAGGGTTGCTGCAACTGTATCACTTGAAACACTAATGCACATCAAATAATAAAATTAACATATAATTTCATAACAATCTATAATTCAGCCAAGACAAACTACTTTAGCTGCAAAATGAGTACACTATACTAAATTGAGAGCAGAAGTTTGATGACTATGATTTTCACATCCGGCTCAAATATTCATGCAGCATGAGTGGGGCCAGGATTTTTAATTAAGACTTTATATTTTTCAAATCTGGATGCCGGAAGTTGCATTCCAAAATTCTTATTTAGGCACCTAAAACAAAGGGACCAATTTTCTAAGGTGCTGTGCACCTACTTGCAGCTCCCACTGATTTCCATGGGATTTGAGGATACTCAGCTTTCCCAATTCTTCCTTTGTACCCACCTCCCTGCTTCTCTGTTCACGCTCTTCCTCCTCGCCCATCCCTACATGTCACCAGCCACTTCCCACATCTCTCCACTCCAATTCCCCATTCCATCTCAAACCATTTCAGACATCTCTGCTCTTTCTCACCCTATTATCAATTGTGTAGCCCTCATTCACATATCTGCAGTGTAAAATGGCCACTTCTGGCTAGGGAGACCATGGAAAACTCTACCTTTTCTTCCTGCTGCCAGCTTTTCTTTGACTGGGGGAGAGGGATGCCATTCAAGACGGGACTGTGTGGCTTACCCATGGTGCTGGTGGAGCACAGTGGGCTGAATCTTTGAGCTCAGGACTGGAAGACAGGCTCACTGAGCAGCCTGTGAGTGTGGCCTCCATAAGCCTGCTCTACATGGCATATGAGAAACCACTAGAGGCCAGAGGAGGCAACCTGACTGGTCACTAAAAAACTGTTGTTGCAGGGACACTTGGGCTATTTATTTGCTGACAAAGGTAACTGTTGCTGATAAAGGTGATTGATTGTTGCTGATAAGGGGAGTGATGGCTGGGTATGTTCCTGCCTCCCAGAAGCTGTAAGACGGGTCTCCAGCCTAAGCAAGGGGTGGGAGTTTGGAACTAACTACCAGCCAGAGGAGCTCTCACCCTGCCATCAACCTCTCAGAACTGCTTTGCCCAACCTTTCAGATTCATAGAATTTCATGAATACACAACATTCTGTTTCTGAGCACTAAAATACTTATTTAAAATTATATGAAAACATAAAATACAGTGGGTATTTTATTTTTTAAATTGCAGGTTCACTGTTTTAAATTGTATATCAAAGAAAGATGGGACACTAAAAGTGGTGTTGATGCACTCCAGCCTGTAACAAGTCTTTATTCTTGACAAAGACCCATTGAGATAAAGCACTTGAGAAACTGATATCATATATAGCATCTTTAGCCTCAGGTTAATGGGATAAATAATTGAAGCAAGCATGCTGGATAATGAGGTGAATCGTAACAATTTTAATATAATAATAAATTCTAACCAACAGCCAAGTCTCTCTACAACCATTGTCTGCCCTGGGACTTGTTATTTGTGATACAGAATGCATTCAAGAATACAAATTATTGAAGTGGGACGATGACAGAGGGCAGAAGTAGAGCACAGCACATTTCTACTCTGGCTGCAGGGAAATGTGCAGATATTTCTGAAACCAGTCTTTTCACACCTGTACCAGAGTGAATTGTATAAATAGCACCTGTTCCAGACTAGTGGTTAATAGCTATTAATTAAATCACCTATGGAATTCTGAGCCCTAATCCACTTGCTGCCTGACAACATAAACATAGTTTAAAATGGGCTATGTTATAGATATTGGTTATTATATAAGTGGCCAGTAAACACCGTTGTACTCTATTTTATTTGTTCAAGCTGGCACAGCATATGCCCAGAATTTGAGGACTATAAAAGTAATGTTTCATTTTGCAATATGTTCCTGGAAAAAATCTACAAAATGTCAAAACCAAAGTATTAATTAGTATAATAATACCTTTTTAAACTCATAGAGTCCATCATTTATATTAAAAGTAAAACAACATTCGGCCACCTACCTCAGTAGGTGTGTCCTCTGGGGGAGGGAGGAAGGAGAGGGCATGTTAAGGCCATGATCTTGCAGATACTTACAAACATGTTTAACTTTATGCACATGGATAGTCCCATTGATTTCATGAGAACATGCATAAATGTTTGTAGAATCGAGTCCTTTATTGGAGTTTTGTTTTTTCAATAGCGTTCAGAAGTTCTTTTTGCAGTCTTGGTGGCTGTGTTTTGTTTCTGTCTGATACACAAAGTGAACTCAGGCTAGTGTACTTCATCTTAATAGCCACAATTTATTTTTAAATGACCAATTATCTAAAATGTACTTTTTAATATAAAAATATAAAGATCCCCACATCAGTGACAGTTTTTTTTCAAGTGGGATAACTTGGCCTCTCTGAAAAATGAGAAAATAAATTCAAAGTAAAATACATTTATCTTCAGTTCAATTAATCCAAGTTGTCTCTAGAATCCTGACACTTTGGAACCCAGTACAAATTTCTATGCATCCACTGATTTCCTTTCTTACTTATACAGTCTCCTTATCTTAATATTTTTCTCTTCTCTAGCTTTATGGATTTGGGGTGAAATCCTGTCTACATTGATGTCAATGGGAGTTTTGCTATTGACTTAATGATTTCACCTATCATCTTCAAATGGCAGGCTATTTCTATCCCCTTCCCAATCTTTGTACAGCGAGTGGTCAAATTATGCTTCTACATTGCCCCTACTCTCTGTAATTGCCTCACTGTCCCTGACTCCCTAAGAATGTTTTCTAATGCCATCTCAAAACCAACACACACTTCTGCCTTTGGTTTATGACTTGTAATTCATTTCTTTTGCTTGGAAAGCAATTTATATATCTTTGGGCCTGGGTCCAGGAAGGGTCTGAGGTGAAGCAATGCACTTTTAGGTGCCTAGAAACTCACAAGAACAACACTGCAAATCACAATGTCTGAGTTAGGTTGTTAGGCTCCCTAGATGATGCATGGGGAGAGATAAGTGCCTTAGAATGTGATTCACAAAACTAGCAAAGTAGGCAGGGAGATGTGTCCCTAATAGCACTCCAGTGCCAAAATGCACAGTGTTGTCAATATTTACCGAAAATGTGGCTTGTAATATATCATTAGAAAACTAACAAATTTATCATTCATATTCTTGTGTGATGTATGTACAGTTAATCCACAAAGAACTTTACAGATGTGCTGGAAATATGTGACAGAAGATATGAGTACAATGAAATTAAAAACCTGTGGCTGGGTTTGTTAGTACTATAGGAACATATAAGAGCAGTTAAAGTGTTACTTCAGTAAAGATTGCCTCAACCCCTATGTAAATGTGAAGGTCTCACCCCTGCGGTGTCTCCTGCTGGTTGTCTCGGGAATTAGCTCTTCCAGCCACTGGAGCGCCCTCTGTAGGCTGGTGTCCCACTGCCGCTGGCTCCCGTGTTCCTCCCAGGACCCAGTGCCCATTGTGTTTGGGGTGCTGCCCCTTGGCAATACCCCCGCAGTCTCAGGGTCTCCCCACCCAGGGAAACCCTCACCCTCTATCCCTACCTCGCCTCAGTCATAGGCTACTGCCAGTCACCAACTCGCCCCTGTGAACTGGGGCAGACTGCAGTATAAGCCACTCATCATAGGCAAGGTTGGGTTTGGACCTGCTGCCTCTCTCTGCAACCCAGTGCCTCTGTGGGGCCTTGGACAAGGCCCTGTAGCCTGGGGAGTTGCCAGCCTGGATCTCCCCAGCCCCTCTGGCCTTTCCCCAGCCCTGCCTCACTCTAGGCACCCTGAGCTTCCCAGCAGCCAGGCCCCTCTCTCTCTGAAGGCAGAGAGAGACTGTCTAGCTCCTGGCTCCCAGCCTCTTATATAGGGCCAGCTGGGCCCTTATTGAGCCTGCTACAGCTTTGACTGCTTCCCAATCAGTCCAGCTTTCAGAGCTGAAGCCCTCTCCAGGGCTGCTTTTACAACTTCAGCCCTCTTTCAGGGTTGATTTCAAGCCCTTCAAGGCAGGAGTGGGTAACCACCCCACTACACCCTATCTCAAGGCAAGGTCAAGCAATCAGTCTGGAGGGGCAAAAGGGTATTGGGAGAAGATAAAACACTAAAAGACCAAAGAAATGCCTGTCCCTGACTGTAACACAACCTCACTCCTTACCCCTCCCATGGGGTACAAAAGAGGTGGGATGAAAACCCCAGACCCAAAATGGAACATGACCATAAGTTGTAAGGGTTGGGACTGTGGGTGTGCATTTCAGGTATAATTATGCCTGCTGAGGAGTGGGAGAGGGACACTGAGAAACAAGGCTCTGCAGCATCAGAGTTATGGGACACATGCTTGCTGGAAACTAACCACACTAAACATTTCATTGCCTACTCTTCGGACTTCTGGTCTTCTGCTTTCTATCTGCATGACAAGAACCGGAGGAGAGGATGAAGGGAAAGCCCTCTTATATCTTTTAGGGCTTGGCTACACTTGCGAGTTAGTGTGCAATAAAGGAGCCCTGTGTGCACTACCTCACTCCCCGTCCACACTGGCAAGGCACGTAAAGCGCTCTGACTCCACAACTAGAGCGCTCCTGGTGCTCCACCTCGGTGAGAGGAATAACGTTTGCTGTGCCTTGGCTACAATGCACGGGCGTCAGTGTGGACAACGTGTTGCATTACTGCACTCTGCTCGGCCTCCAGAAACATCCCATAATCCCCTTAAGTCAAGTGGCCACTCTTGTCATTGTTTTGAACTCCTGTAGGAATGCGGAAATGCCCTTTTCAAAGCTCCATTTCTGACAGCCGGCATGCAAGCCGTTACTGTGGAATGCAGTGTGTGTGAAAGAGAGGCGGGAGGGAGTGGGAGGTCTGCTGCTGTCTGAACTTACAAGACAGCACGCTGACATGCTCTCAGCCCCCCCAAAACCCACTCTCTCTCCCCCCACATACACACAGCACACTCCCTGTCACACGCCACCCCACCCTCCCCACTTGAAAAGCATGTTGCAGCCACTTGCATGCTGGGATAGCTACCACAATGCACTGCTCTCTGTTGCTGTTGCAAGAGCTGCTAATGTGGCCACACCTGTGCACTGGCAGCTGTCAGTGTGGACAGAGTGCAGCGCTTTCCCTACTGCGCTCTATGAAGCCTGATTTAACTCAAAGCACTCTACATCTGCAAGTGTAGCCATGCCCTTACTATAAACCAGTTCAATGTTGTAATTAAAACTGTGTGTTAACCCCATTTAAGGTAATAAGCTGCTGGGTACTTATTCTTTAAGAGAGTACAGACATTAATAACCTCTGCAAGTGTTCAGTCAGAGGGTTGGACTCTGCTCGGAAGTTGAGCTTCACTGGTTGTTACTTGCAGTCCAGGTTTGCTGTTACTTGCAGTCCTGAAGAGTTTGCTGGCAGGGCAGACAAGTCAGCATATCAGGGAGCTGATACGTAGCTTAACAGTGGCAAACTCTCATCTGGTAAGGCTGAGAAGGGTAACAGTAACTCATAATTCTGGGAACTCTGGCAGATCATCTCAGGTTCCACCGCTATCTCCATTGCTAGCCAATGGGAGATACTGATAAAAAGGATGTGTCCTAAGCCACACCCCTCTCATAGAGATAGTCACCTAAGTCTAGGCTGCAGGAAGGTGCCTATCTTTGCTTGCGATTCATGAACTGCGGAAAGATAGGGAAACAAGCGCCTATCTTGCTTTCAAGGATGGATGTGGTTGGCATACTCAGAGGCTTTGTAACTCCACCCAAAACAGCCCTCATAACTTTTAGCCCAGTAGTTAGGGTACTTATCTGGGATGTGGGAGGCCACCACTTGGTGTTCCCCCCTCTACCTGATGTGAAGGGATGCGAACAGGGATCAATCACCTCTCAGCTGAGTGTGCTAACCGCTGGACTACAGAATGGTCCTCACTCTTTCTGTGGCCCAAATAATATTTAATTAGTCAATTATTTAAAGTAGAATGATTTCCACAGGACAGAATGAGGGATCCCCAGGTCAAAATACATCATACTCCAGTAGTTAGCATGCTCAATTTTGAGATGGCAGATCCCTGGTCAAATCTCTTTGCCTCATCAGGTGGAGTGGTGACTTGAACTTGGGGTCTCCCTGATCTGGGGTGAGTACCCAAACCATTAGGCTAAGACTTATAAGGGAATTCCTCCTCTCCCCCAATTTGTGTGGAGTTAGGTTCCTGTGAGCACTCCAATCAGATCGGACCCTGCATGCAATATGGGTGTTCATCTACCTATTTTCCCTAGTTTGTGGATCAATCTGGGGCTTAGGCAGGAGGCAGGCATCTGGACACCTAGAGGGAGGCAGCAGTGTGCATGCCCAGAGGCAGAAACATAGGTGCCTAGGGAACTTTTACTGGAAAAAAAAGCATAGGTGCTGAGTGAGTTTAGCCACTTATGCTTTTTGGTAGCAGCTAAGGTGGGGTTTCATGGATCAGAATGGCACTTAAAAATGGGATTTAGGTGTCTAAATCTGTGGGTTAGGTTAGAGCTGTCCCATCCATGCACAGACCGGGACAACTGCTCCAGGCCCTGCACTTTGGAGGACGCTGTGCTTGTGGAGACTTAGTGGGGGGCCTTACACCAGCAGCAGTGAGTGACCTGGTCCCAGCCCGCTCCACCCCGCTGGCTCCCGGCATTGCTTGGGGGAAGGGGCAGTAGCTGGAAAGAGGTGGGGGGGCTTGGAGGATGGGGTGGAGTGGGGGCTGGGGCTGGGCCAGAGGGGGAGTTATCCCAGGCCCCGCATCTCCATAGGGCCAGCCCTGGGTTAGGTGGTTAAGTACCTTTGTGGATCCACGTCTTATTCCTGAAGCCTCCAACTTTCCTTATGCTTAGTCATTCTTCTTTAAATTTGTCTTTGGCTCTATCTCATTGATTACTACATTTCTACATGTTAGTGTGATATATTGAAATGTATTTTACATACAACAAGACTTAACACTGTAGCACCAGAACATACTCTTAACTTTATGGAATTAACTGATGGTCAGGAAGTACAAGATTGGATCTAATATTGCCATAAATATAGTAGGCTTCAAATTGTTGTGATTCATCCTGTGATATAATGTTTTTGAATGTTGGATATATTAATGATGTCTTTTTTAGTTTTAATTCTTATATGTCTGAGATATTGTGACTGAAATTTCATTTTGCTTGATGAAATCTCCCATATCTTCTTACTACATTTGATCTACTACTGTGCTCTGGAGCCATCTGTTAAAAAATTGTATATCTTATGTTACAGTTACATATATTCTGCAGCAAAACTTAACACTCTAGCAAAACCCATAAAAATTAAGGGATAAAAGTGTGGGGTTTTTTGTTTCAGTTTGTGATTTGGAAGGACAGAATTTATTTCCTTTTATTGGGAAAAAGAAATTCTTTCAGGTGTAGACTATCACACACTGTAGAGACCAATATATCTTGGAATTGCATTGAAATCCATTGTCTGCTGCATTGTTGGAAGTTAAGAAATAGTGTTTTATGTTTCTTTTTAGTTGTTTTTAGTAACCAGACAGAACATGATTTCTACAGTGTTTGTGAAACACCTGAAATAATGACCACACAGAGTATTCAGTCTCATGTTAAAAGACCACTTATCTTCAAGGTTTCCAGTAAAAAAAAAAAAATTGTCCTCTGGTTAAAAAGCAGCCTTTCTGATTTTGGAACCCTTAGGCATGTTGTTTGTTTCTTTAGATTTAATGTTCATGTGAAAGCTCTGAGCACCCAGACAATAATTAGTGTTACAATAACAAGCACCGTGAAAGATAAATAGTTATTTGGTGGTAAGAGGGTGGGGTCAGGCTGTGATAGAAGCGGTGCTGGCTTCCAGCCCAGAGTTAGCTTGAGTAGTATCTTTTCCCACCATTTGTCCCACTGATCTCAAAACCCAGGATCCAATTCAGCAAATTAAACAGTGGACTATTCCCACACCATTATGGCCAGGCACTGAAACATGTGCTTAATTCCCCCCAAAGTCAAACTAAGCACATCTCTAAGTGTTTTGCTGAATCAAGGCCTACATGAATAATAATATCAGTGGGACTACAGTCAGAGTAAGATACCAAGTGTGAGTTAGGAAGGAAAAAATGGGCCTTTTTGTATGCCACTCTTTTGTGTTGTCAATTAAGAACAGGTTTCACAATATGTATTTTAGTGAAACCTTATGGTTTAAATTTGTAATCCTTCTGATGAACTGGTGATACTTACATACTTTTTTTATTCACCTCTGTATTTTAGTTTTAAACTTGCAGTTAAAAAAATCACTAGATTCCACCTGTTTGCCGGTTGAACTCATGCAATGTGGTCTAGATGCAGAAACATAAATCAGCCCAGGCACACTTAAAACTAGGCCCAGTTACACTCATAAAGTTTGCAAACCCTTAACTTCATCATCACAATGGTAACTGTTGAAACACAAAGCCATAAAGCAAAAGGTTAAAAAAATCAAATAACAAGCAAATGTGTTAAAGTGACAGAGGCAGCCAAGCCTACATTTTACAGCTTTCTTGAAAAGCCTACAGGGAAACTTGCTGAAGGCTTCCAGGAAATTATATTAAAAACAAGGACAGAGTGCCCCCTAAAGAAAGTCACAAGGAAGCTTTTTTAAATCACTTCTTCCATTCCCTGACAGACGAGTTTTAAAGTTAGCTCACTCCTTCCCTTGTGTCAGATACAAGAGAAGATGAGAAGCATTCAAAAATTTCTAGTTAGACTGAGCAATTGCAGCCAGAAGCTCATAATTGCTTGAAGATTGACCTAATAGGCTGAGACCAGATCTGAATATTGGGACTGCTCAGGAATTCCCAGTGGAGTTGTAAAATATATGGTAAGATTCAGCCACTAATGGGCCATGAGGGACTGAGTTTGAAGTACAGAGCAATACCTGGAACTCATTCTATATCACTGTACTTATAACTCTGAGTAATGAAATCAACAAAGTCTATTTTGCAGGTGGTTGAAAATTTAGGAGCTAGGCGGTGGAACCATAAGGATGTGGAAAAAATTGCCAGACTTAGGGCTTGTCTACACTGGTAAGTTTTGTTGATAAGACTAATGTAAACACAAAAAAGTCAACAAAAGCAAAGTCACCAAAGGGAGTCTACATTTGCTCCATCTGTCGACAGGTCATGTCCAAATTCAGGGCACCATTGTCAACAGTGTAAACAATGCACTGTGGATAGTATCCCATGGTACCTGGCGACACCATCTGTCACTAGGTGTTTTGGGAAGGCGGAAATGGAGTGTGGCGCATCCTGGTGTGCAGGGCAATAAATTGCATGCTGATGTGCATCCTGAAATAGTGGATGGATTTACAGAGATGGGTTTCCCTAACTATGGCAGGGCAATTGATGGCACACACATTCCTATTTTAGTGCCAGACTACCTTGCCTCAGAATACATCAATAGGGAGGGATACATCCCCATGGTGTTGCAAGTGCTGGTGGATCACCAAGGGCATTTCATGGACATCAATGCAGGCTGGTCTGGAAAGGTGCATGATGCATGCATCTTCAGGAACAGTGGCCTATACAAAGAGCTGCAGGTGGGGACTCTCTTTCCAGACCAAAAGATCACAGTGGGAGATGTGGAAATGCCCATAGTAATCCTGGGAGACCTTACAGCACTGGCTCATGAAACCTTACACAGGGCACCTGGACAGCCACAAGGAGGATTTTAACAACAGGCTGAGCAGGTGCCACATGGTAGTCGAATGTGCCTTTGGATGTTTGAAAGGTGTCTCAATCGCAGGCTAGACCTTACCAAGGATAATATTCTCGTGGTCATAGCTGCGTGCTGCACTTTGCATAATCTGTGTGAATCTAAGGGTGAAATGTTTGCTCAGGTGTCGCGCACTGAGGCAGAGCACTTGGCTGCACAGTTTGAACAGCCAGATGCTAGGGCTGTCAGAGGAGCCCAGAGGGCTGCTATTAACATCAAAGAGGCTTTGAGGAACCACTTTGACAATGAGGTGCAGAAACACATGTCTGCTTTGGAGTTGATTCCCTGGTGCATCCATGTACAGTTCTGGGGCCCGAGATCCACGCAATAAAATGCTTTAGAAGCCTGTTCTTTAGAGTTAATTGATTGCTAAACGCTTTTATAGAACATGGGGGGGGGGAAGCTGCACCATTAAATAACTTAGCCTTTATTTATTATTAAAAAGAGTAAAACTTCACAACTGTGTGTAACTCCAGCTATCATTGTTCAAGCTGTGAGAGAGGGTGGAGTGATGGGGAAACTCAGGAGTGCTGTGAACTGAAAAGGAATGTGTGGGCATAGAGGTGGGTGGGCTGGCAAAGAATTGTACATGTGCATGTGGTCAGTGGAGGTCGATCACAGATTTGCTCAGTCTGCAGCTGTATCAAAGACTTGAACATCTCTGTCTGATCCTCCATAACTTTTATCATCTGCTCTGTTGCTTACCTAGCAAATGTTGCATTGGCTTCCCAGCACTCTTAGCATTCCATGGTCTGTCTTTCATCGCACTGCAGCACCTCCCAGAATATGTCTTCTTTGCTGAGTCTCAGCTTCTTCCTTATCTGCCAAAGCCAGTTCGCAGGGGTGCGTGGTGTGTTCCTGAAGGTCTCTGCTGCTGTGGACAATGCACAGAAGAGGGATTGTTACATTCCAGCAAACGATTGAAACATTTCAGTAATAAGGGGCTTTTGCAACTAGTAGCAATCAATTTCTCACTGACTCTAGGCAGGCACACAGCTCTGCAAGCACCCCAATCATGGTGAGTGTCAGGAGTGGGGGGAAGGTGGTTGTGCATATGGACAAAATGGTCATGGCTTGCAGGGCAGCTTTGCAGGGAACTCAGTCTAAAATTATCACACACTTTATCACAGGCAGCCAACCTGTTTGCTGACATGTCACTGCTTTGGGTGAGCAGGGAAACCAGGGCACAACTACTGCATGCTTGCGGCTTTCACCCCGGTCTATATGCTACAGAGGGCAATGTCCAGCTCACATAAAACACTACCTGCTTCCCACTTTTAAATTCCCTACACAAGTCACAGCAATTTACCCGGCATCTTACCTGCTTCCTGCTCCCCATAGAGCACTTCTGGAGTGGAGGAAAGTTCCTAGCTGCCTGCCCCACTGGGCAACCCCATCCTCTTCTACCTCCACTTCTTCATCCAGAATTTCAGATTCCGGGTTACCCTCTCTTTCTGCTGCCTCCAATGTATCCACAGGGCTAACAGCGATGGATGTGGGGTCACCACCGAGGATAGCATTCAGCTCTTTATAGAAGTGGCAGGTTTTAGGTGCACCTCCGGAGTGATGGTTTGCCTCCCACGCCTTATGGTACGCCTGCCTCAGCTCCTTTATCTTTGCTTTGCATTGCTGCATATCCTGATCATAGCCCTTTTTGCACAAGACTAGAAAAAATTGCCCATATGTGACCCAACGGGTCAACTGCAGCTGCGATTGAACAGACTCCTCCAGAGCGTGTTCGGTGAAATAGCCAGCCATGCTTATCTGGGAAGCCTCCTAGGAAGCCAGCAAGCAGGAAATGAGATTTAAAATTCTCAGGGCTTGCAAGGATGGAGTGGGGTTGGCTGCAGGGCAGCGGAGTTAAAACTGCTGACCAGACTAGCAGCATGGGAATTGTGGGACACTCTCTGGAGGCCAATAAAATTTTTAAAAAAGGGTGTGGTGTCTGCACTGGATGTTTGTCAACAATAAAAGGTTAGGGTTAGGGAGGGGAAAAGACAAAAGTCTCCTGCAGGGGTGGAAGTTTTTTGTCACCAAAACTGGGCATTTTTTTCTACAAAAGTCCCATTGCAGTGTGTACACTATCGCTGTTTTGTCACCAAAAGGCAGTTTTTGGCAACAAAACTTGCCAGTGTAGACAAGCTGTAAGGCTCTTGCCTCCTGATGAAGTAAGAGATGTACAGCCTCACATTTCTTTGTTAAGATGATGTGTTGGGGTTGGTAGTTCCCTCAACATGTTAGGTGCTGTCAAACAGAAAAGATGTCACTGATCCTGCCCCCAACAGCTCACAATCTAAACAGAACAAGTCAGTCAATTAGCATTAGGATGCAAACGTAGAGCACAATAGAGTGGTCAAGGTGATTCCTGATAATGCAAGGTGAAACTAATTTTAAAGCTGTTTGTACTAATCACAGCCTTTAGTAATCTACTTTATAAAGAGCTGGTTCATAAAAGAAATTATGAGTATATATATTTTTTCCTTTTTGATTTTCACCGATTATATTTTATGCTTTTTTTAAATAGCTATCATTGTCATAGTATGTTATAAACATTATCCTTACATCATCCCTACTTTACAGATGGTGACCCCAATACATAGATGGCCTATGGTCAAGATTTTCAGAAGTTACTAGTGATTTTGAGTGCCTCGACTGAAGACACCTTAATTTTTAGAAAGAAGTGTGCTTACAACCTGTGAAAATCAGACTCTTTTAATGTGTCCTATGCTAGGCACCCAAAGAAATGAGATCTGAAAATCACTAGTCTCTTTCAAAAAATCTTCGTCTTAATGACTTGTGGAATAAAACTGACTACCACTGATCAATGGACTTTCTGTTCCCTTATACCTAATGCCTGCAGAAAACCACCAATGCACCCTGAACTGCAGAAGAAAACACTCAGAACACTCAGGGTATGTCTGCACTACAATTAAAAGCTCATAGCTGGCCCATGCCAGCTGACTTGGTCTCATGGGACTCAGGTTAAGGGTTGTTTAATTGTGGTGTAGATGTTCGGTCTGGAGCCTGGGCTCTAGGCTCATGCAAGATGAGAGATCCCCAGAGCTCAGGCTGCAGCCTGAGCCTAAACAGCTTCACTACACTTAAATTGCCCCTTAACCCAAGGTCCACAACTCTCAGTCAGCTAGCCTGTGCCAAAAGTGGCTGTCTAACTGCAGTGTAAACATACCTGCAGGGGCTATTGTCTGAGGGCAGGGGCGGCTCCAGGCCCCAGCACGCCAAGCGCGTGTTTGGGGCGGCATGCTGCGGGGGGCGCTCTGCCGGCGCCGCGAGGGTGGCAGGCGGCTCCGGTGGACCTCCCGCAGACGTGCCTGCAGAGGGTCTGCTGTTCCCACGGCTCCGGCGACCGGCAGAGCACCCCCCGTGGCGTGCCGCCGTGCTTAGGGCGGCGAAATGGCTAGAGCTGCCCCTATCTGAGGGGGTAGTAAGGAAGGGGTAGCTGCTATTTTGTAAGACTGAACAGATGCAGCATATTGCTAAGGAAACACATACTGTGCTCTCTCATGGAAACTCTTGGAGACTTCTGTTTTTTCTTGGATCTAACATAAGTGAATCGGGCTGAAAGTCTATGGTTCCTCTTTGCGTATGGAAAAAATATAATAGTTAAAAATAAACCCAGAGAGGGTGTTTGATTTGTTTGATGTCACAAAAGTTACCCTGTTATAGAACTAGGAATAGGACTCTGGCATCCTGGCTCTTACTTATAGCTCTCACCATAGACCCTGTTCCTACTTTATTGTCCATGGATTCTTGATTTGACATGAGGGGCTTAATTTTCATTGCTATTTTCACCACTCTGGAAATGTGGGGTAAATGGACTTTAGTGTAAATGAGAATTTGGCTCAGCATGTTTTTTAATATACCATGCAATGCTTATGTACTATAATCTGTGTTTTTTCTCTTACTTAATTGGGCTCTCAGAGTTGGTAAGACAACTCCGACCTTTTCATGCTCTCTGTATGTGTATATATATCTCCTCACTATATGTTCCATTCTATGCATCCGAAGAAGTGGGCTGTAGCCCACGAAAGCTTATACCCAAATAAATGTGTTAGTCTCTAAGGTGCCACAAGAACTCTTGTTCTTTTTGTGGATACAGATTAACACGGCTGCTACTCTGAAACCTGTGTTAATAACAACTATGACAAAAAGTAGTGAGTCAAGTTCTGAGAAAACTTATGACAATGTGTATGGCCAAAAATCTGCAGACCTCAGTTGTAACGTGGCTCATGTCAGGAACTGCTTGCTTATGGAATTCACACAAATTCTGCTAGGCAGGAAAAACCGCAGAATAACAGAGCTATATGTGTGCTGTCTCCGTATTTTGAAGGGAGAAAAGGGAGTGTGGTCAGGGAGAAAATAAGTATGTTACACCAATAGACACACTCTATGTAGGCTCACCACCTCAATGTATAGACACTCCAGATGGAATATGCCAACAATTTATTCTATTTCTGGGCTGGAATAAATGCAGTACAAAACAATGAAGAAGGAAGGCAGATTTTTGGGAATGGAGAATTTGAATGAATGAATGAAGGACAGGTTTTGCAGTCTCCTTCTATGTGAAAATGATCTCTAGTAATTCTTTCTACCTTTCGGTAAAAAAGGTGGCCTAGCTCTATGCGTGAGACATCTTGGATCTGCAATAGCTCATAGTAGTTGTGGAAGACAAATGGGTTTCTAGATCCCAGCCTGGACTTCATTCTACACATTCAGTCATGATGTGACTATGGCATCAATGGGCTGTACAATATTCAAAAATGTTTTATTGCATTGCTATTTACCTTTGGAGCACAGTCCAGCTTCCTATAAAGTCAATGGAAATACTGACTTAGGACAGGTGCTTTATGTGTATTAATGAGAAGTTGGTCCACTATAACTAGAAACATGTTAGAAATGATTCATAAATCTGAATCTCTGTATAAAGAACTGCCAATTTATAATCCTTAGATTCAGTTTGTGAATAGTGTTTAATTTTGTTATGGGTATTAGTAGGGGACATTTTTAGCAACAGTTTAAGTTTAAAGCTATAAACTAAACAAAGTAAATTAATTCACTGAATACATTAAATTTAATACTCATATCTTCAGCAATTTATGCTGTAGGTAAGTATCGGTGAATTGAACCAGTGAATATATTAAGTAAAATTCAATTATAAAACAAACCATTAGATCAATCATAACAAGATATTGACATGTGCATGTCATTAGCAACAGTTCATTAGCTAAAGAAAGTGACTTTCATAGTATAACCTCCAAAAGAGAAAATGAGCAAGAAATTGAGATATAGCTCTAACTATCTATTTCCATTGAACCAATTCATTGAGCCCTATAACAAGATCCATTCTCTACACAGTTGGAAACTACTTCCTTAGATGAAGCTATGCATTTCCTCCTTTGCTGATACTTCTCAATTTTGTTCTCCCTCCCTGCAGTTATCTATTACATTTTTATAGTCTAGAAAACTAGTTGGAGCTAGTTATTATTAGAAAGCATTTGGGGGTAAATATGAAATGTGCTATATAAAATAAAGTTGTATTGTGTAAGGAGGTACCACAATACACCTGGCCTTGTGGGTGACTATAGACCTTACTCTTGATCTATAGAGCCTGATTGCAACAAGCTGTGTTAAAAAATAAATTTAAAAATCATCAAATTTCCTCTAAACAGTATTGTCTTTTTGGGTATCAGTATGGGTGACTTTCTCATAAAGCACCTATATATCTTAGCCTACAAAAAGTGATTCCTGGCAATTCAATATGGCAGTACACCGGCTGATTTTCTCTCCTATTTGCACACTTTTATAAAGAAAAATAAATTCAGTATTCCAATTTAACACATGCAAGGTGATCTCTAAAAGGGTGCACTGTTCCTATTGGTGTTTAATACTTTTTTTCTTAGTTGCATACTCAGAAACCAACCAAAGGAGATTATGTAAAAACACGCTACAAAACTGATAATACTCAGAATTTTCACTGTTGGACTCACAGAGATTTTGTGGAAAATGCAGTATTTTCAGCATTGGTGTACCATTACCTGAAATTGCATATGGAACTCTTTCAACTATTTAGATGCCAAGAACAAATTAAATTCAACATTTGTAGCACCAGATATAATAGCTTAACCAGAATATTGGGTAACCTAAGCAAATAAATCAAACAAAGTGCATAAAAACCTATGAAAATCTGACATACTCTAACAGGGAAACAGACAGTGGGGTTTTCAAAAACTTTCTGAATGCCTAACTACCTGTAACATTTTCTATGTTTGAAAGAAATGTTTTGGGAGAACTCTTCTTTGAGTTAACAGATCCTTACTCTGGGAGCACCTCTGCACTGAATTAAACCTCAAACCCATTAGAAAGCTTTAGAAATTAGGGTCTGAGCAAACTTTTCCGTGAGGCATGGAATGTCCTAGGTGAGGCTTAGATTTGGATTAAAGCCTGGCCTCCACAGACCCTCAGTTCCTTCCAGCCACTGCAGCAGCAAGTTGGCGTGCCCTCTGGTCCCTGAACTTGTTAGCTCATTTGCCATTACTTTCTTCTTTTTCTCCCCTAACTGGAGCTAGTTTCTTGTAAATAGCTGCATAATTGTAAGAAAATGTAAAACTTTATTTTTTGTCTCAAGAGGGAAATGACTTTTTCTTGGGGACTTTGGTTCTAGGAACTATCCTGCCCTTGTGGATGGTGGAGCCACCAAAGTCTTGGTTTGAGGAATATGCATCTTGTAGAATAAATTTCCTTGTCTCAGACCCTCATTCCCAATGCCTTAGGCACTTGGATGAAAGGCATGGACCTGACCAGTATGAAATATGGCTTGAATTCACTAGTTTGGTCTCAAGAATTGGAAGATTTGGCTCCTGTCCATACTTATGGAGGAGGCCTTTACTGCTTTCAGGGCCAATTTAGAATCAGAACCAACTCCAGACCCTTCTGTGAAATTTTCATTGGGACATTAATTGAAAGCTAGTTCCAAGAGAATCTCAGTACTGAGAGGGTCTGGGCAACCTGGAGGTTCCAATTCTAATGTAGCAGCAGCTTGTATAATTTCTAGGGAGGCCAATCACTTGCTAGGAAAATGGGGAGTAGATTAGGCAAGAGAGCACATAACTAGTCAAAAAGCCACTCTATATCCCCCTCTAACTGTGACACCAGAATATTTTTAAGGTCTTATGTGCCAAAAAAAAACTTTACAGTACTCACTGCTGCTCACTTGTACTTCCTCAGTAACACTCCACTTCAGCATCTTCCAGCTCTTCCTCTACCCCAGCAGGATGAAAGCGCTTCATGTATCTTACATGCATGCTACTTTTAGATGAACTATGTTCTCCAGAATGTAGTACAATAACTTCAGATGCTCTTGCTCAGTTTGACTATGATGAACAGGCAGTCAGGGACTGCAGGACCTCCTCTGGATCCACAGGATGTGGCCCAAGTTCTTCAGCCAAACACAAGTTCATGAATAACTGCTTGTCCCTGTTGAACTAGGCAAAGCAGACTGATATTTCTCTGAAGCAGTTTGCTGTTATCTGCAGCTAGCAGAAGTGCCCGCTTATGATGATGAAACTATTTTGGTGCTGATACTAGAACAGGACACTCGCATCTGCCTGGAACTTAAAAATGCCTTTTGGGGATAAAGATATCACTGTCCTCTGCTGCTGTTACTACTATTCTTCCATTACGTGTTGAAGACTAGTAAAGGGAGTTATTATTTGATATTAAACATTGTCTATTAACACAGCAGGGGAACATTGATCTCAAATCTCCTTGTCAGATCCCAGGCAAGGATCAGACTGAGTAGAAAAGGGGTCAGACTGAAGAGAAAAAGGTGACCGTGTTCTTCCAAGCTCCACCTGCAAAATAAGCACTGCCCATATGAATCACCAAAATGACTCTGCTTATGGTAGATTGTACAAAGATTCAAATATGATCATTTGTGCTGCTTGGCTCCCCTTCAGTGAGGTTTGAATATGGCCATGGATTCTGCTGGGTTCCTTGGACTCATTTCCTTCTTGACTGCGGAAAAAAAAATCTTCCAACTACCACCCATTCGTGGAATGAAACATCACTCAGAGTAAATTGTGCAGATCTGTGACCCTCTCGCTCCTTTCTTACAAGAAATCAGACAGTTGACAATGTTCACATGTTAATTATCCTCACTGGTCATTTGAAACTAACACTTCACTTCAGGAGAACAGGGCACACTGCTCAGACATTGTTCCAGGCACTCTGCATCAGTTACACTTGGTTCAACTTTCTCAGGTTTTCTCCACAACCATAACAGCTAGAGATTAACTTTTTTCTACATAAATTAGATTCTGGAGAACAATATAATAGCTTCAGAGAGGTACTAATACAGTATATAGGAGTAAGCTGGATGTGTTAAAGCTCTGCCTGGCACAGAGCAATTAAACAAGTAATACAAGGATCTGACTGCTCCTTTCAGACATAGAACCAAAACCACATGTATAATTAGTTTGTGTTATTAACTGTGGTGATGACAAACTATTGCAGATCAATAAATGACTTGATATTTTATGTGGGACAGAACATAGCATTCCCATTTATTACTATACAGCAATTATAGCACACACTGTATGTGTTCATGCTTTCTAATTACATAACATATTTATTGCATATAAAGTACATGGCCATGTCTTAGTGAGATATTTAGGTCTGAGGTGATCTGGTCAAAAAAACAGGTAAAATAAACCTGAAACTATACTACATTTCAAAAGGGGTTGATATGTATTGTATAGATATATTAAAAGTAAAGCATTCTTAGCAGAAAATTATAAATGAGGGAAGCTTAGTGGTGAGGAACAGTTTAATAAACTGAAATCAATACACTACTGTAGACATGTATTGGGTTAGAGGGAAAAGTGTTTTTTTTATCCATTTACTATCTGAAGATTTCAGGTCTTAAGTCTGCTTATGCAGCAAATTATTCCACCTTTATCTATGGATTGTTTAAATGAGAGCTTAGCACCATGAAACTTGATTATTTTAACTTTTATCTTGAGTCAAAGGATTATTAAGTAGTAAATAATAGCTAAGCTTAAATTAAAAAAAAAACAAGAAGAAAATGCAAAGTTAAGAATGACTTGCTGGGCCATTTTCTGCCCTCAAAAATATAGCTGTGAAAACCCATTAAATTCAGTAGGGCTATTCAGAGCAGAGTAGGGCAAGGAAAAATAATCTGGCACATTCCCCTGCTCCCACTGAAATCAAGGCCAAAGTTCCCTTGTACAGCACAGAATCTCTCCTGCATTTCTCTGGAGGCAAAGGGCATCAGGAGAAGGGGTAATGGTAGTTTAAAGCCACCATTGCTTCTTGTCCTATCCTCAGAGATTAAGGAGAACATTTTTTCTCCCTCTTCATTGTAACAATTTTTTATGTACTTGAAAACTGTTCTTATGTCCCTCCTCAGTCTTCTTTTCTCGGGACTAAACAAACCAAATTTTCTAAATCTTCCCTCATAGATCATGTTTTCTAGACCTTTAATCATTTTTGTTGCTCTTCTCTGGACTTTCTCCAATTTGTCCACATCTCTCCTGAAATGTGATCTCCAGAACTGGACGCGATACTCCAGTTGAGTCCTAATCAGTGCAGAGTAGAGCGGAAGACTTACTTCTCGTGTCTTGCTTACAACACTCCTAATATATCCCACAATGATGTGTGCTTTTTTTACCAGTGTTACACTCTTGACCTAAGTTCCCTGTAAGCTGTGTGGCCATGCAGCAGCCTATCAGGGGCCATGCAGGTGGGGAGTGGTTCCCCTCCCCAGGCCCAGCCCAGCCCAGCCCAGCCTCAGCAGAGCTGCTGCGGCTGGGGAGAGGTGCCTCTCACCCAGCCCCAACTGCTGGGTGAGAGGCACCTGGGGGCTGGGGGAGTCCTGCACCCCAAACCCCTCATCCCTGGCCCCACCCCAGAGCCCTCACCCCCACACTCCCCAACCCTCTGTCCCAGCCCGGAGCCCCTCCCACACCCCAAACCCCTCATCCCCAGCCCAGAGCTCGCACCCCCAGCCAGAGCCCTCGCCCACCCATATCCCAAACCTTTGCCTCAGCCCCCCGCCCACACACACACCTCACCTCCATATTGGTGCACATAACATAATTCATTCCACACATGAACATAAAAAATTAGAGGGGACGATGCTCTTGACTCTCATTTAGCTTGCGATCTGTTATGACCCCCTTTCCGCAGCACTTCTTCCTAGGCAGTCATTTTCCATTCCATATGTGCAACTGATTGTTCCTTCCTAAATTGAGTACTTTGCATTTGTCCTTATTGAATTTCATCCTATTTACTTCAGACCATTTCTCCAGTTTTTCCAGATCATTGTGAATTTTAATCCCGGCCTCTGAAGCACTTGCAATCCCTCCCAGCTTGGTATCCGCAAACTTTATAAGTGTACTCTCTATGCCATTATCTAAATAATTGATGAGGATATTGAAAAGAACCAGGCCCATAACTGATCCCTGCAGGACCCCACTCAATGTGCCCTTTCAGCTTGAATGTATTGAATAGTCATTAAAGTACTCTTTTGAAGTGTCCAGAACTCTGAATTCCTATTGTCTTCAATAAAACCTGGGGGTGCCAGCACCTTGTAAAAGGTGCCCATCGCTTCACCATATCAGGTCCTTAATAGCATTGGTTTCAGCTCGATAGGTGTGACACCCCCCACGGTACAACCTGAACTGGGGGACTGTTGTGTCCCCTTTAACACTCTGGATCAGGGTACCTCTCATACTGCTTTGCTAGTGACAAGCAGTACCTACAGGCTTCACTCTCACACAGCCATTAGCATGTGAAGGCACACTGAAAGTTACATGCAGGGTCCCACAGATGCTCATGAATTATACCCAAGGAAACACTAGCAAATCCCCCAGCCTTGCCTTGCACGTCAGACATGTACCACTTCTCTTGAACAATGCAAGCTCATTATTTAGTTTGCCACTTCATCAAAGGATAGTGGACATGCACTAGACTTTGTAACCTGAGCAGATTTCCCCAAGCACTTTATACAATCACACTGGTAAAGATAAAACATTAAAATAAGTTTATTAACTACAGAAGGATAGATAAGATAGATTTTAATTGATTTTAAGTACAGCTCCATGTTTGTCACGGAGGTAGTGGAAGTCACAGATTCCGTGACTTTTCATGATGTCGGTGAGTTCAGCAGGGGCCAGTGTGGCTGATCCCAGGTTCTGGAGCCAGCTGCTCAAGTGGTATCCTCCCAGGTGGTCTGCAGTCCCAGGCAGAAGTACCCATCTAGCAAGGCAGAGCAACCGCAGTCGGCTGGATCTGGCTGCTGGCCCCAGCTGGCCAGAGCAGCTGCGGTCCTCGCTCCCTGGCTGCTGGCCCTGGTGCCTCTCCCAGTGTCTCCCCGCAGCAGCAGCCCTGCCCCCCAGTGCCCCGCCCCCAAGATTTAATAATAAGAACATAAGAACATAAGAAAGGCCGTACCGGGTCAGACCAAAGGTCCATCTAGCCCAGTATCTGTCTACCGACAGTGGCCAATGCGAGGTGCCCCTGAGGGAGTGAACCTAACAGGCAATGATCAAGTGATCTCTCTCCTGCCATCCATCTCCATCCTCTGACGAACAGAGGCTAGGGACACCATTCTTACCCATCCTGGCTAATAGCCATTTATGGACTTAGCCACCATGAATTTATCCAGTCCCCTTTTAAACATTGTTATAGTCCTAGCCTTCACAACCTCCTCAGGTAAGGAGTTCCACAAGTTGACTGTGCGCTGCGTGAAGAAGAACTTCCTTTTATTTGTTTTAAACCTGCTGCCTATTAATTTCATTTGGTGACCCCTAGTTCTTGTATTATGGGAATAAGTAAATAACTTTTCCTTATCCACTTTCTCAACATCACTCATGATTTTATATACCTCAATCATGTCCCCCCTTAGTCTCCTCTTTTCCAAACTGAAG
This sequence comes from Mauremys reevesii, assembly GCF_016161935.1. NCBI lineage: Eukaryota > Metazoa > Chordata > Testudines > Geoemydidae > Mauremys > Mauremys reevesii. Next base: position 130,581,878 of record NC_052623.1, on the reverse strand, counting down.
AGTCCTAGCCTCTTTAATCTTTCCTCATATGGGACCCTCTCTAAACCCCTAATCATTTTAGTTGCTCTTTTCTGAACCTTTTCTAGTGCTAGAATATATTTTTTGAGGTGAGGAGACCACATCTGTACACAGTATTCGAGATGTGGGCGTACCATGGATTTATATAAGGGCAATAATATATTCTCAGTCTTATTCTCTATCCCCTTTTAAATGATTCCTAACATCCTGACTGCTTTTTTGACCGCCTCTGCACACTGCGTGGACATCTTCAGGGAACTATCCACGATAACTCCAAGATCTTTTTCCTGACTCGTTGTAGCTAAATTAGCCCCCATCATGTTGTATGTATAGTTGGGGTTATGTTTTCCAATGTGCATTACTTTACATTTATCCACATTAAATTTCATTTGCCATTTTGTTGCCCAATCACTTAGTTTTGTGAGGTCTTTTTGAAGTTCTTCACAATCTGCTTTGGTCTTAACTATCTTGAGTAGTTTAGTATCATCTGCAAACTTTGCCACCTCACTGTTTACCCCTTTCTCCAGATCATTTCTGAATAAATTGAATAGGATTGGTCCTAGGACTGACCCTTGGGGAACACCACTAGTTACCCCTCTCCATTCTGAGAATTTACGATTAATTCCTACCCTTTGTTCCCTGTCCTTTAACCAGTTCTCAATCCATGAAAGGACCTTTCCTTTTATCCCATGACAGCTTAATTTACGTAAGAGCCTTTGGTGAGGGACCTTGTCAAAGGCTTTCTGGAAATCTAAGTACACTAGGTCCACCGGATCCCCCTTGTCCACATGTTTGTTGACCCCTTCAAAGAACTCTAATAGATTAGTAAGACACGATTTCCCTTTACAGAAACCATGTTGACTATTGCTCAACAGTTTATGTTTTTCTATGTGTCTGACAATTTTATTCTTTACTATTGTTTCAACTAATTTGCCCGGTACCGACATTAGACTTACCGGTCTGTAATTGCCAGGATCACCCCTAGAGCCCTTTTTAAATATTGGCGTTACATTAGCTAACTTCCAGTCATTGGGTACCGAAGCCGATTTAAAGGACAGGTTACAAACCTTGGTTAATAGTTCCCATAACTTCACATTTGAGTTCTTTCAGAACTCTTGGGTGAATGCCATCTGGTCCCGGTGACTTGTTAATGTTGAGTTTATCAATTAATTCCAAAACCTCCTCTAGTGACACTTCAATCTGTGACAGTTCCTCAGATTTGTCACCTACAAAAGCCAGCTCAGGTTTGGGAATCTCCCTAACATCCTCAGCCGTGAAGACTGAAGCAAAGTATCCATTTAGTTTCTCCGCAATGACTTTATCGTCTTTAAGCGCTCCTTTTGTATTTTGATCATCAAGGGGCCCCACTGGTTGTTTAGCAGGCTTCCTGCTCCTGATGTACTTAAAAAACATTTTGTTATTACCTTTGGAGTTTTTGGCTAGCTGTTCTTCAAACTCCTCTTTGGCTTTTCTTATTACACTCTTGCACTTACGTTGGCAGTGTTTGTGCTCCTTTCTATTTGCCTCACTAGGATTTGACTTCCACTTTTTAAAGGAAGTCTTTTTATCTCTCACTGCTTCTTTTACATGGTTGTTAAGCCACGGTGGCTCTTTTTTAGTTCTTTTACTGTTTTTCTTAATTTGGGGTATACATTGAAGTTGGGCCTCTATTATGGTGTCTTTAAAAAGGGCCCACGCAGCTTGCAGGGATTTCACTTTAGTCACTGTACCTTTTAACTTTTGTCTAACTAACCCCCTCATTTTTGTATAGTTCCCCCTTTTGAAATTAAAGGCCACAGTGTTGGGCAGTTGAGATGTTCTTCCCACCACAGGGATGTTGAATGTTATTGTATTATGGTCACTATTTCCAAGCGGTCCTGCTATAGTTACCTCTTGGACCAGCTCCTGCGCTCCACTCAGGATTAAATCTAGAGTCGCCTCTCCCCTTGTGGGTTCCCGTACCAGCTGCTCCATGAAGCAGTCATTTAAAGTATCGAGAAATTTTATCTCTGCATTTCGTCCTGAAGTGAAATGTTCCCAGTCAATATGGGGATAATTGAAATCCCCCACTATTATTGGGTTCTTAATTTTGATAGCCTCTCTAATTTCCCTTAGCATTTCATCATCACTATTACTGTCCTGGTCAGGTGGTCGATAATAGATCCCTACTGTTATATTTTTACTAGAGCATGAAATTTCTATCCATAGAGACTCTATGGAACCTGTAGATTCGCTTAAGATTTTTATTTCATTTGAATCTACACTTTCTTTAACATATAGTGCCACTCCTCCCCCCGCACGGCCTGTTCTGTCCTTCCGATATATTTTGTACCCCGTAATGATTGTGTCCCATTGATTGCTCTCAGTCCACCAGGTTTCTGTGATGCCTATTATATCTATATCCTCCTTTATCACAAGGCACTCTAGTTCACCCATCTTATTATTTAGACTTCTGGCATTTGTGTACAAGCACTTTAAAAACTTGTCCCTGTTTATTAGCCTGCCTTTTTCTGATGTGCCAGATTCTTTTTTATGTGACTGTTTTTCATCTGATCCGGCCCTTACATTATACTTCTCATTCCTCTGCTCCTGACTATAACCTGGAGATTCTCTATCATCAGACTGTCCCCTAAGAGAAGTCTGTGTCCGATCCACACGCTCCTCTGCAGCAGTCAGCTTTCCCCCATCTCCTAGTTTAAAAACTGCTCTACAACCTTCTTAATGTTTAGTGCCAGCAGTCTGGTTCCACTTTGGTTTAGGTGGAGCCCATCTCTCCTGTATAGGCTCCTCCCATCCCAGAAGTTTCCCCAGTTCCTAATGAACGTGAACCCCTCCTCTCTACACCATCGTCTCATCCACGCATTGAGACTCTGAAGCTCTGCCTGCCTACCTGGCCCTGCGCGTGGAACTGGGAGCATTTCTGAAAATGCCACCATAGAGGTCCTGGATTTCAGTCTCTTCCCTAGCAGCCTAAATTTGGCTTCCAGGACATCTCTCCTACCCTTCCCTATGTCATTGGTACCTACATGTACCACGACCACCGGCTCCTCCCCAGCACTACACATAAGTCTATCTAGATGCCTCGAGAGATCCGCAACCTTCGCACCAGGCAGGCAAGTCACCATACGGTTCTCCCGGTCATCACAGACCCAGCTATCTACATTTCTAATAATCGAATCTCCCATTACTAACACCTGCCTTTTCCTAGAAACTGGAGTTCCCTCCCCCGGAGAGGCAACCTCAGTGCGAGAGGCAACCCCAGCACCATCTGGAAGGAGGGTCCCAACTACGGGAAGGTTTCCCTCTGCTCCCATTGACTGCTCTACTTCCCTGGGCCCTTCTTCCTCCTCAACAGCACAGGAGCTGTCTAAGCGGAGGTGGGACAATTCTACAGTGTCCCGGAAAGCCTCATCAACATACCTCTCTGCCTCTCTCAGCTCCTCCAGTTCCGCCACCCTGGCCTCCAAAGTCCGTACATGGTCTCTGAGGGCCAGGAGCTCCTTGCACCGACTGCACACATACGCCACCCGCCCACAGGGCAGGTAATCATACATGTGACAGTCAGTGCAATAAACTGGATAGCCCCCACTCTGCTGCTGGGCTTCTGCCTGCATTGTCTCCTAGTTAGTGAAAGGGTGGTTTACGGAAAGTAGTTTTGGAATGTGGTTCGGTTTATAGGTTTTAGGGGGGGGGCACGGGGAAGGGGTTAGGGCTGGCGAGGGGCTCCTACTCCCTTCCCACTCCCCTTCCAAACTCCCTTGCGAAACTCCCTGTTAGCAGCCCCTGTTCGCGAAGCTCCCTGGTCGCTTGTGCGCGGCTTTATAAAGCCCTGGCCTGAGTGAATGCCCCGCCCACTGATTAAGGCTCAGCCAATTACCAGAGGCTTCGAGCTTTCAAACCTGCCTCCAACTGCCAGCCAGAGCACACGGTCCCTCAATCACAGGTATTTTTAGTATAAGTCATGGACAGGTCATGGACTGTGAATTTTTGCTTATTCCATGACCTGTCAATGTCTTTTACTAAAAATACCCATGAATAAATTATAAGTGTTAGGCATAGAGGTCAGAGTTGGTTATATATGAAAAAAGGTAAAATTACAGCCTAAATCCTAAACTTTATCAGACTAAGCAAGAGTTGAATCAAACAGTTTTTCTCACCCCACTAGGCATTGTAAACAGTTCACAGTTCTTAATTCACAGGCTGAATTATCTGTTAAGCCTGGGACCAATCTCCCCAGTTCAAAGTCTTTTCTTCCAAATGTTCTTGATGCCTTCAGAATAAGTGGGAGAAGAGAGAGGTAGTCTCATTATTCCACTGTCCCTTATTTTATACTCTCACTTTATGTGTCTGGAAAAATACTGGCTCCAATATGGAGTCAGCCATCACATCAACTATCTGAAAGGGGGTTCCAAAGAGGATGGATCTAGACTCTTCTCAGTGGTACCAGATGACAGAACAAGGAGTAATGGTCTCAAGTTGCAATGGGGGCAGTCTAGGTTGGATATTAGGAAAAACTTTTTCACTAGGAGGGTGGTGAAGCACTGGAATGGGTTACCTAGGGAAGTGGTGGAATCTCCTTCCTTAGAGGTTTTTAAGGTCAGGCTTGACAAAGCCCTGGCTGGGATGACTTAGTTGGAATTGGTCCTGCTTCGAGCAGAGGGTTGGACTAGATGACCTCCTGAGGTCCCTTCCAACCCTGATATTCTATGATTCTATGTTCTGATACTTTACTGAATCACAGAGTTAAGCAAACCCCCATTGTGTAGAGTTTGAGCAACTGTCTTTTATTGAATTGTAAATCTCTTATTTACAATCCCCCTACAGGTTAATGGCTGGTGATGTTCTTAACACCCATCTGGGTGTGGATCACCGCCTTTGTTGCCACTGGAGAACTAGTTGTGGGCCTCTCCCAGACTCACAACATATTTCATTAATAGCCATATAGCAAAATCTCATAACTCCATATACGATGATGATATATGTATTTTGACAGAACAATGAGTTTCAGCAAATCATGACTTTCCATAGGATACTTTACAAGACATTCTTTGTAGAACATCATATAACCACATATAAGTAGGGAATGTCAGTGTAACAGGGTGCTATTTTGAGGTATAATATGTCACAATAAGTGCTGCATAAGATGCAATTCCCCTCTCTTGAAAAACCCTACTATTTCAATTCATGACTAAACTCATGAGCAGAGATTGGAGCTACAGAAGTAATTTTAGAGATGTAATTCATCTGGTGAATGCATGTCACATACACAACTTCAAGATTCAATCACTGTCACAAATTAGCAATCTCTCAGCCCTTTCCCCCCATTGTCAAGAGGCAGTGAGGAAATAAAGGGTTGAGGTCCTAGAAAGCATTTGAGGAGAAAGTTTAATGTTCAATCTGTAGTGCTTTAATAATTATCTTTTTATATTTATTGTTACCAAGGCAATACAAGTTTTAGTTTTTTTAGTTCTGTCTAATCTATCTGCTGGTACCTAGTCTTTTTACCAGGCTCACCACCATGGTATATGAGCAAAGCACAGGTAACTGAAGCAAGTAAACTTATTTCTTAAATGCTTGTCTAAAAGACATGAGTGACTGCTTCAGGAAGTGCTTTTCAGTTTTCTAGAGGAAAGAGGCACATATGGTACAAGCTTGCAGCAACAAATATCATAGGTGGAGGCCTGGGATGGAAACCTTCAATATCAGTCACAGAGTTTAAAATCTCATGTTCTGCAGGGTATATATTGCTCTGAATTGTATTAAATAACATTGAGAGACCATTAAAAAGAGACATAAAACAGGTGTAATTTTAAGGCCTCATACTGAAAAAACACTGCAAAGTTAAGGGAAAGGGAATGATTATGGAAGGGCAACATTTGCCTGCTGTTATTGCTAAGATATCTTCCCACTGCCTTCTTTCCTCTTAAATCTGAAAGATCCAGTGAAGTTACTGTTATGTATGATTGCTGGGGAAAAAAACAAGATCACAATTATAGCTAAAGCACGGTAATTGATTGAAGTGATCTCTGAAATTGACTAGGAAGTAGATTCACATTTTGTAGATTCACATTTTGTACTAGCCTCAAGCCTGTGTATTTGATCTTCTCTAAAACAACTGAACATGGGACACGGATAAGTGGTGGGAGGAAGGAAAGGATTCCGAATTGGTGACACCAGCTGTGCTGTGAGAACGTGAATCCCCAAATGGTACAAAGTGCAGTTTTAATTTGGTTTTCTATTTGATTTAGTATGTGAGGCAATCACTCCAATAACCACAACCATAAACCATGATAAATTCCTCTTTGAAAGAATGTCCAAATGTCAGTGAGAAATAGGATTGAAACAGATGAAATATTGTGAAAGAACTACTTTTAAAAACAAAAGGCAAATTTAATTAGAAAATATAATCAGGTTTTTTTCTATAGTGGTCAGTACTTAATCCAACAACAAGTTCAAGGTGAAGTTAAATAAGCAAGAGTAACACAATAACTTATTATTACAATAGCAGGCAGGGAAAAAAATAAAACAAAATCCTACTAACTGAAATTGTATAGGAATGTTCCGTAAAGAGCTGATCCTACACTCATTGAAGTCAATAGTCAAACTTACAGATTTAAGTGGGAAAAAAATCAGGATATAAATACTGATTACTTACAAAAAATGACATTCAGACAACATTAAGATTGAAAACTCAGGTTCTCAAAAGTTAGGAAAGGCCAATGCATCCTTAATTCAGCCCCCGTATGTGTATGCATTATAAAACAGTCTTTAAATATTTGATCACATAATATGTTTTTCCACAGGATCTCTGCCTTATCCAGTCCAGGATGGATGGTGCTCACTTAATGAGAAGCTATTCAGTATTTCCTGCAGCTCCTATTGGCCATGAACAACAAACCGCGGTCAGTGGGAGCTGCAGGGGAGCATGCCTGCGGATGGTCAACGTAAACAAAATGTCTCATGGCCCGCCAGCGGATTACCCTGATGGGCCACGTGCCTAAGGTTGCCATTCCCTGGTTTAATGTGTGACACCAACCTTTATTGCCTTATGAAAAGTGTTCATCCATAGGTAATATGGTGTTTTTTCTTTTATCATTTTCCTTTGAGAGCATACTGATTGTTTTAATAAAGACACTGGATTTATGGTTTATTACAACAACCTGTAACCCACTAATCCCCCTTTTTGTCCTATGACTACATGGGTGTTAATAGACCACTTGACCTTGAATGGTTCTTTAGAATGTGTGCTAACTACTTAAGTTAAACTATCTGTTTGATTTTGTATTTAGCTGTGACTGTTAGGGGGCTTATTCCTTCACCCTCCCAATTCCCTGGTCCTTCTCGCATGAACAGAGAGCAACAATACCCAAAGTCCAAAGGCGTAAACAATTCAATGTTTATTGGGGTGAACTTCCAGAAAGCATGATTCCAGTTTCCTTCCTTAGAGTCCTCCTTCCCAGCTCTGACACCACAGTGCCTTGCCTGTGTCCCTGTTCCTGTTCCCATCCCCTGTTCCCATTTTCCCCTTTAGCAAGACATGATTTTAATTCCCCCATCCCTGGTCCCTGGTCCCATTCCCGCCCCCCCTTACTTCCTGATTGACTGCAGACTATATAGTAAAACCTGAGTTTTGCTTAGCTATTCCTTAACGAATCATTTTACTGAAATTTAACTAACCAATCCTAACATATTGTAACATGGTTATTTAACCAATTATATTCCACCACCTTCATTGGTTTACACTCAACAAAATTAATTATACAGCAAACAGAAACAATCACAGAACCAGACAGAGACCATGTAAATAAACATACCAAACAATACAGAAGTGAGGATTTCACAACTACATCTATACAGACATAAGGGTTTTCCAGCTGTGTCTATTGATAAGTAAGTTCTTGCCAGACATCTTGCCAGACAGGATGCAAGATCTTTTACATCTTCTAGGCTCTTCCCTTTCTCTGGAGGTGAGAGGAATATCAGGACAGGATTGTATTCCTAATAGCCCAATAGCACCTTATTTCAATGTGACTAGTTTGGAATGTGAGGATGTGACCATACACTTCCCAGCTTATGGCTGCCTAACTGCATCTTAGCTGAAGGCCTTAGCCTGTCACAGTAAGACAAGGCCATTACACAGACAGTGATCTTTGATTCTTTCTTTTATACCTTTATAACTAGCTAAGTGATAAGAATACACCTACATTCTTAAAGCATATGCCTTTGCAGACAGGCCTGAATATCTGTATCGTAACAGTGACAATCTGGGAAAGGTACTTAGATCTGAAGAAGAGCTCTGTGTAGCTCAAATGTTTGTCTATCTCACTAACAGAAGATGGTCCAATAAAAGATATTACCTCACCCACCCATCTCTCTAGCATACCTTCAGAGTTCTTTACACTGGGAATTAAAAGGGCGTTGAATATTAAAATTGGTTTTGCATGTAATGGTAAGTATATGTATTCATTTATACCCCCCACACCTTTTAAAGTGAGAATTACAAAATGATCTGATCATTAAGATGCCCCTTTACAGAAGAGACTATTTTTATTGTTAACTTTTCTGCACTTCATTTTAAGAGAGGGATACAATCGGCCAGATTCACCCTTGTGGCAACACAATAGAAACCAATTGAGTTACACCAAGAATGACTTTGGTCCAGAGAGTCTAATAATAGTTCTTTTATTATGTCAGCTTTTGACTAGAAGGCAATGTGACATTTGGTAAATATAGAAGTCTGCAGTATTTATGAGAAAGTGGCTCAAAAGATAACCTGAAAGCTGTCTATTTTCTGGTGTAATGAAATAAACCCCACAAACTTGTTATAAATTGAACTTTATCTATAACTGTAAATAACTAATCAAATACTCTGATTCCTATATGGACGTAAGTGTAGGGTTTAAGGGTAGGATCCAGGGAGATTCCTAGGTTACTGAAAATTAAGGGCTGCTATTGCAGTGCAATATTTAATTGCCATCTGCTTACTCTGAAGAAGAAGGTCGTGTTAAATCAAAACAAATCCTTTTCACCAAATCTAATCTCTTGATTCTCCACATCCCTGATTCTGATTTGACCTCAACAGCATGCTACTCGCTATATAATAGACTGAAAGAAAAATTCAGGTCCAAATACCACTGAACACTCTGAAAGTTCAGATCTGGACACACATTTTGTAGATCAGGCCCATATCTAATCTCTCAGCATATCAATCTTTTTCTTTCGTCTTTTCTGTTTTTAAATAACAAATCAAATATTAGTTAAAAACTGGCTGCACAATCAGAATTAAATTTGTGTTATTGTGTTGCTAAAATGACAACAGCTAAGGGTGGATATACCTAATGTTATCAGACATCTGATTTGAAAACCATCTCATTCTTTAATTTTGCTCCCCCCATCTGTTGTAGCTATTTGTTATCTATTGCCTTATACTCATATGCTTATCCTGCACATATGCACATGCTTAATTTTACAATTGTCAGTATTCCCTGGAGGGCATAAGTGTGTAAGGGCTTGTCTACACTACCAAATTGTGTTGACAAATCTTATGTCGACATCCAAAAGTTGACAAAACAGAATTCGCTAAAGGGTGTTCAAACACTTGCTCACTCTGTCGACAGATCATGTCCACACTGGGGACACCATCATCGACAGGGTGAGCAATGCACCGTGGGTACATATCCCACTGTGAAGTATTGTGGGAAGGAAGAGCTGATCGATGCACATCTTGGGATTCTCCTTGAGTTCTCCCACAGCCCCCTCAGCTGTCGAGAGCAGCATCATGAGTTGCTCCAGGAGCTCTCCATGGTGAGGAATGGCAACGCAGCACAGCAGTCTGTCCCCCTCCCCCAGCAGCATAAATCTGCCTGCTGCTGTGTTCCTAGTGCAGGGCAGAACAGGAGCATTCCAACGATTTGCTCTTTGTTCCCTAAACGGACCAACACTCCAGCTGTGACTTTACAAACTCTTGCTGCCTTCCAAGACTTCAACATATGGACTGCAATCTGAATCTCTTCTCGGCTGAAGGATGGTGGCTCTACTGGAAATTTCTGCCCCCTCTTCAAATGGAAGAGAGACTGAAGGTGGTGGACAATCTTTAAACAAACTTCTCATCGATGTAACTGATCCCACATGTTGGCTGATACTGCCATCCTGATTCTTTACTGGACAAGGTGGTGCCACCTTCCCCTGCAAAATACCACAAAGTTGAACAGAGGATGCAGAGTTCATGCCTGGCAGCAGACTGTCTGCCTGAGTCAACCACAAGGATTCTTTATCGTTCTTTTTAAATGACTTGAGAACGTTCCAAAACCCATTCAGCCTTTGTGTTTGCTTTCAACAAATATGTCTGAACACTTCAGCTTTTGAGAAGATGGCTGAACATAATGATTCATGCACCGCACTTTTTATAGATGTCCTTCAGGCCTTTGATTCAGAGCATAGAGCAAGATTGTAGGATCTGATGATGTGGGAAGATCTTGGAAGAGGGTGTTGTTGATTAAAGAGCTTTATAATGAAACAGAAAGTTGCTTTCAAATCAATGGCAGATACACAACATGGTTTCCTATCCCAAGTGCCCAGTGGGGTGAGAAAAACTGCTTAATCTAGATGTTGCCCAATCTAATAGGGTTGAAAGTTTAGACTGTGTGATTAAATGTTCTTTTCTTTCTGTAATAATTCTGACTTTTTGCCTATCACTTACAATCTATCTTTTGTGGTCAATAACGTTGTTTTACTGTTTATCTTTACCAGTGAGTTTGTCTGAAGTGTTTGGTAAATCTGCTCAGATTGACAAAGGCTGGTGTATATCCACTTTCCTTTGATGAAGTGGTGAACCAATTAATACATTTGCATTGCTCAAGAAAGGGTCTCGAGCAGTGCAAGATGGTATATTCCTGAGGTAAAAGGCTGGGAGCTGGGGAGAGCAAGATACCAGCCAGATCCATGTGATTCGTGAGTGGTTCTTGGAGCATTCATTCAATCTAGCTGGGTGTGGGACTCCACATGCAGTTGTACTGAGTGATAACAGCACCTGGAGGAGTTTGCTGCTTGTCACCAGTAAGGCATTGTGAAAGACAACCCAGATTAGTGAGTTAAGGGGCAAAGCGGTCCAACAGTCCCAGGCTGCACCCCGGGGATCTCATCACAGGGATGTTGTAACATCAAGTTTGTTATGAAGCTGCAGAGCTATAGAACCATGCTTATACCAAGTTTATTGTACAAATTGCACAGAAGTGAAATATAGGTGCTGAGGAAGGATGAGGAACACTGGATTAATGTTTCAATTCTTGTCATCTTTTTCAACTGCTTGTTATTAAGTGGCAGGAAGCTGAACCCAGGAACTGCCTCATCAGCACTGGTTTCAATATAACAACTTTCTTGGTACAGTCATATTATTAGAATGAAAGACCAACAAATCCCAAAGCATGTGTACCAAACACTGCTGCGACCTGGTCAGTGACCACGTGGACACCAATAAATTTGGCAATGCAATAAGACTGCCAGGAATAAGAAACATAAACTGAATAACTAGCCAGACCACTTTAAGGACCTAGCCAAAGACAGATCCAGGTGGTACTTGATCTGTAAAAAGGCTATGTGCCTTTGGGATTTGCCATAATGATGATTACAGAGTATCATCATAAAAATCAAAGAGGATAATAGAGCTCAGTGACTACATCTAGAGACAACGGCATTCCAAATTACCCTTAGGTTAAAATATTTTATTATTGTGATGGTCTCCATGCACCCCTTGCACAGTAATATAATAATCTTTTTACAAGTCTGCCTTATGAGGTATCTTTTGAAAACTCAAAACTCACTGGTCAACATTGTCCTGATATATGTGTGGCAATGTTGCATGAAAAGTTATAAGATTCCACTGTATGGTGTTACTGGGACATATTCCAAGTCTGGGGAGTGCCCAAACCAGTTTCTCAGAGACAAAAGGCAAGATGGCACCTCAGCCAAGTGTAAACAAGATTAAATGGGAGGAAAAGGGATGTGGATGAAAAATCTACTTCTTAAAAATGAAACATCTTTGGGTTCCCATTCACACAGACTTTTTGTCTCCTGGACCTCAGTTGGAGATGCTTCTCAAAGAAGGGAAAAGACTATAAGAAGGGAGGGCCAACGCCCCAAATCATTCCTCCCTTTCTCTCTGCCCCTGACATCCATGACACCTGAGGAACAAAGGAAGCAGCATTGGTCTGGGAATGGGATCCAGACTGAAAAGAAGTTCAGCTAGTAAGACTGCTGAACCATGTGGCGACAGACACCTTCCTCTCAATTTATTCTAGTTGGTCAAGTTAGACATTAGTTGCATTTTACTTTTATTTTTCTTTTAACCAACTCTGACTTTTATGTCTCATTACTTGTATTCATTTAAAATCTATCCTTTTGTAGTTAATAAACTTGTGTCTATTGTTTTATCTAAACCAGTGTGTTTGAACTGAAGTGTTTGGGAAACTCAATTTGGGATAACAGGATTTGTGCATTTCATTTTCTATTAATACAATGATGGACTTTATATGAGTTTGTATTGTCCAGAAGAGAGCTGGGCAGTACAAGATGTACATTTATTGAGAAAGTCTGGGACTGGGAGCTTGCTGGTGTCAGTTTGCAGTGTAATTCAAGAGTGGTTGGCTGCAGCACTCACACAATGTAACTGGGAGAAACTTACATGCTGGGTGAGCTCTCACAGCAAAGCCATGTAAAAGGCCATGTAAAAGAAAGCTTAGGTGGCATATCAGTCCAGACTGTACCCCAGGTATATCACAATTATATATAATCTTCCACACCTTTGAGTAATATATTGAAATCTGAGAAATGTCTTTTTATATGAATTTTAACTACATGGATTCTGTCCTTTGTAAGGATTTTTAAAGAGATGTTAATATCTTGAAAACAATTTTTGATGATCTCTTTGACTTTGTCTTTATTTTGAGTAGGATTGATCGAAAAAAATGGAATTTCTATCCCACAGGAAATTATAATATTTCAACATTTCTTTTCATTCAGAATCTAGATGAATAGTTTAAATAATGAAACTTTGAGGAATGAAAGTTAAGTTCATTTAAATTGAAACAAAACATTTCAACATTTCCAGATTGAAACACTTCATTTTAGGTCAATTCATCATTAATTTGCATCTTTCTGAGCTGTTGCAGAATCTCATCTGCAGGGTTCTCTAGCTGGACTACCTTTCCCATGATGCACTGCATTGGCTCAGCCAGAAGAAAGACCATGGTGCATGATGGGAGATGTAGTCTGCCCAGTATAATAGCCTCCTATGAGGCCTCAGGGTTGTTCAGGCAGACACAGATTAACATTGAAATGTCAGGTTTCTTTTCTCCCAACAGGGAATTGAAAAAATTCAGCAAAATCAACTTTTTCCTAGTAAAAATATCAATTTTGAAAAACAAACAAACATTTTTCTCTGGAAAAAAATTGACAGAAAATTCACAATCAGATATAATTTTAAGCTCCGCAAATATGAAGCACTTCTGCAAACATCCTGCAGATGCTGTTTGGATTACCAAATATTCACACAAATACAGTATAGTCAATACTGAATTTTAGTGATGTATCAAAGTAATGTATAAACATAGAGTTTAACAAAAGATGATCTTTTCAAATACATCTTGTTTATGTCCAATATTAGTAATGTATATTTTTGTCAAACAAATGCTTCCATCTAAGTTTTAAACAAAATATTTTAATGATCACATTATTTTCCTTTTTTGAGTTCCCTCTTTGTTTCCCTTAATAAAAAACATCAGTTATTAATACTGAGTTTCTTTCTTATCTTCCAATTAGGTGGGCCCTTCCATTTACTATTTATGCATTTTCGTCTTTCTCACAAAATGATTCTTTCATTTTAAACATCAAAATACTTAAATTATGCATTTCTTTACATGAGGATTGTGTTGATAGGTGATTGCAGATTTTTCAAATTGTGACTGTGTGATATTTCATCTATCATATCTATAGAAGGCTACTTAGGTGCTGTCTATCATACCAGATGCATAAGATAAAACTTCCTTCCTTTCCTGCTCACCATATCTTGTATATTTGCATATTATGCTTTTAATGGAATATCAGTGTTCTACTGCAATAGAGAGGCTGCAGAGTATGCCTGCAGCAAAGCTGCTAAATATATATGAAAACAATAGTGAATTACTGTCAGAGATATGAAAAATACCTATAATACTCTCATTTCATTGGGCTCTTTTATTACTGCTACCAAAAGCAAATAGCATTATTATGATAAAAGGACCAACAGAATGTATGTAATGAATTATTGGTATAAATGGTATCCAACTGTTTCTGGGAAGGGTTAACAAGAATTGGGGTAATTTGGGGTGAGCTAGAAGATTGAAACCATGTCTTTGTGGAAGGAATTTATACCCCTTTAGACAAGATACTTGGGATTGATGAATGGGATTTCTGAAGTCTCTGACAAAAGTTACTTGTATCTGGAACTATCAAGACCTGAAGATCTCATAGAAATGCAGTGACAGAATATTTTTATCTCTCTTCCGGTGCACAGTGATGCTTTCAGTAAAAGATTGGCTTGGGCTTAAAATATGTATACTTTTCATAAAGCTCACAGTTAAAGCAATTAAATAAATATCCCAAACCACAGTGCATTGTAGGAGCCTGGCTTCTCATTATTATAATTATTCATTATTTGTATTGCATTTGTGCCTAGGACCTCATTGTGCTAGTTGCTGTACAAACACAAAACAAAAAGAAGTTCCCATTCTTAAGTTTCCAGCAGGGTTCATCAGTAGAGGAAAACCTACTGTCTACTTGCATATGTCTCAAAATGTAGTCTTGCTAAGCTCTAGACTGCAGCTCTGCACCATGAAACCCACAATGAAATTACAGTTGAAAGAGGAATTATGAAGATACCCATTAGAGTAAATCTTAATGATGTATATGAAAAATCGATCTAAGCAACTAAAGACTTGTACATTTCCAGTTCTAGTCAGAGAAAATCCAATAAAGTGAGTCATAAAATTATGCTTAAATGGTGAGCCACATTAAATAAATAGAAATGAACAAAGAGGATTCCTGGCAGGCCTGTAAGAAAATGGAATGCAATTTGATCATACAAAGTCCCGACTAATCAATAATCACCCAACATGACTTCCAGCATACACTTAATGTTTTACCAGGCTAAACCCAGCCATGCTGTTCTGATGCTGTTTCAAATTAAAATAACCAATATTTTAAACAGATAGCAAAATTCAGTCTAAGTGTGGTCTTGAGGTAGTAATTGAGGGATTCTAGACCTCATATTGGAAGAATGCAGGCTATTCCATTGGTAGGTTTAGTACAGAAAGGCTCTTTAATTTGAGAATCAGAACAAGCACCTTAGTCAATATTAAATCATGTGGAATGATCTTACTTGTTAAGTGAGAAAGTACCTTTAATGTAAGACGTGAGTTGAGTTGAATAAGGTCAATGACCGTTTTCATTATCTACATAAAGACAGGTGTTAAACACTGTGTAATTGACACTTTGATTTCTTCTTCTGATCATTAGTGTACAGCCCTAGTTGATTTCAATACTGTTTAATTTCCATTCCATTAATAAGAAAAATGCTGCTCAAATAATGTTATATATTTGTCAGTCCAAAACTATAAAGCCATTTTTCCATACAGTGTAAATCAATGGGCAGAAATTGGAATGCATAAATAATGCTAGTTGAAAAAAGAAACAGGCTTTTTTTGAAATAGGAAAGCATCAAAATTGCAGATCTAAAATCCTGGTTTTCATAACCAATTCATAGAGCAAATTAAGAAGGGCTGCACTATTGGAAACCCCAAAAAATGAACATACCTATTATTTTCACAGGAGTGCAAACGAGGAAAAAAATCTGACTTTTAAAAATCTTTCATTTTTGTTTGGATACCCTTATTTTATTTTATTTTATTTTGTAGAATCATCATGGGAGTCCTGAATCTGATGATGAAATGTAAACGAGCTTATAAAAGTAACCATAATGATATATCAATCTATACAGGTAGATTTTCTTGTACAGAAGAAAAATTTGAATGAAAACAAACTATTCGGTCACTGAGTATCTGCCATCTAAAAGCATTGTTTTCTTTCAGCACACCAATTATTTTCTAAGTTAACTTTTAGGAATATAAGTGATTTAGGTAGCTAAGTATCCTGTCTGTCATCTACCAGTGGTGGATGCTTAATAGGAAGGCATAAAATCTGCTTCTGAAAAGTCCATCTTTGCAGAATTGACATTTATGCTCTAATTCACATTTGGCCAATCCCCTGTTGACAAGAAAATGCACAGCCACATATATTTGTTGTTGAAAATGTCATGCCCAATACCTCTTCTGTTTTAAAATGAGCTGTAGAAGACAGAGAAAAGATTAGTAAGAACAGCTGTGGAAACAATTCACAATGAACAATTCATCTGGCAAATTAAGTCCTTTTTCCTCTGTCACTTATCTACAAAATAAATTATTCTTTTTCATTAATTTGTTCACTATCTGCACTTGTTCAACTGGGTTTTTGAGGAAATTAATTATAGCATATAGTTTGTTTACAAAATGTTAATTGTGAGTATCAGTAGACTATACAGTATTCATGCTGTGTGATTGGTGAGCTAAGTCAGATGATGTATATATCTGAATATATAATGATACCCGATAAGATGACATAATCTTTACAAATTGGTTACTGTCTGTTTTGCCCCTTCAGAGAGAAGTTGGAAGTCACATAGGGAGAGACATAGCAGAAAATAAGAAAGGCTGGAGAATTTTAGAAAATTTAAATGTTTTCATTACTATTTTCCACAAGGAATATCACTACTATAGGCTAGTACATTGACTATGTGAATCCACTATATTTAGCCCATGCTTCCTAAATGAAAGTGAGTCAAAGACCATGCATCCGACGAAGTGGGTATTCACCCACGAAAGCTCATGCTCCCAAACGTCTGTTAGTCTATCAGGTGCCACAAGACTCTTTGCTGCTTTCAAAGACCTAAGACAGCTATAAAGGCTAATAGGCTTTAAATTCAATTGTTTCCCTCTAACATCAACAAAAGGGAGTTGTGTTTACATGTACACATGGAATCCCAATTGCAAATGGGGAACAGTGGCCTCTGTCTTTCTTACTTAATTGGCTCAGTGTTAGGCTTCTGGGCAAGGGACTTGAGGAAATGCTTTGTATTTCAAATGTTCCATCTTTGTCAACTTTCTATACAATATTTCATATATATGTGAAGCGCATTGGTTGAATTCAGTAAAACAACAAGAAGACGTTTTGAGGTGCAGCATTTCTCTCCATTCATCTCTTGGTAAATTCTACTTTATTCAACTGTGAAAAGACCACAAGGTCTGTTAGAAAATTGGCTTCAGAAATAATAGTAAAGGCCTTAGCAATCAAATTGTTTAAACTCTAAAAATAGTTCCTCATAAAGTTGGTCTCTGTAAGATTTAAAGAAAAAAAGACTCCCTGCATGTGAAAATTAAATGCAGCAAACAAAACCCATCACCCTATATGTCAGCCATACATTCGGGACAAATTTAACTACACTAAAAACAAACAACAATCTGTGCACCAGCAGACATATGCCCTAGATTGTCCTCCCTCTCTGTTTCAGATCATGCTCCCTGGCATCAAAATTAGCCTCCTCTCTTTTCACCACACCACCTGCTGCAGCTAGCTCATTGCAAGCTGGCCACGGAAGAACTTCATAAAAGTATGCATGATATGACCTTACAAACAATATTTCACTTGTATGAATGGTTGTGAGAGATGTGAATAAAAGAAGTTGAGAATACTATCCAAATGAATTCAGTGCTTTCATTCAAATACATTTCCACAAGTACTTTTTTTGCCATGTCTGCCCATCTCCAGTTACAATATATATAGAGAGAAAGCTATCCCATCATGTAACAGAGCTCATAAAGAAACAAAGAAAAGAATCACTTTCCCAATTCTGGTGACATTGCAAAATATTAATGTAATCTTTTTTTCTTCGAACATGGAAAGCAGTGAAGGAATTAAAGATACAGGAACATCTGAGGTACTTAGGTGATTATTCCTTTAGCTCTTACCTGACAGAGTACTATGTAGGTATGGGCCTTGAAGTTGGTGCAGTCAAGTTCGCATAATTTTACTGGCCTGATTGATACAGTCCTCATGTTTAGTGCTATAATAGAACTGCATTGTTTTCAATAAAGTTATTTCTTACTATTGCATAAATGTAGGTTTCAATAATAAGTGTTACTTTGCAAATTGCTCACTTCTTTAAAGTTAATTTACATTAGTTAAAATAAAAATGTATTCATCTACATTTTTGGAAGTTTGCCCAGAGACTTAAAAACAATGATGCAGTAAGTATTGCAGTATTAGGATTTTTTTGAAGCGGTAGGGCCTTTGTTGAAATATAGGGCATCTCTTGTTTCTTAAAGTTTACTCTATGCTCAGTGGGGCACAAAACTCCTCTGCTTATATTGTTTTATTGTTTAGAGATACTTACATCTTTTCTAACACTTTACAAGAAATCTCTTTCCTAGTCCCTGGGTATAGGAGGATCCCAGGACAGTAAGTTCTAGACCCAGGCGATACATTTTATTTGTCATGCATCTTTGACCATCTCACCTACAATCTTCCCATTAATTCCTCTCCTCCAAAATTACTCCTATTCAGAGCCCCTGAGAAACTTTAAACTGCTATGATGTTAGAAAATAAAAAAAACAAATACCTGTCCTCAATCATGTTTCCTTCATCCACTCCCAAGTGTGGAGATTTCTTCTCAAAATTACCTAACTCCCAGTGATAACAGCATTCAGTCCTGCACCAGTGACAGTTCTGTGGTGTGATGCCTTGTGACCTCAAATGTGGAAACTCTGTCTGTAATAGTTATGTCAAAAACGTTTGTCAAGGATGGGTGAGTTTCAGTGGTCCTCCTGAAGGATGATAACATTCAGGAAGCATCAAGCCAAACAGTTCCAGTCATGACAACATAGACTGTATCGTCTCTAATTTTTGTCCCATTTCTTTTTTGGGAGTGTGTGTGTGAGTGGGGGGAAGAAAGTAAAGTGTTAAGGTTGAGAAATCAAGTACTCAGAAGTCATGAAATACAGTGTCAAATATGAAAGCTCAACCTTAATTCTGTCTCCTTCAACGTATACCTTGAGGGACACATTAGGTAGAGGTTCATGGTGAGGGCACTACAGAGTCACACCACTTAAGCACAGTGCCTCTTAAAGCACACAGGGGCACAACCCACTATATCATGCTTTAGGAGCCTGCTGTGAGAGTTCTGCTCTGTGATCAGCTTGTCAGTGTGTAATTTCACCTCCTCCATTTTGAGTTTTTTTGTGCCTGTGGGGTGCCAGTAAAGAGTAGTGTGCATCCTCAGAAGTGCAATGACTTCTGGGTACAACTGGGGAAGATTTCCTCAGTCCTCCTTTTTGTGGATCAATGTAAAAGCCAGACACATTCTGACTTATATATGGTCTCTCTTTAACTGACAAATAATGTATATAGAGAAAAAACAATATACCAGAAACTGAAACTTCATAGAATCATAGAATATGAGGGTTGGAAGGGATCTCAGGAGGTCATCTAGTCCAAGCCCCTGCCTCAAGCAGGACCAATCCCCAACTAAATCATCCCAGCCAGAGCTTTGTCAGGCCTGACCTTAAAAACCAATAAGGAAGGAGATTCTACCACCTCCCTAGGTAACCCATGCCAGTGCTTCAGCACCCTCCTAATGAAAAAGTTTTTCCTAATAACAAACCTAAATTTCATATATAATTCTATATTATGCAGTAAGTTGCAGTGCTATAGATACAGACATGCCATCATGTTTGTGCCAATGATATCTTAAAACAGCCAAGTTTGAAGAAAAATGGTTCCATACTTATGAACATACAAGGAATGAAAATTGAATAGCCCTTAGTCTGAGACACCCCATGTTTCAGGTTAGACAATTGTATTATTTTAGACAGGCTGGAGGTTAAAATAATCTCAAATTTGCAACCCTATGAACCTTTTGGGTAGGCTAGATTTTATTGCACTGCCCTCCTCCTAGTGCCTAAAAACAACTCCCATAGAAAGGCAAATGGAGACCCAGAATTCAGTCACCGAGGATTTTCAGCGGGGACTGCACATGGTCAACTTCCCCACAATCAAGTACATAAAGAATGAACTTAATTCTTAAGTACCAACTTTCTAAAATCTTAAATGATAAAGAAACATAATAATAACAACTTAATTTCTACAACATAACCTGGCTATGTTATAATCCGCATATGTTATCCTCAGTTATACATAAACATAACTAAATAAAAAAAATAAATCTAAACAGGTCAGTGAGACGTAACTCAGAGTTCCCAAAAGCTTAGGTTGAGTTCACTGAGTCTGTTACACCCTTTGATCACCAAAATCAATACAGTCTGCTGAGTCAAAAGCTCTGCAACAACATCTTCCCTCCATTTATTTGTAGAAATCTCCAGTTGGAATGTGTCTGTCGACTTCCAGTCCTCCTCTGCTGAAATCATGAGTTAGCTAGTCAGCTAACTAATTAATCAACCACTCAGATTAAGTACATAGATTAAAAAAACCAACAACAACCTGTTCCAAGAAAAATGCAAACTGAGAATAGCAAAATATAAATGATTATTTCCCCAGTATCACAATTTTAAAAAGTGTAGAGCTGGTAAATCATACTAGTTGAGACAATGTAATTAAAACTGTTTGGCTAAAATCAAACAACATTCAAAGTATATAATTAACATAAAAATAGTTTTCCCTCCCAATTTTCCCTTTCTATAACAGATACTGCTTATTGAAGGGTTAACAGTATCACTAACCTCCTGCAAAATGCTTCAGAATCAAGGAAAAACAGCCTGCTTTCTGCTCCTGTGGCTCAACTTCTCCCAACCCACACAGGGCACATGGCCTTTTGTAAAGCAGCTGCCCTGACTACTTGCCCTCAATTAAGTCTCCCTCCAAGTACAGGGAACCTATTGAGGATATCCAAAACTACCACACCCAAATCCAGGAACTTCTGTGTGTGGAGAACTAATTGTGCATCTGCTTATCAACAATGACCCAGACATAACTCACTCCCCCTCTTCTCAGATCTCTTAATAATTGGAGATATACCTATCTCCTAGAACTGAAAGGGACCTTGAAAGGTAATTGAGTCCAGCCCCCTGCTTTTAAGGACCAAGTACTGATTTTTGCCCTAGATCCCTAAGTGTCCCCCTCAAGGATTGAACTCACAACTCTGGGTTTAGCAGGCCAATGCTCAAAGCACTGAGCTACACCTGCCTCTGTCCCACACCACAGATAGCTCCCCATTAGGCACGTGGGTTGCACCTATGATTCTAATTATGGGGCTCATTGGTCCAGTCTAAACAACGGAATGAAAAAGTTCACCCCACTGACCTACATGTAAAGAGCAGGAACATTCTACAGTAACAGTGAGGTTGAGAGAGATGTCATTGGTGCAGAATGTGTCAGTTAATGAAGTGGATGAATTTACTCAAAAGACCCTTATTACAGGATCCTCAGCAGTACGTCCCAGCATTCAGCCAGAATTCTTAACATTTTGAATCCTATACATTGGCACATATTGAGACTGACACGGAAAGAGTGGCAGGTACTGAATATAAGAAGGGCCAGAAAGAAGGTTGGTGGATTTCTGAGTGGAACCCCAGGAGTATTTCCTCTGGTTATTGCTGCAACAAACCGTGTAGGGGAAATTTGATGATCTGAAAACAGGTATATGTACCTATGAACTGTGACAGGATGCTGGCAGGTAACATAAATTATAACAGGGACCTGAGGATTCTTTAATGATGTTTGTATGCTTGCTGGTTAGCTTCTTTCAGAGTTTCACATACTGCATTTTCCCTCTCAGAGGACATTTTATTGGTTGGTAGTGACCCAGAGATGAGCCAGCTGCCATACAACTTCTCAACTCCAGATCTGCATTAGATTCTCTTATCCTTGTCATTCTATATCTTGCTGCTCTATTGATACCTCATTTCCTCTGGGCTGCTCCTTGGCTCAAAAAGCTGTGGTCCCCTCTCTGCACACTACTACCACTCTTCTCCACCTTCAAATCTCCAAATGCCAGCTCCGTGCTAATAGTCACTGTTTAATCTAACACAGGACAGTGGAATTCCTTTAGGTTGTTGTCTGAATATCTTCCCTGCCTTTGAAATAAAGTCTGCCTTTTATAGTACTCAGACCCTACTATGCTGTTTCCATAGGCTAAAAAAAAAAAAAATTGTAGGCAAGGCAGGGAGGCTTCCATTTTCAAAGATATAAGATAGCTTTATTATCCTGAGCCAGTTCTTAGCCTTAGAATGATCTTTAGAGAAGAGAGCTGGTGTACATTCAGGTGTCCTACTCTAATACCCACTTCCTTCCTCAGACATTTGTGTATATCACAATTATCCCCTACCACACTAAAAGGAAACACTACAGTTTACAGTTCAAGGGACATGTTTCTCATATCACTAATTCATAATTCTAACATTTTATACACTTAATCATGTTCTTTTCTTGAAAACAATGAACTTAATACTCTGTGCTCACACATGCTAACTTTACAGTTACACCTCTACCTCGATATAAAGCTGTCCTCGGGAGCCAAAAAATCTTACTGTGTTATAGGTGAAACCGTGTTATATCGAACTTGCTTTGATCTGCCGGAGTGCGCAGCCCTGCCCCCCCTGGAGCACGGCTTTAGCACGTTATATTCGAATTCGTGTTATATCAGGTCATGTTATATCGGGTAGAGGTGTATATTATATGTCTATGCGATATTTAGAGCTGGATTTTGCTGCCCTTATGTTGAATAGTAGCTTACTATGACATTAATTATATCAGAGTGTCTACTTGAAGAGTAAGGTACTAATCAACATTGGTAAAGGTATCAAAATCTAGTCCTCATTGAGCACATTGTCCTCAAAATGTAATTCTATATTCAAAACAACCATGAAGTTTGTTTGGTTTTTTTACCAATGCACACTTGATGTCATTTTTTTAACTTGTAATTCTGAAGATCCATGAGTATTTACAAAGCAATTGCAGTATCACTTTTATTTGGTTATGCATTAAATGTTTTAAGCAAGGACTTTTACATTTATCTGTCCAGGTAATTAACTTCTATTTCAAAATTTATAATCAATATTTAATCCCATTTAGGTGGTTTATTCCACCAACTAAAGCTGTGTTTGATTGATTAATTAATTGTCCCTAGCACTGGGCTTCCATAATATCATGAATTTGCATTACAATCTAAATTAAACTAGACAATTTGCTCTGCTGTATCAATTAACTCTTGAGAAGGTGTCTTTGGGTTTGCAAAAGATTACAGGAGCTTGAGAGTGAATTTTATATATAGATATAAAATATATATACATATATAAGTATATATATATACTTATTTTTAACATGCTAATGAGGTAGTCTTTGAAATAAGAGAATACTGAACTTTTGGAAAATGATTTCATTCTACAGTAACTGCTGAATTAAATGGTAAAGTTAATGTGTTCTGAGGAAAGCAGTAAAGAGAGCATGTGGCAACTTCTTGAAACACATTTAAAAATGAAGAGCACATATTTGTATAATTGAAGTTTATTCCATCAAACTACTTTCAGACTTCTAGCAATGTAGTTGACTTAAAGCTAGTTCATTTATATTAGATTATTTAAGAATGATTTTATCAAAAAGGTTTTGGTTTTATGTCCCTTTTTAGTGTGTGTTAAAAAATAAAATAATATATAATATATATTTTAAAATATGAAAATGTATTGTGTCAATTTATGTAATTATGACCAAATGGGAATAAGAACTCTGACAGGATACATCATGTCACAACACCATATGGACATAAATTAGTGAATTGTTAATCTGTGGATCCCATAATGTACAAAATTATAATGGATTCTTCAGAACTCTCATGCTGTCATGTAAATGTGTGTTATGGATCTGCTCAGGTGTATTTCATTGACATGAGACACTAATGGTTCCAAGCACTGACTGTATAGATTGACTTACATATGTTAAGGGTAAATGATAGACCAACATCTGGTCATTAATATCATACAATCAGATCCTTCATGGTATATTCAAATTTACAGCATTGTCAAACATATCATACAACAGCTGTGAATGTTTAACCAGTCAGTTCACCCAGTATATTAATACTCTGTCTTAAAAAACATATTATAATCCTGCCTGTTCTTCAGAAACAGAGTGTCAGAAGAGAAGATTTAGAGAATGACAAGTAAATGTTCTTTGATCTTCCTTGAGTGAGCTTGTGTTGGGAAGAAAAGTCCAAATGATCTCAGAGATCCTTCCAGTATCAAAAGAGAGGGAAGGAAGAAAATACTGAAGGTGAATTGTTGCTTCTCTATTGGTATGAAACTGAAGGTTTTGGGTCTGTGGAACACTGGGCTGCATTTCAGTAAGAATGGGGGGCTGTATAAACAGGATGATCTTCATGTCACAAGTAGAGGTGTTAACCAGTGAGGGTGCCATGGAGGCACAATTACAAACAACATCACAAACAAATTAAACTGAAATGACAAAGGATGTGAAGAGAGGACATTTTTAAATTGCTTCTATTCCAATGCTCGGAGTCTGGACTACAAGCAAGAGGAGCTGGAAATTGTTACTCATGAGCAGAAATTTGATATAATTGGCATTACTGAAACCTAGTGGAACTATTCCCATGATTGGAATGTTAAAATAGTTGGTTATAACTTGTTTAGGATAAAAGAGGTAGTGGGAGCACTATGCATTGAAGACATTGTTTCCTGTTTTAAAGTTATTGATAACTCCAAACCACAGGATCTGAATGCATATGACACTAATTTTCTATCACAAGGTATGTTACCCAACAGGAAGTTAACCCTATTTGGTACCTCATTATGATGGACAGAGACAAATTTATTACTTGTCTGGAAGTTGGTGGTTTCCTAGGGACCAGTGATCATGATTATATTGAATGTGGTCAAACAAAGGACAGTCTCAACCAGAAATATATATACTTGGTGTTCCAAAAAGGCTAATTTCTCTAAGGCGAGAAAACTATGAGTGACATTTATTGGGATGAAAAATGCATTGTGACAAAGTTCCTCCTCTACCTTGGTGGGTCCTGCACTTATTGAGGATTTGTTCACCTCACAGATTCACCCTGTGGGTCAGGAAACAGCCCAGAGACCTTCCCCTCTGGTAGAAGCCACAGTCCAGGTCAATTCCTCCTGTGTTTGATCAGGAGTTGGGAGGTTTGGGGGGAACCTGGGCCTGCCCTCTACTCCGGGTTCCAGCCCAGGGCCCTGTGGGCTGCAGCTGTCTAGAGTGCCTCCTGGCACAATTGCGTGACAGCTACAACTCCCTGGGCTACTTCCCCATGGCCTCTTCCCAACACCTTCTTGGTCCTCAACACCGGACCTTCCTCCTGATGTCTGATAACACTTGTACTTCTCAGTCCTCCAGCAGTATGCTTACTCACTCTCAGCTTCTTGCACACCTCTTGCTCCCAGTTCCTCACACGCACTTCCTGTCCTCTGGCTCCCTGACTTCCCCTTGGCCTGACTGGAGTGAGCCCTTTTATAGCATCAGAGGGGCCTTAATTAGAGTCAGGTGCTTAACAGCCTCACCTGAATCTTAGCAGGTTAATTGGAGTCAGGTGTTCTCATTAGCCTGGAGTAGCTCCTACTCTGGTCACTCAGGGAACAGAAAACTGCTTTTCCAGTGGCCAGTATATCTCCTTCTACTACTCTGCTGTTCCCAGCTGGCCTGGGTCTATCACAGTATATATAAAAATGTGAATTAAAAGTGGGAATCCGTTAAGAAAACTTTACTAGACAGCCAAAAAAAACCCCATGATTCCACAATCAGGAAAGAGGACAACTTTAGCTAAAGACCATCTTTTGTGGTGATGAAGTCAAGGTAGTAGTTAGAAATAAAAAGCAATATATAACAAATAGAGAAAAAAGGGAAATAGCAATCAATATAAATAAGAAGCTTTGAAGTGTAGAAAATTGTCAAGGCAAGCATCAGGGAAAAACACCCGTAGCTGGCAGAGCTATAGACAGGATTTTTTTAAGTTTATTAGGATCAAAAAATAAAAAAATAAAAAAATAACACCTAGCACAGATACAGGCTCATAAGTAGCTGGAGATGGTAAAATTGTTAATAATGCAGAAAAAGCAAAAGTGAAAAATTCCTTTATTTGTAAAGGAACAGTATGATGTTCACGGCGTGGGTCGAGGAATGTGCTGGCCGCTGCTTCCCGCAGCCCTCATTGGCCTGGAATGGCGAACCACAGCCAGTGGGAGCTACGATTGACTGAACCTGTGGACTCTGCAGATAAACTAACCAGCCCGGTCTGCCAGTAGACTTCCCTGACAGACCGCGTGCCAAAGATTGCAGATCCCTGGTGTAGATTCTGACATAATTAGGTTGATGTAAGCTGCCTTATGTCGACCTAACTCTGTAGTGTAGACTAGGGCACAGTCTGGAAGCGGTGAGGGTCAAGGTACTTACTGGCAGCCACTTCCAGCAGCTCCCACTGAGCCAGAGCAGAGATCTGTGGCCAGTGGGAGCAGCAGTCAGCCAGACCTGCGGACAGGGCAGGTAAACACACCGTCCTGGCCTGCCAGGGGCTTTCTCTACACAAGCGGCGACCCCTGTTTGAGAAACCCTGGAGTAAGGTAATGCTTCTTTGATCACTGTAGCTTTGACTGGCCAGGGTTAATCTTGTCAAATTTCCAGCCCTCCTTTTAAAGCATCTGTGAACAGTTTGATATCTTTCAATGGGTCAAAAAAATTGCAGTACTGGAGCTAATGTCAGAATGTGCTTTCCATCATGCTCTGACATCCATGCCCATTCAGTGACCTGAATGGAGATGCCTTAAGTGAGTTGCATAATCTGCATACTTAGGTAAGAATGTATTGATATAATTCAACATGCCTAGCTGCCTTTGAATTCCCTTTTTATATCTTCAAGCATGTTAAGTATTGCTTGAATCTTTGATTCTTCAGGCAAGATTCCCTTGTAGGTCAGCCTCTCTCTTAAGTATGTGATTCCACAGCTTGAAATCAACATTTGGCCTTTTTCAGTTTAAGGTTATTTGCTCTGTCAATTGCCAGTACTCAGACGTTCCTTAGGTTCAATGACAATGCTGCCCCAAATTATTATGCTATCAATGTGCACTTTCACTCTCACTAGATCCTCTAGCATCTAGCTCATTGTATAGTGAAATACTTCTGGAGCCAATATATTTTGAAAGGCAGTCTTAGGAAGCAGATATATTCTAAATGGTGTGTTGAAAGTGCAGATTGTGGGGCTCCCAGTGTCCAAGGGGATCTGCCAAAATCCAGCCCAATTTGTATCTAATTTGATGAAGAATTTGGCTCCTATGCTGTCAAACAACAGTTCATTTCTTGTGAGCCAGTGCAACTGCTCTCTTTTTATGTTTTTCATTCTGATCCTTGGGGTCCATATGTAGCTATAGACCCATTCTTTCACCCCCTATAATTATTAAGGAATGACCTCAATCTGGGGGTTCTGCTATTCTCCAAATTATGTCAGTTGCAATCATATTTTGCAGCTTTTCTTCTAGCCTCTTTCTGAAGGCTTGTGAAATTTTGTGTAGCATATACCACAGGTTCTGCAACTCCTCATAATCATATCTTTTGTGTTATTGGCAGGTACCTATTTCCTGTGAACACATCTTCATATGATGCTATTAATACTCTCAGATTTGGTTGTATGTTATCTTTTGTTTTCTCTATTGTATACATCCTCTTAACAAAGCCAAGCAACTAACACATGTCAATGCCAAGATAGGTTGCTTGCCAGTACCATCTCTTGTTTTATCAGTTATCCAGTGAATTGAAGTGTCAATGTGCACTCTCCCACCATTGGAATTCTTCCTCCATTATAGTCTTTCACAGAAACTTTTGACTCTTCCACTTTTATATGCTTCTTACATTTCTCTAATTCAGTATTTGTTATTTCATTTACCTGTGCTCCAGTATCTATCTTGTAAGTCACATAAATGCAATTTGTGCACCTTTTAATTAGCCAATCTTCTGAGTTTTCAGCCTCAGGTAGGCAGAGGATGTGGCACACTCGGGGGCGGGGGGGGGGGAGAGGAGGTGGGTCGGGGTGGGGAGGGGAGCTTGGCTGCTAATTTTTCCTCCTGGGTGCTCCAGCCCCAGCGTACGCACAGAGTTGGCGCCTATGCACCCACCCACTCCTGTAATAGACCCCTAACTGCTGCTGGCTTTTCTTCCCAAGATGTAGTGATGGCTAATGATGCCTGTTTGGTGGCTGTCACATTTCTGGGTAAGCCCACCCAGGACTGTCTAATGTCAAACTCTCAATTGTTATAGGTAGGATGTGCCTCATCAGTTTCACATACTGACATCTCATAAAGTTGACAGCACAACACTGTATCAGCATTTACTATTTTTTTATTATTTCATTGTGTTTTTCTATTAATAGAATATCTTCCCCTCTTTTCTCCTCCCCACCTCTATTATTTGAGAGTGGAGGTGTGATAGATGGACTAAGCTCAGAGGCCTCCTGCTGGAGGCCTCAGGGTCCTGCCACACCCCATTCCAGAGAGGAGCAAAAAATAAATCCTCCAAGCAGCCTACAATGGCTGCAGAGGAAGAAGCCTATAGTGGCTCCAGGGGAAGTAGCCAATCAGAGGGGCTGCAGGAGTGACCAGGTAAACATATTAAAAGGATATGGAGAGACAGAGGCAGTCAGTTGTTACCTGGAGCTGGAAGAGAGAAGACTATGTTCCTGGCTGGCTGAAAGAGCAGCAGGACAATGGACAGTTCAGTGTGGGCAGGGACTGGGGGAGGTAAGAAGGAGAACCTTCCTGGCTGTGGGGACTGAGCAAGGAGTGAACCCAGGGAGGGCTGCAGGAAAACAGTGCCTCCAGGGAGGAAGCCCTGGGTGGAGATGACGCTAGACCAAGGCTGGGGGAAGGAAAAACTGCATACCCTGGAAGGGGGTTGTTCTGTTCCAGTTAGAGACAGTGAGTGACTTGGTCAGAGGGCTGAGTTACTGAACACCCACCAAAGAAACCATCGACCAAAGGGGTGCTTGTGAGAGGTGGGTGCTGGCCCTGCTGCAGGATGGTTTCTCCACAACCCTTGTTTTCTTCCTTTCCTGATATGAAGGAAGAAAGGAGGGTGTTTCCTTCTCTCATGGGAGAGGGGGTGAAGAGGGAGACTGACCACTGGTGTATATTTGCTCAGCATTCACCCTGCTGTCACACTTGGGACCATTTGAAGTCATCAGCACACCAAGACCCAACAAGTGAGCAAATGAATAAAGCAGGAGATTGAGTTGTCTGAGAGGTAATATAAAAAGTAAAGGAAGTTGCTGGTACATAGAATGGGCTTCATTGAAAAGTTAATGTCTCTACACAGCAATACACAGTTGCCAAATCTTCCTAAAACAATCCCAAATTATTAAAGTTCTCTGTTCTATGCTGACTGCATCTGTAATATGGCAGCCCTATGGAAGTGCTCCAGAAATTCTAGTTAAACAGTTAAATCTTCCTTCTCCTGACTTCTTGCCCTAATAAAAAAGTGGTTATGTGTTTTTAACCTCAGTAGTTGCTGTCATTAAGTGTAGTGGAACAAACACTGTGTATGGGATCAGTCATGTATACAAAGCTCAGAGGAACTATCACAGACTGCACCTGCTCCAGTGTTTAAGTTTATTATCCTCTATGGCACCTGTGACTCTAACCTCTTAAGAGTTTGGCATTTTTCTAGCAGAATTCTTATTCAATGAATTACAATCCATGAGAATTTTCCGTTTTATGGCCACAAGCTCTCTTTTGCCACAACACCTTATGAGTACATTTTCTTAATTTAAAGATACAGCGAGTGTGATGATTTCATCTGTCTTCTTTGCTCTCACACAGAGCCTTGATCAGATCATGCCCCAAAACAAGCTCTACATATGTTTCATTGGCACATATTCAAATGAGCCTTTTAACTGTGCCAGTGATATCTCAGAATGCTTGGCAGCAACATAATATATATCTGGGCCTTGACCAGGAGCTGTTTCTTGGTGCCCATACAGTGTTTGCCTTTAGAAACCATACGTTTTGGCTTAATGTCATTGTGTCTTATCCTGCTGCCTTCATTCATGTTGAGTAGTATCAGACTTGTTCATTTCCAATATTGTTGTGCTTTTTATTTATTTTAAATATATCCTGAATTTTAATAATTATTTGTTCCTGCAGGGCATGTTCTTTTTAAGGATCCCAACACACTCTATGAACAGTTATTAATTAGCTTCATTCACAACTAGAGTTGGAGGAGAAAGATAATTCAGTTTTGTAGAGAATTTTGATATATCAAAATTTGGTTTTATTCCAACTTAGATCTAAACCAACAATTTTGAAATGCTTCATGAAAGGGGGTAAAAACCAATTCCAGGACAGGCTGCCCAGATCAGCAGACCATGAAAATCTGGGTGTTCCCAACTTTGGGCCAGTTTGCATGGTGATTTACCTCGGAATCACATATTCTAGAAGTCCTGAGAGCCCAGGCTGCTCGGGAGCCATGCAGGTGAGCTAGCTGGAAATGGGACATGTTTCCAATGGTTATCTGTTTGGCAGAGTTACATTGGAACTTCATTGAAATTGAACCATCTCCATGGAATGTTTCAATGTTCATGAATCTGCAAATCACAACAACAAAATATTTCTCCTTAATTTCTCTGACCAATTCAATTCACAACTCCCTTTTCAGATGGTAACTACACAGTTAAAAGTGTTGTTATATCAGCATTTGCTAACAATTACCACACTGTGGTATCTTAAATATCAAAGTTTTTTTTTTTCTGTATTTGCGACTTGAAATCATGATGGGATCTCAAATAAACATGGTGACTGGTGGTAGCGACTGGCATTTTATCTTAAGTGAGTTTGTAGAATGCCAAGCACAAGGGCACTCTGGCTGTGTGGATTCCCTAAGTACTACGATATTATAAAGAATAAATAAATGAATATCCTCCTTTTACAGGTGGGAGAATGAGACAGAGTTCAGGGAGTTTGCATAATGTGACACAAGGAGTCTGGCAGAGAAACTAAAAGTGAGTGTTCCTGTTGATGGTCCTATGCCTTAACTACAGGTTCATCCATAGTAAAATATAACTGGGTAATAATTAAGCTACCTGAGTTGTATATATTCAGTTAATGATTTAAAAAAAAATAGACTATCTGCAAAAAATCCCCAAAGCATCTACTTTAAGAGTTTTGAAGTCAGGGCCCATTGCTTGAATCTGAGCTGTGTGGAATGCTGATTGCCAGTTTGTTGTATAAGAACTTATTGCCACCTACTTGGAATTTTTACTGCAACATTAACATTTATTTTCAACAAAAATGCAGATTTTTTTCTTTAAAATTATAGGAAGATTGGGTTTATAGTACCAGACAAGCAATACTAGTAAGTCTCTCTCTCTCTCTCTCTCTCTCTCTCTGTCTGTAGAGAGCCATGCAGGTGAGCTAGCTGGAAATGGGACATGTTTCCAATGGTTATCTGTTTGGCAGGCAGAGTTACATTGGAACTTCATTGAAACTGAACCATCTCCATGGAATGTTTCAATGTTCATGAATCTGCAAATCACAACAACAAAATATTTCTCCTTAATTTCGCTGACCAATTCAATTCACAACTCCCTTTTCAGATGATAACTACTCAGGTCTTCATTAAAAGTGTTGTTATATCAGCATTTGCTAACAATTACCACACTGTGTACAGAGAGTATATAGTATACTAGTATACAGAGAGACTTACTGTATACAGAGAGAGACAGAGAATGTGATGTTTAGAATTCTGAAAAAAAATCTCAGTAGAAAGGAAATATTTATTCATTGTTTCATTATGAAAAATGGGAATTGCTTATGGCTTATGTGAATAAAGTTGATTTTCATTTCTAAACCCCAACACAGACAATTACTACTACTGATAATTTACATCCTTGTTGATAATCCATAGTCCAAGGGTTTAAATGGGGAAGGAGATTGTACTATCTTGTTATCCCTAGACACGATCCATCTCCCAATGACTAGACTGGAATGTATAAATATTTTTGGAAAGCCATTTCTGACCGCTACTCCTTGTCAAATATAAATTGTATGGTCACCAGCCTGTCACTGTTAAATCCTATCATGCCAGATCACTCACTGTAAGTGAAAGTTGGCTGCTTTTCTAAGTCATTGTTGACTTGGGGCATATTTTTAGACAGTTTGGGGAACCTGGGTCTTCCTTTATGCCTATCTCATTTAAAAAAAAAACTTTCCTGTGACAGGATGTAGAAACTCCACACCACCATGGAAGGGGTTAAGAAGCTGCTTTGGGCTAGAATGGTCCTGCCCCTCTGCACCTACAAATCATGCCAGGACTGGAGGAGGAGGAGTTAAAAGGAGGGAATGCCACTTAGCTGGGGACAACCTTGGGAGGTGTTGGTCCTCAGCTTCCAGAGAGAGTTCTGACAACCTACAGAGCCTCTGCCCTGGCAGAAAAGAGAACACAGATCCCCTGGGCTAAGAGGGGAAAAGAGACTGAGACTTCTACTGGAGAGCCAGTGAACTCAGAGGGGGTGAGGACTTCTTTACTTCCAAGGCTCTCTGAAATAAGAGAGGACAATATCTGGACTCAGGCTGCCTACAGTCTTTCTTTCTTTCTTTCTTTCTTTCTTTCTACCTTGTTTTCCAGCTGTGTATTCTTTTGTTTGGTTCACCTGGAACCCTGAGATGAGAAGAAACAATCAGAAGGCCTCAGCCAAAGGGTAGGATGCTGGTCCTGCTAGACTGATCTACCCTGCAGTGCTCCCCACATAGCTCCTAAAGGGGATACTTTGCCTAAGATATATTTGTGACAGTTCCATTTCTAGCTGTGCACCTTTCACAAACAATACACTCTCTTAAAATACCTTTTTCATTTTTAATAGGACTATGTTTTAAACTACATATTAATGAACAGGTTCAGCCAAATCAGGAAATGACCAAAATCACACCCCACTTCTTGAACTAACTAGTTATTTTTTTAGGTTAAAAAAGATATGGGAATTGATAACGGTTATGCAAGGTCTTATTTAGCTGACACACAATAAACAGAAATCTCAGACAGTCTTTGAAGTTTCAATTTTATCACAGAACCATTGATTTTACAGCAACATCACTTGACTTTTTTACAATAATTAACCTGTCACTGTACACTGAAATATAACATTGCAAAAATGTCCAGTCTCAGGCATTCAGAAATTGATTTTGCGCCAGTAAAAACTGTGAAATTCTTCAGTTGATGTGTTAGGTATCCGTACTAGTCTGGCACATACAGATTTTCAGTGGAGATATCAAATTTCCTCTTAGGACAGGCCTTTTTTTCTCTTCTGTGTCCAATTATATTTGACATTTAATGTAAAATCCACAACCTGAAATGTTACAATCTTTTGAGAGTTAGGGTGAGGTTTCATTATGAATTTAGATTTTAACAAATGTAATAACATCAATTATAATAAAACAATGTCTTCATATTAAAAGTTCTGATTGCTTTGTATTATTGTTACTTATGATAATTTTCACTTAGATGGTCTGAGCCAAAATTCATTAAGTCAGTTGAAAGACTCCTACTGACCATACTGGACTTTAGAACTAGCCACTGAAGCAGTTTCCTGTTCTGTAGATCTTTAAGTTCTTGCTAAGAAAGGTAAGCATAATTGTTTCCATTTCTTAAATGAAAGAAAGGTAAAGTGACTTGCCCAAAGTCATTAAGTAACTCAGCGGAAGAGCCAGGACTAGAATCCAAGTCC
The DNA here is from genome assembly GCF_016161935.1 of Mauremys reevesii. Classification (NCBI taxonomy): domain Eukaryota; kingdom Metazoa; phylum Chordata; order Testudines; family Geoemydidae; genus Mauremys; species Mauremys reevesii. The sequence continues at coordinate 130,547,992 of NC_052623.1, read as the reverse complement.
CTTCTGTGTATTATAACTGGATAAAAATGCCATGACATTACTGAAATTGAATACAGATGAATAAATAAATCAGAACATATTGTGACAGACCCAGACCAGTGGGGTACAGGAGTCTGGTAGAGGGCAAATATATGGTCACTTGATGAGTAGTTTTCTGTTTCCTGAGTGAACAGAGCAGGGGCTGCACTAGAGTAATCAGGAACCTGCTAGAACCAATTAAGGCAGACAGGCTGATTAGATCACCTGCAGCCAATCAAGGCAGGCTAATCAGGGCACCTGGGTTTAAAAAGGAGCTCACTCCAGTCAGACCAGAGGGAGCCAGAGGAGAGGAAGTGCGTGTGAGGAGCTGGGAGCAAGAGGCACAAGGAGCTGAGAGGGGGAGGGTGTGCTGCTGGAGGACTAAGGAGTACAAGCGTTATTAGACACCAGGAGGAAGGTCTTGTGGTGAGGATAAAGAAGGTGTTTGGAGGAGGCCATGGGGAAGTAGCCCAGGGAGTTGTAGCTGTCATGCAGCTGTTACAAGAGGCACTGTAGACAGCTGCAATCCATAGGGCCCTGGGCTGGAACCTGGAGTAGAGGGCGGGCCTGGGTTCCCCCCAAACCTCCCAACTCCTGATCAGACACAGGAGGAGTTGATCCAGACTGTGGGGAAGATCACTGAGGTGAGCAAATCTGCCAATAGGCACAGGACCCACCAAGGTAGCGGAGGAACTTTGTCACAATATGCTTAAAAATTGCAATGTTCTAGTGTGCTAATTATGACATTAGTCAAATGACCTGGATTTTGCCATAATCCTTATAGTGGATTCTGTTTCATATTTGCAATATTGGTTATATTTCATTCACTTATCTATTTAGTAGAACTTTCTTTCTTTCTTTCTTTCTTTCTTTCTTTCTTTCTTTCTTTCTTTCTTTCTTTCTTTCTTTCTTTCTTTCTTTCAGAAGGCATTTACAAGAAATGATTATATCTAATACATTTCAATGTGCATAATCCCAAATAAATGAAACCGGTCTTCTTCTCTTCTGATCTTTAAACCAATTTGCAGGAAGCTACCCTGCTTTATTATTTTTTTCCAACTTTCACTTCTTGTTACTGACTGTTCTTTGCTTTAATTCCCACATCCTGTATTTACATCCAGCTAGAGACTTTGGTTGAAGATGTTAGAGCTGTGAGGCCCTTTAAAACCAGTTATTAGGCTAATTTCTGACCTTTCGATGATTTGTGAGCCTGCCTTGTAAATTATGTCAGATCTTGGCATGAAAATAAGCAAAGAAGGTCTTGTACCAGATTCTCCATTTAGTTTTTCACATATGTGCATGTGTAGGACTGTCTTTGGAATCCAGATTGGCATTTGTACCAATCAGAGTTAGTGTTTTACACATAAATGTCTAACTGTCTATATTTTATTAGGCATGTGCTTTATTCTGTATAGTCAGCCTAGATTTGTCTTCTTAGAGCAATAATAATACAGATCAGCAGAGTATTTATTATTATATACAAATAAACAATATCTGTCTAAAATCATTAGATGAAAGAAGTAATGTGTTTGCCTGTGACTGTGATTGATAATATCACAAAATATATGTGCAGCCCAATAATTAATTACATCTGAAACTTGACTATATATATTAGGGTTTCAAATAGGCCTAATCTAATTTTCACGCAACATACATAGAAACAAATATAGGGACATAGGACTGGAAGGGGCTCCTTGGTCCTCCAATCAAGTCCCTTGCTGTTGCAGTCAACCTCATTCATAATTTATCAAGCTCCATTTTAACGCTAAATAGGTTGGTTCCAATACTCCTACTGGAAGGCTGTTCCCAGACCATACTCCTATGATGGTTAGAAACTTTCTTCTAATTTCTAGCTTAAGTTTATTCATGGTCAGTTCCTACCCATTTGTACTCCTTCCAACATTGTCCTTTAGCTTAAATAGTTCTTCCTCCCTGGTGTTTACCCCGCTGATATATTAATACAGAGCAATCATATTCCCTCTCAGATTTCTTGTTAAGGTAAACAAACCAAGATCTGTCACTTCCTTTCATAAAATAGATTCTTCATTCCCATGATCATCCTAGTAGCCCATCCCAGCACCTGTTCCAGTTTGAATTCATCTGTCCTGAACATGGGTGACCAGAATTGTACTCAGTATTTGAGATGAAGTTGCCCATGCCTTGTACAATGGCATTAATACTTCCCTATTTCTACTGGAAATACCTCATGTGATACATCCTAGGATCGTATTTGCCTTTTTCAAGACTACATTACATTAGTTATTCACAGTAATCCTGCAATCGACTAATACATCACGGTCTTTCTCATCCAACTGATGAGGCCCCAGCTTATAGCAGAAATTCTTGTTATGGGTCCCTATATTCATGAGCTTGTAGTTTGTAGTGTTAAAATTCATCCCATTTCTATTACTTTTCTCCTCTGTGTAATATTTGGATCCTCTCTGTATTGATACTGCCTTCCAACTTTGCCACCAGCAAATTTCTTTAGCACACTCCTATTTTTGTCAGTGACTGGTTTCCATCTTATTTATTGTTTTGATGTTCTCAGTTACTTCCTCCCTGTCAGTAAGAGGAAGATCCTTCAGTTTGGCTTTCTACTTTCAGGATCATTTAACAGCACACAACAAAATGAAATGACAGCTCAGGATAGGAAGTGATGAAAATACAAATGTTATTGCCAAACTGAAATTTGGCGAAGTTCCTAGAGTTAGCACCCTGACTTGAGGGAGCATTGTGGAATCATTAAAGACCTCAAATGATCAAGACCTTTGCTTCACATCTGATCTGAACCATGGTATATTAACATAATGCATACAAACACAGTGCTGGAGATTGGGTTCAATAATGGTGACTCTAGTAGGAAAGAAGAATGTGTGAATCACTGTGACCATTTCCTTCAATATGTGAGTTATCCCTGCAAAACTTTCCTCAAAGTAAAGACTATGCCTAACCCTGCTTCATTTGTCAGATCTGGTGAAATTACAGCCCAAGATAATCTGGCTACAGGAAATTCATGAAATGATATGCAGTATATTAATCATCTGGTCAAGCAGAAGAGTGCTTTGGTACCTGTTTGTGTCTTAAATCAGATAAAGAAAGAACAGACAGAACACAAAGCTGGGCAGTTCATGCTTTTTATAACTGAAAGACAACTTTTTATAGTTACTAATAAAGAAAGAAATATGACCATGCATAGTACCACTTCAGCATGGATTGTTGCCTCCCAGAGAGTTATAGCTCTCTAAAGAGAAAGTCAAACAAATCCATTCTCTGGATGGAATTACATAGTAAAGCAGTTTGTTCTAAACTATACTGATTCTTTTGCAGAAAATGAGATAGTAACTTTCCAACTTTAAAGCAGCAAATGCTCAAATGCAGAGCATCAGTTAGGAAAGGTTAATCTAATGCCTATTATTAGTTATGAAAATTAATTTGAAAAACATCACAAAGTGCAAGTCTAATAACAAAAATGCTTTGAATAAACTATTTCCATATTCTGTACATGCAGAGTATATTAAGTAGAGCATAAAGTGATTGATCATCACAATACTGTACTCTTTTGTAATGTCTAAAAGTGTAACTTATTGTGCAATTTCTGTCCTTAAGTTTAAAAAAAATCATTCTGATGTTTTGAAAGATGTTTAATCAATGTTGGAAATAGATCAATGATTCAAAAGAATCCCTGGCAAGATCTCCTGTTTAAACAATAAGCACGCCTGGAAAGACCCTGAATCTGATTTTATACAGTACTCACTGTTCAATTCCTATAGGAAAACAACTGTACTACACCCCAAAGAATATCAAATAAATTAATTAAAGTTCCTGGTGGTTATTACAATGGCAATAGTGATAATGATCATTCACTATTATAACTTGCTGATATACAAAGAAAATAAGTAGTTTGGCTCATATTGACACTGGGACATGATCTCTGTGTGGCTGTAGAATACTCTCCAAATTAAAATCAGAGAAGCTCTGATACATGACACAGTTAAAACAAGAATGGATAAAACACTAGCAAACACATAATGGTCTGGGTTGGCTGGGAGATGGGCTATGTTATCTCATTGACCTGTGACGGGATATAGAAACCCCACAGGGAGGAACACAGTGACAGCTTTTTCTACATCTAAGTTATTTTTTTCACTGTGTTTATTGGGTGGAAGATATTGACATTATTTCCCCTACAATTAGACGCAATTACATGGGAGTGGGTAGAGTTTATCATCCTGTTCTGCAACTGATATTGTTTGGATGAATCCTGGCATCAATGCTAAGCCACTTGTAAGTTACTGGGACTTGTGAGGACACAGGTGTCTGCTTGTGCAGATACGGTTGAAAATCTGGGCCTTATAGGAAAAAGTTGTTTAGGATTGGGGATGTATTTTGGGAGTGGAGACCACATTTTCTTTGAATGTTAGTGTGCTTGCCTGCTAAACCAATGATTTGTCCCCCTAAATGGGAGTGGGGGGAGAGGGACAAACAACCATGGTGCTTAGTTTTGAAGGGAAGGCTGAGAATTAATATCACTTTGATGATTTCTGCATCTCCTTGAAACTGGTAGCATTGTTATTCAAGCCAGTTTCTCTTAACTAGTGTTGAATTTGTTTTGGTTCATTCTGTAAAGTGTCTGATAGCATGTTATGACCTTTTCATTATGAAATGTCAAACAATGTTTTCACAAGCGTGTGAGTGACATTTGTGTCAATTAATTTAGATAAAATGAAAAGAAAAAAATACCATTCTGAACATTCAGATTTGAACAGATACTTTTTAGAAACCCAAGGCATCGGTGCAGTTTTCTTTAGACACTGAGACAAATGCCGCCAGTAAAAATGACTGTACAATTTTTTTCATCAACAGCTTATGAAGACTGATTTCAAAACAAGGCACTCAAATGCATATGGTATATTTAAAGCATATTATATAACTGTAATAAAGGATATACCCCACACTGATAATGAAAAGTTAAGGGGAGCTGGAGAGCAACAGCTGGGAGCTCTGATAATAGGTCAGGAGACACTGAGAAATCATAGGGATGGAGGGAGGCCCTACAGTGAGCCTTGATAAAAAAAGGCAGGAACTGAATCTCCAGTGAGAATGCCCTGGAAGGCATTCCTCAATACCAGAGTCGAAAAGGACACTGCAGAGTCTGGAAAGGAGCTGGGGAAAAGGGCCTAGAGAGGAGGCTGAGGTAAGAAGAAGTTCAGGGCAGCAGCAGAATGTCTGAGGGAGTAGACTTTGGCTGTACACTATGATGTCCCTGGTAGGCTTGTTATTCTAATTGAGTTTATATTGTATTATGCAGAAAAGTAAAGACCTTCAGAGACTGGCTAGACAGCTGAAGTCACAATCAAAAGTCAAAACTATGCATGTCACTGAAGAAAATTACCGCAATCAGATTTTGAGAATAAACTGGTTAATTTTACAAGACATTATTACTTAAGATAAAATGTGGACAGGAACAGAGGAGATTTCCATAGAAAAATAACCTGGAAATGAAATTTACAAGCAACACTGGAACTTTCTTTAGATCTCTGACAATATTGACCATTCAGAATTTTTAGATAGACAGTAGTAGTTAAATATCATATGCCATAGGAGAATGATAGCTTCTTTCCACGTAGCACATATTTCCACAGTACGTGTGTCCAAAAGAAGTACTTACACCAAAAAATGTCATGACTCCATACCATAGTGAAAAATATAAATGACTGCCTCTATGGGGATGGGTCAAACTAGAGTTGGCATATCAGTTTTACTTTAAGCAATAGCCAGAAGAGACACACAGCAAATAGCTTTTGTTGAAGAGAAAGTGAAGAGAAAGTATCTGTAGCCACCTTTTCAGAACTTTCACATGTTGCATCTACATGTTTATGACAGTCCATTAACTTAGGAAGGTGAGATTTTCTCCCAGGTCCCAGACCAATGTTCTCCACATAGCAGCATAATATACTTCTGCCATCAGCCACAAAACTGTCTGGATCAATTCATTCAGATCAGTTGTATCATAAACCACTCTTTTCCAACAGTATTTCACTTCATTTCATTTCCCAGAATGATATTTTAACTTTTTGTGTTTGTAAGGTTTATAAAACTTTTTTTACACTTTATTTTCTGGTCTACCAATTGATTTTTCTAACTTTATGGGAGTGGCTTTTCTTGTCTTGTCTCTGCATATGCTTCTGAATTACATTCAGCCCAGGAGACAAATTCTCATCTCAATTATACTAGTGTAAAGATACACTAACTCTGCTTAAGTTAATGGGGACATGCAGGATTTACACTGGGCAATTCAGATCCCAATTAATCGTATTGGCTCCATTTTATTCCTAGTTCTCTATCATGGCAACAGGGACAAATTCACTGGATGAAATTTATTATTAGTATAATTATGCTCATGTAAATTGAGTTACACCCAGAAAATAGGCTAGTTCCTTCAAATCTTTAATAGGAAAAACTAGTTCCCTCCCTCTCTGCCCTCCTTCCACTAATCAATGAATCAGAAAGAGACCTGAAAATTACTGGGATTGGCAGGGCCACTGCAGCTGACAAAGGCAGTTCACTAGAAACTTGTAGAACCAAGGGTCACCATACATAGGGTGTTGAGGGTCCAGCACTTTCCCCAGTGTAATGGTGATGGCTTGTTTTGTTTTGTTTTTTAGAACTTTCTAAAATGGAGTCTAGTCTGGCACCTGGAAAAAATCAAGTTTACTGCCTAGAATTCATGAAGTTAAATCTCTCTCTAAATAGTTATGTCTTTATTTGCAGGCACATTCTGTTCTGGTTTGAGAATGACCTTAAGAGCCTACCATATGTGGAACATTTTTTTAATCTCTGAGACAGTGTCTTTGTCAGTATTTGTACAGCACCTAGCACAATGGAGCCTTGATCCAGATTGGGATTTCTGATCTTTAAAGTAATATAAATATTGTAGCATCAGAGATTTTTTAATATTGTCAAGAGAGTGTCATTGTCAAGTTCAAGAAATTGAAGTAAGATCTATTTTAACAATGCAGCAAGATCAATGTGATAAGTTCTAATCACTGGACTTCCACTGTGAGGAAGCTCTGTTGGAAAGGTGATGCAGTCCCAAGCCATATGATGTTTTCAAGGCTAAACTCCCTTGCTTTCACCCAGTATGGGTCCACCACAGATGGTGTATTACGTTCCTGATGCCTCCCACCTTATGACCCCAATGTCACCGAGAGCACTCTGTAAAGTCTTTGGAAATGAAGATGCTTCTGTGCAGGAGAAGGAAAATCACCCACATGCACTGGTTGTGAGAGTATGATCTGGTCCTTTGTTACTAAGTAGAGAGGACTACTCCACTGCAGACAAAGCACTTATAATTTGTTACTGTAGTGTATATGATGGACAGTACACTAGCATTCAGTGAAAGTCACTATTGCAGTATCCTCAGTACCTGCTCCATTCTGAAAATGAGTAAGAAAAACACTTTGATTTAAGAACAATGAATCAGTTGCTATAATGAGATTATTGATGCAAGTTATGCTCATCACAATTCAAACTTACAGTGCACATTTGTCCATTCTACAACAGAAAAATTAAGTCCATTAGACCTTTACTTTTTATGTAAAGTCACCCTAGTCCATAATATTATTGCATTGTGCAAATATAGTTCCTACACTTAAACCCATTCAAAAGTTATTACCATCTAAAACTTCCATTTTCAGCACAAATGCACTTGCCTGAGTTTAATAACTCTGAAACTACTTCAGTGATAGGACTTGAATTGTAGAGTTTTTAATATGAAGAATTAACGAACAAACGCATACATTAATCAGCAATGGAACAGTTTCTGATTTGACATAGAAAAGACTCAGTGAAGTTCTAACTGCAGTACTGTTATGACTGATTATTAGTGTTTTATGTATAAACATTTGACCTAGAGCTGCCCATGCCCAAAATTGTCCTATCATCCCCTTTCATCCTACAATTGAAGGGGATACTACAACAGGGAGCACTGAAGGTGAATAAGTACATCAGCAAGAAATACATTTCATAGAATATTAGGGTTGGAAGGGATCTCAGGAGGCCATCTAATCCTACCCCCTGCTCAAAGCAGGACCAATCCTCAGATAGATTTTTACCCCAGTTCCCTAAATGGCCCCCTCAAGGATTGAGCTCACAGGCCTGAGTTTAGCAGGTCAATGCTTAAACCACCAAGATATCCCTCCCCTGGGATTTGTAGTATTATCCCACTCTTCTCCAGAGACCATGTGTGGAAGGGCTCTTGCACAAAACTGGGGAATCAGATCTTTAATTCTGCGGAGAAAGGAAGGGACAAAGCGAGCTGTAGCTACTTTTTGAAGAATTATCTCAGCTATAGACAAAGGATGTCTGTTGGGTCTCTACCTTTAACTTTAATGTTGTGTACAGCAGAATTAACTTTGGCTGTACCTGCCTCAGAATGAGGCTTTCTGCTCAGACACAGAGTGACTATCTGAGTCATCATGGCCTCAGAGCAGGCTATCAGAGGCTAGAAGAGTGCATAGAAGCTCTGAATGATTGGAATTTCCCTTGAAGATCTGAATGATCTCTGAATGATTGGAATTTCCCTTGAAGATCTTGGAGGCAGCACCCACTGCCTCTTCCACATCCCTAAACCTCTTTCTTGGAGTCTTCTTCAATCTTACCTCCATAAGATCAGACCTGTGTTTTTTTTCTCACCCGTACCCACCTATCATGGGTATTTCTATTGTAGGGTACAATCTGATTTATAAGTTCCAATAAATTCATATCCAAGAAGTAGGCACCCACTACAGTATCTTTTCTTGATTAAGCTTCTATGAATATTGTAATTAGAAATTTGGAAAGAATTTATACTTGACTCTATTGCTTCCCAGTTGTAAATCTTTTTTTTAATCCATTTCAATTATATTTGCCCAAATCAGTGATTTTTGGAAACCATCTCTATATTATCAATGGATTCCTAATGAGCTGTGAAGTAAAAGCTGTGCATTCTTGTGAATACTGACAAAGGTAATATAATTAAATATTCCCAAGAAACCTGAGATGAACTGAAGCTACCAGAGTTCTTTCTGTACTTGATTGTTGGACTCCGGTTTCTCTGACTGCTCTGAAAGTATACATGTGAAACAGACCTTTCTTGTCCTTCTGCTGCTGATTTTTATTATTGAATTTGGTGCCTTTGAAAGGTACTCAATTGAGTGCCCAAGACAACTATTAATCCATAGAACAAATAAGTCACAGTCAGCAGCCATACAAATGTACCCTAACTATTCCATTAATGTGCCTCTAACTTGAATTAAAGAAAAATTCTCAAGTACTGAAGACAATTCTACCTCTAGGCCCAATTCTTATTAAGTCTCTTGACATTGTCAATGGTGTTGCTGAAGTTGGTGATGCTTTAAGTAGTTCAACTAGTTTTAGGCTAACTCATTTCACCAAAAAGCTTCTACATTTACTGAAGGGATTTGACTGCATCTTTTTTCAACATAGGAAAATTATTTTTTCCAAGGAATTAATTTCTTTAATGGGAGTATTTTCCTCTGTCCAGCTTGCTGAAATCTTTCAGAATTGGAAGTCTGTTGCCTTAACCCTAATTCGTGCCTTTTTTAGCACTTACTATATATGTTATTTAACTAAATGTTTGAGATTTACATGGCTTCCATAGTAACCCAAAAAATCAATGTTTTTCTGTTTCAAAGTAGATTCAGCTCTTCATTAGGATTACATTTTGTCAAAAAGTTTGCTCCTGTTTAAACTAGTGAACCATTCATAAAATAATCCTGATTTTCAATTAATGTATTCATTCATTGTAAATACTAATGTCCACCAAATAGTTTTGAAAAATAATTTTCATACTCCTTGTAATTTTGTGAACTGCAGTCTACTTTCTATCTGTATGTTGATGGCTTTGTCATTGTGTGTCTAGTTATTGTTTCTGCTTCTTGATTGGATGAGTGAAATATTTTAAGCAGAAGAAAACCAAATAGTGAATATTCACTTCCCATACAGAATGGGGAAATAACTATTTTGGTTTTGAGGTTGTTGTTTTTTTGGTGGTCAAATCACAAAATCCCCAAAATTTGTTTTGGGTTGACCTGAAACATTTTTTGAGGAGGGATGTTTCTCATCAATATAAAACACAAAACCTCATTTCAAGTTGAACAAAATGTTTTGATCAGCCTAAAAAAACAGTTTAATTAGCTTTTAGGTGTCTCTCCCACCCCCCCACGACTCCCTACCTCTTTTTAGGTAAATCTGCCTAATTTCAAAACAAAACCATTTAAAAATGGAAAGGTGAAAATTTTCCTTTCAAAAATGTCAAAACAAAACATTTCAGCAATCAGAATTTCCCCTCAGTTTTATTTGGCTGAATCAAGTTGAAATAGACTGTTTGATGAATAAATTATTTGCCAGTGGGGAAAATAGAGCTGCCCTCCCATATGAATGTTTGGGTCAATATTCATTTCAAAATTCATAAGATTTTCAGGATTTGCAATATCTTCATGTGTATCTGATGGAAGTCCATATACTCATAAGACCCCTACAAATTTGCAGTTTTCTTAGCTACCCTAGAGATGGGCTTGGTATAGATAGACTGACTAAAAATGAATTATACACACTTGTCTTTTTGGTCAAAATATATGCTACATTTTCTTAAACTATTCATCCAACTCTGCTCTTTTCAGAAGTTTGTAAACAACAGAGAACAGCTCACCTACTATTTGTACTTTGTAAACTGAATTAGACTACTAGGAAACAAACTTAAAACTCCTGACTGAACAGAAACATCAGAAATATTGCTTCAGGGGCAAATTAGATTTGAGAAATCTGTCAATATTTCAAGAAAACCAGTGCAGTAACGCAGAACCATTTGAAATGGGTGCAAAGTCCATTAGATATCCACCAAATTAAATATAAAATGTGGCCAAATGCATTATTTAAATCTATTTACATAGCTATTTAAAAGCCCTAATACTTAATGGAAATTACCTTGTTGATATATTTGATTACTAAAACACATGGAGACTTCAATTATTACATGAAAATTTAGCCTTTGTACAATATTTATAATGATGTCTTTAAGCATTTGAGTGATTGACATTGTTTTCATGTAACACAAATGAATTTCCATATCTTCATGATTATTGGTTTTGCAATCATAGGGACAGGCTCTTAGATATCCTGAATTTGCACATGTTTCCGTGACCTATGCACTTCCTAATTTTGATTGTTGTACTTGATTTTTAATTATGCATCCACTTGTGTATGGTTAATAGTTTTTGTTACTATTCACAATGTTCTGCTCGGTCTATTTGGTTATTGAAAAATGTCATGACATTCATTGTTTGAAAATTTCATAGGAGCCTTGCACAATTCAATAAAATCCCCACCTCCAGTGTACTAAAATATCTAAATGAAGCTTGTTAAAAATCCTTCCATCACTATACATAACTCTGTAGACCTATCCACTAATCATAATAAAAGCATATAAATACAAAAGTATATAAATACATTGAGGCCAGGGCAAAGTTATGAACTAATTTGCCCCCAAACCAAGTTCAACATTTTGTTGAATCAGGCTGTCTGGCTGTTAAAAACATTCAACAAGTCTGCCCTGTTCCTCCTCTCACCCATCACCAAGGCTCTTTCCTTTCCTTTCACAAGAAGTGGTGCAAAACATAGCATGCAGATATTGCTAATTTGCCATGGTATCAGATGCTTTCATCTTTCTTTCATTCTTCCAAATGCACATTTCACTGTCATTCAACAGGGTTCAGCAACTTTGGCACGCGGCTCGCCAGGGTAAGCACCCTGGTGTGCCAGGCTGATTTGTTTACCTGCCGCATCTGCAGGTTCTGCTGATTGCAGCTCCCACTGGCTGCAGTTTGCTGTCCCAGGCCAAAGGGGGCTGTAGGAAGTGGCACGGGCCGAGGGATGTCCTGGCTGCCGCTTCCTGCAGCCCGCATTGGCCTGGAACGGCGAACCGCGGCCAGTGGGAGCCGCGATTAGCTGAACCTGCGGACGCGGCAGGGTTTACCCTGGTGGGCCGTGCCAAAGGTTGCCGATCCCTGTCCTAGCCAAATGTTCAGCAAAAGGCTTAATAAACCTGGAAAACAGGGTTAGCTGTGTCTACCAGAATGACAGGAGAATGGCAATGCCATCTGTGCCATAGTGGTCCTCAGAGCAAAAGTTGCATTTCCTATGGTAGAAAACAGGCCAGAATTTCTAACAATCCTGGCATCATAGACATTTCCAGAATGCTCACATTAATATCCGTGAACCTTCCATTGTGATCAACCAGGTCTTGGGGCATAATGGAGTAACTGCCCATTCCATTAATGAACTCCAAGAACTAGTGTGTGGTGGGGAGAAATAATAGGCACATGGGTCCAGCAATGGCCTCAGTCCAATTTGGGAACCACAACCATGCAGAATATCAACCTCCTGTGGATTGATAAGCTTTATGGCAACAGAGCACACCTCCATTACAACAGTCCCAATGGTTGGTCTACCACAGGGATCGGCAACCTTTGGCATGAGGCCTGACAGAGTAAGCCCCCTGGCAGGCTGGGCTGGTTTGTTTACCTGCCGCATCCGCAGGTTCGGCCGATCATGGCTCCCACTGGTCGCAGTTCGCAGCTCCAGGCCAATAGTGCTGTGGGAAGCTGTGGATCTTATTTTGAAACAACGCAGTGCTGTGTGGACACAATGATTCCAAAGGGAAGTAGCATAACAATGTGGTATAGATGCACTATTCACGCAACAGATGTGATGGATCATTTAATGCAGATACAGAAAGCCTGCAACAACTTTCAAGAACAGACATACTCCAAAGGAAGTGATACTGGTTGCAGCAGTCCCGCAGGAACACTTCCTGCCCTCATCTCCTGTGAGGAGGGGAAATGTCTGTCTGTTGTGCCTTTTGCTCTGTATACAACAAAAACAAGCTGGTAGAAACTATGTGGGCACAGTTGGGTCTTAGATAACTGTTTATTAAATATGACTAAAGAAGCTAGGTCCACCTATATATGTATTGCTTCACTGACAGATTTCTAGTGTCTTCTAAAACATATTGTAACTCTACTGACAGGCGGTATAGGCAGCAACAAAAGCCAGGTTCAATATCTAGGGGTTCTTCTTAACAACACAAACCAGAATCGTTTCAAGCCCCAATCCAGTAATCTGGAAAAAACGAAGTACTACCCCTGGGCGCTTCTAAGATGCAATTCTTCCCAGCTTGCAAACTCTGAGTCTGTGTATAACAAAACAAAAAACAAACAAACAAACAAATCTTCTATGAAAGAAGAAAACACAGTATTAATTTGGGAAAACCATGCAACAATCATTTGAAAGTATGCAACCAATAACTAACCTCCCACCCCCTTCACACACACACACAATATCTTTGGCAGTGTCCCTCTTTTCAGTTTCCTACCGTGTGGTGTAAAAGTCGAAAACACGACTGTCTCTTTAACATACCACTCCCATTTCCCTTCACTGTTCCCCATTCAGAGTTTGTTGGCTAGTCAGCAACATCCCCATGTTTGTGTAGGGTCGCCTATCTCCACTGAGGAGAGAGGGTGATTTAGTGATACCTTCACATCTGCTCACCAGTGTCTCTGCAATGTGCTTCTGCTTGTCACTGCCACTGCTTACAGATCCCTCTTGCTGCAATGCTGTGTTCTGAGGTTCTATCACTTGGTCCAGTTCTCAGTAATTTCAGCTCTTTAGTGATTTCACTGGATAGAAGGGAACCTCTCTGATGCTGCATATTCTGTTTTGTCTTTTCACCACAACACTCTCTCTGCACTAGGTATAAGGTTCAGATCCCTAAAATCAGCAAGTTCAGCTCTAATGGTCACTGCAAAGGAACAAAGACACTTAAATGATCCTAGTCAGCTCTGTCTTTAAACCAGGGGTTGGCAACCTCTGGCACGCAGCTCGCCAGGGTAAGCCCCTTGACGGGCCAGGCCAGTTTGTTTACCTGCCGCGTCGGCAGATTCAGCCAATCGCGGCTCCCACTGGCCGTGGTTCACCATCCCAGGTCAATGAGGGTGGCAGGAAGCCGCGGCCAGTACATCCCTCGCCCGCACTACTTCCCGCCGCCCCCATTGGTCTGTGATGGCGAACCGCGGTCAGTGGGAGCTGCGGTCTGCCGAACCTGCCAACGCGGCAGGTAAACAAACTGTCCCGGCTCACCAGGGTGCTTACCCTGGCTAGCCGCGTGCCAGAGGTTGGTGACCCCTGCTTTAAACAGTGGAAAGGGGATGGGAAGGGGGAGGATCAAATGGTTCCTGGTATCCTTACAGCAAGTGCAAACCATCAGGCAAGAACATCTGTCCCCAATCTCTCTGAGTCTTACCTGGGTCACTACCCCTTACTTAGCAAGTGAGGTTGATTTAGTGTGAGACCACTCAATCAGGGCATGCTAAATACAGTCCTGTTGCCCTTTACTCATATAATATGGATAACAACACTTCATTGCCTCTGCATTCAATACTAAGTGAATTTTAACCCAACACAGCCGAAATTGATCACTTTGGCAACACAGGTCTGTCTGCTATTCCCTAGGCACAGTAGGTGTGTCTATGCAAATACACTTTGTTCCTCAGCCTTTTCTCCTAGTTCATCACTAGATGTCAAGTCAAAGCTCATTCAGACCCTATTTTACATCAGATTACAATAAGTGCCACAAGGGATCACCAACTATTTAAAAGCGATGCTGCTCTGTTCCATCTGAAGATACTCCTCTTTCTGTGAACTCTTCAACTATCCCCTTAGGGTAGATTTTTGGGTTCAAAGGAACCAAAGTTCCCACACAAAAAAATCTGAAAAGTCTTGTGAAAGAATCAGAGAACATCCTATGTATATAAAACCTTAATCTTAATCTTAGTGGTAGAAAGAATCTTAAACATGCATCGAAGAAAAATAGAAAAATAAATTGATCCTTGTACCTTTGGATTTCCAGAAAAAATTGGACTTGATCAAGTGTTTCTCAACTAGAACTGTTCACATTTTCCAGTAGGATGTTCCCCCCTCTCCCCATTGGAAAATGAAACCAGTGTTTCAGGGAAAAGTATGAATTTAGTCTAATCTTCTGACAGGAACCAAGGACGTTTCGTTGCTTTCCTTCCAACTTGCCCGCATCCCTAGCAGCATGCATGGTTGTTGCTGCAGAGCCAGGAGCCAGTATCTCTTGAGTGGAATGAGGTACCCAGGAGCACTGGCTTAAGCTGGAGCTCCTGGGGGATCCAGGCTCCCTGCCACAGAGTGGGGAATCTAAAAGCCTTGCGTTTCCAGGGTGTCAGGCTCACAGTTGCATAGCAGGGAGCACAGTAGCTCAGGGAACATTATCAATTTTGTTATGAAATATCACTTCATTTTTAAATGAAATTTCAGAATTCTCATTCCATAGTGAAATTCAAGTTTGTGTTCCTATGCTGATTGATTGATTTGATTTCCTGAGCAACAGGAATTCCAGGTTCCAATCAGCCTTGTTGTTGACATGAACACCAACTTAAGTTTTGCCCCATTCCTGTTAAACAAAGGAAATTAGAAATAATGCATCAGCTTGCTTCAGTTCTGAATATTATGTACAATAAGCAAAGGGTAACCTCCTGAGATTCCATTACAAAAATCTGAGTTCACAGATTTGTGTAAAGTAGTAACTAGAAATACTTAGTGAGTGGCATTCAAAAGAAAAAGGGTCAGCTTGTTGAAGGGAGAGTGGAACTTAATGTCTACTATGAAAAAAATAGAGGCAGATGTTCCATCTGTAAAACATTATGCAAGATGAAGCTTGAATGGATGGCATGTGACTCAGGATAATTATTCACCACCATTACCTTTCCTGAAATAGTATAAGTTCTCCTGCAACTTTATAGCTTATCTATAACATCCTGCCCTTCTTAACAGCTTTTCAAAGCAAATTTCCTTTGTTTGTGTCATGGTTATTGGTTTCCACAGACACAAACAATGATATTTTCCTACATTTCCTTTATCTGCAATTCATTTGGGGCACCTTACTCTCAACTGCAATCTGGCATTTAATTATACTCATATAACCTTTAGCATCATAATGCTGACGAGTGGATCCCTCAATTAATTGTAAAGGTGACACTGGCTTTTTCACTCACTTAACTTCTCCAGTGCTCATTATGGGCAGGAGGTTTATGAAATCTAAGTCCACCTCTGTGTTAGTGAAATTCATGTTCGAAAGAGAATGGAGAGTAAACAAGAAGTGAAGCAGCAGTAAAACCATAAAAACAGTTGCATAATTATAAAGATTTGAGTCAGGCTGTGGACAAGATGCAAAATAGGGCATGGGGTCATTGAAGACAAGATTAAACATTTGTGTTTAGAGAGAAGAAATGTATCCTAACATGATGCTATTTGTTCTGGCCAAATATCTGGTCCCTTATTTATATGACCTTCACTGTGGAATCTGCAAGGTACTGGACAAGATGACCCAGTTCTTACCTTCTACAAAAATGGGAATACTTATCTCCATCACAAGGCTGCTCTGAGGCTGCAGTTACCACTATTTGCATAGTCCTTTGGGCTTGCCTTAAAAGTCTTGGTGCCCTAGATGAAGGTCTGTCTTTTGCCTATGCCACGTTTGAAAGAAAAATTAGGATCTGCCATAAAATAGAGACCTATAAAACAAATCATTGAGCTCTTCCCTTAAAACACAGACTGTGTTGTATGAATGTGAATGAAAAAGTGTGTACATTACTGCTAAGCCTCTGCTTTCTCTTTCTTTCCTCAGCATTTCTTAATATTCTTCTTATTCGTCTTGTCTCTCCTAGTTTTGTTGTTTGTTTGTTTTTTGCTTCCACCACACAATTTTGTTTCCTTATATTTCTGTCTTTCTTCCTTTTATTTTTTTCCTGTCTCCCACTTTTCTTGCTTCTCTTGCCCACCTGTTCTGTTTCCTTCCCTGGGTACTACTTTATATATTTACCTTGTTTCTAGGGATTTCTAGTCTCTTTCTCCTGCACTTTACTCTCACTCTGTGTCCTCCACCTTTTTTTGCACCAGCTACCGACACCTAGTTTCACAAACTCATGCTCTAGGAGGTGAATTGTCACTGATCACAAGGGTTATTGTGGATCTGCTTCCTCAGACGTAAGAACTGTGTAGGCCTACTGTAGGCTGCTGACTGGTTGGGGTCTGTTTCTCATGAATAGGAAGACTTTCTTTAAGCTCTGTTTCCCTTTAAATGACTGTGCTCAGCCCAATGCCCCTGGGCAAAGGTTCCTGACCAGGTGTGGCTATCTTTTCAGCCCCACTCATTGTAGGCTGTTCTCATAGTAGGGATGGTGACGTTGTAGTCCTTCAGGCTCCCTTATGCCCTTTATGCAAATAGTATGGGACTTTGAATGGCTAACAGATTCCCACACTGAGACAGGCACCATCACAGCTCCTCATATCTGAAGATGGGCTCTCTATTATATATAGGGGTCCCAACCACCCTCCTGCACCTTTGCAGATTTTTTTTTCCAAGAGACAAAGGTTCACCAGTCTTGTGCTCAATCCTGCACTCCTGAAGATGTTCCCTTTGCTAGACTTAGAGTTTATTGCACCACAATGAAAGAGCAGCCAGTGGGAGTTCCAGGGCCCCTGCACAACCCATATCCGTAGGAATGGGGTCCTGGCCAGTCTCAGAGGTACCCAGATCCAGATAGGCTCTTTTCACAATCAAGCATGCAGAGGATTCTGGTGCTTATCAAGCTACAGACCATAACATTTTAAGAGGAGAGGCATTGTTCAAAGTTCCTACAAGCATCAGGGAGAAAGCTTCTTCCTAAACTACCAGGAAGTATAATCAAAAGAGAAATGAAGAGATTAGCACATGGGGGGTATGTTCTGCCATATTTTCTGAAATATTTGTATTTGTTTTCTGTAAAAAGTTAATATCAGAGCCAATTTGTCTTTGAATTATATATAGCTATAATTCTTATATATCTATTTCCTTTTTTGTAAAATCTGTTGTGAGTCTCTAAAGCAACTGTTTTTTTTAAATGAAAAAGGTCCTTAAAATCCTTTTAAAAGTCTATGCTAGACAGTTGGAGAATGAAAGGCTAACATTATATTCTTCAACTCAGTAGGCTCTTTTGCTTGAAAATATAATTGATCCACGACAGTGATACATTAGAATTGTATAAGAAACTGTGCCACTTAGAATAGCTGTTTTGAAGCCCACATAAAAAGGTAGCATTATATCAAAAACACTTACTTCAGGTAAAGTTTAGATAAATCTCTCCCAAAAGGTTGACTTTCTTATCTAGGCAGGGAGAAAAAAGTCAACTCTGACAGCCATTAAACAGAAGGTGTCTTCTGCTTCAGAAGAGCTCCATATGCAAGTACTTACATTCCACTTGAATACTTACCCCAGCCTCCTAATTTTTAACATTGATATAATCACACAGAATACAAGAAGAGCAGCCTAAAACATAGTCTGTTTAAAGACAATACCTGACTGCTTGCACAGTGCTTAAACAAAACAAACAAACAAACAAACAAACAAAAAAACCCTCTTTGGTTTCCTGGAAGGAGATTTGTAGCTTAATACATAGACAATAATCTTGGAAAAGTTCAGATCAAAATTGTTTTGTCAACACTTTATGGGATGAATGAATCAATACAGACTCATCTTGTGTTTGTTTCTTTTTATATTAAAAGTCTGAATTGCTGGATTGTATTTTATACCCACTCTATGCTATCCTAGGTAGGGAAACACAAGATTATTTGGGCGAAGAAATGTATCAGAGATCAGATAAGGCAACTATGGACAAACTATTAGAGTCTACATGTACTCATGTTTTCTGTGAAACTTGTAGTAATAGGGATAGTATCAACCAAACTAGCTAGATATTCAGTAGGAAAACCATCTTTGACTTGCAAAGAGATGGAAATGAGTGCTATGGCATAGAACTAACACAGAGAAATAAATAATTAATTGAGAAACTCAGAACACTTTCCGATCAACCAGGTGCTCAAGAAGGATCTACAGAAAAAGCTCCCTCACTTCCTGCTGCATCTTTTCACTGAAGAGGTCCAGTCAAATTCTTACCAGGTCTGGCCTTGCTTAGTGTAGTGTATAGTATGCAATGCAAATAGAAGTTTAGACATAACTTTAAAACACATAGGGTGGAATCATGGTTCTGTTGATGTCAATGTCAAAACTCCCAATGATTTCAATGGGACCAGAATTTCACCCATATTGTATGAAAAATATATTCAGTTTGGTTTAATTGTAATTAAGCATTTTCCCCACAAAATGGGATCACTCTATAAAACGTAATAACTATTTTAGAAACCTCATGGTCTGATCATATGTTGTATTCCATACCATATTAGCATAAGATGAAATATCACAATATTAGTATGGAACTGTGTAGTAAAGTTTATTGCACATTATCTGATTTTTAAAATGCCATATATAGGTAAAATGTAGATAAAAGACTGATCTGAAATATCTCATTTATTGTCATTTTAAATGTTAGTTTAAAATTATAGGCTTACTAAAAGGAGCTATAGATATATTTTGTTCAAAAAGAATTTTTACTTCTGGACTGGCATTATGCCTAATTTTAACCTAAAACAGAGTTTGGGAATCTTTTGGGCCTGTTTTTGTTGTTCACAGTTTTGCACCTGACAGTTAGTGTATGTCTCAAGTCAGTCCTGTCACTTAATAAAGTTCCAAGTCCTTTGTTCCCCCCTTCCCCGAAGATAGTATATAATTAATTGAGTAAAGATGGCTATGCCTACAATATGTCATACATTTCCTTTCATTTGGATTTACTCTATGATGTGGATTTACTTTATGAATTCACTTATTGAGCTAGCACAAGTATAAATAGAAGTGTAGCCACTGTAGCAAGGGTAGTGGCAGCAAAGACACGACTGGATAAATTCATGGTGGCTAAGTCCATAAATGGCTATTAGCTAGGATGGGAAAGAATGGTGGCCCTAGCCTCTGTTCGTCAGAGGATGGAGATGGATGGCAGGAGAGAAATCACTTGATCATTGCCTGTTAGGTTCTCTCCCTCTGGGGCACCTGGCATTGGCCACTGTCAGTAGACAGATACTGGGCTAGATGGACCTTTGGTCTGACGCGGTACGGCCGTTCTTATGTTCTTATGACTGAGCCATGCTGTGTACATACCCACCAGTTCCAGGAGGGTTTGTATTCGGCATTGCTCGGCCATGTCTCCACTGCCACTATTGCCTTGTTTCACTTTGACGGATTTGCATCAATTACCCTCCATTGTCTTTATTTACTGCAGGTGCCATTCTTTATCTTACCCATTTAGCAGGAGTACAATCATTATTAAGCCCATAAGGATCTATCTATCTATCTATCTATCTATCTATCTATCTATCTATCTATCTATCTATCTATCTATCTATCTATCTATAACATTTATAATATTAATACAATAGGCCATAATTCCATGCATGAGATGACATATCACAATATTAGTTATGGAACTGTGTGGTAAAGGGATCACCGATGATGATGATGATGATGATGAATAGACTGGCATCAGGAGGCTGAGGATGTGGTGGTTCTTTCCTTGTGTTCCTAGCTGGTGCACATCTCATAGGTGGTCCTGTAAATGGATAATTAAAATAATAGAAAAGAGACAATGATGATATTTATCACATCATAGAATAGATTAACTCATAACATCAATGGAATTACATCAAGATTGAATTTAGCCCATCTTGTTTTCAGCTGTCATCAGATTCAGGCAAAAACTGGTTTGATACTCTGTTTGGCTGTTTCTGTTCCTATCAGATTGTTTTCTAATCTTATCAGATTCACACAACACTAATAAGATTTTTGCTAAATTGTTTCAGAAACAAGTGTCAAAATCCATCAACGTAACAGCTATTTAAATAGCATTAGATAATATGAGCATGATAGGCACCCAGACCTAGGGCTAGCATTGTGACCATGTGCTGCTATGCTAAAGAACTAGTTCAGCTCTTCCACTTCTCCCTTTTGTTAATCAATGAATAGATGGAAGCATCTCACATTGCTCTGCAGTTATTACCCATTCCAACAGTTCAGGAACACTGTTAAATGTTTTATTCTTCACAAAAGGACTCCCAAAATTACATTTGTCCTGATTTATTTCAGAATCATTATTTTTTCCATAGGATTTAAATGAAAAGTCATGCTCTTGTTACACCCACCCAACCTCCACTGAAGTCAATGGAATATCAGCACAGAATCTGGTCTGCTCAATTTAGTGCTTCCTCATTAAACAGAAGTATTTTGTTCTTTTTAATGATTTTGACATTTAACCTTCTGAGAGCCATTACTGCTTCTGTTGCTGTTTATCTGTTGACAATAGGCTGTGACATAACTCAGAGAGAGGATCACAGAAAAGGAGCCTGTGTTACTTAAGTCTGCTCCACATTACAAGGTAGTGCCCAGAGGCGGCTCTAGGCACCAGCTAAACAAGCAGGTGCCTAGGGCAGCAAAATATATGGGGCGGCATAATGCTGGGGTCCCAGCTCATACCTCAAGCAGCGTTGTGGGTTGGATCCTGACCGCCCCGTGGGGGCGGTAACCAGCCTGTTGTTCTGCTGCTGGGTGAAGCAGGGCAGGGAGCCGGCTAAGTGGGGAGCGTGTCCCCGCCACTCTCCTGCAGGCAGCAGCCACTCCTGACCCCTCAGGCAGGAGCCAGTAGTGTGGCCCCGGCTGCAGAGGACGGGCCGCTCCTTCTCAGCTTGTCCCGACCACTGCAAGCCGAGGAGCGGGAGGCTCCCCGGGACCTCTGGGGAGCTTCTGCCTGCTGGAGCCCCAGAGGCTGCTGCTTCCCTCCCCAGCCCTTCACAGCTCTCCACTACCTGGAGTGTCCTTCTGCCTCCCCTCCTGCAGGGGGCGAGCGACCTGGCAGAGAGGGGCAGCATCTGTCCAGCAAACCCAGCACCTCTTCCTTGGCTCCTCCAGCCCCAGAGCTCTCTCCATTGTATGCCCCTCAGGCTCCTAGCTGGGCGGCCTCACCACTGGGAAAATGCCAGCAGGGCTGGGTCCAGTGTGTATCCAAGCTCGTGGGGAGCTCTCTTGCTCCGATGACTAGTGCCTTACCTACGGCAAGTACAGTAGTGCAATAGGAGTGTGACGTGAAAAATATCATGTCACGTTGTGATATGGTCCTCAAATCACGATTATGTGTGTGTGTACTGTGCTGCCCTATTGGCGCCATTTGCGCTAATTTTTGTTTTGTGTTAGTGCCAGTGGTTATAGGGCTAACATGCCGGGACAAAAACTAAAACAACTTTCCGGTGCTGCTTACCGGCAACAAAGAGAGAAACGGCAAAAAGAATTAGAAAAACTATCTCGTACTTCAAAAAAGTTTTTTAAAAAAGTCAACCATCAAGGAGAAAGCTCTAAGCAATGCATTGAAGGTGATTATTCATCAACTGATGAAGACCGATCAAACCAAAGATTACCTTTATCAACTGATAAAGATGAACAACTAAAGATTATCTTCGCTAACTGATAAAGATGAACAATCACAATCCATTTAAAGATTTACTACTTCAGCTGAAGAGTCCAGAAATGAAGAACTGTTATCCAAATCTAAAACTGAAGAACAATTATTGGAAGGTGGAGAGACTGACAGAGGATCGGATCCAAGTACATGGCCGACAATAATTACTGATAGAATGAGAATTATTATTGTGAAAAAAGGTCTTTCAAAACTAGACCTATATTTGAATATCCATTTAATAAGTTGAATTGTGGATTTATGCCATCCAGCATGAGGAAAAAAATGAAAAATGGGGAACAAATTAATAGATCGTGGTTAGTGTATTCACAGACCAAAGATGTAGTTTTTTGTTTTTGCTGCAAACTGTTCTGTAACTCGGACATTATTCTGGCAACTGCAGGTTTTAGTGACTGGGGAAATTTGCATCAGCATTTGAAAGAACATGAAACATCAAAAAATCATTTACACTCATTGACAAATTGGATTGAGCTGTCAAACAGATTATGTTCCGGTACAACAATCGATGCGGTACAGCAACGTCAAGTAAATTCAGAAATTCTGTGTTGGCAAGTGGGTTGGAATGTTTACTGTCAATCATTAATTTCCTAGCCGAATAGTGCCTCGTATTCTGTGGATCCTCGGATATTTTATATGAGAATAACAATGGAAATTTCTTAAAATTGGTTGAGTTATTGGCAAAATTTGATATGTTATGGCTGAGCATGTACAAAGAGTGAAAGTTGGAGATATTCACACCCATTATTTGAATAAAAATAAACAAAATGAGATAATAGAATTAATTTCTAATGGAGTGCGTAATGACATTTTATTGAATTTGAAGCATGCCAAATATTACTCAATTATAGTTGATTGTACTCAAGATCTGAGCAAAACCGAGCAAACGTCAATAGTTTTACGATTTCCGAAAATTGATGCAGAAGTGAAAATTTGTGAACAGTTTCTAGAATTTATACCAGTGAACAAAACTACTGAGAAAGCCCTCACAGATGTAATTCTACAGAGATTGTAACACTATGGAATACTTTTAGAAAATATGCGTGGCCAAGGTTACGATAACAGCTCAAACATGCGAGGACGACATGCAGGTGTACAGCAAAGAATATTAAATTTAAACAATCGAGCTTTTTTCATTCCTTGCCATGCACATTCGCTCAATCTGGTTGTCAGTGATTCTGCCAAATCATCTAAAGAGCCATTTCATATTTTACCACAATGCAAGCAATTTACAACTTTTTTAGTGCTTCCACACACTGTTGGGCAGTCTTGAAGAAGCATCTTGAACAAAAACTCACACTTAAACCTCTAAGTCAAACTATATGGGAAAGCAGAATAGACGCTATTAGACCATTCCGATATTCATCAGGAGAGATTTACGATAGAATATTTTAAAAAATACCGTTCAGATGAAGGATTTGAAGAAACTGTCAAAGAAGCAACAATAGCAGAGAATCTTGATTTTGAACTCATGTTTGCACCTCAACAATTCATTCATCCTCGGAAAAAACAAGACAGTTTTGTTATGAGTCTCGTGATGATCCTATTCTCGATCCAAATGAAAGGTTGAGTGTTTCTATTGTATTTTGGATGTAGCTATAACTTCCACTGAAAAAAGATTTTGTCAGTTGCATAGTCATTGTGAAACTTTTGAATTTTTATACGATATTGGAAATATTAAAAATCAGTTTTCCAAAGAAGACCTTATGAAGCAGTGCCAAGAGCTACATTTAGCATTCAGTACTGATAACGCTGCTGACATTGATACAGTAGAATTGTATGATGAATTAATAGCTTTATCTGAGCTAATAAGTCCTAAAACTTCTCCTCTAAAAGTATTAGAATTTATAGCAAGAAATTATTTTTTCACTCCAAACACTACTATAGCATTACTCATTCTTTTAATATTACCAGTATCAGTGGCTTCTGGTGAGCACAGTTTCTCAAAACTGAAATTACTAAAAAATTATTTGGGCTCTACCATGTCTCAAAATCATATGTCAGGACTTGCATTAATTTCAATTGAAAGTACTATTGTAAAAAATTTAGATTTCACTGACTTGTTAAAAGACTATACAAGTATAAAAACCAGAAAAATTCAGTTAATATAAATTCTTTTAATTTATGAGAAACTGGAAGACACTAACGTCTTTCATCACAGTGTATAGTTTGTAAATTGTTTGGGGCAGCAAAAATCCTGGAGCCGGCCCTGGCAGTGCCACCACCCACACATTACCAAAGCTCACAGTGAGGCATTAGATCATTTGAGTATTGCTGTGGTGACATTTAGGCAATGGTTTTTTGAACAGCACCAATATTCATGCTCTGTAGAAAATATATTATTTGACTCAGCCACACCTGTTATATAGTCTTGAGCCCAAATCCAGCAAAGTACTTAATCACAAGCTTCTATTTATATATTTATTTTAAACCTAAGCATGTGAGCAATCCCACTGAAATAAAATTAAATCAATAGAAATAAATGCTTAAATGTAAGTATGTGCTTAAGAATTAGGGCTAAACTAATAAGGTATCAGGTTTGAAAGAGTTTTCATTTTGGGACTAGTTTTAGCTTCCTTTTAGAAGCACTAAATGTTAGGCGGGTAGTAAAGGTATTCTTTATACAGGGTGTGTCTGGGGCTGGCAGGAGAGAGTAGAGAGCTCAGTAAATCAGTTCTGGAGTCTGTGAGAAATTGGGAATGTTATGAGGAGATGGCAGTATTTAAACATCAGTGGTTGTCAAGTTTTAAATTGAGAATGCCAGGAAATATGTAACCTTTGCTGAAGAGATGCCAGCCTGTCTACTCTTTTTATTTATTATTTGTATTACAGTGGTATCTAGTGTCCCCAGATCCATTCCCATTGTCACTGTGAAGGTATAGAACCAAATGATGGTTCCTGCCCAAAACCTTACAGTCTATGTATAAGGCAAGACACAGAGATACAACAGACGTGGGGGAAGAGCACAAGATAACAGAAAGCTATAAACAGTATGAAAGCAATGGTCACAACACACAAGCTAACTAACCATTCTTGAGTTTTTGTAGGCATCACAATAGAGGAAACAGATTCTTAAGGAGGTATTTGAAGAACAATATTGTTGCTTTGCAGATTTTAATGGGACACTCTTTCCAGCCTTACTGATAAACATGTCATTTTTAGAACTGTTGTAGAAGTCACCTTGGTAAGCAATAGTGTTGAATCAGTGCTACAGATTCTATCTATTGGTCGATCATCTTACTGAAAATCCTTTATTAGCAATTACAGTGGATATTCTGTATGCTGTAGCTAAACCCATTGGAGAAGTACAATGTATTGTTATAATCCAGAGAAATTACATACAAACTATTATTGAGTTTTAATCTGTTCTTTTTTGCTTAGAAGGCTAATGCGGAACTTAATGGAGTATAGATGGAAAGTACTGGGTATTGCAGACAAATATTTCAGAAGGCAAAGTCAAATTGTCTTAATTTTATGAGAAATAGCAATATCAGTTGAGAGCTATCCTAACCTGAGCCAAGAAAAAAGAGAGAGACAATAAAAGTCTTGGTCTTAACTTTTACAATAATTAATGAGTCACGTCCCAGTTACATCAAAGATTGAATTTTGATCTATGAACCACTGAGTCAACTGCATTCCTCTGGGACAATGCAACTCACACAGCCCATGACAAAGCACGTAGGGCGAGAGATAAAGCATTCTCGGTGTTTGTCTAACCTGTTCTGTATTAGGGGGATTCCAGTTGTGGGGATTCCACAGCCTCCCTTGGTAATGTATTCCAGTACTAAACTAACCTTAAAATAAAGTTTTCCTAATATTTAACCTAAACCTTCCTTGCTGCTGATTAAGCAGATTACATCTTCTTCCACTTTCAGTGGACATGGAGAACAATTGATCGCCATATTTTTTAATAACAGCCCTTAACATACTTCAGACTCTTATCAGATCTCTGCCCACCCATCTGTGCCCTCAGTCTTCTTTTCTGAAAACTAAGCTTTTTAAACCTTTTCCTCATAGATGAGGTTTTCTAAATCTTTCATCATTTTTGTTGCTGTCCTCTGGACTCTCTCCAATTTATACACATCTTTCTTAAAGTGTGGTGCCCAGAGCCGGACACAGTACTGCAGTTGAGATCTCACCATTGCCGAGTAAAGTAGGACAATTATCTCCTTTGTCTTAAATTCAGCACTCCTGTTAATACATCCTCTAATGATATTAGCCTTCACTGAAGTCGTGCCTATTCATATCAACTCTCAGTGTGGTCCAGCATCTTCTAAATCCAAAAAATTTTCTGTTCTCCTGACTTTCCTAACCTCTTAAAACTAAGCCTTTTCTTTGGAAGCAGGCAGATTTATTTTTGACAAGGGTCTGCCCAGGTGGAATATTGATATTTAGAGTATATTTTCTAAAATAAATAAATACAAATCTATAGTCCTCCAGACATAAAGAATAGCAACAGAGTGACAAAGTCTAGCTGATGGTTGTAAATGGAGGGATTGCATGGAGCTAGCAGAGCTTCAGCATCAAGAAACTAGAGAAGAATGAGAAAGCATCAGCAGGTATGGAACTAATGAAAATGAGAGATGTAAAGGAGTTGCATTGAATGCAGTTGCCTTGAGTGTGAAGGGAAATAAATGGAAATAAAAGGCTTTCCTTTTCTCACCTGGACCCACACATGTTTTAGTTGTTTGTTTTTCCATG
The DNA here is from genome assembly GCF_016161935.1 of Mauremys reevesii. NCBI lineage: Eukaryota > Metazoa > Chordata > Testudines > Geoemydidae > Mauremys > Mauremys reevesii. Next base: position 130,520,747 of record NC_052623.1, on the reverse strand, counting down.
TTTGCTTCTCCTGGCCTGCTCTAAATATATATTTTTTTCTTTCCAAAGGAATTTTCTCTCTGTTCCAAGTTCAATCTGTTTTCTCTCAGTGGCTGCCTGAATTCACATGGTTAAACCCAGATCCTTGACTCCAGCCAAAGAGTACACATGCAGCTCAACTATAGGAGTGCCTATTCACTTCCCCAGACCTGGGATGTCTGTATGTGGGCCTGAACCCCAAGTATAATGTAAAACAGCCTGATAGCTGCTCTAAGTAATTCTGACTACAAGTGGCCCCGAAGGACTGATATGAAGACAATGTAATATAGGGATTTCTATCTGTATTTATCTTTTTATTTATATAAGCTACCATCATCAAGGTATTTGAATGCCTCAAAGAGAGCAATGAGTTTATTGTTGCCTATGACACAGGAAATATTCTCTTCATTTCATTGATGAGGAACAAAGGCACAGACAGATTAAATGACTTTCCCAAGGAAGTCTGTGGCAGAGTTCAGAATTGAATCCCAGTCTCCTGAATCTCAGTCTAGCGCCTTAATGAAGATGCCATCCTTCCCATTGGTCAACCCCCCTGTGCACACCAGCAGCAGGAACGGATATAGCAGTTGCAACACCACTATCCATACTGGGATGACACCTTCCTGGCAGGTAACACCTTCCTTATATCTAAAATCCACCAGCAGTGCCTCAAAAAGTCCCTGACACATGTACTTAACTTTACTACCACAAGCAGTTCCACTGAAGTCGAAGCGTTTGCAGGATCAGGCCAAAGGGGCCACATGTCACCCTTGCTTTTGTGCTTAAATCAGTGTGTGTGCACACTTGGATGTTAGTGAGAGGAAAAGAGATGGGGTCAGGGAATGACAAGACTTTCTCCTCATATCAGTCCTGCAATCTTGAACTTTAAGGAATACTTCACCCACAACTTGCTATAGTATATGAGTTGCACATTTTCACTGGGAGCTACATATTGCGCAGCATATGCCTATTCAAATATAACCTGATTGTTCTGTTCAGAGCATAATTCCAAGGTTAATTCTATTCTATTCTATTTCATTTGCCTCAGTAACTCAGCAATGAGTCATCTTCTCATTGTCTGGCCGGTATTACTGATAATTCGTCACAATCTGGTTGCTAATATCTTTATAAGAGGAGAATATCTGCATCTTATATGCAGAAAAGAAAAGAAAAGACCAAAGCAATTGCTACTCCCTGAGAGCCAGTGTTTTTTTACTAGCACTATTCTAACTTCACTAGAGACCGAGTGAATGTCAAAAACTTCAGTTTATTGACAAATTCTGTTTCCTCATCACTTCCCAAGATCCTAGGAAATTGTCAGCTAAATCCAACACAATTAGAAGTATCCTTGACTGAAAGGCCATAGCATTCTCCCTCAATAAGTTATTAAAAGAACATTTTAGAGGCAGTTTGCTCAGTACCTGTGGAAAATTGATAGCTTGTACTTCACATGTTCTTAAACAGAGCAAAAAAATTACACTTGGCAAAGAGAAAGTGGAGAATGGTGCCAACTGCTTGCAATATGCTGTGTATTGAATAACATGAACAGGTTACTTACACCTTAAATCCACGAGATCTGATATACAGTATTATTTGTGAAGAGCATGCACAGTCTTAGTGTTCTTGAACACATGAGCCCTACCACTTAAATGTGATCTGAAAGGAAGAAAAAGGATGGCAAGGTGCTGCCCTGTAATGCTCCTTTTTGTTGCTGTACAAAGCTTCAAAACATTTATTTTATTTAATTATTTATTTGTTGTATTAATTTCCTTAGAAATACCAGGTCCTGACCTACTTCTCTTTCCTAGAAGACTTTAGCAATCTTTGGCAGAGCAGAACTATGGACATTACAGCTGGCATTTAAAAATGCCATCCACCTGCCTCAACGAGTGGGGAAACTTGATGGAGCAATGATAAAAATGGACAGTGCCACCAGCAAAGGAGGGAGACACTCACTAAGGGACACCAGGGCTGCCTTGGAGTCTCTGGCACCCTGAGGGGGAGGAGTGCTGATTGGCTAGCATTCCCCAGCTCCCAGGGTGAAGCCTGGAACGGGGCTGTGTGGAGCTTCTTTCAGCACCATTCCAGCAGTGCCACCCTCAACTAGGATGGGAGTCAGAAAAGATTTTTTTCTCCCATGGGCTAATTGGCAGAGTACTTGGGAGTCTTTTGCCTTCCTTGCAGCACCTTCAAGCCACAGTGGGTTAAATAAGAATGCACTTAGTACTTAACTGAAGTACTTGATTGAGCTTTTAATTTGACACACATTGCAGCTGGTTTTGTCCTTTTAAAAAGACAGTTTCCAGAGGTAAAATCTGGGCCTTGGGCTCATGGGCTAGGATGACACATTGTGGCCTACACAGGCTGAGGTCATCACTCTTCTGCACTCTCTGTACCCCTTGGGTTGGGGGCTGGAGCAGCTGGTAGGACTAAACTGTGTGTGTCCATCCTAGGTGAAGATACTCCCTCTTCTAGAATATCATAAAGCTTGTCTTCGCTAGCAACTTTTATCATGTTTGAACATAGTGTATAGAATCTAGATAGCTGCCATGATGCTGACCACAACTGGGTTTTCAGTGTAGAACAGGGAGAATCATGGTAAGCATCATAACAGCAAACTCAACTCTTCACAATTGTGTACAAACACAACAACATTTTCTAGTGAACTCTTAGTGAGCTCTCAGACAATATGTGTTAACAATGTCTCTTTTTTAGTGGGATGTCCTCAGCCATAGGAAAAGATCATGATCATCCTTCTTTAAGTGAATAGAAGCACGAAGTGTTCTCAACACTCAGAGAAATGATCACTTTTTCAAGAAACAACAATCTGGATTAATTATTTTCCTCCAGGTAACTCCTACAACATACAGTTTGGCCAATACATTTCACTTAGGAAGGAGTAGCTACAGTACTTCACATCTCTCCCATACTTCTAATTATCCACTTGTCTCTGTTCCACCATCTCTTCTTGCTATTCTATTACTTAACTTTTTAAGTACCCCCTTTGTAACACACTGAATCACAATAATGGACATATCAGCTCAATAACTCGCTACATAAACAACTTGTTGGTTGTTTAATTATAGTTATTTTCTTTCCCTGTGGACATGACAGCCTTTATCCTTCTTGTAAGTTAAGAATGAATACTGTGATCTGAAGTCACTGGGAGTATTTCCACTGTCTTCAGTAGACTTTGGATCACTCTCTAGTTGCTCTTTTTGGATAGAGATGTATATTGAAAACATATTATTAGAGGCTCCAGTCTGTGTACATTTTATACTTTAGGAACAGTGAAGACACTTCTGAGAATTTGGTAATGGAATCAAATAAGCGTAGGTCAGTTGTTTTCCTTTTCTCCCCTCAGATGGGATTTCACAGCAGTTCTCTGAGCATCATATAATTTTGCCTTTAGATTTTCTGTTTGTTAACATACTTACTTTTTTTTATTACATGTGATAGTACTTGAGCCAATCGGTGTGCTGTACTTACCAAGGGTTACATTCAGTCTTAGTGTTAGTAGGGGAAATGTAAAGTCTGTTCACCATTGTACTCAGTTACACCAGTCCTCAATTTAGCCTATTGGCCATGGTGAAACTGCACTTGTAAATTTGGGACTTATTTATCTTGGCACAACAGCAATATGGTGCTATATGGAACAATTAATTTTTCCTTTCTTCCCCTTTTTTTCCTGGAAAAACAGAATTCCATTCTCTCTAAAAATAAGGAATGCTCAATTCTATGGCAAGAAGCATAGTATGCTGATGGCATTGAAAATGAACATAGGCAGAATTAATATTCAGATTCTTATAGCCAGGTCTCAGAGTTAGCCATATAACAAAGCATCACATGGTGCATTAAAATGATGGAAGGCATTAATTTTATGGTTCAATGGTTGTTTGAAATGTCTCACAAAATGTCCAGAATGGAAATCTGTTCCATCTTGTATTATTAAATGTATCATGAAATATAGATACTTTTAGTGTTCCTTAAGTTCTTGATAATTGTACTGGGTCAAATTCTGCTTGCTTTGAGTGTTCCTGTTTATTGTGATGAGACTTATTACATGAGCCAGGTGAGCAGCATTGGGCCTCAGGATAGCACAGTTTCCAATTCAAAATAAGAGGAGTTGAAATAGTGGTTAGGTGGCACCTTTAAACATTATTAACACATTTAGTAACTGCCTACTTTGGGGAATGAATAAAACTCCTTATGAATATCCAAAATGTTACTATATTTTGACAGAGATAGTGTTAATACCTTAAAAGCAAGCAAGCAAACAAAACCTGTTGTTAGAATATTTTATTAGTATGGGAAAAACAAGAAATTTCATTAACTTTGATCAGCACAGTATATACAGTATTTCTTGTTGCTTAGCATTGCCTAAAGTGCAGACGTGGTGTGACTAAGACCTTTAATGAATTCCTGCAGCTCACAATTTGGATAAACTTGCTGGGACTGGGGGTTGGGAATCCAGCATCAGTTTGAAAGATTGATGTGTCTTAAGTGAAGCTGCCCAAGGGCATTAGCCTGGATCTAAACCAAGTATCAGCTCCACGTTTTTTGATGGATAGGCTCAGAGTCAATGGAACTGAGCCAGGCTATTTAGTTCAGTTCTTCAGCTGGAACTCATATGTATCTCCATTTAATACTGAAGATGAATCTTTTATAGGTTCTTGAAGGCTTCATATGTTCTAGATTTAACCTTGTAAGTGAAGCTTTGTACCTCTTTATCTTTTTCCTTGGCATTAAAGAAAGTGTAACACAGAATAGTAACCACAAGATCTAAATCAGGGGTAAGCAACCTATGGCACGGGTGCCAAAGGCGGCACGCAAGCTGATTTTCAGTGGCACTCACACTGCTCAGGTCCTGGCCACCAGTCCAGGGGGCTCTGCATTTTAATTTAATTTTAAATGAAGCTTCTTAAACATTTTAGAAACCTTATTTACTTTACATACAAAAATAGTTTAATTATATATATATTGTAGACATATAGAAAGAGACCTTCTAATAACGTTAAAATGTATTACTGGCACGCGAAACCTTAAATCAGAGTGAATAAATGAAGACTCGGCACAGCACTTCTGAAAGGTTGCCAACCCCTGATCTAAATAATTATATATACTGGGGGACAAAAACAATGTGCCTAGAAAGAAGGAGAGGAAAGTCACGTAAAACATTTACATGGAAGTGAAAACAAAACTGAATTTAGGCACTTGCCTGGAACAAACACAAATGTGATGATAAGACCTTTCAGGCACAGGTGCAAAAATATACCTCAGAAAAGAATATGACTGCTTTCTAGCAAAGACATGGGAATTAAAAAACAAAAACAAAAACCAAAACAACAACAACAACAACAAAAACAGGCACTGAATAGCTCCACAAAACAAAGAGGCTGAAACATTTTGTTCTGCTCTTCACTGTAACTGGCGTTAAAACTGAGACAGTTCTGCTGCAGTAATGACTCTGGTAACAAATGTGTTCTGCTATTTTTAAGAGAGCATGTCCTGCCATTAGAAGGTCAGCCAGACTTTTGACTGGAATTTCAGAATATTTCTGTGGCTACAATTTAACACTGAGCATGCTGGGAGACAGCAGGTTTACTAGCCTTTGTGTGTATAAATGGTGTGTGTGTGTGTGTGTGTGTCCTTCCCAGGTCTTTTGTCTTTCCTGCCTTCCAAACCTACTGCACATACCTACTCAAAACAATACTTGGAAAATATTCCTGAGTGGGATCACATATTCCTTTTTCTTAGGTGAGGGATAATCCTTACAGTTATGTTAACTGAAGGATGGATTCACACCTATCAATCACAATGAGGTTTCAACTCAACCTATAACAAGGTCTCACCAGGCTCATAACCAATCCTCACAGCTTATCTTGTCCTGTCACTTAATATGGAACATCTGACTTTTTTTCTATAGCCAAACTATCAACTTATGTCAATGTACTGTGTAACTGTATTTCCTTCTGGTTGATTTCTAAGGCCTTCAACATCCTTCCAAAGCTATTTCTTTATATCATCTAACTAAACTGGCTTGCAGTGACTCAATTTATTTTCCAGGTTCAACAGAGCTCATCAACAATTAAGCTCCTCTCTGTTTCCTTCCATGCTTGCACATTCTTCTTTCCCAAAGATACATCTCTTTTCTTTACTCCCAGCTTGGACCTAAATAATACATCACTCTAGAAAGACCTCTTTTGAAATGGAAAATGTGCTGGGATATTTTTGATGTCCTTTCTATAGACTGGGCTACACACAAAGTTTCACCAGTTTAACAAACAATAGCTGTGAAAATTGAGACAGTTAAGCCAGAACAAACCATTATGTGAACATTTAATTTAGTCTAAAACTGATCTATATCAATTTAACTTAATTTGAATTAGCACAACTAGCTGTGTAATTCTTAACCCATCCGTAGATGTAATCTCATGTGCTTTATTTTATTTTATTCTATTTTTTATTTTTTGTACTTCTTTTTCTGCAGGTATGGAAGGCTCACGGATAAAACACTATGTAAACTTGTTTTAGTCACCACAACATTTAAAATGTAACCACACATTCATAAAATATTTAGGGTATATTAGCATTGCTCTAATGATAACAGTTTATATTTCTAAATGAACCCTTGTTTTAAAATTCAAAACATGAGGAATTAAAATAAAAGTAAGGTTTCAGAGAGACAGTGATCTCATTTAAGGAACAGCTACCTCAATATTCACTGTAAAATGGCAGCAAAGCAATATAGCAGATGTTAGAGGACTACAGTTCACTGCCCACTTAGATCAGCTTTTGAAAATACTGACACTCAGTGTGCCGAAAAGCATCTTCTTATCTTTGAAAAAAGTCATGGATTTTCTTTGCCAGCATAGCAATTTTATGTACTCATTACATAATAATACATTTTTTACCTGTGCATTGGCTCTTGATTCAGATATCCAGAGGATCATAAATTAATCCTGAATCCTTTCAAGGGCTATGTTGGCCTGATTGAATCCAATGTTACTTTTCTATGTCTCTAGCTATAACCTTTTTTCTTACTCTATCTGCAGTTTAGTAAAAACAGGGCTTTTGGATTTTATATATGTCATCATTAGAACTCTTCTCACCCAGTTATTAAGAAGGCTGACTTTATTCTCATTTTGAAATGCAGATCTAAAGCTTGCTGGACTTTGCCTATGGGTTGTGTTCAATCTGTAAGTAAAAAGCTGAAGATATTGATACATAAATTGATGCTGAGAGTGTCACAACCCAATGGACCCCTCCCTCAGACAGATCAGCATTGTATGTTGCTAATGCTGTTGCAAGCATTGCAAGGCATTTTGGGAAGGGTTAAAGGTGTAAGTATGGAGTGGAAAATTCATTTGCAGGTTGTGAGAGGCCAAAGGGGGAGGGAGGAAGAGAGCAGAGAATAGGTTAACTTGACACTTCAGCTAGCTTAGTCTGAAGATAAGATGCTGGACCCTGTCCAAGGTCACGGCGAGAAATCTGCAGCTGCATTCACATCTTACCCAACCCCAGCCAGCCATAAGAACAGGAGAACTAAGCTGACCAGGACTGCAAAGAGTGCAAAAACAAGCAAGATGTCAAAGGCCAATGGGGGAGTGGGGAATAAGGTTTCACATCCCTGCAGCCAGTGTGTTTTGGGAAACCTAAGAAGGCCACAGAAAGCTGGTTTGTCATGGTACAAAGAGCACCAGGAGCAAAGGTCCCTGAACAAAATACTCCCAAAAGAACCCAGGACTTAAAAACCCTCCCAAGAGCCAAAGCAAGTCGGAGATCAATAGCGGACCCTGGACAACCTGTGCATGGAACAAAAACTCCCTCTCCACCCTCTTCTTCTTAAGTTACACCCAGGCTTGGCCAGCCTCGGGTAGTGCGAGTGTGAGTATGAAAGTGGGTTTGGACTTGGGGCACTAACATTTTGCTTTTTCCTTCCTCTGAGTGACATGAGGGATCCCCAGCACTCTCCGCTGTTATTTTATTATTTTCTTAATACAGCTTTAAAATCACCTGACACCCTGGGCAGATTGGTAACATAAATCTGACACAAAAGCACCTTGGACTGTAAACTCACACACAGATGCAAAATATTTGCAAATAAACAGAGCCATTATTGAGTATGTAACAAAACTGAATTTAATAAAAAGAGAGCCTGTCCTCTTGATTCAAAGGAGCCCAAGTCACTGACTCCCTTTGGGTCCCAGTAAAATCTAATGCTTAAGTTACAACCAGTCCTTGTAAAATCCTGGCAACAGACTGAAGCAAACAAAGAACTGTAATCAGTAAAGAACTAGCTATCTTTGATCAGAACAAACTTAAGACGCTTATTATGATTATGGGTATCCCTGCTCTCCAATCACATTGGCTCTCTCTTGTTTTCTACATTAAAAAGTGCAGTGATGACAATGCTGTGTAAACAGAACACTTATCTGACATGATTGTTGTATTTGCAGTTTAGGTGGTGGAATCTGCTTGCTAGACGTGATTACATTTTTATCAGACCTTCAAAATACAAGAATAGGTTTAGGGAAGAGACCTCATTTACTAGTTACCACAGTCCATTGTTCTTTTATCAGTATGGAAGTTGATGGAATCATAGAGCACTAAAAATCAATTTCTTACATACAAATTGCAGTGGTTTTTTGTCTGATTGCATATAAACAGACTTCTCACCTCTTAAATGACTCTCTCCATGTCTAAGCAAAGAGATGCATGGCAAAATAAATTATTTGAGCAACTTTCCTCACACTTTTCCAATTTCTGTTGCAATGTTAAAATCGACTAGGTGCTGTGCAATAAATGGTCATGAGTTCATCCAGATGGGAATGGGAGAACTGGATAAACTAGAAGAGAGACTAGCACTGGTAAAGTAGTATACAGGGTTGAGAGTCATATGGGATTTAAAAGATTTTAGAGATTTAGGGCCATAACCTGCCATCCCTGGGCACATGGAAATGCCATTGGAATCAATGTGTGTTTGATGTAAAAATCAATGTCAGCTTAATAAGAAGCTGGGAATGGGGGACAGGGGATGGATCACTTGATGATTACCTGTTCTGTTCATTCCCTCTGGGGCACCTGGCATTGGCCACAGGGCTAGATGAACTGTTGGTCTGACTGAGTATGGCCTTTCTTATGTTCTTATGTTTTGAACCATACTGTCTTGGTTCACTCCCCACTGTAAAATCAAAGATATGATATTCAATAAAAAGAAATAAAGAATAAAAAAGTAATTGTTTAGTTTTCTTTGAGAAAAGTAAAAAAAAAATCCCTTCATATTAGCTTTGTAGCACTTGCACAGATCGAGGGTAAAACTGTTGTTGTACATATCCTAACAGCATATATGAATAGGAAACCCACCAAATCATCCACTTCTATGAATGCACTTTCATTCTTGGCTTGTAGTGGTAGGTTCCGTGAATCTATGTAGCACTTCTGTAGGAACCTCATTTCCACCACCTAGCTGGAGTGGAAGGCTGGAAAATAGAGTGAGGTCTCTGTTTTACCCAATCTGACTAATGCTGTTAATGTGACTCTTTTTCACTGGTTTCCCACTGAGCTCTAGCTAACAACAATGGTGATGCTTATCATGCACCACTTCCTTCCACTTTATGGCTTTTCCAAAGTGTGGCAGATCTAGATATGAATTAATTCAGACCAGAATTGAATTAGTTTTGTTCTTCCTTACGGAGAGACACAGACCAGATCAGTTTGACTCCTAATTTTTAAATGAGTGATTTTAATAGATAATCTGTTTGGGGAAAACAATTTAAGAAAATGGAATGGTAGTCATAAAAACAGGCAAGAACTGTCTGACTCTTCAGATAAATAATTAGATCTGACAAAAGGAAATGATCAAACTCACACTGAACTTACTGTTGTCATTTCATTAAAATCTCTAAACATTTTATATTTATTCAAGTGATATCAAATCATTATTTAATCATACACATAATATAAAATGATGTGATCCAATACGTAGATGCAGATTGTATAGTATTCTGGCTCTACACAGCTGTTTCCAATACAATGCTCATATCTGCTTTCTAACATACAATATAGAAATATATTCAAATAATAATATCAAGCACATTTTGATCTTGATATATGTGGACATTTTTATTTTTAAACAGGTGTGCTTTGCATATAAACAACATGGGAGGAGCGAGTAAACAAAAACTTTGAATTGGAATACCCATAAACTTTGAGATCAGGAACTGAACTTTACAAAGTGGTTAATATCTCTATAATGGACTGAACCAAACCCTGGATCTGAATATGTCTAAACTTTTGAAAGTTTGGATCCCAATTCAAAACTCATTTAGCACCTTGAATTCAACTCTAATTAATACCCATGTCATTTCACTAGGGAAATTATATGTAGAAGTATGAGGAAATGCTCAGGAAATATGGGTACTCTATATCTCAGAAAAAAAATATCCATGTAACAGATGATCACTGACGTTTGGAATATGACTATTTGAAATAAGAAGTTCTTCAACTGACATGCCCTCCTCCTTAAGGATATTAAGAGGTGATCTGAAGTGTATAAAATGTCAATGCCTGCGATTTTAGAATTAAATGAGTTTATGACAGGAGATGAACAGGCTTAGAGATCCATTTGAAAAAGTTTCCAAAAAGGGTTTAGAATATACGTTTTACCCTTTAATCTTGTTTAGCATAAAGAGAAATATTATTGTATCAATATGCATGGCTGAAATAATGGGTAACATGAAAACATGAATAACTGATCCACCTACAACAGAGCTAAAAGATATGCCCAATCAATCAAATGTTAGTAGGTAGGATAAATTCCTCTTCTCCTTGGAAAAGGCAGCTATGGCTCCTGTGAAAGGAACCAGTACAACAGCCTTAGACCTAGAGAGAGAGGATGGAGCAGAATAACTATATTACTGGGGAGAAAGAAAGTAGCAGGGACAGGCATGAACAGGTAGCAGTTAGACATTGGAGCCATTGGCCAGGCCCCTAGGAAAGAAGTTCATTTTTAAGTCAGATAAACCCAAGCCATCAGAAAGGGAGCTGAGCTGAGTTTGGAGTAGCAGACAGCCATCAGGATGCCCAGAGGAACTAAGATGAAGTCTGATAGGAAGATGAATTTGTGAAGCAAACTTTGTCATGGCCAGCTCATATAGAGATGGCAAGTGATTGGCCAAAGCTCATCCTGTAAAATATGAGATTAGTTCTTGGATGTGGCCAGAGATGTACTCTGTTGAGAAATGGTATACGATTGGCACCAGGGGTCTTACTATATTAGGAACACACAAACTGGACTATTCAGTAATATTGTTAGGTACTCAGGCTCCCTATACAATGCATGGTGAAAGTGAGGTGCCTAAAAAAGGAATTCACAAAGCTCAGCATGCTGAGCAGGGAACCAATAAGAAATGCTTAGCAGAGGGGTATGGCATCAGCCCTATTGCTCAAAGGGAATTTAGGTGTCTGAAGGGAAGTGCCACCCTCCACTTTTGGAATCACAGCTATGAACCCTCTCCTGGAGTTAAGCTCCTAAGCCAGATCAGTACTTTTCACTCGTCTTTACCCAAATGTTCAATAGTGGAGCACTCAACCAGGGCATAGGGGACCCAGAATCAAATCCCCTCTCAGGCTGATGTGGAGCATGGATGTGAGCCTGGGTTACCTCCCAGGTGAGCACTGTGGTCTATTTGAGGGTGGGAATCTCTCCTATTGAAGCTGTTCCACTTTGTATAAAACACGTAAATATTCATTGCACCAGAGAAAGGAAGGGAAGAGAGACTGAGTCACTTTATAGGCCAATGGCAAGGGCATTCATTTGGATTAGGAGGGACAAATTCATTCAAATAAGTCCTTGCTTCAATGAGTATTTTATACAAAGTGGAACAACTTCAGCAGGAGAGAATGAAAGAACCCACCATCCTAGAAAATCCTACAAGCTGGTAACTGGAGCCCTCTCCTCACCCATAGGAGACCTGCAGTCAAGCCACTACTCCACATCAGGCAGAGGACAGATTTGAAGCTGAGTTTCCCACCTCCTGTAGCACTATCTAACCACTGAGCTACTGGGGGAGAGGTAGGCAACCCCACCCTCCCTTCCAGTGTTGTGGGCAGGGCCCAATTTGGTAGAAATGCTCGAATGCAGCCTCTGAGCATACCTACTAGAACAGGCCTCACAGGTGAGATATGCTGGGGAATGTCTAGTTCAGGGATCGGCAACCTTTGGCACACGGCCTGCCAGGGGCCAGTTTGTTTACTCGCCACGTCTGCAAGTTTGGTCAATCGTGGCTCCCACTAGCTGCGGTTCGCCGCTCCAGGCCAATGGGAGCTGCAGGAAGTGGCACGGGATGAGGGGTGTGTTGTCCGCCACTTCCCGCGGCCCCCATTAGCCTGGAGCGGCAAACCGCGGCCAGAGGGAGCTGCGATTGGCCGAACTTGCAGGCGCAGCAAGTAAACAAACCAGCCCGGCCCACCAGGGGGCTTACCCTAAAGGGCCACATGCCAAAGGTTGCTGATCCCTGGTCTAGTTTGTGAATTTGACCGATGTTAGTCATGAATTAGGTCCCAAACTGCTCAGTGATGTTAGGAATGAGGTGACTGTGTATATTCCCAATTGCAGAAACTGACAGCTTGTCTACACAGTGCACATTGCAACAGCAAATGGCCCGTGTAGACCCTGAAGGCACTAAAAAATTCCTGACTGCATGTTATGAGGCAACACTTTAAATCAGCATGATGTGTTTTCAAATTGTATCTTGACTGGAATGAAGAAGTACAGTGATTCCCAGCAAACTGAAAAAGTGATCATCTATAAAGGTATTGTACATAGGACAATAGTCTTCATTATAATGTCAAGCCATCAGTTTATATACCATATGGCATCTTTGATTATACCCTTGAAAAATGTATTTTTGGACTTACTGTGCTGCAGCATCTGTTGTGCCCTGGTGGGAATTATCTATTTTAGCTCAAAGGATCATATACAGTCCTCTCAGACTTGAAGCAGCCACCCTGCATAAACTTAAATGATAGTTTTCTTAAGGCGTACAATTCTTTTCCTTCACATTCAAGTTTTATAATTAATTTTTAGTCTCAGAACTTTGAGGAGTTTTTTTTAAGTTATGTTCACATAATTTTTATGTCATTGTACCCATGGTTTGGGTGTGCTACAATGTATTTGAAGGGCATTATGTAGCAAATGCTTTACTAATTGCACTGTAGAATAACTTAAAATGTTGTGTTTATCCTAAAGATGATGTATCAGTGTCATTTATTTTACATCACCCCTGTTTCTTAGGCTCAGCCAATATTAATTAGTCAGTCAATATTGTTTGGATCCAATAATCAGTGTCCAACTAGAAGCAGCATTATCAAGCATAGGATAGATAAAGGTTCTTCTGGCTTTTAGTTATGTTCTACCTATTTTATAGATCTGGACTCCATTCCAAAATATGCGACTGACTCACTTTGTAACATTTAACCTCTCCTTAATTCTGTTTTCCCATTAATAACATTGGCTTCATAATACTAAAATTTGATATCATTGGCTGAAGATGATTATTTATTTTTTGGCTACTTCAAAAAGTGGGTACCCACCAATTTATGGGAAGAGATCTCTGTACTTGGCCTTTTTACACCTGCTCCTACATCTGCTGCCAGAACATGGCACTTTGGGGAACAATGTTATTTCCTCTGCACCTGGTGTACTCTAAGAGGCTCTATCTTTCCCAGAAATACATGAACACAAAGCCCAAGTTTTAGAGTTTCTGAGACTTACTCAACATAATATAAAAGCTAACATACAAATAGAAATCCTTTAATGTTTTTATTACCCATTTCTCTTTGGATTTGCATACATGAGTGACTGTACACGTGTCCGTGTTTGTGGTTGTGCCTTAACCCCCTCCCTCCCCTCTGTTTTCCATGGCTAACCCTCCCAGAAGCACATGTCTGAAGGGGAGTAGAGGGGGAATAAGCTAGCATGTTTCAGGTTGTGGCATGGCCCCATAACCATGCCAGTTTGCAGCGTGGACACGGATAAGGGTCTTGAGTTTCAATGTTCCAACAATGCACTCAACCCTTTTCTTCCTGACCCTTACCCAACCTACAAAGCTCCCTGACCCCCATTTTCATTGGTAGTAGCAAGCTGCACTGACCACTTCAAAGCAGCTTTCTGGTGCACTGTTTAGATCAATGCTGGCGACCATGGATCCTGCTCTGAGAGCAATTGCCTGTTCTGCTGACCACACCTCAGTGCTGATCAATGTGTAGTAGGAGTACATCGTCCTCCACAACTTCTCCTCAAGTGGCAGGAACAGTCTTCTATCCTGGAAAATTTCATAGAGGCTGGAGCAGGCAGGCATTGAGTGAACTGAAGCCCAGTGCCAGGAACACATTTGAGTATTTTGCCCTCCTGTACAGGAGTCTTGAAAAGTTACTATGGAAGGGCTCATTGTACAACCCCCTTCTGCAAGGAACTTGACCAGGGGCTGTCAAGGGCCCTCTGTACAGAACCTGAAATAGTTCATGATCCCCTCCTGAATCATGTCTGCCTCTTGGTGTGCTGGCATGCTGATGGTGGCCAGAGTGAGGAGACCTGCAGCAGGGACTATGGAGGATGAGCCAGAAGTCCCGAAGAATGTAAAGCATGTATTTTTTGCAGCTCTACCAGGAGGAGTCATTAGAGGAAACCTCCCTGTGACACTGAACCCCATATTATTCACAGTAATATTATGATATTATTGGCATAATTATAATTTAGATCTATCTATCTAGAGATAGATAGATAGATAAGATATGTGAGATGTCATTGGAAAGGTTATGATTTACTAAATATGATTATCCTATTTGTATGCATATATCATTTTTGTATCTGAAGTTAGGAATATTGACTATATATCTGTATTACAAATGTAGTTACACCTGGGGAACACCCACTAGGCAAAAGACTCTCAGTCTAGATGGCTGGCTGGGAAGGGCCCATTCAAGTTAATGAGTCATTAAAAGAAAACAATAGGCATTAGAAGAAGCTTATCTCCCACCAGGGAGCCTTCCTGAGAACACTACAGACAGCCTTCGAGTTATGGCTGCTGTGTCACTACAGGGACATGTGACCTAGTGCTGGTCTCCATCTTGGGATATCAGTGTTTTTCCACTGACTGGTGTGTAAACCAAGCTTTGAAACAAAGGGTTCCCACCATATGCAAAAGCTATATAAGGCAGGGGAGTGACATTATTGTGGTTCTTCACTGACTCCCCACCAAAAGAGACTCTTGGAAACACCTAAGGAACACAGACTGAACTAGACGAAGTGCTGGACCCAGGCTAAAGGGATTTTTAGCCTGGTAAAGGAACACTTGGGGTTTTTAAGCTGAAAGCAAGTGCAGCTGTCCCCTTAAGAATTTGCAGCCTGCTTGTATCATCACTTAGGGTGCGAATGTGCTATTCATATCCAGACTCTTTAGTATATTAACCTTAGTTTGTGTGTTTTGTTTATTTGCTAGGTAATCTGTTTTGATCTGTTTGCTATCCCTTATAATCACTTAAAATCTATCTTTTGTCTAAAACCAGTGTGTGGGAGTCATAACTCGGAACAGAAAGTTGTTGCATATCTCTCTCCACATTGAGGGAGGGAGGGAGGAAATTTCATGAGGTTGCACTGTACAGTTCCCTGTACAGCACAAGATGGTATAATTTTGGGTTCACATTCCACAGGGGTGAGTAGCTGGGAAGTTCCTTAGCTGGAGCTTGTGACATTCCAGACCATATTCTGCAAAGAAATACAGTTATGATATGAATATGGCATAACTAAGATATGTCGTATGCAAGAGGGGTCATGTGAGATATCATTGAAAAGTTTATGATCTACTGAATGTATTTATCCAATTTGTATGCATATATCATTTCTGTATCTGAAGCTAGTAATATTGACCATGTATCTGTATTTCAAATATGCTACTTTGGGTGACACCCACAACCAGCCCTTCAGGTACAACAATGAAAAAGTCAAACAGGGCTGATGGCCCATCAGCAAAGACAATAGACTGTGAACAAGCTTAGTTTTCCTGTGGATGCTCCAAACATTCTATGAGTAATGGCTGCTACAGCCCTGCAGAGACATGGGACTGAATCACCTGGTAGTGGACCCCACCTTGGAATGCCAGTGTTTTTTCACTGGAAGACAAAGGGTTCCCGCCATACACAAAATCTATATAAGGCAGGGGAGTGCTTTATTGTGGTTCTCCTCTACCTCCCACCCAAAGAGACACTGGCACACACCTGGAAACAAGAACTGAACTGGGGGAAGAAGAGTTGAGCCCAGGCTGGAAGGGTGTATAGCCTGTGAGTAATAATACCTGAGGTTACAAGCTGCAGACCAGTGCAGCTGGCTTTCAAGAATCTTTGCAATCTGTCTGAAACAACATTTAGGGTGAGAAATTACTATCTGTAGCCAATTTCTTCACTGTATTAAGTTTAGTCTGCGTGTTTAGTTTTATTTGCTTTGTTCTGTTTGCTACCTCTTATAATAACTTAAAATCCACCTTTTCTAGTTAATACACTTGATTTTGTTTATTCTAAAACCCAGTTTGTGCAATTGATAACTGGGAGGGGGGATGGGTAAAAAGCTATGCATACCTTCCTCCACATTGAGGGAGGAGGTGGATTTCATGAGCTTATGCTGTATAAATCCCTGTACAGTGCAAGACAATATACCTTTGGGTCTGCACTCAGGAGGTGGGCACCTGAGTTCTGGGGCAAGTCCCTTAAGCTGAGTCTTCCCAGAGTTGATCTCAGTGTCTCTGTCTTTCTGCATCTGAGTGTGGCCCCGCCTGTGTGTGTGCTAGAGGAGACTTAAGAACCTGGCTCAGCAAGACAGGGTAAAGAGGGTCCAGGCTAGTGGACCAGGTGGGCTCAGTGGTATCCCTGTACATCAGGTGTCATCTTAAGTGGGGTGGGGAGACAACCCATCACAGAGCCTTCCTATGCAGAGCTGATTGCAGCATCTGCCTGTAACTGCAGCTGGGTGTGTATGTGTGCTGTTAAAAGCACAGGGTGTAGCCTGGGAGAGAGCTTGAAAGGCTGGTCACAGACGTACAGTGTAAAGGGAGCACAGGCTGATTGGACAGAGTCTCAGTTGTACCCCACTTCCAGGTGGCACCCTGAGGGAAACCGTCACACTCCCCACCCAATAAAGCTGAGGAGTACCTCAATCCGCAACAGGAATCAGAACCCGAGGCTAATAAATTTCAGTGGACCTCCACTGTCCCCATCACTGTCCTGCTTTGGTGCCGAACTCGTGATTTTAAGATCCAGGGCATTTGGAATGCTATGCACTAACTTTTCCTCCCTGAACAACATGCCATGCATTACTATGTCTCTGTGTATTTGAATTGCAGTGTTGATGCTACTGCACTGTCACTTACCAAACTCCAACTTTCTTCCTTCCATCCAGGCCTCACTCTGCTCCACTCGGAAATGGCCCATGAGTAAGACACAGTTATCAATTTATGCTTTTATTGATTTCTGATTAACTGCTATTATGTATTTGGCTGACACTGTTATAATAGCTTTAATAAAGAGATTATTAATGAACAATCATTGTGTCCATGCATTTGTTGGCCAGCAGTCAGGCAGCAATCGTCCTGGGGCCCTGTGGAAGTGGGGGAAGGGAAGGATGGGATAGAGAGATCTCAATTGGATATGGCACACTTTTAGAAAAAATATTGTTGTCTAAAGTTAGTAACAGCTGTCTTTGGCCCTTAGCAGGTTACACAGTCTCAGAATTTCTTCCCCCCTCCTCCAAACTCTCAGTCCCCTTTCAAATGGGAGCCACACGGAATTGGGGGTGGGGTATCTAAAGGAGGGGGGAGGTTTGTTCCAGGAAAAGGGAGGGAACTGTTTTAGAACACTTTGGTTGCCTGAGAAAAAGTTAGTCAAAGCATTCCCTTCTCCCTTGGAAGGTTACAAAAATTTTATTGTCACCATCCCTGGTGTCTGACCTTTCTCATGCCGCACAAGCTGGGATACACAGGGGTAGGAGATGGATCTGGTCTGGTGGTTGGATAAACACAGTATGGTGTGCCTGTGCAATGAAGAGGTCAGGGGCTTGTGTACTGATCTGAAACTTCAAGGAATAAAACAAAGTTGTGGAATCTCTTTTATTCTCTGTCCATTTCACTGCTGTCAGGCAGGCACAGGGGCCAGACGTTCTGGCATTAGCAGAGGGAGTCTGGGGTGAGCAGGGATTTGTTTGTGGTTTGTTTCTTCCTGTATGCTAGTTGTGAATAATCCAATTTCCAGTCAAATTGCCTTCTGGTCCTGTTGGTATATTTCAGCAAATTTCTGGTGTAGCAGAAACTCCAGCTGGGTCTTGAGGTCACCAGCAGTGAAAATCTGCTTGTTCCTCCTTTAAGGATGACTAAACTCCTCCTTCATCAATGTGTAAAAGGGTGACTATTAGTAGAAACAACTATCTCACATAGATTTCTGGATTGTGCCATAGGACTGGAAAGCCACCTCTCTTTTCCATTTTGGTATCTTGAAAACAGTTGTGTACTCCAAATGTTGGCCAGCTTTTAAAGAAGAAATTGCAAAGTGGTAACATAGTCCATGGAAGGAATAACAATTTCTCCCCATGGAAGGGTCCTCGAGAGCTCATCTAATCCTGTCCCCCACACTAAGTATTATCTAAATAAGGGGTGACCAAACTTTTTGGGCTGAGAGCCACTTCTGGGAATAGAAATTGTATGGTGGGCTATGAATGCTCACAAAATTGTGGTTGGGGTGCACAGGGGGCTGAGGGCTCCAGCTGGGGGATGTGGGCGCTGGGGATGAGGAGTTTGGGGAGTAGGAGGTGCTCCGGGCTGGGATCAAGAGGTTCAGAGGGTGGGAGAGGGATCAGGGCTGGGGCAGGAGATTGGGGCCTGGGGAGAGACTCAGGGGTGCAGGCTCCGAGGGGCGCTTACCTCAAGTGGCTTCCTGAAGCACCGGCATGTCCCTTCTCCAGCTCTTACACAGAGGCGTGGTTAGGTGGCTCGGCACGCTGCTCCATCCGCAGGCACTGCCCCTGCAGCTCCCATTGGAGCACCGGGGGGGGGGTCATTGGAGCAGGGCAATTGGAGTGTGTAGGAGCCGGAGGGCAGCCATGCCACTGCTTCCGGGAGCTGTGTGGTGTGGCCCCCGACCCTGCTCCCTGGCTGGAGCACCGGAGTGCCAGAGCAGGGCAAGCCCCAGACCCCGCTCCCCAGTAGGAGCTCAAGGGCCAGCTTAAAATTGCTCACTGTTGACTCATATTTAGCTAGTGGTCCACTATGACCCCCAGATCCCTTTCCACAGTACTCCTTCCTAGACAGCCATTTCCCATTTTGTATGTGTGCGACTGATTGTTCCTTCCTAAATGGAGTACTTTGCATTTGTCCTTATTTCATCCTATTTACTTCAGACCATTTCTCCAGTTTGCCCAGATCATTTTGAATTTTAATCCTATCCTTCAAAGCACTTGAAACCCCTCCCAGCTTGGTATTGTCCGCAAATTTTACAAGTGTACTCTTTATGCCATCATCTAAACCATTGATGAAGATATTGAACAGAACTGGACTCAGAACTGATCTGTGCAGGACTCCACTCGTTATGCCCTTCCAGCATGACTGTGAACCACTGATAACTACTCTCTGGGAATAGTTTTCCAACCAATTTTTGCACCCACCTTATAGTAGCTCCATCTAGGCTTCATTTCCCTCATTTGTTTATGAGAAGGTCATGCGAGACAGTATTGAAAGCTTTACTAAAGTCACAATATACCAAGTCTACTTCTTCCCCCCATCTGAATGAGTTTGGGGTCCACCTTCTGCTGTGGCCTTTCCACCTGTCCATGAATTGCTATCTCTTCCTTCTGTTGCTGAGCTGGAAGACCCTTTTTCTAGAAGTCCCCAGAAGAGACCTGGACCACACACTACACTGGCACTCTAAGCTCCTTGAAGGGGGAGTCTTCCAAGTGTCCAGGAGAGGAATGATAATCATGCAGAAGTTCCTGAACTCCATCAAGTCCCACATAGGAGTGGTCCCCAAGTGCTATTATTTTACTCTGTCATTTCCACCCTCTTCCCTTGTCAGGGGGAGGGAGAGGAGCGAGTGGCAATAGCCCTGTGGAAGCTTGCAATGCCAGACAGCTACCAGTCAGTCAGGAATCTATTTGGAGTGGGCAAATCTACTGTGGGGGCTGCTGTGATGCAAGTAGCTAAAGCAATCACTGAGCTGCTGCTACCAAAGGTAGTGACTCTGGGAAATGTGAAGGTCATAGTGGATGGCTTTGCTGCAATGGGATTCCCTAACTGTGGTGGGGGGATAGATGGAACCCATATCCCTATCTTGGCACCGGAGCACCAGGGCAGCCAGTACATAAACCGCAAGGAGTACTTTTCCATGGTGCTGCAAGCACTGGTGGATCACAAGGGACGTTTCACCAACATCAACGTGGGATGGCCGGGAAGGGTTCATGACGCTCGAGTCTTCAGGTACACTAATCTGTTTAAATGACTGCAGCAAGAGATTTACTTTCCAGACCAGAAAATAACAGTTGGGGATGTTGAAATGCCTATAGTTATCCTTGGGGATCCAGCCTACCCCTTAATGCCGTGGCTCATGGAGCCATACACAGGCAACCCAGACAGTAGTCAGGAGCTGTTCAACTACAGGCGGAGCAAGTGCAGAATGGTGGTAGAATGTGCATTTGGACATTTAAAGGGACACTGGCGCACGTTACTGACTCGCTCAGATCTCAGCCAAACCAATATACTCATTGTTATTGCTGCTTGATGTGTGCTCCACAATCTCTGTGAGAGTAAGGAGGAGACGTTTATGGCGGGGTGGGAGGCTGAGGCAAATCACCTGGCCGCTAATTACATGCAGCCAGTCACCAGGACGATTAGAAGAGCACACCAGGGCGATTAGAAGAGCCCTAAGGATTAATCTGCTGGTCTGTATAAATATATCTTTCTTATAAATTTGAGTATTTGATGTAATAGGCTTATAGATTTAGATTAAGAATAAGTTTGGCTGTAATGCAAGAGACCTACAGGCCAAAACCCTGTATGCTAAGCTAATGCAAAGTTAACACATTTTGGGACACTTACCCAGAAATCAGTAAAATTAGACAAAACACCCATGCAGATGTCTAGAGACCTTTGCCTGAACCAATAACAATAAAGGGTAGAAAAAGGGGATTTTTGCCCACAAATCTAACAAGTACAGCACAAATGTGTACAGATCTGTCATCCATATGCACATACATATTAGCCTATAGGGTAAGTGTACCCTAACATTTCCGTGGGGGAAGAATGAAATTTGGGCATAAGAGGAAGGATTTTCGACTAATGCCCTATAAAAAGGTGAGGCAGCTCACCATTAGGCAGGCAGTCTACCCACCTATCTACTCCTGTCTACTTTTCATTGCCTCCACCTTCAACAACATATTGATGCAACCCATCTACGATGGCTAACAGGCCATATTTTTTTTCTTTTCACGACTGTAAGTCTAAAAGTGACTTAATTTCCCTAAGCTTATATTTTATTTTAGTTAAGGCATACAGAGTTAAGTTAGAGAGCAAACAGCTCTGCATTAGCTTCCTCTGCCAGAGGTGTAAAAAAGGAAATTGCCACAGGCATGGTCCGTATCTTCCAACACCAGGTTATTAAAACAGAGTGTGAGTATTACAGCTTATAATATTGCATCTTATAATATTGTATTATCATCTGTATCTCTCAAATAACAGTAATACAATTGTAACTCTGTAATTCTAACTGTTTTACCATTTGCTTACTATTTCATAGATTTTCACAAAAGGTCTTTATGACTATATCTGTCTCAGTATAAGCTTCCTGTCATACCCCCGAAGTTCCTTTTATAAACTCTGTGAAGCCTGTTTCAAGACTAACTTTATCTTCTGATCAAACAAATTGGTAAGCCAAAACCCATAGTAATTAAAATCCATAATTATTATTAAAATAATTTATTAATAAAAATAATTGAAAGCAATGAAATTAAGTGTATAAATTAAATCAACACTACTAACACACCCCAAATCAGACTACACCAGGAAGCTCTGCGCATCAGAGAAGCTTTGAAAATCAGTTTCAAGACTGGCCAGGCTACGGTGTGACAATTCTGTTTGTTTCTCCTTGATGAAAACCCACCCCCTTGATTGACTCATTCCCTGTAAGCAACCCACCCTCCCCCTTCTATCACAGCTTGCTTTCTAAGGAAATAAAGTCACTATCATTTAAAAATCATGTATTCTTTATTAACTGATTATAAAAAGAGGGAGAGAACTGACAAGGTAGCCCGGGTGGGGTTTGGGAGGAGGATAGGAGGGAGGGAAAAGGCCACTTCAGAAGTTCAAAATAATGACAGCCTTTTGCTTGGGCTGTCCACTGGGGTGGAGTGGGCGGGTGCACGGAGCCTCCCCCACCCCCGCGTTCTTACATATCTGGGTGAGGAGGCTATGGAACTTGGGGAGGTGGGAGGGTGGTTATACAGGGACTGCAGTGGCACTCTGTGATCCTGCTGCCATTCCTGAAGCTCCACCAGATGCCAGAGCATGCAAGTTTGATCACACAGCAGCCCCAGTGTTGCATTCCACCAACTCTGATCTTCCTGCCGACACCTCTGATCTTCCTGCCGCCACCTCTCATCTCAAGCGTCCCTCCTCTCTTCACGTTCCTCCCTCCTGTCCTCACATTGGTCCCTCCTGTCCTCACGTTCACTGGCATCTTTCCTGTACTTTGATACTGCGTCCTTCCACTCATTCAGATGAGCTCTTTCATTGAGGGTCAATTCCATGATTTCAGAGAACATTTCATCTCGCGTCCTTTTTTTCCACCGCCTCATCTGAGATAGCCTTCGGGACGGAGGAGGGAGGCTTGACAAATTTGCAGCTGCGGGAGGGAGGGAAAAAAAGGGAAAGAAGTATTTTAAAAGATACATTTTACAGAACAATGCTTATACTTTTTCACGGTGAACAACACTATTCACATTACAAAGCACATGTGATTTCAGTACAAGGTCGCATTTTGAATCTTAATATTGTGTGCCTGCGGCTTTGGTGTTAGAGATCACAGATGCAGGGCCGGGCAACAGAATTCGGCTTGCATGTGGCAATGGTAAGCCATCGTCTTTCAGCTTCTGCAGCCTTCATAAAACCAGCGCCCTCCTTTCCCACATACCAAGCAAAGCCTGTTGAGTGCTGCAGCTTTCCTGTTAACGTGCAGCAGCAGAAACCAAACTAACCCCCTGTAGACGGGCCGGACTCACCCCTGTGGCGCCTCCTGCTGGTGACTCCGGGAATTAGCTCTGTCCAGCGCTGGAGCGCCCTCTGCAGGCCGGTGATCCTCCTGTCTTCAGGCCCCCGTGTCCCTCCCTGGACCCAGTGCCCTTTTACATGGGGTGCTGCCCCTAGCAGTAACCCCTTTTCTCTCAGGGTTTCCCCTCTCCTCAGGGAACCCTCACCCTCTATCCCCACCTTGCCTCAGTATTGGCTACTGCCAGTCATTGTCTAGCCCCACACTCTGGGGCAGACTGCAGTATCAGCCTACTCATCACAGGCAAGGAGGGTTTGGACCTGCTGCTTTGGCCTACCCCTGGGCTGCCCTCTGCAACCCCCAGTACCTTTTAGCCCTTCGCTAGGCCGCAGCCTGGGGCTTTCCAGGCTGGAGCTCCCCAGCTCCTCAGCTTGTCCCCAGCCCTGCTTCACTCAGGTATCCACTCTCTAGCTCCCTGCAGCTAGGCCCTTCTCTATCTGAAGGCAGAGAGAGACTGTCTTGGCTTCTAGCTTCCCTGGCCTTCTTATAAGGCCCTTGGCTCAGTTTGGGGTGTGGCCCCAGCTGCAGCCACTTCCCCACTCAGTCCAGCCTTGAGAGCAGCCGCTCTCAAGCCCTGCCAGGCCATTTTTTAAACCCCTCAGGGCAGGAGCAGGGTCCACCCTGCTACACCCCCCCCATCCAATTCTCTGGGATGATCGCTTTACCCCTCCACCCACCACGTGTCTGGTATCAGGGAAGATCCCTGCTAGCCAAACGTGAAAAGCTCAGCGCCAATCTTCCCCCCCACCTCCTGCTTGGCTAACTGCAGGGAAGGATTTATTTTCAGCCACAGGCAAACAGCCCAGTAGGAACGGCCACCTCTGTCCCCTTAATTAAATTCCTGTATTTCAACCAGGTTACCATGAACGATATCACTCTGCTGAGGATAACACAGCGAGATAAAGAACGGATGTTGCTTGAATGCCAGCAAACACCGAGACCATACGCTGACAGGCTTTGTCATGCAATGATACCAGATTACTTGCTACTAGCATGGCGTGGTCAAGTGTCCTACCATGGAGGATGGAATAAGGCTTCACTGCCCAGAAACCTTCTGGAAAGGCTTTTACAGTACCTCCAGAAGAGCTTCATGGAGATGTCCCTGGAGGATTTCCGCTCCATCTCCAGACACAATAACAGAATTTTCCAGTAGCTGTACTGGCCGCAAATGCATCCCAAGTCCTAGGGGCAAATTAATCACTAAAAAACGCTTGCTTTTAAACCATGTTTTAAATTTACAAAGGTACACTCACCAGAGGTCCCTTCCATGGCTTCATGGTCTGGGATACTGCCTTGGGAGGGTTGGGAGGGTACTTCATTCAGGCTGAGAAAAAGCTCCTGGCTGTTGGGGAGAACGGAGTGCTGTGTGCCCTCCTCAAGCTTGTCCTCCTCTTCCTCCTTATCTTCCCAGTCCGCAGAATCCTCAGGCATGGCTGAGATTACCGCCTCCTCGGAATCCACGGTCAGGGGTAGGGTAGTGGTGGTTTTCTGGTAGGCTTGTCTGAGCACCTTAACTTTCACACGGCACTGTACTAAGTCCCTATTGTGGCCTCTCTCTCTCTCCATCATGCCCTTGGAGATTTTTTCAAATGTTCTGGCATTTCGTCTTTTGGAACGAAGTTCTGCTAGCATGGAATCCTCTCCCCATATAGCGATCAGATCCAGTACTTCCTGTACAGTCCATGCTGGTGTTCTTTTTCAATTCTCGGACTGCATGGTTACCTGTGCTGATGAGCTCTGCGTGGTCACCTGTGCTCTCCACGCTGGGCAAACAGGAAATGAAATTCAAAAGTTCAGGGGCTTTTCCTGTCTACCTGTCCAGTGCATCCAAGTTCAGATTGCTGTCCAGAGCAGTCACAATGGTCCACTGTGGGATAGCTCCTGGAGGCCAATACCATTGAATTGCGGCCACACTAACCCTAATTTGAAATGGCAATACTGATTTCAGCTCTACTCCCCTCATCAGGGAGGAGTACAGATATCGATATTAAGAGCCCTTTATATCGAAGTAAAGGGCTTCGTTGTGTGGACAGATGCAGGGTTAATTCAGTTTAACGCTGCTAAATTCTAGATAAACTTGTACTGTAGACCAGGCCTGAGACACAATTCCAATAAGAACCCAGGCAAAGTCAGTATCTGCTACTGTCCTGTGATTAAATGGACACTCCTTCCCCCCATCACCAAAAAAACCCACCAACTTTGACTAATTTCAAATTTAGCGGGGATTAGTGCTGCATAATTTCCACTAAGTGTGGTTAGCACCACTGATATTAATCTGTTATAAAAAATGAGTGCATATTCCTTACCCGCAAAGCAAATGTTGATAAGATCTTTAAGAGACTGAGTGCTCTGCATAGCAAAGGTTTGTAAACAGATGTTAATTGTGTTGACAAAAACTTTGCACAAGGATCGTGTTAAACTTGTCTGTCACCTTCCACTGCATGAATACAACCCTAAGGTGATAACTCAATGAAGATGCCCTGCTATAATTGTCTTTCATATGTGAATTGTCACAGGAACAAACAGCTAATAACCTTCAGCTACATCAGGGGTTCCCAAACTTCGTTCACGGATTGTTCAGGGTAAGCCCCTGGCTGGCCATGAGACACTTTGTTTACCCGAGTGTCCGCAAGTACGGCTGCTCACAGCTCCCAGTTGCCGTGGTTCACCGTTCCCGACCAATGGGAGCTGCAGGAAGCAGTGGCCCGGCCCGTGCCGCTTTCTGCAGTTCCCATTGGCCGGGAACAGCAAATCGCAGCCACTTGGAACTGTGACTAGCCATACCTGTGGACGCTCATGTAAACAAAGCATCTTGCAGCCTGCCAGGGGCTTACCCCAAACAAGCCGTGAACTAAGTTTGGGAACCCCTGAACTCCAGGGAAATAAAACTCTCACAAACCCTCATAAGTATATTTCAGTACTCCGTCCTGTACTTTTCCAGGTTTGCAGGATGTGAAGGTATCTTTTGTCACAGGCAGATGTCATCCTCTGCTGCCCTGGTGTGCCAAGATGTTTTCACATATGGCATCCCCGATTTCCCTTTCCTGCTGGAAACCATGACCAGTGTGCATGAGTGGGACCTGGCTGCCTATACAGAGTTTGTCCTAAGCTTACTCAGGAAAGACGCACTACTCTTTTACTCTCACAACTATGTAGTGCACAGCAGATGCCAATTACACAAATGGTGTTTGCCACATTGACAGCCAGATGGGTGACTAGGAAGCACCAAAGGGCTTTCCTACCAAACATGCACTACAGGAACATTCTGCAGCTTTTTAGCTTGTAACTGAATTTCCTTTTTCTGGGGTCACTGATGTCAGGATACAATTTAATGACCCTAGATAGGAGCAGGCACGTGGGGTCCCCCAAAATAACATTTTGACTGACTTAGCAGAACCATATCACTTCTGTGAAATAAAGTCCCTTCTTCCCCCTTCAAGTACATTCTTGATCCCATCAGCACCATGATTTCATGAGTCTTTACAGAGTTTCCCATCTTTGTATTTATGAATCTGCCTCTGTGATTCAATAAGCCTTGCAGAATGACTGAATAGTAACCTTTTATGTTCACATACTCAGTTGCTTCCTTCTACTACTTTGTTTTGGGCAAATTATTGGGATATGGGTGCCATCGATGGCCCCTGCATACATAAGAACATAAGAATGGCCATATTGGGTCAGACCAAAGGTCCATCTAGCCCAGTATCCTGTCTTCTGACAGTGGCCAATGCCAGGTGCCCCAGAGGGAATGAACAGAACAGTAAACATCAAGTGATCCATCCTCTGTTGCTAATTGCCAGCCTCTGGCAAACAGAGGCTAGGGACACCATCCTGGCTAATAGCCATTGATGGACCTATCCTCCATGAACTTATATAATTCTTTTTTGAACCCTGTTATAGTCTTGGCCTTCACAACATCCCCTGGCAAAGAGTTCCACAGACTGAGTGTGAGTTGTATGAAGAAATACTTCCTTTTGTGTGTTTTAATTCTGCTGCCTATTCATTTCATTTGGGACCCCTAGTTCTTGTTTTATGAGAAGGAGTAAATAACACTTCCTTATTTACTTTCTCCACACCAGTCATGATTTTAGAAACCTCAATCATATCCCCCCTTAGTTGTCTATTTTCCAAGCTGAAAAGTCCCAGTCTTATTAATCTCTCCACACCCTTTATCATTTTTGTTGTCCTTTTCTGAACCTTTTCCAATTCCACTATATCTTTTTTGAGATGGGGCGACCACATCTGCACACAGTATTCAAAATGTGGGTGTGCCATGGATTTATAGAGAGGTAATATGATAGTTCAGAAACAGCTATTATTTCTGGAACTTTTTTTCTGGCAGCCACCTGTGGGTAGATCAGTATTAATTGCCTCACAAATCTGCATAATCTCAACCCTGAAAATAGACTTTCCAACCTCAAAGTTGTTTGCGATGGACCTATAGCTGTCTGGTGTTCCTAGCTTCCACGGGGCAACAGCCACTCACTTCTGCATCTGTATGGCTGCCCTGAATCTAGTGTTCTGGTGCCAGAGGCCTAAACTATCTTCTCAAGCTTTCCTCACTCTAAATCTTTCCTATTCAGAGGACCTTCTCTGTCCCAGCTCACTGTTTTGCTGGGTGAATAATGGATTTTCTGTTTGCATACAAGTCTTAATTTTTTTTTTAAATTGCATTTCAGTTTGAACCAAAACCAATCTTTTTTTAAACAAAGTAAGCAAATCAAAAAGTCTAAGAATTTTCAGGTTGGGTCACAACAGAAGAAGGACAAGGAGAACTAGTGACGGAGCCTCTTTGATGAGCTTTAGCCCAGTCTAGGGGAGGATGCAGGCTATGTCTACACTACAGACCTTACAGCGGGCAAGATCTCCCATGCAGCAACTCTATGCTGAAGGGAGAGAGCTCTCCTGTCAGCATAATTAAACCATCCCCAATGAGCAGCAGTAGCTACATCGGTGGGACAGAGTCTCCTGCCAATGCTGGCACACCAGAGTCCACACCAATGCTGTTGTCGGTGAAACTTTTGTCAGCCATAGATGTATTTTTTCACACTCCTGACCCACAAAAGTTTTACTGACAAAAGTGCTAGTATAGACATAGCTGTAGTAATACACTGCTGGTATAGGCCAAGCATGAATTACTACACCCTGGCAACAAGGAAGAAGCAAGTTAGAAATTGTGACTCAGAGGTGTAAAGTAAAAATCTAGCCCACACAAAATGTTATTTTATCTGTAAATTTGGGAGTACATTTGTAAAATCCCATTTTCCCTGGATATCAGAAAACCAACACATTATGAAAATCAATCCAATGTGCAAAATCATGAGTATAATTGTTTCCCTATAGTGATTTATTCTAGTACAAAACTGCAAAAACTTTACCACAGTCTCTACTTTATAAATGTCAACTAGACAAAACATTGTTCTTGTGTTTTATTGCCTAATATATAAAAGTATTGATACAAAATTTGGGGGGGAGACAAAAAGATGTTATACTTAACAGTTGAATACTCAACTTTTCAATCCTACTTTACTTTGAGAATCTATTTACATTTTGCATAAACAATCCATTTTAAAGCTGCATTATCCTCTCACTTGCAACTGATTAGAATTTTCAGTCACCCTCAGGAATGTGTTAAGTTATGTAAATGTAATGCATTCATATAGTCAGTGAAGCGTGATACCTATTCAATGTCTCCAATATGCTTGCATCCACCCGTGGACAAAGGAGTGTTACCTGAAATGACCTTAAATATAATATCTGGTTTCTATGTATATGTATCACATGATGTCTCCCTGTGTCATTTCATAAATAGAATATATAATTCTATTCCATATAGGTGCTTATACTCTACTATCACTCTAGTATCAGATTGCCTTCCAATAGTGCATTAAGCAATGTATCTATATAGCTGTCATGTGTTCTCTCATATCCACCAGAAGGGGACAATTGTGTGCAATGGAATGTTTTGTTTTGGTAGTGTATTAGGTCATTTTTCTGTTGTTGGGGTGTTTGGGGGTTGTTGTTTTTTTGTTGGTTTTTTTGAGAGGGGGTATTTTTAAATATACACATTCTATGTGTTTAGGAGAGGCCCTGTAATACAGTGAGGAATGTCCAGCACTGGGACTAAGGAGAACTGGGTTCAGTCACTTCACCCTCTCTCTGCCTCTATCAAGCCGGTGGGGCTCTTCAGCTGTGGCAGGAAGTCAACCTAGCAGAAGGAAAACTCTGATTTCAGACTGAGAATGTTAAGTGTGGCCAGCTGGTTTGTAAAAGTAGTGCGGAGGTACGGATGTGCACCACTGACCCTGGCTAATGGGGCAAGGTGGGAACAAGTATTAATGATGTGTTTCTATGTGTTACTCTTTGAGAAGTGAAAGAAATGTACCTTGCATATTGAATGGCAGGTGATGATGTTTGTGATGGCCCATAATTCCTGTGGGAATTCATTCCACCATCTTAGAGTAGCCCCCAAGAAAGTTTTGTCTCCTGCACAGATGAGCTTTACCTAATTGTCTACCACAGTCTTCATCCTGAAGCTTTAGTCAGTCTTTTAGGCCAGGTCTACACTACAGCTGCTGTTCAATCGAAGCTACGCAATTTGAGTTGTGTTAGTAGCGTAACTCAAGTCAACATAGTTTAGATCTACTTACCGCGGGGTCCACACTATTCTATAGCAATGGGAGATGCTCTCCTTCTGACATTGCTTCCACCTCTCATTGAGGTGGAGTACAGAAATCGATGGGAGAGTGCTCTCCCATCAATTGAGAATGTCTTCAATAGACCCGCTATCGATGCCACTGCATTGATTTCAGCTGTGCTGATTTAGCTCCATTCTGAAGACAAGCCCTTAGATACCCTAAACTCAGGCCCTGGAGCACCTTGAAGATAAGGACTGAAATCTATATCTCATTTAAAGCACATATCAAGTTATCCATGAACACTAGGGGTTTTCACCTTTTTCAGATATTCTTTTAAATATTCAATTGCCTTTGCACAAATTTTTCACTTCATGTTCTTTTTCAATTACAATTGTTTTCCAGCATATTCCAGTACACTTCCAAGAATGTATCCTTTTTCCATCAAAGGCCATTCCACAGTTATAATAATAGGATTATATGAGAATATAAGATATATGTGTATTATAATGGGAGCTGATAGTGACTTCTATATTTAGGTTTCCTAAAACTTCCATTATAAAAGATCCTTGCATCTTTTTTTTTGAGACCCTCCAACTCATCTATTGTTTGCAACTGCCCTTTGAAATTTGGCAGGGAGAAAGTCTTTAGGGTAGAGAAGTACATGATATTAGCCCCATGTAATTCCCTTCTCTAGTTTGCATATGCAGGAAACTTGGGTAGGATGCCAAAACAGTAACCGAACATGAGCATTCTCATCCGAGATTCAACCCAGCATTAGCAACATATACTGTACTTAGAGTGCCAAGGAGCTATTCTTGGAACCCTAAAGGGGAGGATGGGGAGGGAGTGCTGGGCCAGACTCATGCCCCACATCCAGTACATAGATCCAGCAGTTCATTTCCATTTCTGGAGCATAACATGAGGATGCTCTCGGTGGGAGAATAACTGACACTGATTCACTGGGCTGGACTTTCCCCAACTGCCTGTTGGACTCAGCACATAATACCAGAAGTTCATTCTCCATAATTCTGGAAAAACAGTTTTCTCCTGCTGTCATCCACTGTAATTATCCCTGTAAGTCATATAGTAGAAGCTTGTGATGAAGGTTCATGATTCAAGCTCTGTTGATGATACTTGATGGAAGGGGTAGTTACAGTTTTATATAACAGAAATTTGTTTTTGCCTTTTCCTATAAAAAATCACTGTAGGAAATCACATTTTTTAAAAGGAATTTCAAATAAATGTATTTAGGTTGCATAGTCAAATACTCAGAAGTTTGGAAATGCAAAATTTAAGACTACCTATGGCGCTTTCTGTGTGTGTTTACACCCGGGTCCTGAGCCAGACTTGGCCCTTTAGAAAATAACACTGTACAAGTACTAAGCAATCAAACATTCACCTTAACTTCACTCATACATCAGTTTACATCTGAAATTAAAACATGTAGGTTTTTGGTTTTGTTTGTTTTTTAAAAAAAGAATAGGTAACAGAAAAAAACCTGGAAGGGGTTATTTGTTCAGCTGAAAGACAGAAACAAGCATGAATGTTAGAGTATAAGGAATCTGCTGATCAGTAATAATCTTAGGAGTTCTGCACTAAGAATATGCAGATCTGGGCAAAAAAAAAAGGCTGAAACTCTTTTCTGGCAAAACTGGCAATACCGAACTATTTCATGAATTTGTTTTGTCTTCACAAATCGTGTCAGAAAAAAAAACAAAAAACCCCACAATTCTGAAAAAAATTTAACTTTTCATTTCAACTATTTTGAAATGAAACATTTTGATCTTTTAGTTTGAAATGACTTTTTTTAAACATAACAAATCAGATAAGAGTTGAAGAACTAGGTACTCAGTGAGCAGGCAGTATGTATACATGTGGCTTAAAGAGGATTGGGGATAACAGAGAAGGGAAAAGTAGTTGATTGAGGAGAAATGACCAGATGTGTCTTTTCACTAGGTCAATTTTCTGATTTTTTGAGTGAGCTACTGAGTGAACAATAGAGAGTTTACAAGTTGGGATGCGTCTATTTCTATAGGTTCTCCAGCAAGACAAATGGTTATCTTCAGTTATTTTTCCTGATACATTATTCATTTTTATCATCAATTTTATTTAATTCAGGTGAGTAATTACTCTGCTGTTTTGTATGATCATCCACCATTATATATTCTCTCAGGCCCTTATTATACTTCTACTGTTCTGAAATTTGTTTGCCAAAGTAGGTTCCAGAGTCTTGGTTATAGCATGCCTATTTATATGCATAATTGTATGCTAAACTGTAATGTTTCTTGATTGCTGTTATCAACCCATTCAATCAAGAAATATCATAGCTTAACACAGCAGTTTGCATAAAGACTAGGAGGAAAATCACCGTGGAAACTTCAGTCCAGTAAACAAAACTCTGATGCATAGTGTATATTTCCAGAATAGAGAGAGAAGGTGCAACTCTTCACCCTCAGATAAGACTCAAAATTGGTAGTAGATGTCACCATTCAAAACTCCAGAGTATAGCAAAAATGTTTTCACTGTAGCATTTCACCTACATTTTCCTAAAATTGTTGTCATTTATCATTTTTTGACAATCTAATTTTTGAAGGGATAGTATATAAATGCTGATGATACAGGGGTAGATACCATGCTGCTTTATTTTCTTCATTGTTGGATTTCAGAACTCTTCATTATTATTTCCCCTAATTGTACCTTCATATTGCTTTCTTTCAAACTTCTATCTAACTTACTGCTGTTCTTATATGCTTTGTTATTGCAGAATTTATAAGCTGTTCCCCTTTAAATGGTTCCAGTAACTGGACTGTGTGTACTGTTGCACTCATCAAAAAAAGCTCCCAGAAATTTATTTTCTTTTCCTCAAGAAACCTGACCACCTCATTTATAGCTCTGGTGTTAGAAAAAAATATCCTGATACATTGAAATTAAATCAAGGTATGCACCTATTTAGTGTTTTACTTACTGCAGCCAATTAAATATTTTAATCACTATAATTGCAAAGACAAGTGCTTGCTATTGACATCTTTTTTACAAGAATAAAATAATTAAACAAAAAGTCAATGACACCTGCTTATATTAGATAAATGAAGGAACTATTTGAGGAAAGTTGGAGCAAACGGATGAAGTGATAAAAGTAATTGACACAACTTTTATAATATTATGGGCTAAATCTCATTGAACCTGGAGGGATGGGGGAGGGGATAATGACCACCACCCTACTATTAAGATAGCTGTAAGAAAGAGTTACACTCCTTTATGAAACAAAAGCAGCCTCCATCCCAACACAGGCACATGTCACTGCCCAAATGCACTGTGAGACCACTCAGGAATTTGAACATTGTAGGAGAGGGACTAGGATGGGTATTCTTTGGTACAGGTGTGTGTGAAAGAGAGATGGGGAGAAGCATAGGTGTAGTTTGACTTCTATATTTTGAGGGGGCGGCAGCTCCAGAAAGGCTAGACCAGAGGTAGGCAACCTATGGTATGAGTGCTGAAGGCGGCATGCAAGCTGATTTTCAGTGGCATTCACACTGCCTGGGTCCTGGCCACCAGTCCAGCGGGCTCTGCATTTTATTTAATTTTAAATGAAGCTTCTTAAACATTTTAAAAATCTTATTTATTTTACATACAGACAATGAGTGAGACACCATGCACAGAGGGCACTCCACAGCTGACAAGAGCTAATTCCAAGAGCAACCAGCAGGAGGTGCTAATGGTGGTGTGTCGAGACCCAGTTATAGTCTCTGTGTGTATATTTGTTATTGTGTATAAAATGTAAAGTATATTAAGATTCCTGTGAGCATCCTGCATATGATTGATCATGTGTAGAACATAATCACTTAAGGCATTCCAACTGTATCACATTACAGCCTTGAGAACTTTAGCTTGTATACATGTGCAACGGGATTTTTTTTTTTATGTTTTAAGTTAGGTTTTGATTAATTGTATTAGGAAAGATTGGTTACACTAAATAAAGGAAACACTTTGCTTTGGAAAAGTACCGTGTGAGTGTCAATCCTTTGAGTGTCCTCTCAGCGGTGAACAGATCTAGTCTGTTCTGGGCAGTTTCCTGAAAGGCATAGGGAGATCTCTGGCAATTTCACTAGCGGGGAGTCCCCTCTTTTCACCCTGCAGGAACAGATTAATAGGTTAGCATCTGAAGCAATCAATAGGAGGGCTACTTTGGAATCCCTGAATCTGTTCTTGGGGCAACAGAGTGGCAACGTCCAAACTGTGACCATAGGGAGAAGCAGGAGAAACACAGAAAAGCAGACACAGAAAAGGAGCAAAAAAAGACAAACAACAGCCTGAGCAATTATTGAGAGTGTGGCCTTGAGAAAAATCGTAGTGTGAGAAAGTTGAATGCTGCCTAAAAGGGGCTTGGAGCTATAAGCAAACAAGCTATCTCCTGTTGTTTGATTCCTTCTGGAACAGGAATCTGCACATTCTTTGTAAATAAACAAGGTTGTATTAAAGAGACCTGGATCCACCATCAATTTCCTCTCCTAACTGAAACAACCTGCAGGCCCTTAAACATTGGCTAACTTTTCTGGTCAAAAGGGATAACAACATAACACATCAATGAATAACTGATACTGCTACCACTCTGCTGTGTTCTCTTATAGCGTATATTTGGGATTCTCTCTTTCAATATTTTAGTAAGAAAATAACCTGTATTGGCAGTAATTCTACTTATCTTCAATAAATGTTAACAACTGAACTTAGGAATATTGGCCTGAACTCACTGTTCTTTGTTTCAGTCAGGGATGCAAAAGTAAAAGTGTTCCACTTTTTCTTTTCCTTGGTTCATCAAGAGCTTTTTTGTTTTCATTCTCTGTTCCCTTCCAATAACATGAATAATTCTAATATGAACTCCAGAGTTCTCATATTCAGACATTAAAGGGACAAAATTTGAGAAAAGTGGTAGTTGGATTTTAATTTTTATTAAAGAAAACAGAAAAAAATGTTTAATTATGTCTTGTGACAGTATGAGAAATCTGAATTTGGAACCAGGGAAACAAAAGATGACTTTAAAATAGTCTAGTGTCAAGGTTATTTCTTAACATGCACAGATCACACTGATTACATGTTAAATTTTCCTTCACTAAGCCCTGAGCAAGACACCAGCAAAAATAGTTGGTTAGTTGGGTTTTTCAATAGACCAGTAAAGAAGGTCAAAAAGCAGAAGCCTACTGGGAAAAGACTATGCTTGGCAGATTTATATGCATCATTGCTTGGTTTCTGAACATTGCCTGAGGAAGGTAACAAGGGTTATGGATGGCGGTTATTACTGGAGATGCATTACAACTAAGATCCAAGGCTTATTGTGTCATCAATTTTTAAACAGAACTGGCCATTGAAATTAGTGGGGAGTTCTGATTAAAAATTGATTGCGCACTAGGCCCCCAGGGAAATAGACATCCCTTGTAGATACCTTTTCAGTAGAAACAACTGTAATCCACTGATTTGGAAAAAAAAAGGCCCTCTTTCTTTAATTTCACAATGTAAAGCACCATTTGTCCTGAGCTGCAGTAGCTATGTCACATTCCAGGAATATAAAATGTAATACAGTACCATATATTATATAAAATATGTGGGGGAACTAATTGACACTTTAGTTCATAGTGCCCTGGTTTAGTGCTACCTCACTAATGCACATCACTATATTGTTAGTGCTGACTTCCTAAAATTCCCATATTTTCTCTGACATGATCCCTTCTGTGCTGGAAAACCTGAACACCAGAATGTTCCCATATTAAAATACCCTCCTACCAAAATGTTCTATGTCCAAAGAATCAGGTTTAAAGCTATCAGTGAAACTAATACAGTATATAATGTTGAAGATGCTCTCTACTTCAGTTAACTGATGTAAGTAATGCTCTAATGTGCATTTAATACATGCTAAAAAAAACACTTTTCAACAGCTCACTTATTTAAATATTTGCAACAAATTTAATGCCACAACTAGCACCTTCAGAAATATCATCTTCTAGGTCGGGGGTCTCATACTTCATTGCACTAAGACCCCCTTCTCACAACAAAAATTACTCTATGACCCCAGAAGGGAGGACCGAATCTTGAGCTCCACTGCCCCAGGTGGGGGTGGGAGCAAAACTGAAGCCCAAGGGTTTCAGCCCCAGGCAGTTAGCCTATAACCTGAGTCCCATCACACACAGATGAAGGTTTCGGATTCAGCCCCAGGCGGTGGGGCTCAGGATCCAAGCTCAGGACCCAGCAAGTCTAAGCTAGCCCTGGTGACCCCATTAAAATGGGGAAGTGACCCACTTTGGGGTCCCGACCCACAGTTTGAGAACCGCTGTTCTTGGTTGTTCAAATCTTTGTGCTTCTCCGCTATAAGTCCCACTTCTGTTTGTCTAGAGTGTCCCTACTCATAGAAGTGAGGCCTCAGGGGGATTGTTCTGAGTGGAGTTTGCCACCACATGGAACAAAGTGTCGAGCCTGTACTCAAATTCCATGCATTTCAGGAGATCAGTGGGAAACCAGGAATATTTTTGTGGGTGCTATATGCTTTTTCTGTAGCAACTCAGCATCCCAGACAATTTCCGCCCCCCTGGCTTGTCCTCTTACAGTGCACAATCCTTTGGAGACTCACTGTTGCTATGGTTTCTGCAGCTTTCACCTACCTTGGGTAACACACTGTGGAAGAGGCCTGGTGAAAAATTAATATAACCTGGGGCTGTTTTATCTCCCCACCTTGATCTCTGCAGGGCAGATTTCCTCTTGCACTCCCTTTTTGTTGCATGGATCCCCAGAACCATGCGGTGGTCATGTCCCCCTAGGCGCTGCCTGAACCTACACGTGCCACACCCCCATAACTCCCCTTGGCCACAGTTCCAGCCAATGGGATCTGCAAAGTCAGTGCTGGAAGCAGGGGCAGCTCATGGAGCTTCTCTGATCACCCCTGTGCCTAGAAGCCTCAGGGACATGCCAGTTGCTCCCAGGAGCTGTGTGGAGCCAGGGCAGGCAAAGAGCCTGCCTTAGCCCCGCTGTGCCATCACCCAGACTTTTAATGACCCAGTCAGAAGTGGTGACTGGAGCCACCTGGGTCCTTTTTCGACTGGGCATTCCGGTCAAAAACAAGACACCTGGCAACCCTATATTTGCCACTTTTGCAGAGCAGCAAAAAATGTTGGTATTTAGTTGAAACAAAACAAAATTTTGTCATCCTTTCTATAGTGCAAAAGCTGTCACAGTGCAGTATTTCTATTGCAATGAGACAGGAAAAGTATTTTCATGGAGTCTCATTTAGGGTTTGATGCAAAGTCCATGGAAGGTAACAGAATGATTCTTACAATGTATCTGCACTGCAGCTTTAAGCATGCTGCCAGCCCGTGTAGACAGAAACATGCTAGCTCTGTGAGCTTTAGTGAGCTAAAATATCAGTGAGGACATTGCCGTGTGGGAGGCAGCTCGGTCTAGCCAACTGAGTTCAGACCCAGAGGGTTAGGAAAGCTTGGACTCAGGCAACTAGCCCAAGCTCTTGCCCATGCACACTGCTATTTTTAATGCACCAGTTCAAGCAGAGTTGTAGCAAGTCTGTTCACCTGGGCAGTGAGGCATGCTACCAGCTGCATTGTAGACATACCTGTACTGACTTCCCAGGCCCAAAACTACTGAAAACAGCTTTTTTCTTTTTGTGTGAGAAAATTTGTGAGTTTTTCTCATTCCCCTTGACATATTTGACTAGAATTAACCCTACTTTGCTTTTTTGTTGCCCTTGTCTTGTCCCCTTGAGCCTTGACTCTGAATTTTCTCCATTTCCAACACAGGTTTGCTTTTATCCACAGCAATTTGAGCAGCCCCTTGTGCATCCACATTGAGTGATTTGTATTTCTTACATTCTTTTCTGAGAGGAATTGTAGATAGCTCTGCCTTAATCATAGTCTCTTTGAGGATTTGCCAGAATGCTTCCAAACTGGTATATTATAATACATTGCACCTTGTACACTGGCTTTCTTAATTCACCAGAATTTCATTTTCTGAAATCTAAAGTCCTTATATAGCTGCATTATATGATCCTATTCATTATTATGATGAATAAAAGTATCTCACGGTCATTGCATCCAAGCTTCCCTCTGACTCCCAGTCATTTCCTCCCTGTCAGTAAGAAGTGTCTCTTCTTATGGTCTTTGCTCTCTGGAACATAATATTCTCCTCTGTGTAATTTAGTAACCTTTTTAAATGTGTGTTACCCCGCATATAACTGGATAAATAACATTCCCCATGGACCTGATCCTTATGGACCTGGTTGCAGTTACCTGGAGCCCTTCCATTGACTTCAGTGAGTTTTGGGTCAGGCCCATGAGAGCAGTATCTTGCACTAACTCCATAGGTTAGACTGAAAACGAATTCTAAGGGCTTGCTAACTGCATGCTACTAGGCTGATTAGTTCTAAAAAAAAGTCAGCATTTGTTAACCGTTACCAAGTGGGGGAATCTGATGTTCAATCTACACTGCAATTAAAAAACCTGCAACACCAAGTCTCAGAATTCAGGTCATCTGACTTGGGTTCATGGGGGTTGGGCTGTGGGACTAAAAGAAGCAGTGTATATATTTGGGATTTGGGTGGAGCCCAGGCTCTGAGACCCTTGTCCCTCACGGGATCTCAGAACCCAGACTCCACCAGAGCCTTGAACATCTTCAATGCAATTATATACCCTTGCAGCCCAAATCCTGTGAGCCCAAGTTAACTGACCTGGACCAGACATGGCTGTGCCATCGGTCTTTTATTACAATATAGACATACACAGAGACTGCAACAGTTTCCTCCTTTAATTAGTTAGGAGTTATTTATGCAGGTATTTCCAACACACTTGTCTCCATAATGTCTATGTGTTATGCATCTGTAGAAATTATTGACAAATGCTGACATTCTAGTGGCTTCTATTGTTCTATTTTGGCCCTGATGAGGATTGGTTCACTGAATGTTCCTATATGTTATGTAGACTTGTAGTGATGAGTCCACATGTTTTGTTTTAATTACCTTTGTAGTCAGTCAGGGCAGAAGGTATTTATGCAAAGGAATGGAGATAATTAGTTTAGCTTGATAATGTCACAAGTGAACAGAGGAAACTGGGAAATTGGAAAATACTCCATATTTCTATAGACAGTTAAACCAAAGCCAGTGTTGCTTCTTATTTTTTATCCATGAAAAGTTAAAACACAAATAATAAGCATTTGCTACATACCAAACCGCTCATTTGCAACATTCAACTAGCAAAGAAACTAACAAAGAAAATAGCAACTAGCATTTAACTAGCAAAGAAAATATATAAATACATTCTTTAGATTTATAAAAGAGGTGGTTCTGTTGCTGATCCACTTGATTGAACTGGAAAACCAATTAAACCTTTCCTGTAGACCTGGTTAGTATAGTATGATATAGTATGGCCTAAACAAGTTGAATAGGAATCAAAAGAATTGAACTCATACTTAGAGATTTAGGCAATGTCTGCCATAAACCAGTGCTCTGGGAGCCCAATTGACAGAGTAGAAATAATAAGAACAGGCCAGTGGCAATAGATATCTTGCATTCTCAGTGCTTGTCCTTGGAGCAAGGACAGCTGGAAGGGATTGTCAAACACCCCACAGTGCAGGAGCTTGGATCTTGGAGCAGGGAAAGAGACAGTCCAGAAATAGCTGTCCCAGAAAGTATCAATTTGCCCAAATCTCTCACCTTCCAGCTAGCAGTTCATTTGCTTCCTGAAATGATAAACCATCTGAATTTCCTCTCCCTAGAGACCTGATACCTGCACCCACAGGTTCCACTTCCAATGAAAAATGCTTTTGCCAGACACCTATGGTATGTCTACATGGGGATAAAAGACCTAGAGCTAGCCTAAGTCAGCTGACTTGTGCTCACAGGGCTCAGGTTGTGGGGCTAAAATTTGTTGTGTAGATGTTCGGGTTCAGGCCCGAGCTCTGGGGCCATCCACCTTTGCAGGGTCCCAGATCTTGCATGCCAGCCTGAGCGTGAACTTCTACACAGCAATTTTGCAGCCACTGAATCCGAATCCCGCAAATCCAAGTTAGCTGACCTGGGCCAGCTACAGGTTTTTTATCCATGTGTAGACATAGCCCTACTCCAGGGCCTGCTCCAGGTTTTCTGCCGCCCCAAGCGGCCAAAAAAAAAAAGGCACGGCAGTGCAATCGTGCCGCTCTACTCTTCAGTGGCAGGCCCTTCATTCCGAGAGGGACTGAGGGACCCTCTGCCAAAGACCTGGATGTGCCACCCCAATAGCAGCCGGAGTGCCGCCTCTTGGTATTGGCCACCTCAAGCACCTGCTTCTTTAGCTGGTGCCTGGAGCCGGCCCTGCCCTACTCTATGAACTGCTCCCTATACCAACACTAACCTGCATCAGTTGCTAATCCCTCCCACAGCAATGACAAGTGCTCTTGCGAGCCTCCCAAGCAAGCCTCACCCATTTCAAACTCAGACAACTTGAGACAACTGGATTATATGCAAGAGCAAAGGGGTAGGTGAATGCAAAAGCAGCTGGCTTTGTATTACTTAAAAGTATGTACCAGGCAAAGTACCAGGAAAACAGAGTTCCCAGCACAGCACAAGCAGAGAAAATATGAAGAGTGTGATATTTAATACTAAACAAATGGCATCAATGTACAACTATTTATTCTTAGTGTAAGGGAGATTATTTACTATAAATATTTCTGGAAATAGTGTTTAAAAAATCTCTGCTGTCACAGTGTAATTCTATGTTTAATACTGGAAGAGTGTCATTTTATATCGAGCTGGGTGAATAACTGATTTTTTGATTTTCTGACCATTCCAAAAATTGAGTGGGGGGGAAATGTTCAGCCCAAACTGAGTGTCGTTCTCCCCCCGCCCCTGATGCACCCAAGAACTATTAAAGCGTTTTATACAAAGTGGGCGAGCTTCAAAAGGAGAGACTGAGAAAGAACCCATCCCAGAGTACCCTATAGC
This sequence comes from Mauremys reevesii, assembly GCF_016161935.1. NCBI lineage: Eukaryota > Metazoa > Chordata > Testudines > Geoemydidae > Mauremys > Mauremys reevesii. The sequence continues at coordinate 130,479,770 of NC_052623.1, read as the reverse complement.
CCAATGACTGGGAGTCTCATCTGTAATGTGGGAATACCAAGTTCAAATTCTTACTAAATTGGTTATTATGTTATCCATACATAGTGAAACAGTTTCAACATGACAGATTGAAAATTGCTCATATGAGGATATCCCACAGCCCAGTGGCTAAAACAGGCCTAAATTCAATTCTTGCTCCACATCAGGTAGAAGAAGGAAATGAGGGGAGTATTCTAATCAGTGGATACCACCACTTCTTCCACTCATCGTGAATAGTTCCTAAGTCCTCCCAAGCATTATTTGGCAAATTCATGTCAAATTCACAAATAGTTTCAGATCAACTAAAACTGCATTTTTCTTCAAGTAAACTAAGAATCTGGAAAATTTCACCCTGTTCTAATCCTGTGCTTATTTCTATCATTTTTCATAAAATTCTTTTTTTTATAGAATGGATAAATGGTCAACAGCAGCAAGTTCTTCTGTTGCTGTTGGCACACTACTTTAATTTGTTAATATGCTTTGGAGAAGAAAAATACTATTTTCATTTAGATAGTAATATTGGCTATTGGCTTAGCATTTCACTGGAGATCTGCCCATTAGTGATCCATGAGATCTAAATGAGATATTAATTTTTATTTCAGCTACCTGTTGAAATATTATTGCCTGTTTTACAGGAATGCATGGATACCATGACAGGCACCAATTAAAAATTGTGAGTTTCATGTATAGTTATTTTTAGTCAAAGGAAAACACATAGTGTAAGGATATTTTAGGCTACAAACTTCTAAGTGGCTGATTTATGTCTGTATTGTGCTGTGTAATTTTAACTAAAAATTCTGAGTTCCCTTTATTTCTGCAAAATATATTTGTGGGGTGCTATTGAATTTGTTATCAAGAAGTAAACCAGGATATGTGCTTTGAAATAAGATTCCAAATAAGGTAAGAACTGTTTGCTTGTCACTTACAGATGATAGGAAGGCACTGCAATAACTTTTGAAGGGAGCCTAGAAACCCTTGGTCAGACACAACTCCTGCATCATATGGTTATAATTTGATTTTCTGGGATCTCCAGCAGGCATTGGGTATAGGACTGATCCACAAGGTTCTATGTGCTCTATGTCACAGTTTCAGAGTAACTGCAACTTATCTCCCCCTGCATGGTGTACTCCGGGAGGCCTCAGGTCTTCAGCCATCACCTGTCTCTGGGCAGGACCATTGTCCCACTCCTTGCTGACCGGGGTTTGTAAGGCTGCATGGCTCCTTGTCTTACACTGCAATATCAACTCTTCCCCAGCAGGCCAATCTGCTTAATGGCCAACACCTTTGTGTTGCTTTCTCTCAGGGCTGTCAACAGTATATTGCCAGTAGTTACCAGTTAACACAGAGCTCCATCTAAGCAATCACATTTATTCTTAAGGTAAAAGCATTACAGAGAGAGAGCATATTAAACAATAAACATTCCTATATACACGCTAAATCCATCAGTCTTCTGAGGCCTACTAGGCCAAAGTATTTCCAACCCGTCTGCAAGGGGTGGAGTCCACCATGGACAGAATGTCATGTCTGCTTCCTAAATCAAAAAGAAGGCCTTGAGTCAGTTTAAACCCAGCCTTTTTATATTAAAAGGATTTTCTGTTGGTCTCTGTAAATCCCAGTTTTAATCAGTATTTGCAAGCCTCCCCGGGGGTGGTACCTTTGTAGAAGGGTTTATAACTTCACCTTAGTCACCCGCCACTGTTCTTAGTTCCTGGAGAAGTTGTGGTAACCCTGCTCCCTCACGGCCCACAGTGATACATAAACTTAATACAATATAGTCCACAAAGATATTGCATGGGATTACAATATCTGCTATACACTCAAATCCCATTGCCTTGATTAGAAGATTGAAGTGTTCAGCAATTCCATGAAGCACCTCAGAACCTTGTAGGACTCAGCCCTCTTTTTGACTATGCAGGGAAAATAACAAGGAAAAAATATATATATTTCTACATTTTTTCCCTCAGGTTTTCTAAATGGTAGGGAGTTTATACTCCAAACCTTTCCAAATTTCAGTTGGGCAGTAGTTATAATTTGACTATTTCAAACCCTGTTTGTGGTTTCCAGTGAATATGGTGTTCTCTCTCTCTCTCTGTATAGATAGATAGATAGATGATAATTATACACTGATTTCTTCATCCAGAAGAATCTCAAATCTATATCTATAAAATGATTAATTGGAAGGAAAATGTCAAATACCTATTTAAAATGATCTATACTCTCCAATTTTTGCAATAATTTCTCATATGCTTGAAAATAAAATGCATTTAGTTACCAATTGGTCTGTCCATTAGGCAATAAGAATTTTTCCTGTGGAGCTGAAATTAACATGGCCATTTCCTTCTAATATTAGTTAAGCACTACAGCTACTGTAGAACCAGTAGAAGGACCACAAGCAGTAAATGTTTCCTTACTTGTAACTCATGTCTTCCTTCTCCCTCCTATGATCAGGGAAGAAGATCCATGCCAGTAGAAGCAATCATTGTCAGATGGACACAATATTAGATCCACAAGGTTTTAGGCTTCTCTCTCTGAATTTTTACATTACAATTTAACATGTAGTGTTAATTAACAGTTATTTTTTAACTGCCAGATGTCTTCAGACTTTTAACTACTGAGTTTATATATGTTAATCTTTCTTATAATCTGAATCAAGGTTTGTAACCATCATCATATTGTTCCAAGGTCGAGATAACCAATCTATAAACATTGCTTGGATCCTTCCTAGATAAGAATGGATTGAGTTAAGAAGAATAATTCCACTGTGCTGACTATAATTTTGGAAAGACTAATCCTTTCTTCCTGTGCAAAATGAAGAGCTGGTCAAGTACTGACAAAAAAACAGACTCTGTGAACACTCGTTCAAAATTGGAATGAATATTTTTGCATGTGAGTTGGTGGGGTAGATTTCTGTGCCCTTGTAGAACTCCAGGTGAAGGGAACATGGTTCCATGTTGATGCAAAGATCCACCTGGACAGATTCTGTTATTGGATCTAGCCCTTATTCATCAGCATTCATACAAACAGGCTTTTGTTGACACTAGTGTTTCAGAAATACCTGTTCTTTGGGTACATTTACATGAAATCAAAGGTTTTATCTCTATTTATCATTTCTAATTTTTGTTATTCTCCAATCCCAAAATTGTGTAATTCATCCGAGAGCATAAACAACTTAGTGTATAGATGAAGTGAACAATTTCACAAACACCCCATAGGCTTAAATTTGTTCACATAAACTATTCATCAACTACTGATTAATCTGCAGGAGTCAGGATTAGTTTTCAAATGACTCACAAACAGAACAAGGATTACATTTGTCAGATAATTTATTTGCAAAAAAAAAGTTTGACTAGCTACTAATGCTACCAACTAACTATGACTCCTACGACTTCAGGCCACAACTGTCTTGCCTACGGTCCATGACAGAAGCAGATGTCCTGGTCCTTAGCCTCATGATGATTCTTCCTGTTCATTAAACTAAACAGCATACAACTTTTGCAGTGACGGCCTCATCCAAAGTTTATTGAAATTAATAAAAAGACTTCCATTGACAACAGTGGGCTTTAGATCAGCTCATTAAAGAGTTGCAAGTGCTGTGGACACCAGCCTCACGAGCAAGACATCAATCAACAACTATGGAGGAAGCAGGGGTGATCAGGATTGCAGATCTATTCAACATACAACTTTGCCTCATTATCTGTTTAATAGGTGTACTAAATGAAGCAAAGATCATTAATAAAAATGAATTCTTCAGTGCAGTAACTATAACTAACGTCTGTTACAATGTGTATTTCAGCTGCCTGACACTTGTAGAACTACACCTGTGAGTCACTGTTAGCAGAGGAATGCCCAACTGCATGAAACTCCCTCTGGTTTTATCTGCCACCACCACAGCAGATGGCTTAGCCAGGCCACCTTGCTGCAGAGGTTCTCTGAGGGAAATTTCAAACTCCATTTCAAATTTCTGACTCACATTTTGGCTCAGTAAGGTGTCCATCTAATTCCCAGTTGTGTCCCAGTATTGTACTTTTAATTCAGACAATTAGTCCTCACAATCATAATAACATTCATTCCTAAAGGAAAGTCAATAAATGTTCTTCCTTCTGTCAAGCATGGAAGTTCAGTCATTAGGAGCACAAACAATCTTAGGACAGAGTGAATGTGTCTGCTGTAATAAGGTGACCATCAATACATAAATTCACCAAATTCTACATATTGATCACCCAGTCTTTAGCTAATGCTGTTTCTTGTCAGAACTCTTCTCCATACCTCAGCGCCTAGAGGAAACTCCTGCTATCCACTCTGGAGGCATACAGCTGTGAAAATCCCACTGTACCATGTAAAACAGTGAGCAGGAAAATTTCTGTCCACTTACACTTCCTTTCTCCAAGTAACAGATGAGCATATCTGGCCTACCCTTGTGACAAACAGATTATCCAGAATAGAGATGGAAATTCATATCCAGTAATCCAGGTTTATTTCACGTGGGAAAATTTTCCCCATCTTCAGCAGGAGGATAAATTGTTGTGCTTTTACTTCCAAGTATAGGATATAGGAATGTGAATTTTCCTATTTCCTGCATCCAACAGCAGTATTTATTAAGGTATCAAGAAAATTAAAAAAAAAGAAAAGAAAACAGCTACAAGAAAAAGAGAAGAGTTGGCTTTCTTTTTTCCCCTCACCATTATTTATATATCCTTGGTATTCTGTGCCTTCATTTGGCTCTATCTTCCCTTTATATTTGAGTAAGTCAGCCAGATATGTTGTTTACTACTATATTTTTCAAAGAGACACTTTTGGACACCTATGCAGGTTTTATTCAGTTTTGGGCGCTCAGGAAAAAATGGGACGTCCCCAGCCTCATGTTTAATTCAGTGGCAAATTAGAAATAAATGGTTTCATTTGCTTTACATTTTAAAATCCTCACTGAATCTTTTATGATGAGAAAAACAAGTGGGGTGAAAGATTGCTTGTCTGTAGCCAGTCTTAACTCTTGACCCTGCAAGGTGATCTGAATGGGTGGACTTCTCCAGCTGCATAGATCAGGGTCATAGGATTTGAACCCGCTTCCTTTCAAGTCACTGGTAAAACTCCTGTTGACTTTAATGATGGAGAATCAAGACTATTAGTGTGTGAGGGGAAACATGACAGCTTGTCTACTGAAAACTGGATGGGCTGTGTTCAGTGTGTATTGTCCTCTCTTATTGGCTGTATGCAAATCTGAATACATGGTGACCAACAGTACCTGGACACTTGTGGGGTATAATATTTTACGGGATATTTTACTGCTGCTGATATAAATTTTCAGCTTAGTGAGACATCTCACCCTTTAATACTGCTTCTTCATATTAGGCCTTGTCTGCCATGAGAGAATTTTCTGGGCATGGTATGGTTCCTCAGGGGCTTAATTTGGGCTGCATAAACTTTCTTACTCATGGTAATGCCCAGGTAGGTAGAAACCCCTTTTGACAATGACCATTTGGAGTTTGCCCAGTTAGAAAAAAACTTTTTAATTAGTAAACTGAAAAACTGGATATTACAGTTATTGAGAGGCACTAAATATTGAACCCAACAATGACATTTATATACAGTATTATAATTTTGGGGCTGCTTGCACGTGTGTCCTCTTTGTGGTCTTCCTGTGCCCCCTTCAGATGATAGGCCTCATGCTCTTGCCTGTCTTCAGATGGAATTTTGCAATTATCCCACTCAAACCAGAATGTAGGTACCACACCCTTGCTGTGCTACCTGCTTATTATCATGGAGGTTCACAGGACTCCTGTATTTCTTCTCTTTAGGAGCCTGTGACCAGTTCTAAATAGTGACCAATAGCCTTCTTATAACATGTGGTTTTATTAGCAAATTAAACAGCCTATATTCATATCTAGAGTCATGTAGTCATACGCTTCACCACAAACTAAGTTAGACAGGCTTTCCTTTAAGTTACAGGAATATAACGGAACCCAATTACATTTTTCTTTCAATCCACGGTGTTCCTGGCCTCTGTTTTCCTTCCAGACATTCTGTGGCCCACACATTTGCTCCCCCTCCCCAGGAATTTTCTCAAAAAATCCCAACACCTTCCCTATGTCCTCTGGCCCTCAATTACTGTTTTGGTCAATGTCTTTGTTAAAGGGCCTAGGTGTGAGCCCTTTCTTTTTTCTCAGAGTGTTTTTTTCTAGTTGGCCATCCAGCCTATCTAAAAGACTGGTTCTGTGATGTTTGCACCATCATTTGCCAGTTAGACCCATTTAGCATTAATGACTTAAATAACAAGCCCTGGGACAGTGGGGGAGTGTGTTTAAATTGTCTCCTCCAATTGACATTCCAACCCTCCAGCACAGGACTCCTATTCATAAAACATATTTTGAGGGCCAGACAGGTGTGCTAGAACCTCGGTAGAAGTGGCAGTCCATTAGACTCTTCCCCCCTCTATGGCCCCACACTCTTCTTCTCCTCTTCCCCCAAGGCCCTGCCCCCTGGCCAGGATGGAAGCTGGAGCTTAGCCACCTGCCCTGGAGGCACACCCTGGGGAGTGGGGCCATAGGCCATGGGCTGCTCTCAGGCACCCTGGCCCCTCACTCAATTCAGGTGGTGGGTCTGGGGCTCCTCACAGCAGCCCGAGCTTCCTGGGCAGCTTACCATAACCTGGCTCTGGCTTCCATCCTGCCCAGAGGGTGGGGCCTAGGGACGGATTGGAGGAGCAGGGGCCGGGCCCTAGAGAGGGCTGGGCCTTATGGGAAGGGGGTCATACACACATTCCCAGCAAGACGCTGGTGCCACTGGCAGGGGCTGCACTTCATAGTAGGGGAGCTGATCATCAGCTCCCCTGCTGCAAAGCATAGCCTCTACCTGCGCCACATTGTGCCTGTCCAAGGCTTGCAGTTTGGGGGGCAATGCCCACCAAATTATGCCCATGTTAAAAAGTGGGTGGGCATAGCCATCCTACTTTTAAAAGTGCAGGGCCATGTACCCTCTGGGCTCCCGGTTCCGGCACCACTGGGTCCAGATTCACTGAGCACTCCCACATTCATCACACCCGATAACTTTTCAGAGTTGAACAATGTTTAACAGCAGTATGGAAGGGTCAAAAATTGGCAGCCTTTCTTAGATTTCCGCTTCAAATTTCACAGAAATGCACTCCAGGTTCCACAGTCACAAAAATATTAAAAGTTTGGATTATGTGTTAATTAATGATACCACATGTTAAAACTCTTGGTGTGTTGCTCTAAAGCTACAGAAGTTAATAGAAAGATTCCTACCGATTTTAGTGAATTTTGGATTCAGCCCACGGAGAGGAATACAGGAAAAGGATGAATAACCAGGGAGTGTAAGGGTCCCCAAAGTACACATGATAAGACCTTAGCTAACTGTATCATCATAACCAGTTTCCACATTGTCTTTGAATATGGATACGTAACATTTTGCTTTTTTTCATATGCTAATATCTTTATTTCTATGCAAAATTCTGCAAAAATGTCAAATGTACTAATCTATCATTACAGATGGTGCTGGTATCACCAACTCTTATTAAGATTGCCTGACACTTCCCTTTCTAAGACCCTGTATTCATTTGTTTATAACTTTGCCAAATTCTATCCATTTGGACTGGAATTTCCTATGCTGGTGGTCTTCCTCCTGCTAGTTTCTGGGAGAGGGGCAGATTTTTTTTTTGTTTCTTCAATAGTTTTTATTTTGTCATTTTTAAATTCAACCACAATGGTTCAACTGTTTCCAAGAATGAGTTTAGAGAAAAATACATTGTTTTTCTCTTGTTCAAAATTATTGACATGTTTTATTTGAAATGCTCTGGCACCTCCATAATTTTGAGCAGGGATATAAAATTTGACAGGGGATGTGGCCTTTCTCTTCGGAAGGTGCCTTTTTCCAGCCCTGTGAAAATCTGCCCAAATTTGACCAAATTTTAAAACTTTAAAATATCATACTCCACCCATACTCAGAGATGAACTGGTAACCTTAACTCTGGCATTTCCTAAGTTTGGAGTGCGGGACTTCTGTATAATATATATTAAGTTTAGAAAAGCCCTTTAAAAATGATCTAAGCACAAAAAAAAACTAAAAAGAAAATCAAACTGGTAAACCAGTTCCTCACTCCACCCCAGCAAATACATTTAAATCTTAACATAAGTTAAATGAAATTTTGTCAATCTTTTCTAAATGTCTGGACCAAAGGCAAGCAAGAGAATGTTTCAATTAAATTTTTTTTTTTAAATATATAGTTGTTTAAAATTTACAGAGGCGTAGATTGAAACCACTTCTTTAACCACAACCACAATGACACTGGCTTGACATTATAATACTAATATAGTGTAAAGAAGATGTTTGTTTATTTCTGACTGGTAACATATGGGGGAATTACACTAATCAAGATAAATGTAATATCTGTTAACTTAACATTTCTAGATCAACAGGGAGGTTGATACAAAATCTGCATATAGATAAGCATTAGATTGATGAGAAATTAATCCATATTTACATAAGTTAAAGAGCATCCTAGATTCATTATAAACATGTTTATTTGTAAATAAAGACATTTTAGTCCCTTGAGCTAACATAAGTTGACTAATTTCTTTAAACTAATATTCAAAACACTGGTGAATACTCTGTTGCCTTTCAAAATTAAAATTAGCTCTCTAATTTCAACCTCATAACAGCAGCATTTTTGCATTCATTTCATTTTGCTAATCACCATGGGGGAGATTTTAAGGCACAAATGAGAGTTGAACACCCACCTTGCATTGACTTTCCATAGGATTTGGTATCTAGTTGCGTTTTATGCCTTTCTGCTGCGTTATTGTATTTTGTTTTGTTTTTATGTTGTCGATGTTTTGTGCCTTTGACTGTCTCTCCCAAAATACCAAAAACCTCCGTTAGATGTGGTTGTCGCAACAGCCAATTTCTGATTGAATTCATTCTCATTAACTGACAGAGATGGATAGATAGATAGGTACTTACCTATTTTGGTTTCTTTCTTTTCTGTTGTATAACTGGAAGTGAAACAATTATGAATAAAGAATTTGTCTTACAAATATTTGTTCCAGTCTTGTTACTGAGAAAGATTAATTATTGTTTGCAGTATTATTCTAGCCATGTTAGTCCCAGAATGTTAGCAACACAAGGTAGGTGAGGCAATATCTTTTTATTGGACCAACTTCTGTCTTGTCTATCTAAAGTTTAATTACAAATTTAGCATTTTAATTGTGTCTTGTAATTTCTGTGTATTAGCAGTCACCTCTTCAGGTCTTCCCACCACTCTTAGGTCTGGTCTACACTAGGACTTTAATTCGAATTTATCAGCGTTAATTCGAACTAACCGCTCAACCGTCCACACCAGGAAGCCATTTAATTCGAACTAGAGGGCTCTTTAGTTCGAATTTGGTACTCCACCCCGGCAGGTGGAGTAACGCTAAATTCGCACTTGCTAGCTCGAATTAGGCTTGGTGTGGATGCTAATCGAACTTAGCAGCTCCGGGAGCTATCCCACAGTGCACCACTCTGTTGACGCTCTGGACAGCAGTCCGAGCTTGGATTCTCTGGCCAGCCACACAGGAAATGACCCGCGAAAATTTGAATTCATTTTCCTGTCTGGGCGGTTTGAATCTGACGTTCTGGTTGCACATCGGGGCGAGCTCCGCAGCACCTGCAACGATGCAGAGCTCTCCAGCAGAGGAGTCTGGGCAATCCCAGAATAGAAAGAGGTCCCCAGCATGGAGTGACCGGGAAGTCCAGGATCTGATCGCTGTGTGGGGCGAGGAGTCTGTGCTCTCGGAGCTGCGCTCCAACAAGCGACCTTCGAGAAGGTCTCGAAAGCCATGAAAGACAAAGGATACAGCCGGGATGCGATGCAGTGCCGCGTGAAAGTGAAGGACCTAAGACAAGGGTATCAAAAAGTCAGAGCCCCAGACATGCCGCTTCTACGAGGCACTGCATGCCATTCTAGGTGGGTCTGCCACCACTGCCCCACCAGTGACGGTGGACTCCGAGGACGGAATAGTGTACCGGGACAGTTCCTCCTCCCTGTTCGCCGATGGGGAAGATGAGGAAGGGTCTTTGGAGGACGGCGCAGGCGACATCGAACCCACTCCCGCTTTCCCTGACAGCCAGGATCTCTTCATCACCTCACAGAGATCCCCTAGACTCGGAATCAGGGGAAGGATCAGGCGGTAAGTGCTACAAACAGGGAAACATTTATTGTTTTAAGAAACAGGGATATATATAAAAAATAGAAATACTATATAAAATTTTTTAAATATGAAACTATACAAACAGCAGGTCTACACAGATAGGAATGGAGCAATAGTCCTCTGGGGACAGTTCAAAAAAGCTCTCAGAGAGCAGCTGGAAAAGCCTCAGCAGGAGGTTCCGTGGTAGAGGTGCCTTGTTGGGTGCTCCGTTGAAACACACTCTTCCGCGCCAGGCCATCCTCAGGTACAGGGGGACCATCGCCTCGACGAGCATGGCAGCGTATGGTCCTGGTCTGTGCAGGGCTTCTGTGAGCATCCGCTCTCTCTGAGTCCTCCTGACACGCCTCAGGGTGATGTCGTTGTGGAAGTGCTGCATCTAATTAGTGGAATTAGTGTACTGTTACTATTGTGCATGGTAGACTTTTACTTTGCATAAGAATGACCCTCGCTTAACAGAGTTTTACTTTGCATAAGAATGACCCTCGCTTAACAGAGTTTTACTTTGCATAAGAATGACCCTCGCTTAACAGCCACGTGTTGCAGGCCACAGAGGAAAAGCATACAGGGCTCTTTCCCGTTCACTGGCGGGAGGTGCGTCATCTTTTCTGCTTTGCACATTGCCTCCAGCAGGAGAGCACAGCTAAGCACTAACTGATAAGCACTCTGTACTGTAAGGCTTACCAGGACTTTGTGCAAGAGGATGCAGCTGTCTCTCCTCGCTATCCAGTGCAATCGCGCGCCAATGAGAGCGTATTCAAATCTCAGACTAGTTCCGAGATCTCCTGAGACTTGGTTCCCTGTTTGGTCTTCTTAACTGAAACTGACTAGACTGTGTTTACTGTTGGCAAACTTGTATTTGTTCAAGGAAATCACCTACTTTTTCGCATCACACAGCTTCGCTCCTTCCCGGACTGGCAGAGGCTGGCTCAGATTAGACACCGAAAGAAAAGACAAGGGATGACATGTTCCAGGAACTGATGGCCAGCTCCAGAGCGGAGGCGGCAGAGCAGAGACAGTCGAGGAGAGCCTGTGTCAGCAGTATCGCACACACCTGGAACGGGAGGATAGGTGGCGGCAGGAAGACCAGCAGGCGACTCAAACTCTGCTTGGTCTAATGAGGGAGCAAACGGACACGCTCCGGCGCCTTGTAGATGTTCTGCAAGACCGCAGTCAGGAGGAGAGAGCCCCCTGCAGTGCATCTGCAACCGCCTCCAACGCCAAGAAGTCCTGTCCCCTTCACCCAAAGTGACAAGACGGAGGGGTAGGGGCCGTGAGAACTGTCCCTGCAGCGCAGCACACAGATAATGTTCGAGACAACTCTCGCGATGTAAATTTGTACAAGCTCTTTCCTTACAGCATCAACCAGTCCCAACTCCAAGTTCAAACCCCCCACTGTGTACTACATTATTAAAAGCGGTTTGGTGTTACTGACTGTTTCACACGTTTCTGGTGTCAGAAGACTTTCTGTTGTTCTGTGTGTGGGGATTTTAATTTCACTACATAGCCCACAGTGCCATGCTACAGACTTGGCTGCAGGGTCAACTGCAGGGCACACACAGACTGCAGTCACTAGGCACCAGGGACAGTCTGTGTGGTGTATGCTGCCCCGGGTCTTTCTTTGATGTGTATGCTTGTGCAGGGTCCTGGTGCCTGCCATCCCCGAATGTAAAGGCAGGCTTCCCTTCACATGCACTTGGATCGTAGTCACGATCCTCCCCGGTGCCCTGAGCCCCAAAGAGACCTCATCCAGGGGCAGATACTCACCCTTCCCCACACCCTCACCCCTTCCAACGCCCAAACCCACAGCCGTCATGTTAACCCCTATCCAAAGACGGCACCCTCGCCTTCCTGAAAACCCACCCATCAGTGCACACCTTAACCAGCACAGAATGCTTCCATGTTTCAATGAAGAAAGAGAAATGCAAAGTCAACGAAAGATTTATTATTAATTACTAAAACATGTCCTTAGTTTTAAAACGTCCTTCGAAGTGGGGAAACTTGGTTTATGATCAGGCTCTCTTAAAATCAAGTGGACAGTCACAGGTTACCCTGCTCTGCTAGGAAACTCGCTTTCAAAGCCTCCTGATGCATATCGCTTCCCGCTGGGATATTCTCTCAGCACGGGTGTCTGGCTGATCGTAAACAGCAGCCAGGCGATTTGCCTCAACCTCCAAAGGTCTCGCCCTTGCTCTCACAGAGATTGTGGAGCACACAGCAAGCAGCAATAACTATGGGGATATTCTTTCGCTGATGTCCGAGCGAGTCAGTAAGGTCCGCCATCTCCCTTGAGACGTCCAAAGCACACTCCACCACCATTCTGCACTTGCTCAGCCGGTAGTTGAAGAGTTCCTTTTCACTGTCCAAGGCGCCTGTATAGGGCTTCATGAGCCAGGGCATTAGCGGGTAGGCCGGGTCCCCGAGGATCACTGTAGGCATCTGCACATCCCCAACCGTTATTTTGTGGTCCGGGAAGAAAGTGCCTGCCTGGAGGCGTCTAAACAGACCAGAGTTCCTGAACACACGTGCGTCATGAACCTTGCCCGCCCACCCGACGTTGATGTTGGTAAAACGTCCCCTATGGTCCACCACAGCTTGCAGCACCATTGAAAAGTAGCCCTTTCGGTTAATGTACTCGCTGGCCTGGTGGGCTGGTGCCAGGATAGGGATGTGAGTCCCATCTATAGCCCCACCGCAGTTTGGGAATCCCATCGCGCGGCCATCTATGATGACCTGGACATTTCCGACAGTCACTACCTTTGAGAGCAGTTGCTCCACGATTGCGTGGGCTACTTGAATGACAGCAACCCCCACGGTAGATTTGCCCACGCCAAAGTGGTTCGCTACTGACCGGTAGCTGTCTGGCGTGGCAAGTTTCCAGAGGGCTATGGCCACTCGCTTCTGCACACTCAGGGCTGCTCGCATACTTGTGTCCTGGCGCTTCAGGGCAGGGGACAGCAAGTCACACAGTTCAAGGAAAGTGCCCTTACGCATCCTGAAGTTTCGCAGCCACTCTGTGTCATCCCAGACCTGCAGCACTATGCGGTCCCACCAGTCTGTGCTTGTTTCCCGGGCCCAGAATCGCGTTCCACACCATGAACTTGACCCATTGCCACCATGATCTCCACTGCCCGGCGTACCCTGCTTTCTGAGAGGTCTGCGCCACTCTCCTCACCGTGCTGCCGGAGCCTCCTCGCCCGGTTTCTCAGCATCTGACTGTGGAAGAGGTGGACGATAACGTGCGAGGAGTTGACAACGGCCATAAGTGCAGCGATGATCGCAGCGGGCTCCATGCTCGCAGTGCTGTGGCGTCCGCGCTGTAACCGACCAGACAAGGGCACGAACAGATTTGAAGACAGGAGGGCGTGATTGACGGTTCAATGACGACACATTTTTCCCCAGCATGCATTGGGAAATCCTAATTCCAATGGGCAGCGAACTGTGGGATAGCTTCCCACAGTGCACCGCTTCCAAAGTCGAAGCTGGCCCCGTGAATGTGGACTCAGAAGTTCGAATTTGTGTATTTAGTATGGATACACAAATTCGAATTATTAAGGTCGAATCCACAAATTCGACTTAAGTAGATTCGAAATAGTCCTGTAGTGTAGACAAGCCCTTACTCTTCTTAACATGGAGTATTATGAAAAATACATATATTTTTACTGGGATGATTCTTTAATTGAATTACTACATATCTCATATTTTAGAGATCATGGCATATACAGTTAAAGCTTGAAACCCTGCCAGGTACCAGTTGCCAGTATAACAGCAGCCTCAATTTTGAGTGTTGTAAAAACAGTATTTTCTTGCAAAGGAACCAGAAATAGGGACAATTAAATCTGTAAAGCAAGTTGAGATTTTTAACAGACACACATTCCCACTGAAAAAAATGGAGTTTGATCAAAAGATTTTTTACATGATAATGTCATTTTTGACAAAATTGATTTAATTTCAAAATAATAATTAAAAAAGCTGAGTAAAAAAAATTTAGCCAGAATTTTTGTTCAATTTTTTTACAGGAAAAGAAATAATTGCTGTGTTCTAAAAATAGTATTCATTCTTACGTTAATATAGATATTGAATATTGTCTTTGAAGTCTACATAATTCAATGACTGGTTAACTCAGTCCAAATGGATAGAATTTGGCAAAGTTATAAACAAATGAATACAGGGTCTTAGAAAGGGAAGTGTCAGGCAATCTTAACAATCCTTACTAAAAGAGAATAGCAATATTTTTGCAGTGTTGGAAAATTGTCTAGATCTTGAGATGAAATATATTTAAGATTCTAGTGAAAAAAATATCACAGCTGAGCAGTAAAAGTGACCCTTCTTTGTCTGCCTTGAAACAAAAACATACTTTGTTGATAGTTTAAGGATCAGTTTACTGGGGCTGACTTCACTAGGACTACTCACTCTAGAAAGCATTACACTTTAGGGATCAGTGTTTTCAGGATTGAGCACTATTTCAGTACTATCCCTAATTCTTATAAATACACATGAAATAGTGTTTATTATTTTTGAAATTCTATTTATAGTAGGACTGTATTCTTTGATCTGTGGAATAGGGAAAACAGTCTTGAATGACAAGAAACTGATAGGCAATAGTAGTCGGAATTCATATAAGGTTACACACCAACCCTCCAACTAGAAGTCTTGAAAACTGGACCCATGAAGCCCATTCGCACCATGAGGATCCTTCCCAGAGGTCCAATTCGCGGAGTCCCAGATTGACTGATTGGCCCGCTGCCCCTACTTAAACCAGAAACAGGAAACTGTCTGAACACCTGGTCTCTGTCCTACTTTGGCCTAGGTGCCTCCTACTCCTCTGTCTTTATTTCCCGGCATCCCAACCTGACTTGATTCCTGGCATCTGACTTTTGGTTCCTGATCTCCAGCTTGGCTCCTGCCTCTGACCCTGTGGTATTTTGACCTAGCCTGACTCTGGTTCCTGACTTGTGGTTCTGCTCTCCAGTTTGTCTCCTGTAGTACCTTGCAATTGTTCCTCCCAGTCAACATCAGAGGGAGGCCACTCTGCCTTGCTACACTCCTGCTTCTAGTATTTTGATCCTCCTGTCTCATGACTGCAGACTCTGGCTCTGACTACTAGGTCTGGTTGCTCATAACCTGCTGTGACACTCTGGAACAGAGATCACGGTATTTAATATTAAAATTGTGTATTAATACACTAGTACCAGACAAGCCATCCTGTGTAATGCACCTCTGAAATAACCTATGGCTTGTCAGGAGAATTTTGTTCTTTTAGCTCATTGTTTCCTTT
The DNA here is from genome assembly GCF_016161935.1 of Mauremys reevesii. Lineage (NCBI taxonomy): Eukaryota > Metazoa > Chordata > Testudines > Geoemydidae > Mauremys > Mauremys reevesii. The sequence goes on along the minus strand of NC_052623.1, from coordinate 130,464,275 downwards.
CAGATTATTGAATCAATGAAATGTAGGCTTGGGGGGGACCTCAGAAATTCATCAAATTCAGCCCACTGTGCTGAAACAGGACCAAGTAAATCTAGACTTATGCCTGATATTCTGTTATAAATAGTTTATTTGAGAAAATTCTACTTCTGTTTTCTATCTGTGGTACAAAAAGTTCTAGTTTAGAAATGTTTGGGAATGCTGATGAAGAATAAACTCTTCTGTGCAATTTAGTGGCTACAGGACTGGGATTCTTGAAATCTGGGTTTTATTCTTGGTTCTGCCACTGGCCTTCTTGGTGACCATGGGCAAGTCACTTCACCTCTCTGGGCCTCAGTTTCCCCATCTGTAAAGAAGGGAGAGTGATACTGACCACCTTGGCAAAGCACTTTGTGATCTACTGACAAGCTAGGTATGATTATCTGTCTGGAAACTACTCATGAATTATGATACTCTGAAACCATATATTTAATACATTGAATGCCTACCCTATACATAAAATATGAGACATAAAAATGGGAATGATCTTTATTTAGAAACAGATTAATATAAAATCTTGACATTATTTTAATCTTAAAACCCAATCCACTGAAGTATTTCTTCATTTTAATAATAAATTTACACTTGAAAACTCATGGCACAAGCCAAGTTAGTTGTTTGCTGTGTTATTTATTACTTCCTACCTTTCTTCTATAATTATATTCTTGTTTGTAATAAAAAAACAAGCCTTCAAATGGATATATGGAAGACCATGTAAAAATGAAATACATATGAAAATAACGTCTGTAGTTTCCTATAGCATTTGGTAGCATTTGTTTGTTTTTTTGTTTTACTACAGCATAGTTGAAACTGTGACTGTCTTCAATTTGATCAACCCAGTTGTTTAATAACTACAGGATTCACAGATCAGAGTTTTTAAAATGACAATGCAGTATAACAGATTTTTTAAAATTTAATAAAATCTGGAACAATCTTAACTGACGAAATGTATCCATAGATTAACTCACAAATTGTGATACGAGAACTTGTAGGGAGTGAACCCACCTCACCATCTTTTACCTCCTATTGCAATGGACAAACTACAAACTGTTTGTACCATCCATCTCCTTCCTCTCTACCATCCTCGCTGGAGCCTCCAAATTCTGTTACCTGGGGTTCTTTCAATCCAAAGATTTTGGTAACTTTTACTCTGTGCGAGGTGGTGTCAGGGAATAAATCAAGGGAGACACGGCCATCTGACCGATAGATGGCTGGCACAAACAGGGCAACACAAGAGTGCTATCACTTAATGCTAGATTTTACTGAGTCTCAAGCACTTACACACATCCACAACAGATTAGTAAAACACCTCCAATCCTCAATAATTACTGAAGCTGAGTGTGGCTCTTGAGTGGCACAGTGGCAGTCTTCCGGTAGCCAAATCTTCCGCCTGCTGGTGGGGACCACAAGATGCATCCAGAGGGAGAGTCCCTGAAGAAACCCTCCCGAAGAGTCCAACTAATTAAAACTTTCCTCTCTAATTTATACATTAGTAATACAATGACATGTTACATGAAGAAAACTTGTTAAGCAAGCAAGTGTGATTTTTCAGAATTTGCACGCCTTGAGGCCCTTTTAGACACATTCCTGAGGGCACATGGACAAGCTTCCTTCTAAAATGCATGTGTGACATTATTGACATGAACTGTGACTGTTTAGATCATTGTTGCAACCAAGGTCCTACCAAGGGATCTACAACCCATCCTGGACAACGATCCCACACTTTCACAGACTTTGGGTGGCAGGCCAGTGCTCACCCACAGACAACCTGCCAACCTGAAGCATATTCTCACCAGTAACTGCACACTGCACCATAGTAACTCTAACTCAGGAACCAATCCATGCAACAAACCTCGATGCCAACTCTGCCCACATATCTACACCAGCAACACCATCACAGGACCTAACCAGATCAGCCACACCATCACCGGCTCATTCACCTGCACGTCCACCAATGTAATATACACCATCATATGCCAGCAATGCCCCTCTGCTATGTACATCGGCCAAACTGGACAGTCTCTACGGAAAAGGATAAATGGACACAAATCAGATATTAGGAATGGCAATATACAAAAACCTGTAGGAGAACACTTCAACCTCCCTGTCCACACAATAGCAGATCTTAAGGTGGAGATCCTGCAGCAAAATAACTTCAGGACCAGACTTCAGAGAGAAACTGCTGAGCTTCAGTTCATCTGCAAATTTGACACCATCAGCTCAGGATTAAACAAAGACTGTGAATGGCTTGCCAATTACAGAACCAGTTTCTCCTCTCTTGGTTTTCACACCTCAGCTGCTGGAAGAGGGCCTCATCCTCCCTGATTGAACTAACCTTGTTATCTCTAGCCTGCTTCTTGCTTGCTTATATATACCTGCCCCTGGAAATTTCCACTACATGCATCCGACGAAGTGGGTATTCACCCACGAAAGCTCATGCTCCAAAACGTCTGTTAGTCTGTAAGGTGCCACAAGACTCTTTGCTGCTTCTACAGATCCAGACTAACACGGCTACCGCTCTGATACAAGGTCCTATAGTTACACCAAATCTTGTACAAAGGAGGTCAAGTAAGGTTTCTATGGAAAGGTTGTAATTTGCTGGTTATGATTATGCTGTCTGTATGTGTGTATCATTTTAGTATTTGAAGTTATGAATAGTGGCTATGTACTTGTATCTCAAAGTGTTTGATTCTAAGTACCCTCAGTGAAGCATTTGGTCAGCTTCTTGAGAAAGGACTATTCTCAGTAAGTTCCCAATCAAGAAACACTTAACTGACAATGGACTTTGGGAGATGCCAATCCACATCCGGCCTTTCCTGGGAATGTTCAAACTAACAAATAAACAATGGCATCAGCCTGCAAAAAGTGGAGTCATTCATGGACATGTGACTTGCCCAGGTGGCTACAAACTCCATCTTGTTGCTGTGATTTTTGCACAGAAGAACAAAGGGGTTTCCACCCACAAGAGAGAGAATATGAAAGGCTGTGGAAACCCCTGGTGGCTTTTGTCTTCAGCTGGCTCAAGAGATGGCCTCTCCATCCCAAAGAGATGCCTGAAAGAAACTGAAACAAAGGACAGTAACTACGGGGGGGGGGGGGGGAGTAAGTGATTGCTGGACACAGGCCACTAAACACAACGTTGGTCTGAGAAGGACTAGGCCCAGACTACGAAGGAGTCTAGTCTGTGAAAGAAGCTGTGAAATCTGAGGGTGAGATTTTCTGTATTCAGTTTCCTACTGTATTAGGCTTAGACTTGCATGTTTTGTTTTATTTTGCATGGTAACTTACTTAGTTCTGTCTGTTATTACTTGGAACCACTTAAATCCTACTCTTTATACTTAATAACATCACTTTTGCTTATTAATTAACCCTGAGTAAGTAATTAATACCTTGGGGAGCAAACAGCTGTGCATATCTCTCTATCAGTATTATAGAAAGTGGACAATTTATGATTTTACCCTGTATAAGCTTTATACATAGTAAAAGAGATTCATTTGGGGTTTGACTCCCATTGGGAGCTGAGTGTCTGGGTGCTGGAGACAGGAGAACTTCTTAAGCTGTTTTCAGTTAAGTCTGCAGCTTTGGGGCGCATGGTTCAGACTCTGGGTCTGTGTTGGAGCAGACTGGCGAATCTGGATCAACAAGGCAGAGTTCTGGAGGCCCAAACTGGCAGAGTAAACGGGTTCAGAGGTAGTCTCAGCACATCAGGTGACAGTGTCAAGGGGGTTTCTGTGACCCAACCCATCCTAGCATGTATCAGCAATTTCAACATAATTCTTACCAGGAAGGACGCAGGGTCAAGCTGCCTTTTTTGTGGCACCCAATACCCACTCCTCTCCTGCCTTGCTTAAGCTAAGTCTGCTGCATGGCCAATTTATGGCCTACTGACTTAGCCACTTCTAGCAATAAGCAATAGTGATCCAGGCACTTTACTGGTTTTCCAAAATCTCCCTGCACAAATACTGCTAGCAACCTCATAGACTTTGAATCTTTGTATGTATGTGACTGTTTTACCATTTAACTACTCTCTTATTGTTCTTTATTTTTTCTTTACGATAAACCTTTAGTTTTAGATATTGAAGGATTAGCTAGAAGTGTGGTATTTTGGGTAAGATCCAAACCTATACTGACCTGGTGACATGACTGACTCTTTGGAGTCAAAAGAACATTTTGTATATGTGAGCAGAGTTTTTTTAAATAACTTCTCACTGTACTGGTCTAGGTGCTGATTGGGAGCCCGAAAACTGGAATGCAATAAAGGGGGCTATAAAAGTTTTCCATCCACATGACTCAGATTCCTTGCATGGCCTGTGTTTTGAACAGTGACTACTATTGACTACTACTATTGTTTCAGCTATATATTCCACAATGGAACTTAACATTTTACATTTGTCCTGAAGGAAGGGTGGTGGTTATGCCCTCCAGCTTAACAGTATGGAGGGCAGTAAGAGCACTTGGGATAACAGATGCTTGCTGAAATTATTATTACAATGCTCAAATTCCTTCTTCAATTATCATTTCAAGATGAAACACTCTTCATTGAAAGTACTGTACCCCCAATGTATCATGATCAGTGGAACTAGAGTTGGAGAGCTAGTGTTGCCTGGAAGGGCTGTTATTGACAGAACACTAGTGTAGCAGGGAATGTGGTAAGTTAGACCTGAAGGAACTCATCCATATGGACTGAGCAGTCCACAGGTTTTCATAAAGTTTTTTACTTGTTCAACTTAACTGCATTTAGCATCACTCCTTGCAAATGAAACATAGCATCAGCAGTGGAGTCATGTGCAGTGCAGCAGCTGGCAGCATAAGCCATGGAATTTGGTCTGAAGCCCCCCAGGAATTTGCAAACACAAATCCAACCTAGTGATGGACCCAGTGGAAGGAGAAATTCCAGCTATACACTGACCTTGCCATGCAGTACGATGACAACAACAGGAAAGAAACCAGTTACTTTACTGTCTTGGGGAACAAGACAGAGAGGTCTGCACCACTCTGAAGCTCACCACTGCCTCAAGCTTCACAGCAGTCCTAGGAGCCCTAGGGAACTATTGCTTCCCAAAGCAGAACAAAACTGTGGAGCAACACAGGGTTTTCAGTAGAGACCAATCTGAAGGGAGGGGATAGACCCCTATGTTACAGTCTTATGCACACTGGATGTTACATGTAATTGTCATAAACAGATAGTTAAGGGTTAATGCCTCTTTTACCTGTAAAGGGTTAAGAAGTTCACCTAGCCTAGCTGACACCTGACCAGAGGAACCAATGGGGAAACAAGATGTTTCAAAAGGAAGGAGGGAAGTTTCCTTTGTTTAGTCAGTTTTCAGTTTTCAGCCAGAGAGAAAAAGATCAAGGAACCAGCATCTTATCAGAGTAGTAAGTTTTAGTGAAGGAAATAAATAGGTTTACGTTTATTTCTTTGTAACCTGTCTTGTGCAATTAGAGGAAGAATCAAATTGGGTATTTGGATATTTTCATTGGTGTAATTAAGTTTTTGCCCAGGGGAACATCCTCTGTGTTTTGAATCTGTTGTCTGTGAGAGTAGCTGGTATGCTAATCTCTCCCAGAGGGTTTTCTTTCACCTTTCTTTTCTTTAATTAAAAGCCTTTTTTTTAAAATAACCTGATTGATTTTTCCTTGTTTTTAGATCCAAGGGAGTTGGATCTGGAACCACCAGGAGTTGGTGGGAGAAAGGAGGGGGGATGGCTAATTTCTCCTTGTTTAAGATCCAAGGGGTTTGGATCTGTGTTCACCAGGAAATTGGTGAAGTCTCTCAAGGCTACCCAGGGAAGGGAGTGCTTGGGGGTGGTGGCAGCCAGACCAGATCTAAGCTGTTAATTGAGCTTAGAGCTTCTCATGCAGGTCCCCCACATGTGTACTCTAAAGTTCAGAGTGGGGAAGAAACCTTGACACTCCTATGTTACAGTCTTATGCACACTGGATGTTACATGTAATTTTGGGGCCTTGACAGATTCCCTGATTTGGGACAGGATAATCTGTGGCACTTGGGATCATCACCTGCAGAAGCAGCTGCTCTGAGAAGGCAATCTCACATCAGATGGATGCTTAGACACGGGGTGTGCAGAGGAAGCCTCAAGAAAAAGGAGTGAAATTCCTGGGAAGCAAAACACTGCCAGAAGTACATGCAGTGAGGCAAAAACAAAGACGAGAAAGTGGCCAGGGTGAGATGTGTTTAGTCCGGGAGATAGCATAAGTGGGCAAAGGACAAGTTGCCTGCGCTAGGAGAGTATTGCAAAAAGTGTGGCAAGTTGAACCATTTTATCAGCATGTACAGCAACATAGAAATGTCTAAGAAAAACAATGAGTGTGGTGGCACCTTAAAGACTAACAGATTTATTTGGGCATAAGTTTTCATGGGTAAAAAACCTCACTTCTTCAGATGCATGGAGTGAAAGGTATAGATGCAGGTATTATATAATGACAAATGAAGAGAAGGGAGTTACCTCACAAGTGTAGAACCAGTGTTGACAGGGCCAATTCACTCAGGGTTAGGGTGACCAGGCAGCAAACGTAAAAAATTGGGACAGGAGAGGGCGGTAATAGGAGCCTATAGAAGAAAAAAGACCCCAAAATCGGGACCGTCCCTATAAAATCGGGACATCTGGTTACCCTACTCAGGGTGGATGTAGTCCACTCCCAATAATAGATGAGGAGGTGTCGATTCCAGGAGAGGCAAAGCCTCTCATTACAGAAGCAGCTTTGCCTCTCCTGTAATTGACACTTCTTCATCTATTATTGGGAGTGGACTACATCCATCCTGAGTGAATTAGCCCTGTCAACATTAGTTGTCCACTTGTGAGGTACTCCCTCTCTTCATGTGTCATTATATAATGCCTGCATCTGTAACTTTCACTCCATGCATCTGAAAAAGTGAGGTTTTTTACCCATGAAAGCTTATGCCCAAATAAATCTGTTAGTCTTTAAGGTGCCATGGAGTCCTTGTTGTTTTTGTGGATACCGACTAACACGGCTACCCCCTGATAAATGTCTAAGAAATATTCAGTCAGATGTGGCAAATCAGACAGCAGTGATGACATCCTGACTCTTCTGGAGTCCAAGAGTATATCAGGTTCTGGCTGTCAGGACAGGAAAGCAGCAAGGGACAATATGAATCTGCATGCATGCAACAATGTTAATAGAGAAACACTCTGTGTGCTTTCAGCTGGATAGCAGAGCCTCCTGCAATGTGATTCCCCAGGGTGAATTGCACTTGAACACAGCCATTGCATAGAGCAGGCAAACCTAATATGTATAATGCAGCACATGGGAAAATGTAATCTCACAGTAACTAACCTGAAAAAAAAACAACAGATGCTACCTACTGAAGTTTGTGGTGGTGGATGGTAATCACCACAGACCCCTCTTGGGGAATACAAAGTCACGGATTTGATACAAGTCACAGATTTGGTACAAGTCACGGATTTGATCAGGGTACAGCATCAGAATTTTATAGCTGCAGTGCAAGAAGCAAAGGAGGAAGTCCCATACACAACTGAGACCATTTTAAAAGTATACGCAGATATTTTTAATGGGGATAGATGCCTCAAAGAAAATCTATTACTGGAAGGCCATGTCTACACTATGGTACTGTAACAGCATAGTTATAGCACCATAGCTATGCTAGCATAAACCTGTAGTGCAGATGCAGCTTATAGCAACAGAAGGGGTTTTTCCATCACTACTGGACACCATCTCCCCAGGCAATGGTAGGTAGGACAATAGAATCATTCTTCTTTCCACCTAGCTGTGTCTACAATAGGGCTTAGGTCAGTCTACACTGTCCAGGGATTTGGATTTTTCATACCTCTGAGACTCAGAGCTATGTCCATCTAATTTTTTAAGTGGCAGAAGCAGGTACACAGTGTTTTTGATAATCAGACCCAAACTTTTAATTTCAATGACTAAGTATGGATTTAGGAGACTCATGTTAAGCACACCCACATTTGAAAATTCTTTCCATAGTTCTCACTAATAGCCATTTCATTCATGAGATCACTGATTAACCTGTCATCTATCAGAAATTAGCATTATCTGAAGGTCATGAGATATTTATGTTCAAAATTCTTGGCCCAATGGATTACCTTGGAAATATTTAATCAAAATGTAATTGAATCTCAGGAAAATGTGGCAGCATGGAACAGAAAATAGATTTGTTTGTTTTCTTTTTTGTTCTTCTAGGCTGTTTATTTGACATTCAAACACTATTGCCTTTGTTGTGCTTCAAATAAGGACATTCATTCGTGATGCAGCACTGCAGTGGTGATGGTATATAACAGCCCTCAGAATTAACAACTCCTAAACTGAATTTTGATTTCAATTCTATTTATTTTATTTTAATTTTAATTGTGCCATATGAGACCCCTCATCCTCCATAAATACAGCTGATCAATGTATACTTTCTTAAATTCCTCTGCACATTCAATCTGTGGTGCCCACTCCAGCTAACTTCTGAAATCTCAAACAAAATTAAAAACTCAGAAGAGAAAGTAACAAAACAACATAAAAAAGTTGAAAAATGTTTTTTTCTTTGTTTTAAAATATTACCCTTGAAAACAGTTTCAATAAATTATGCCTTGTTACATTGATATGTATTTTGGTTAATGTAAAATGAATTACTTACTTGATAATTTGTCTGGAAGTAAGAAAAATAAAATCTAATAAATGTAGGTATATAATAAACATGACTACCTCGTGGAATATGTTGTGTTGCCATAGCTGTGTTGGTCCCAGGATACTGGAGATACAAGGTGAGTGAGGTAATATCTTTTATTGGACCAACTTCTGCTGGTGAGAGATACAAGCTTTAGAGCCACACAGAGCTCTTCTTCCGGTCTGGGAGAGGAACTCTCACTGCCACAGCAAAATGCAAGGTGGAATGACTGTTTAGCATAAATTGTTACTATATATTATTGGGGAGCCATGGTTTGGACAAAGTGTGTGTTATTGACTGTAATATTGTTATGGGTGAGGATGACATGGATGAGTTTGGTAATGTGTTTGGTATGGATATCTGAAGATTGTACATTGTCTTGTAAATAGTTGAGCCAGACAGCTCAGCCATCATGGTGAGGGATGTTGGTGTAGGCAAGTGACATCCATGGTGGTGAGGATGGTGTTCTGAGGATGATTTGTTAATACTGTGGAGTTTGTGGAGCAAGTCAGTTGTGATCTGGAGGAAGCTGGCCCTTTGTGTGTTGAGTGGTTTGAGGATGGTTTCTATGAGTCCCAATATTCCTTCAGTAAGAGTGCCATGGCTAGATAGGAATGGTCTGCCTGGGTTCCCTTGTTTGTGTCTCTTGGGAAGCATGTAGATGGTCTCTGGAGTGGGTTCATGGGGGATTAATTTGTAGAGTTTCTCTTGGAGTAGTTTATGGAAGGGTTTTGTTGTGTATTTGGTTGTCATGGGTTTTGTTACTATGGCAACTGAGTTAGACTATTAAGGGATAGCTCAGCCGGTTTCAACTGGCTGAGTGAGCTCTCTGTCTCTGTAAATAAAATGGAGGTTTTGGTTAGCTGTCTGCTCTCTGGCCTCAAGTGATTTCTTCCTAAACCGGCTGCCCCAAGGATATAACACTGGCGACGAGGGTGGGATCCTGGTGCTGCTCCAGTAACAGAAGGAAGTAGAAGTCAAGGTAAAGACCAAACAAAGAAAAAAAGCTGCTTGTTTGCACTGACTGTGAAAGTGAAACTAAAAATCATGGCTACTCTGACCAGGCCCCTGGAGCCTTTTGATGAGAATACAGAGCAGTGGCATGTGTATACTGAGCGTTTTGAGCTTTTTGGTATTGCAAATGACATTACAGAAGCGAAGAAGGTGCCAATATTCTTAACTGTTGTAGGGGCTAAAACCTACTCTCTGCTACGCAGCTTACTACACCCTGTTAAGCCTGAGACTAAATCTTACAGTGACATTGTGGAAATCCTGGGGTCTCATTTCTCCCCAAAACCACTGGTAATTGCTGAAAGATATAGGTTCCACAAAAGAGACCAAAAGGAAGATGAAACAGTTGTACAATTTGTAGCCATTTTAAAAAAGCTAACAGAACACTGTGAATTTAAAGAGATGTTGAATGATGCCCTGCGTGACAGGTTAGTGTGTGGCCTCTGCAATGAAGCTATACGGAAGCGCCTACTGACAGAGGCTCAGCTTACATTACAGAAGGCTGTTGATATTGCTGTCTCCATGGAACTGGCTACAAGGGAGGCACAATACATCGGTGCATCCCCTAGGGTGCAAAAAGTGTCACAAGAACTGACCCACAAAATGGTGCAGAGTCAAGAATGTTACCGCTGTGGTAAGCTGGGTCACCAGGCATCAGAATGCTGGTGTAAGGACCTGGTGTGTCGACACTGTGGCAAAAAGGGACACATCGAGTATGCCTGTAAACAAAAGAAAAAGAGGCCTGTGGTCTGGCCGACAAAAAGAGGAACTTTGCATACCCTAGAGCAGACCCAGGATGATCAAGGTGACACCTCCTCACAAAAGGAAGTGCCACTGCATGCTTTGTCTTTGGCAGTGGGCTCACATGAATTCTGGGTAACCCCCTTATTGGAGGGCAAACCTATACGCATGGAACTAGACACCGGTGCAGCTGTCTCGCTGGTTCCTGAGACTGTGTATAAGGAAAAGCTACAGCATCTTCCGCTTAAGGCAACAAAAACTGTTCTGAAGACGTATACAGGTGAAGCTGTGCCCATGTTGGGCACTATTGATGTTAAGGTGGAGCTCAATGGACAGGCGGCTAAATTGCCACTGTTTGTGGTGAGAGGTGACTACCCAGCCTTAATGGGTAGGTCTTGGCTTGGGAAGATTCAGCTGAACTGGGCAGCACCGGATGACTAAAGAAGAAACCAGTCTAACCCCTATACTAAGGAAACATGCTGCTGTTTTTGGAGATGATTTGGGAAGTATGAAGGGAATCACTGTGACATTGAACATTAAACCTGGCAGTCCACCAAAATATCTGAAAGCCCGAACTGTGCCATATGCCATCAGGCCAAAAGTTGAAGCAGACCTGGAGCGCCTGGTCACCAATGGAGTCCTAATACCAGTTACCCATAGCTCATGGGCCACTCCTATCATTCCAATAGTAAAGAAAGATGGCTCTCTCCGGATTTGCGGTGATTTTAAAGTCACTGTCAACCCAGTGTTGTGTGCAGAGCAATACCCGCTTCCCCGCATCGATGACCTCTTCGCAGGCCTAGCTGGGGGACAAAAGTTCAGTAAGATTGATCTGAGTCAAGCATATTTACAGATGCGTCGATGAAAAGTCCCAAGAGCTGTTGACTATTGTGACTCATAAGGGGCTTTATCGATACTGTCGCCTACCCTTCGGAATTACATCGGCTCCCGCCCTGTTCCAGAGGGCTATGGACCAGATCTTGTGTGGCTTGTCAGGAGTTCAGTGCTATCTGGATGATATCCTGGTCACTGGAAGAAATGAAGAGGATCACTTAAAGAATTTAGAGGCTACCCTACAAAGACTGGAAGAGTATGGCCTACGAGTTCGCAAAGACAAGTGTGAATTCTTCAAGCCCTCTGTTGAATATTTGGGACACATCATCGATTCTGCAGGTCTTCATAAGGCCCCTGCAAAAGTTAAAGCTATTGTGAAGGCTCCCCCACCTCGAAATGTAAGCCAGCTGCGCTCATTTCTAGGACTACTGAACTATTATGGGAAGTTCATCTCACAGTTAGCCACACTGCTAAAACCACTTCATGAGCTCCTTGGGCAGAACAAGGCCTGGAAGTGGACTGAAGCCTGTGATGTTGCATTTAACAAAGCTAAGGATGCATTGTTAAATTCTGAAGTTCTAACGCACTTTGATCCGTCCTTACCCCTGCAATTGGCCTGCGATGCTTCCCCTTATGGAGTGGGAGCGGTCGTGTCACACATTATGCCTTCGGGAGAAGAAAGACCTATTGCTTTTGCTTCACGCACTCTAAGCAAAGCAGAAACTAACTACGCCCAAATCGAACGTGAGGCATTAGGAATTGTTTTTGGAATTAGGAAGTTTCATCAGTACCTATTTGGGTGAAAGTTTACTCTTCTTACAGACCATCGACCTCTGACATCAATTTTTGGACCCTACACAGGCATTCCCCCATTAGCTGCTAGTCGTATGCAACGTTGGGCATTGATACTTTCTGCACACACATATGACATCAAATATCGGAAATCCACTCTGCACAGCAATGCAGATGGCCTCTCAAGGTTGCCTTTACCGGTCAAACATCAAGATAGTGCCCAAAAGGAAATCTTCTACTTTGAACAGGTAGAGAATACACCCATCACTGCTACTCAGATAAAGAAGGCAACCCGCGTTGACCCAGTATTATCCCAAGTTATGGACCTGGTGATGCATGGAAAATCTCGACAAACCTCTTCGGTCTCACCCGACCTTGTTCCCTACATGTCCAGGTGGACGGAGTTATTGGTCCAATCTGGTTGTTTGTTGTGGGGGAGGCGTGTCATTATTCCACCACCCCTGAGATCACAGATGTTAGAACAGCTACATTCCGGTCACTGTGGAATAGTGCGCATGAAGGAAATTGCACGAAGCTATTTTTGGTGGCCTAGATTGGACAGTGCTATTGAAGAGAAGGCAAAAGCTTGTATGTCATGTCAGGGTGTAAGAAATGCACCCCAGTGGGCACCCCTACACCCATGGGACTGGCCTGAAAACCCGTGGCAACGTATTCATGTTGACTTTGCTGGCCCCCTTGAAGGAAGCATGTTCTTGGTGGCAGTAGATGCCCATTCTAAATGGCCAGAAGTCTCTATAATGAAGTCCACGACTGCAGAGAGGACTATCCCCCAACTACGAGGACCCTTTAGTCGTTGTGGTCTGCCAGAACAACTTGCGAGCGACAACGGACCGCCGTTCGTCGCTCAGGAGTTTCAAAATTTTATGAAGGCAAATGGGATACACCACATCACGTCAGCACCATATCATCCGTCCACCAACGGATTAGCTGAAAGATTTGTGCAGACAATGAAAAACGCTTTGAAATCAGCAAAGGGACAACACTCCATTCAAAAGCGTCTGGATACCTTCTTACTTTCCTATAGAAACACACCTCATGCTACGACCCAGGCTTCCCGGCCTTTCTAATGATGGGACGACAGCTGCACACTTGCTTTGATCTGCTGAAACCTTCTGAACCCAGACAAACTGTGCAACATCAGCAGCAATATCAAGTCATCAGACGGGCACCCAGAGCAAAAGACCGAACCTTTAGCCCAGGACAGCCAGTTTTGGCTCGGAATTATACTTCCAGAGCTAAATGGGTCCCGGCCACAGTCATCACTCAAACAGGACCTGTTTCCTATACAGTCCGGACTGCAGAGAATCTTACCTGGCGGCGACATGTAGATCAGCTGTTGCCAGGTCATGCCAGTCTACAGGACCCATCTGCAGTTGAGGGTCTGACTTCACCCTCCTGGTGAGACACCGAATCATGAGTCACCTGTTCCTGACTGTTCTCCTCCATTATTGCCGGCAGCTGAGATACCCCTTTGCCCAGCACGAGCTGATACCATCTCCTCACCTATTCGTGCTGTGGACCCTGAGCCCCTAGTACTTTCGGGTGCAACAACACCAGAAGTTCGCCGTAATCCACCTAGAGACAGAAGGCCTCCTCATCGGCTGGATCTTTAGTTAGGGCGAACCCACGGTTATGGGGCAAAATAATCCCCAGGGTTTAGCCGGGAATGGAGGCAGTCTACCCTCCTTCTCTAGTTTAGTGTGTGTTTTATTTAGGGGATGTTCTTATTAGGGGGGGGGGAATATGTTGTGTATTTGGTTGTCATGGGTTTTGTTACTATGGCAACTGAGTTAGACTATTAAGGGATAGCTCAGCCGGTTTCAACCGGCTGAGTGAGCTCTCTGTCTCTGTAAATAAAATGGAGGTTTTGGTTAGTGTCTGCTCTCTGGCCTCAAGTGATTTCTTCCTAAACCGGCTGCCCCAAGGATATAACAGGTTTGATGATATCTTTAAGTTCCTGGATAAAATGTGGTGTGAGGTCTTCTTTGAGTTCTTTACAGAAGGTGATGTTGGAGACTTATCTGTTGGCCTCATTAATGTAATCATCATGTTTGAGGACTACAAAGGAGCCCCCTTTGTTTGCTCGTTTGGTCACTATCTGCTGGTTAGATTTCAGGGACTGCGTGGCTGTCCTTTCTGCAGTGGAGAGATTACGGTGGATGTGATGTTTGTTAAGGATTTTGAAGTCCGTTTTTTTTTCCTTGAGGCATCAGTGTAATGATCAAAACAGGTGTCATCCACTCTATAGCATCCAGTCAGGCATATTACAACAAACTGAAACCCACTAACTCCCTCTTTTTGTCCTTTGACTGCAGAGATGTTAATGGGCCAATCTAACTTTAATGGTTGCTTACAATATGTGCTAACTACGTATGCTAAATAATCTGTTCCACCTTGCATTTTGCTGTGAGGCTGGGAGTTCCTTTCCCAGACCAGAAGAAGAGCTCTCTGTCACTCAAAATCTTCTCTCTCTCACTAAAAGAAGTTAGTCCAATAAAAGATATTACCTCACTCACATTGTCTCTCTAATGTCCTACAACTATAGCTACAACTATATTTCTTTTAATGTAGTTTTTTTTGTATAGCATACATATAAAAAGAACAGGAGTACTTGTGGCACCTTAGAGATTAACAAATATATTTGAGCATAAGCTTTCGTGGGCTACAGCCCACTTCTTCGGATGCATGTAGTGGAAAATACAGTATTGCATCCAATGAAGTGGGCTGTAGCCCACGAAAGCTTATGCTCAAATAAATTTGTTAGTCTCTAAGGTGCCACAAGTACTCCTGTTCTTTTTGTGGATACAGACTAACACGGCTGCTACTCTGAAGCATACATATAAAAGAACCACATATCAAGTCTATAACCACTATAGTTGGGTTAGATGACAGAGATGCTGGAACAGACCAGGAAGCACTTCCTTTGGAGTTGGAGACCAACCAGGACAACACACAGTGAGTGGGTGGTGGGAGGGGGCATAGCAAACAGTAGCTACTGCAAGAATTCATTGTCTTATTAGACATTCACACCATGATGGAAGGACAGAATTGGACTATTGCCAAGACAGTTAGGATTGTGGGGAGAGGGGGTCCTTAATATATACATGAGTATTGTTGATTGATTATTAATGGCTTTCCCAAGTTTATACTGTGTCTCCCTTTCCTCCAGTAATGTTTTCTTTGTTTTGTACAATGTGTGCAGTTCTTGCAAGGGGAAAGTCCTGCCAGAAGTTTTCTAGTTTTCGTTTCTGGGTGGGCACTCAAGCTGATGTGAAAGTTTTCAGAAGGAACTCCTAGACATGACCCTTTTTGCTGCAGACAAGAGCTGGCAGAAGAGTGACACAAGGAAATACTTACTAGAAAAGTTTCAGTGTCTTCACAGAATGGGTAGAGATGTTTCCTTCATGCTCTGCCAGTACAGCAACATCCTAATTGCTGGATTTTCAAGATACAAGATCCAAAATATCCTGACCATTGCCCTGATCCCAAAGTGTAGTTAACAAATTCTCATTGCAGAATCCAAAGGAATATGATGGGGCACTAAGCTGTTCTGTCATCATTCTGCTCCCTGATCTCCAGGGACATCTGTGGATGTAAAAAAACAACTTTAAAATCTTGAAACAAGAAATTAAACATTTCAAGAATGTCTTGGAGTACTTGACTTATTCAACCTTTTTTGAATGAGTGCTAGAATGTTGACATCAGAAAAGGGCAGCACAAGATACCCCACCACAGGAGAACACCAGAGAGCCAATTATGACTCAGAGTCTCAGGCCTCATCTACCCTTGGAGCGAGGGGTGTAATTCCCAGCTCACATAGCCATACTCACAGTAGCCGTCATTGAGCTAGCATGATCATAATAGTACTGTAGCCACCGCAGGATGGGGAATGGTGGCACTGGCTATCCATCCCAAGTACAAACCTTCTGTACATTGTATGTACTTGGAAAGGCTAGCCTGCACCACCACTTGCTGCTGCCCATGCTGCCGTGGCTACTCTGCTATTTTTAGGTATAAATATACCTATGCAAGCTGGGAATCGTACCTCTAGCTCCATGTGGAGACATAGCTGCAGTCCTCCTCTGCTCCCCCTCTTGTTGTGGGGGGGAGCAGTAAGTTATTTCATCTCTTTTAATGGAGTGCTGTCTGCCTGGACAGCCAGGCTGGCCACCAAGTGAAGAGGGCATCAAGGGAAGTGAAGTGGTCAGCCTTCTTTGCTCACTCCCCATCCATGTGCTTCTAAATGTCTCCTGTTCTCCTCCTCCCAGCTGGAGTCACAATGTGAGTAAAGCCAAACAGAAGAGCAAGGAGAGAAGGGGTTTACTCCCCTGTACAGCCAAGAAGATGATGTGACAATTTAGCCCTCGGAGACCAAAATCACAAACACACTCTGACTTAATTGTGATGGAAACCTTCTCTCAGTCAAACCATTCACTACCTGTAGAAACACTATATTTGGGCTAAAGAAACAAAGAGAGAAAGCAGAGTGATTGGGTGGTTTTGCCTCAGGCTGTTCATAAGGTTCCTTCATTGTCCATCCCCAGTATTATCAACTTTTGTGACTTTTTTTTTTCAGGAGTCTTGCAATATTTAGTGCTTTTCTTAAAGTCCCAGGTCCTGGAGCCACATATACATGGAATTCTCAGTATAGCTGTAATGGTTGCAGAGAAAAGTTTGAAAACGTAAATCCTAAATGCCCAAAACCCAGAACACATATAATTACATGGTTTTTAAGACTATCTCATGAATAAGTTTGGAGTCTGACTCATGCTTGTTGCATGCTTAGAGTTGACAATTCTGCATCCTTCTCACTTTGGGCATCTGTTTAGACACCAACTCTTACAAGAGTGAGTAGGTTCGTAAATCCAGGTAACTCATAAAGTTTTTTGATGTAAAGTCTTTATTAAGCCACAAATCCCTCATTGCTTCTCCTGGCCACCTCCCAGATGCAGTAGATTTATCTGGCCCGGGTAAAATTTGGTGGAGCCGTAATTGACAAAGTCTTTTATGCATGTATAATCTTTAATTTTAGATTTCTTTGTATGTCTTTAAAAATGTTCTGGATCTGGAAGTAATTATAGTAATTTTGTGCTAATGATTGGAGTTCACTTCTTAGATGATGAAAGGTTTTAAGTCTATTAATAATAAGCATATCTTGCACTAGGAGTGATCTTTCTGTTTTCTCTCAAAAATGTGTTTCATTGAAATCATGCAGAAATTAGAATGAGGAAGGTATGAATTAATGACATTTTAAAAAGAGTTAACCCTGTGATCTGAAGACAATATAATGGTGTTGATTAATAGTGGCCCAAATTCTTATTCGTTCATTGGTCAGACTATGTCAATCTCTTTGCATCCATCAGTTGGCTCTCCCATGATCATTGTTTCAAATTCTTTATCATTCTTTTTGTAGTTACTAGATATTGCATTGTGATGATCAAACCTTGCACTTTCTACTTAAATTGTTAAAACAATAAAGATGTTCAGGAAGAACATATTTCATGTCTAACTTTTTTTTAAGGAAACGCTGATTTATACTGGAGCTTTCCTTAATAATAATGAGGCTGATTACATATTAGACATTATACTTAATACTTTTAAAGTATCAATACTAAGGGCAGGTCTTCACTACCCACCAGATCGGCAGGTAGTGATCTATCTATCTATCTATCTATCGGGGAGACGTGATAAATTGATCCCCAATTGCTTTGCCATGGACTCCGGAACTCCACCACTGCCTAGAGGCAGAAACAGAGTTGACGGGGGAGCGGCGGCAGTCGACCCCAAGCTCTTACACCAGGTCTGAATATGATCCATCTTTTTTACTTTTATTTCATTGGGTTATAGAGAGCCTTTGACAGCAGAGATTCAGCCCAGATGGGAATAGCACTGCAACAAGGTGTGTGCAATTTGTACTCCATCAGTTGATCTGTTTCTGTTCAAATCTGTCCCCAAGCCGGGTGGGGGACAAGAAGGAGGCAAAGTTAGGGGATGTCTGACCCCATCACCCAGTTAGCAGGCTCCTTAATAGCCCCAACCACTTGTTAAAAATATCATCTTCCACCAAAATAGGGCTGTCCTAAAGGCAAGTGGTGAACTCTGCCACCTCAGACAGTTGAACTTAGAATTTCCTTTTCTAGTGGCACGTGAGGCAACTGATTTTTTTCCACCGCTATCTATCTAGAGCAAGATGTTTGAATCCATCATAAGTTGTCTCTATGATGGCAGTATATTTTTTCAATTGTCCTGTGATAGGTCATTCTTTGTCCTCCGTGTCTTATACCTCCCGGTGAAATCCAATCTAAGATGTACTCTGTGCTTCTGTCACAGAGTAGATTGAT
This sequence comes from Mauremys reevesii, assembly GCF_016161935.1. Classification (NCBI taxonomy): domain Eukaryota; kingdom Metazoa; phylum Chordata; order Testudines; family Geoemydidae; genus Mauremys; species Mauremys reevesii. The sequence goes on along the minus strand of NC_052623.1, from coordinate 130,445,828 downwards.
GACATGACCAAGCCATCGTAATTGTCTCTAATTAGTGAGTCAGCAGTCTGCTGACCTGTGCAACACAGCACTTGCACATTGGTTACATGATCTCTCCAGTGAATTCCAAAGATTCTCCTTAAACAATGCTGGTGGAATGAGTTCTTCCATTATCCGCCACATTTGAGGCATTACTACTGCAAGGACAACAGTGTTGTACACTCTGATTTTAATATGTAGATGTGTCTTCTTACTCTGCTAGATATTTAACAAATAGAAAATGATCCACTTCTTTACCAATTCTTCCCTTAAGTTCTTTAGTGGGCTGGCCATTAGCAGGGGGTGGAAACTTACACCTCACTTCCAATCGGGAATGAATTTACTTGATCATCTGCAACTCAGTGTTTTGGTGTTTTTATATTCATGTTATTTATGCTACAGACTATGTATAACATGTTTTTATTTTTTCTACATGCTTGTATGGATGCTATAGTCCACTGGGGCACAGAGCATCTTTGGATGCTCTGTAGGTTTTTACTGTGGCTTGTTTGCTATTCTCAAATGCCTTAGTACTAACAAAACCAAACATTTAAAAAATCAGTCAGGTCTACAAAAAATATCATGAGATTTAAAACAAAAAGATTATTTGTATTTGTTTTCTGAGACTTAAGCTCTTAGGATGTGCTCATTTCACATTTTAGGACTTTCTCTTTAGCCACAAGGGCTGGAAATTTTTAATGAAAGCTGAAGTTCTCATGTAATAAATTGACTCCAGGAGCTGGGGAGAAAAACACCAAATATTGTGAGAATTGGCAACACTCCCTTCTGGGGGCTGAGTATTCCAAGAAGGGGGATCCAGATCATGGTTGAAAGAATGGCTGCCCCACCAGAATGTTAGTCTTGGGGAAATTCTGCACCACTGTGCAAGAGCAGAATTAATGTCCCCTGAAGATGTCATTCTTACTCAGCAAAAAAAAAAGATTCATGTGCCCCTCCTGGGCAGTGGCCATGGGGAGGGCATGTTTAGTTTGGTGTTGGCAATAGCCAGGGAGATGTAAATCACCGCCTCAGCGGAGGGGAGGAGGTGGGACTGGGCATGCTTGCGAGACTCTCTCCCTCTCTTTTGCTATTGTGGTGCACTGGAGCTGGGGAGGGGCAGGACTGGGGATGCCCTGGCCAGTGACTTCTACTGTGCACTGGGATCCAGCTGCTACTCTCAGCTGGGCTTGGGGTGAGGGGGATGGGACTTCCTCTTCCCCTGCACAGATCACTTCTGGGGCTGGGTCAGACCCATCTCCAGGAACCTCCTTCACTGCAGAAAGCTCCGCACTCCCCTCTACTCCTTGTCCCCATCGGTCCCCAGCCATGGGAGCAGGGGTCACTGTACATGGAGTTACCCCCTGTCCTCCCAACCCCATGCATCTGGATCCCCCTCCAACACCCAGACCCCTCTGCCAAGTCCCCTTCTGCATCTGGATCCCCTGCAGCCAGACTCACCCACTGAAATACACCCCCGTGCATCTGGGTTGCCACCCCTGCAACCAGACCACCTCCCACTGAGCCCTCACACTTGAATGCCCACCCTGCTGAGCCCCACCCCCCCACCTTCACCTGGACCACCCTGCCAAGCTCCCCACATCTAAACCATCGCCCCACTGTGCCCCAACCTGTTGCACTCAGGCCACAACCCCACCAAGCCCTACTCCCCCAGTACCCGGACTCCCCCACTCTGATCCCCCGCACCAAGACCACCTAACGAGTTGCCTGCATCTAGATTGCTCCACACACAACCCACTCACCCCACACCTGGATCCCCCCATATTAAGCCGCTCCACATTTGGATCCTGCCAGGCTGAGCTGGCTTGCCCCACATGTGGATCGGGGGGCAGGGCTGGGTAATCATGTGAGATCTCTGTCCTTCTCGCTTGCTGTAGAGCCGTATATATGTCCTAATATGCCTAGTAAGGAATCTGTTACAAAACATTTCCTGAACCCTTTTTTGTTATCTGTATTGTTACAAACATACTTATTGACATGTATCTTGAAATAAATTACCAAAGTAATTGAAAATGGTGTGATAATATTACTTTTACAAATAAAATATGCAGATTTTTGCAGAATGTTAAAATATTGCGCACAGAATTTTTAATTTTTTGGTGCAGAACTTTTAATATTTTGGCACAGAATTTCCCGGGAGTAGAATGTGTCGAAGCACAGAGTCCTATATTTCATTAGCAGTTTAAGACATATGACAAGCAGAAATAAAATGTTAGAAACCAAGCTCTATTAAACGTGCTGAGGGGCCATTATTACATGCTGAGGCTCTGAAATTTGTCTATCAACAACTAGACAAGGGTCACATTGATGAGTCTCTGGGTCATCGCCAATATAGATCTCTCCTGAAGTCGGATCCTCTTTCTGCAGTTCAATTTGTTGTGCTACAGCACCACTCTCATTTAGGAATGTGCTTTTGATTTCTCCTACAGAGACATAGTTAAATCAGCAGATGCAATGTAAGCTATTCAGGCACCAGCCACTCATTGTCTGCTCTGTACACCAGACCTCTGGGGACACCAGTCCAAAGTAACTTAAAAAGTCTCAAACACGCAGGGAAGTGAGAGACACAAAAGCCAGGAGAGAAAGCATAAAAGCAAACAGTCACTAACAGGCTAGAGTGAGAAGGGGGAAGAGTTGAAGGGCAGTCAGGAGAATAGCAGCTAATTGGTCAGGCGGGCTAGGTATGTAAGCTTTCATAGCATAGTGTGGGGACTACATTTTTATTCAGATGACACTTGTTTTATTTATTTGTATGTTGTCAGTATTAATGAGATCCTGTCCTGTTGCAGAAAATGTACTTCTTACAGTGCGTACACACATTTGAGATGGTAAAGACACATACCAGAAGTCCTCAATACTTTGAGATTCTGGTTGCAGTAATTGTACAGATTGAAGATGCTTCTCAAAATGAATATTGCATACATTTTCAATATTTTAAGGAAAATTGTGAATTGCAGGGACACTGTAGTTAGCACTCAAGTACCTACATTTCAGAATTATGAGCAAGTAAAGCAATCTTTTTTTTCCTAGATTTAAAATATAGGTTGCTTTACTCCTCATGCAATATTAAATCTCATATTGTACTAGGAAGCTCATTGAAGCTGATCATCTTTCTCCTTGATTCATATAAATAGTGTTTATCTACATTAGATATTCAAGCTTTTTCAGGAAGCATGTAAACATTATCAAGAAACCATGTCAAGAAAAAAGATTTGGAGACATAATAGGAAGTGCCAGTACTTCCATTTAAATTTGAACTGCAAGACAGGTTATATAGATGACAAAAAGCAATAAAGAACTAATTTTGTCACAGTATTGGGAAGGAAGTAAAAGAGTTCATATATTCATTTGGGTAAAGCAAAAATGCCCAAAGAGACATTCATATTGAAATCGGAGCTAAACAAATCGACATGATATTGAATACAGAACAAAACGTGGTTGTTTCTGAACTTAATCTGTATGATAAATGTTGGAGAAGGAAAAAAGCTTAAAAATGTAAATCAAAGTCATTAATACAATTTTCCATTTCTTAACTCAAAGCAGGTTTGCAGAATAAGATCAACTCATATATAAGATATGTTGTAAAGCTTTCTTCCTGAATGAGTATTCTATAGAATTAGCATTGATTTTAAAATATCATTCTCCCCTTTTATTAGTTATCCTATTCCATTTAAATGCAGTGTCCTGTGCATAGTGGTCAATGAGGACATTCAGAAGTTTTATGATTTAGTCATTCAGATGCCCTAGAGATGAATACAGTATGACTACCTCTCTAAACAGATACACCACTTCATAGCAACTTTTAAATCCTCTTTCCCTGAAGGTGATGGGTAAACTCAGATTGTGGGGAATCTCACTGGCAGAAATTGGACTAAAACTACATGTGCAATAGCTGATATTTAAACCTGTGGTTCCTGCAATACTTCCTAGATGCTTTGTCACTAATTTTGAACCAAAAGCTTTGCATGTAAAGAAAAAAAAAGACATTTTTCTTTTTGCTAAAGACTTCCCTAGATGAACAAAGGTAGCCCCACCTCAGGTTAGAGCAGCCTTATGGATGTCTTAACTTGAACCAGCTGACAAGAATCCACAATGACCATAAAGCAGCTGGGGTTAGCCAGAGCACTATATGCTCTGACTAGTCCTGCCCCTGCTCCCAGCATAGCCTCTGTGCCAAAGGCTGTTGGGGAGGGAAAAATAGGAGATAGCAATGCTCTAGACTTACTGAGGATGTCCTAAAAGAAAAAAAAACTATGCAAGTGGTTGCCCTTCTACTCTTTTTTCACTGCTTAGGGCTTGTCTACACTTAAAATTCTACACCTGAAGCACTGTAGCTCTACATGAAGACCCAATCTACCCTGGCAGGAGGGATTCTCCTGTCAGCATCGGTATTTGATTGACAGAAGATTTCTCCCATCGACCTAGAACTGTCTACAGCGGGGTTTAGGTTGGTTTAACTGTGTTCCACAGGCGTGTGGATTTTTCACACCCCTGAGTGATGTACTTATACTGACCTAATTTCCTCGTGTAGACTCGACCTTAGGTAGTGTAAAGAGACCAGGATGGAGAATCTGATCAAAATTGTGGCCCAGTGACCTTTTTTAAATATTCAACTCTCAGGCATGCAGAGAGAGCAGGAAGAATTTTCAAATATTAAACATCACTTTGATTTTGTCAATTAAAGATCCGGTTACTCTAATTGCAGAGCTCAGGTAAGTCTGAGTATACCAGCTCAGTGAGAAAATAAATGTCTCTTTTCAATACCCTTTTAGTTGTTCCACTTGCCTTACCAATGCACCCGACTTTGTACAAATTAGGCCCCAAGCATGTTCTCACCAACAACATGGGGTAGGGAACTCCAGGCTCCTCCAAGAGGAGTGAATGTTTTAAAAGGCCCTGGGAGCAGAAGCAGGTTTTCACAGACAGGTATAGCTAAGCCAGTGTAGTTATTCTAGTTTAATTACCCATGTGGACACTCATATTTTGGAATAAAAGTGCCTCTTTTAGTTTAGCTTAAACACTTTCCAAAGTGTTCGTATTCGTATACCTGAAAAGTGTCTCCATACAGGGAGTTATAACAGTGTAATTATGTCAGTAATTAGATTGTAAGATCTTTGGGGAAGGAACTGTTTCTCATTAGCTCTTTGTACAGTAACTAACAGAATGGGGTCTGGTAATAATAGTGTCACCACCTATGGTGGAATTCCATTTGTTTGGTGGAGATAAAGAGATTTTTTTGGCTAGACTTGCAAAGATGTGTGTGTTGGGGGGCGGGTGTTAGTAGATATTTAAGAACAGACAAAGGTTTAAGGTCAAAGCGAAAGTAAACAGCAGTAGATCAAAGCACACTACATACATTTTAATGTGCTATAGCCGGGTACACATGGCCACTTAGTGCACAGCAAGCTTCTGTGCTGTAGATTCACACCACAGCTTGCTGAGCATTAAGGGTATGTCAGCTGGAAGGTGTAATTTCCATCTCAAGGAAACATAGCCACGATAGATCTGATTGAGCTGGTGAACTAAAAAATAGAATGTAGCCACAGAAGCTCAAAAGGCAGGAAAGGCTAGCAGTCCTCAGAACACACCTGTCCAAAATACATTTGGGTGGTAACCCCTCCCACTGCTCACACCACCTTGGCTTACTCTATTTTTAGCTCTGTCAGAGCTAGCATGGGTACATCTCCTCTAGAGGGAAATTACACCTCCAAATTGAAGTCTGGACATACCTTAAACAGCCGTGTAGAGAAGACCTGAGGTTAATGACCCCACTCTTGAGAACAATGCAATGGCATTTTTAATAACCACAAATGTCAGGATCTTGACACATTTCACTGAAGGGAAGATTCTTTGAAAGCACAGTGCCCCACAGCACAATTCTGGGACATTGCTCCAGTACTAACACAGAATTGCCAACACCACTTCCTGCAGAACTTGGCTTTTCCCTAGAGGTTTTGGATCAAGGTACTGAATCAGCCTAATGACCCTTAGATTGAGTTCTGATGAAATCACAGCTTCAGACGGTATGACTTCCGGCCATATTTGAAATAACAAAATTGAGTAGACATTGCTCATACATAATACACAACACACTGAAAAGAGTGAAGTAGTTGGTATTGCTTTGATTTGTATATTTTGCTTTACCAGACAGGAGCACAATATGAGAAAGAAGGACAAATACCAAAGTGAATATCCTCAGTAAGTACTTATTGTAAAGATTACATAAATATTTGCGTTTTAACTTTCTGTTTTCATTCACTTACTGCTTCCCAAAACTTTTCCCTTTGGATAGAATTTTCCAGTTTTTGGACCAGATCCTTGACTGGGGTAAAACTGATGTAGTTCCATTGACTTCAGGGGAGTTATTACAATTTACACCAGCTGAGAATCTGGTCCCTTGTTCCTGTAAAAAAATTGAACAAAAACACTTCTTTTGTTTTTGACTAAAAACTGAAAAAACAACATATTTTCTGCATTATAAACAGAAGTTCTTGTGAATTATAACATCTTAATGCCAAAATACCAAATCTTGGTATTACAATAGCCATCAATGAGGAAAAAGTGTCTCTGAGGATTCTGGTGGACATTGGTTTTCATTTGATGGAGTTATCCACCACAGAAAATTGCTCTCCATGCATGTGCAGTGTATTTTCCCTGGTGTTGTCTCGCTAACTCATAAAGTGCTCTGCCAAGGCAAACAGGTCAGTACATATATGAGATTATACATTCAGTACAGTTCAGTACACATATGCAAAAACTTAGCTGAGTAATGACAAATTTAGTGAAGCCGGGAAGTAAATGAAAACAAGATTCATATTTTGAAAACTTTTATCTTGAAGTGTTACGGTTTATCATTTATTCTACCCAAAGTGGAATTGGACTTCCATAAATACATTTTCCAAATATTGGGCCAGATTTTGGTCTGTATTAGGGCTCCTTGCCAAACAATGCAATATAAAAGAGCAGCTGAAGATTTCCTGCTGAGAGGGAATCATTGGCTAGAGTGGAGCCAGCTATGCTCTCATACTATCCCTGGTGCATCTGGAGGCATATTGAGGGTTACAAGAGACGTAATCTGAGCATGATATTCTCTTGCAATCTCTGCTTGCATAAAGTTCTTTTGGGGCCATTCCAAGCTCATGCAAGTTAGCACAGCTCTAGTCTCACTTGGACTGCGATCTGAACCAGCACCTATCTGACTGGATTGGAATGGGGATGGGACGGGGAGGGTTGCAGAAATGTGACATGGAACAGACACCTTTACTCCCATCACCCTTTTCTTGTGTGGTCTGGTGATGTTTCTTTCTTAAAGATTAAAGAACATACGTTTTCTGAATACAGCTGCTACCAGCTATGTATGTATATTCAAGATTAACATGGAATAATTTTAAGAAGGACTTTGAAGACTGAAACCAATCTATGGTATGGTGGCCCTTAGATTTTAGATGTGGGTAACTGGCTGCCAGCCCCAGTTCAGAGTGTGACTGTGTGTGTGCAAGGTTAAAAGAAGGCTAGAATTTTACCTTCAAAGCACCTAGCAGTGTGCTTGTTTGAGAAGTTTCTCCTCTGCAAGCCCAGGGCTAGACATTCAAGTTGAGTAATTTGCAGTGTGTTAATATTAGGTTACATTTATTTTAAGAACAAGTCTTTCTTCGGGCATTAAAACCTTGACTTTGAAGGCATACACACCCTTATTTGATGATGATAAGGGAATACATGTGGCTGTATTTTCTTAATGCATGGTGAAGGTTTTGTGGTTCATCCACAGTTCTGCTATCCTTGGGGACATAGCTAAAAGCAATCTTGGTTAATATGGTAGCATTGGACTAAGAGTGTTACTACTATCGATGCATTGTGAAGGCTAGTCCCTTCTCCTTCCCAAAAGAGTATTAGAAAAGAAAACAGTTCAAGCCTGAGGGAAACTGTTTGCAAGGGGTACGACGATGGTGGATCAAAGAAAAAAAAGTGCATAATTCTGCCTCATGAATTACAATAAATTAGAAAAAAGTGGGGATTAGTAAAGCAGCCTCATTTGGTAGTTAAGGTACTAGGAAGGGGAAACTCATTTTAGAAGCATTTCAGCTAAAAATCACAATTAACCAATTATGTTTTTAAATGGACAATCTGAATTTCAAAAAAGATGGGATTAGAATCCAGTTATTCTGATTTCCAGTCCAACCATGAGACGAAGAAGTGCCCAACCTGAGGCCCAGTGGTCACTTTTGGTCCTGGAGTCTCTAAATTGTAGCCCTTGAGGGCAACTGTTTACTAGATACTTTCTATCTGATTATGAATTGAAACTCTGCTTCATAGTAATTTTTTTTCAGGAGGGATGGGGAAATAAAGAGAAAAGCAGCCTCAAAGCAACTGCTCTTTCAATGGGGCAGGGAGGAGATAGTGATAGAGCAGAAAGCCATTTAGTCTTCGCAACAGGAGTAGGATGAGATTAAGGTGGACAAGAAAGTAGCACAGAAATTTGCGCAGGAAGATCTGGGGCACCCAGGAGACACAGTGTTCAAAAGAAGAAGCAACTATTGTAACCAACATGTTTACACTGAACCATTTCATTAAAGTCCAAAGAAAAGAAGGGAAGCAATGGAGAGGAGACATGGATTTAGTTGAATCTTCAGTGTCTCTGCACACATGCAGAGAGTGGGCAGGGAGAACATAAGAACATAAGAATGGCCATACTGGGTCAGACCAAATGTACATCTAGCCCAGCATCCTGTCTTCCGACAGTGGACAATGCCAGGTGCCCCAGAGGGAATGAATAGAACAAGTAATCATCAAATGATCCAACCCCTGTCTCCCATTCTGGCAAACAGAGGCTAGGGACACCATTCCTGCCCATCCTAGCTAATAGCCATTGATGGACCTATCCTCCATGAATTTATCTAGTTCTTTTTTGAACCCTATTATAGACTTGGCCTTCACAACATCCTCTGGCAAAGAGTTCCACAGGTTGACTATGCACTGTGTGAAGAAAGAATTCCTTTTGTTTGTTTTAAACCTGCTGCATATTAATTTAATTTGGTGACCCCTAGTTCTTGTGTTATGAGAAGGAGTAAATAACACTTCCTTATTTACTTTCTCAACACCAGTCATGATTTTATAGACCTCAATCATATCCCCTCTTAGCCATCTCTTTTCCAAGCTGAAAAGTCCCAGTCTTATTAATCTTGCCTCATATGGAAGTTGTTCCATACCTCTAATAATTTTTGTTACCCTTTTCTGAACTTTTTCCAATACCAATATATCTTTTTTGAGATGGGGAGACCACATCTGCCCACAGTAGTCAAGATGTGGACATACCACAGATTTACATAGAGGCAATATGATATTTTCTGTCTTATTATCTATCCCTTTGTTAATGATTCCCAACATTCTGTTTGCTTTTTTGACTGCCACTACACATTGAGTGGATGTTTTCAGAGAGCTATCCAGAATGACTCTAAGATCTCTTTCTTGAGTGGCAACAGCTCATTTAGACACCATCATTTTATATGTATAGTTGGGATTATGTTTTCCAATGTGCATTACTTAATACAGTTTAATTGAAAGAGTCCAGAAATACCCAGAAGTAGGGAGTGGTAATTATTATGTATATATGGCAGCTGTTTCTGAAGCTGTTTAGCAGATTTCCATTGAGAGCAAGATGTCTTGCAGATTCTACACATTGAACATCCAAGAGCTGAACCAGCCAGTGCTCAGGGGAAAGGGGAACAGGAGTTGGAAACAGCCCTGTGGACTCAGTGACACAGGAGCATGAGCTATCTTTGCTGTGAAGGCTGCAGATTCCCAGTCTCATTGGAAACTGAGGAGACAGTCAGCTATAGGTTTCAGAAGTATAAATGCTGCTGGATATAAAGATCTTCAGACTGTTGTTTTCCAGGGATGATTTTGAAGTGTTTAAAGAGAACTGAGAGACTTGCATTCTTCTCAGGCTCTAGAGAATCCAAGAGCCACCCACATACATTTTGAGCCCACACTGTAGAGACTGAGAAATCCTCTCTATGCGATCATAGGGAGATATGTATGTAGGTGTGTATGAAAGTATAAAAGTGTCATTGTTTTGTCAAATCTTCGCACTGAAATACCAGTAAAAAGAACACCAATAGGCCTCCTGTGTAATAGCTTGGGTTTAAATGTTATTCCTAACTATTTCCAATGCTATTTGCTGTATTCTTGTGTGTATTAAATGTTTTGTTTTCTTAGAAACTGTCTCTCTTTAAAGCTGATGGGAAACTATATTAACACCCAACATTCAGGGTTTTGCATATCATAGCTCTAAGGTTTCTCTCTGTGTAATATCTTTTTGAAAAGTCCTGAAAAGATGGAACACTAACTTCTGCTTAAGTAAATAGGTAAAGTGTTGTGCAGGAGAAGAGGATTGTAATAGACCAATTGATCCTGGTTGGTTTTTTGTTTTGGTTTGGTTTTTATTTGCAATCCTCTGGAGCATGGGGCACAGGTCACTTGCAGGTTTGAACTAGTGTAAATGGTGGATTCTCTGTAACTTGAAGCATTTAGATAATAATTTGAGGACTTCAGTAATTCAGCCGGAGGTTAGGGCTCTGTTACAGGAGTGGGTGGGTAAGATTCTCTGATCTGCAATATGCAGGAGGTCATTCTAGATGATCATAATGGTCCCTTCCAGCCTAAAAATTGATGAGCAGTGTAATAGACTATGTCTACACAATGAGTAAGGGTGTGCGTAGCAGGGTTACCCGCTCCTGCCCTTCAGGGTGGAAAACAGCTCAGGAGAGGGCTGTGGCTGGGGCAAGAAGCCTGGGCTGATTAGGGAATGTAGGCTCAGCTGTGGCCAAGACCCAATCAGGCCCAGCTGGCCCCTATAAGAGTCACTGAGCCAGGAGCCCACTCAGTCTCCCTCTTCCTGTAGAGGGAGAAGGGCCTGGCTGCAAGGTGCTAAGTAAGGAACCTAGATTGGAGCAGGGCTGGGGAAGGGCCAGAGGAGCTGGAAGCTCCAGCCTAGGAAAGCCCCAGGCTGCAGGCCTGGTAAGACCTATTAGGTACTCGGTTGCAGGGGACAGCCCATGGGTAGGCAGAGGCAGCAGGTCCAAAACCCACTTTGCCTACGATGAGTGGCATTCACTGCAGTCCACCCCAGTGAGTGTGGGCTAGATGGGGACTGCAGTAGCCTAACACTGAGGCAAAGCGGGGATAGTGGGTGAGGGTTCCCCTGGGAGGGGGAGACTCAGAACTGTGGGGTTACTGCCAAGGGGCAGCACCCCAGATAACAGGGCACTGATTCTGGGAGGGACATGGGGCCAGTGTGAGGTAAGGTGGATCACTGACCTGCAGAGGGTGCTCTGGAGCTGGGATGAGCTAATTCCCAAGGATTACCAGCAGGAGGCGCTGCAGGGGTGAGTCCGCACCCTTACAGTGTGCTTTCCCCTGCTTGTGCACACATTCTCAGGAGATCAATGAGAGCCAGCTTGAGTACAAATAGCAGTGTAGCCACAACAACATGTGAGTGGGGATGGAGGCATGGCTGAGTTGTACCGAGTGCAAACCTGCCTGAAAACAGTGGGTATGTACTTGGCATGGTTCAGCCTTGCCTCAGCTGCCATGGGGCTTGGGCTACTGCAGCTACACTGCTATTTAAATTGCAATTGCTTCCATTGAGCTACAACAAGTATGTGTACATGAGCCGGGAAATCATGCCCCTAACTCATAGTGTAGACATAGTCTTAGTTTTTATGTTACTTAAGCACCCCATTGCCCATTACAACAGCAGCAGAAGTGGCACAAACAGAGTTATGGAACTGCATCAGCAGCAGTTGATTTTAGAACTTTGGTGTGGGCCTCAATAACTGATATGGGGAAAGGGAGAATTTACTCTGGGGAGGAGGAAGATTCAATGGATTCAGGGTGGAAGAGAGACTAAGGAGTGGAGTATATTTACTGAGAAGTGTTGGGGGAAGGAATGAGTGATTTGGAGTGATTTGGAGTGTTGTGACCAGAATCCCAGGGGAGCCAACTGAAGTCACCCAATTAGGGTGAATTGCAAAGAATGGGGCAGGCAATCCCCAAAGCTGGTGCATAGTCCAATACTTAGATTTACCAAGCCAGTACAAAACAGCTTCTATAATACCTCACTGCTTACCCAGAAGCCAACAACATAGTTCCCTTGACTTAACCCAGCCTTCGGCCTCCACCCAGACACCCAAGTCAAATATGATGAGAATTACTGAAAAAAAATTAACCTCCCAGGTTAATTAATATTTCAGATCTTACCCAAATACATGCTTATAGCCAGTACTTATTAACTAAACTAAAATTTATTAAAAAAGAAAAGAGAGAGTATTGGTTAAAAGATCAGCATACATACAGATATGAGTACAATCTTGAGATACAGATTCATAGCAGAGATGGTGAGCTTTGTAGTTGCAAAGAGTTCTTTCAGAATTAGTTCATAGGTTATAGTCCAATGTGTATATTCAGGGTGGTCCAGTTAGGACTGGGATCTCAGCCTTGTTGCTTAAGCTTCTTCTGCATGAAGCCTCAAGCAGATCTGAGATAAAAGGATTGGGACCCAAAGCATCTTTATACAGTTTCAGGCCTTCTTGTGACAGCTCGAAGTTCTTTAGCAAACAACAGGCAGTTATGGGGACTTTTACAGGAGATTCATTTCCTAAACATCTCTGGTAATTATCTACACAGATTAACATAAGGCAATTGCCCATTTTTCATCATTCTCAGGTGATTTACTATACATTTCAAAGTGAGATGACTACAGCAACATCCTATGTTTACAGTTCTTCTAAATGTTAATATGTCTTTTTGATCTCTGAATTAACAGAATACAGCATAGACAGGGACTGTTTGATTACATTGTTAACCTTTATATATATATATATATATATATATATATATATATATATATATATATATATATATATATATATATATATATATATATGGAATGCATCACAAATTGTGACGCTTGGGCAGAATTTCTCTAGGGGTTCAATTTGGGTCAATTATCCTGCAGGATGCTTAACCCTTTCTGGCCAAGCGTCACAAGTGTGTTCCTGGGAACATGACAGACCGAGTCCTAGGGAGCTGGTTAGAGAGAGACAAAGATGGCGTTCCTGGAGAGGGAAAGAGATGATTATCTTGGATATTTGGGCTGAGAAGGCTTGTTTCAGGGAATATGGGCTAGAGAAAAAGTCAGAGATGGGTTTGAGGGATCAGTGTAGTATGGGGCACATTTAAGTCTCCTGTATTTGGTCATTGCTTAAATCACACAACACTTATGTATTTTGCAGATTTTATTCAGCACTTATATAAAATTAAAAGCATCAGACAATGTATTTACTGGAGACTCATTTCACAATTATTGTTGGTGCAATCAGTTATTTTCTTATTCTGATTTTCCTTCTCTATTCTGGTGCACATCTAAAGTAAATGAATTGAAGTTAGCAGACTTACCCCAGTGTAAAATCACAATCAGGCCTGTTAGGCTTTGCATGCCAAAATTACATTTTGTAGCTTCTGGAGTTTTAAAAAGTAATGTTAATGTAGAAAAATGAAACCTCATTAGGAAGAATAACTCATAACATTCATTTCTTTTTATTTTGAAAAAAATGAAACACTGTAAATTTTAATTACCGGTACTTTACTCTTCCCTATATTGTGTAATATAATATCTGATCTCCTTAATCAATTCCCCAGTGTTTAAAAATGGCTTTACACATATTTTAAGTGAAGATATAATGATGTTTGGCATCATGTAATACACAGTTTGGGCTAAATTCTTGCAGGTCACTATATATCTTCACCACAAAATTAAAAAAAAACACCCCGTGGGAGCACAGAGTGGAAATCTCCCCCACCCCCCGCCCATTCTTGATCCACTCAATATCTTTAGATTTTTCTGCAGATTTTTCTTTCCAATAATTTGTATGGAAGGCAGTTGCCAAGCAGAATAATTGGATGTGCAATTACACTATATTTAGACTATACAAACTGGTTTCCATTAAAAGTCAACAATTGCCTGCATTTACTGCAGATTTATTTCCTTTTCTAAATATGAGGGAAATTGTGGCATCTCACATGGCATTATGAGGTTACCAATGGCAAATCTTAAATTACTAAATGCAACCATGGTATTTATCGTTTATGACAAGATGTTGGACCAATTCATTTTTTGTGTAAGCATGTGCAACTCTACTGACTCTTTAAACTTGATGTAATATTGTTCTTTTCTTTGAAATTATAGTTAAACTAGTACATTAATATTCTTATTTTCATACTGTCTAGAGAAGGTGTGATTCTTTGTACAACTTTCAGAGAAATGCAGTATAATTTTTCATACATTAGGAATTCCACTCTGACCCATGGTGACTAATGAGCTCTACAAAGCATTAAAGAGGTTAATGATCTGACCAATAAACTATATAAAACATTCTTGTTATATGCTCATGCATGCACACTTCTGTGAGCCACAGAGTAGTCTTGTTCTAAAGTAATTTCATGTTATAGACTCCTAATTTAGGTGGACAAAAGTGCATAACTGCAGAATAATACAATAATGATCTAGGGATATATGATTACTGGAAATTATAGGGATGGATGCAAAACATTTATCAATTAATTAAATCAGCAATAACAATGTTTTGCTTCATTTCCACAGAAACAATAGAGGGTTAGGTCAGATGTTTAGCTGAAGCCTTGAATCCTATAATTTGTGGATACAGTCTGATGCTCTTGGCATAGTCCTAGGCTTCTTTTACCCTCCCTATGCTCCCTGACTCAACTGTATCTTTTGCCATCCTCTTGAAGGCTAGTAGCCTGAGGGCTTGGCTACACTTTCAGTTGTAGAGCCTTGGGAGTTAAACCAGCCCTCGGAGACAGCAGCAGGGAAAGCGCTGCTGTGTGTTTACACTCTCAGCTGCCAGCACACTGGCATGGCCACATGAGCAGCTCTTGCAACACCACAACAAGCAGTGCATTGTGGTAGCTGTTTCAGCATGCACATGGCTGCAACATGCTTTTCAAATGCTGGGGGTGGGGTGCAGTGTGACAGGGAGTGTGTGTGTATGTGGCGGAAAAGAGAGTGGGTTGGGGGCAGGGGCAGCTCCAGGCCCCAGCATGCCAAGCGCGTGCTTGGGGCGGCAAGCCACTGGGGGTGCTCTACCGGTCGCCGCGAGGGCGGCAGGCAGGCTGCCTTTGGCGGTTTGCCTGCGGAGGGTCTGCCGGTCCCACGGCTTCGGAGGACCTCCCTCAGGCTTGCCTGCGGGAGGTCCGCCGAAGCCGCAGGACCAGCAGACCCTCCGCAGGCAAGCCGCCAAAGGCAAGCCTGCCGTGCTTGGGGCAGCAAAATGCCTAGAGCCCCTGGTTGGGGGGGGTGGGGCTGAGAGCGTGTCAGCATGCTGTCTTCTAAGTTCAGACAGCAGCAGACCTCACCCCTCCTCCCACCCCCCGCCTCTCTCTCACTCACTCAAAGCAAGCAGAATTCTTTTGTCCCAGAGCAGATAAGTAGCCAGCTGTCAGAAATGGAGCTTTGAAAGGGCATATCCGCATTCCTACAGCATTCGTATAGCGAGTTCAAAACAATGACAATAATAGCCACTTGACTTAAGGGGATTATGGGACATTTCCGGAGGCTGATCAGAGCGCAGTAACACAACACCTCGTTCACACTGGCACCGCGGCGCCCCAGTGGGGGCACAGCAAACATTATTCCACTCGCCGAGGTGGAGCACCACCAGCACTGTAGCCGTGGAGCCAGAGCGCTCTACGTGCCTTGCCAGTGTGGACATGTTGTGAGCTAGTGCACATGGGGCTCCTTTATTGTGCTGTAACTCGCAAGTGTAGCCAAGCCCTGAATCTCTGAATCCAGGATTAGGTAATCATCCTCATTAGGTTCTTCATGGGACAGCACATGGCCACTGGTTCCCTTCATGCAGTTTCAGCAGAAATGTTTGAAGTAGCAGGGGAAAGTTATGAAAACAACTCCAGAACTTTCCCTATGGAATCGTTTATAATCATTAAATACAATTACTATCAGGACAACAGACAAGAAGTTAGATTAAAACAAAGGAACTTGGGATTTCTAGAAAATCCTCTCCACTTACTAGAGTATTGTACACATTATTTCCTTTAAAATGCTTTTTGAATTATAGTTTCATATTCATATAAATAAATTTAGATTACTGGGTTCCTTGTGTCTAAGAAGTCACATACACATTGCATCTTCTTATGGTAAGGCAAAGACAAGACTATTTATTATTCACTGCTGAATAACTGAATATGCAAATAATAATGTTTATAAATGGCCAGAGCATACAATACAGCTGATCTTGAGCAACCTTAAATTATGTGCCATTTACTGTTTGTTTG
This sequence comes from Mauremys reevesii, assembly GCF_016161935.1. Classification (NCBI taxonomy): domain Eukaryota; kingdom Metazoa; phylum Chordata; order Testudines; family Geoemydidae; genus Mauremys; species Mauremys reevesii. Next base: position 130,429,424 of record NC_052623.1, on the reverse strand, counting down.
CATTTACTTTGAGTGGTGAGTGCTGTGTTTTACTATGGTATTTTCTTTTTTCATTTTTTATGACTGCCCTTAAGAAAGCATCTCTTCAATAAGTAATAGAAAGATGGAAAGTGTCAGGGCTTGGAGGTCTTAAACCCAAGCCTCCGGTTGTCACTCAGCAGTTACCCAGAATCACTGGAGATGGGGGCTGGTGGAGCTCTAGCTCACCAAGGGTTCTGCCCATGAAGCTTCTGACTGGGGGAGATGGCCAGCCCCATCACTTGGCTCAGACACACGACGTAAGCCAGAAGAAAACACAGGCATTTGTCTGAGCAACTAGGAGAATCCCTGCCTACTTTCCTGACTCCTGTCTTCCTGCCCATTTTTGGCTCCTGCCCTCCTTATCCCAGACCCTCCTCCCGGTTTCTGCTTTCCAGCCTCTCTAAAGGTCCCTGATTTCTACCCAAGTCTCCAACTTTGCCTTAGTCCTTGGCTTGACTTGTGCCTCTGATTCTGGCTTTGACCTCCAGCTCCAGTTCTTGGTGTCTAACTCCAACAAGAGACCTGACTGCTCACTCCATGACCTTTACAGCTTGCTGATACTGCTCCAGCTTTGAGGATGGACCCAGCAGAGTTACTTATACTCAAGGGTCATTGGTACTGCACAAACAGGTGATCTGTCTCCAGGAAGACAAGTGTGCAAGCGGAGATTGCTGACAGCTACACATTTTTTTACAGTCTGTTAGCATCTTAGGCTGGTTTAAGTTCACAGCAGCATGTAAGAACTTTGTTCACTTGGCCCAAAAGTCACAACTTTTGTTTACTCTAGCCTGTGGCACCAACAATACTGGCTCTGCTTTTGAGGATGGACCCAGCAGAGTTACTTATACTCAAGGGTCATTGGTACTGCACAAACAGGTGATCTATCTCCAGGAAGACAAGTGAGCACCACAGGCACAGAATGTGCAGCTGGTCACTGGGAATCAGTAGCAAGTTTTTCAACTCCACACAGAACGCTGTACTCAGGGCACAGCCAGCCACATTGTCACCTGATCTCGGATCTTCTGTCCCTCTTCCCAAGTGCTTTGATGGAGCTGCTGCAAATTCCAAGACTTCATGAATCAGTGCTGCCTCTTGTTCAGGCTTTGACTACAGACGTGCTCTTATGACAAGGTAGGCCTGCTGACTGGGGCGGCATAGGATTGGGTCTTGCCCCTATTGGAAGCCAGCAGCCAGCAGGGGTACCTTCCTGTGGGTGATAATCAATCATCTTTTATTACCTCAGTCATGTCTACTCCACTGAGGCTGCCCTGCAGAAACTCCAACAGGGGTCAGCAGCATCTTCCTATGCAGCACACATCTCACACTGGACACAGAATGGAATGAGGAGGTCCGGTTATTTGAGTTTCAATGGACCTTGGGGGATGAGGTCAAGGATGAAGTGGCACAGTTGAGACCCAAATGGGTCTGGGAGTCTTTATAGATCTTGTTATCTGGGTTGACAATCATCTACACAGTCAACAAGAAGAAAGAAGAGATGTAAGGACCCATGGACTACAAACCACATCTAGCGCCTAGAACAGCTGATATTCCCACAGTACCACCCGGAAACAATGTAGTACAGCCAGGGAGCACTATGGAGGAAGTGCTGCCCAAGAGACCCAGAGTGATGGTATCCTGAAGCCCTCTGATTGGTTGATCCCCATATTTAGCCCTGCAGTTGCCCAAGGAAGATGTCTGGGCAATCACACAGATTTTGGTCTCATGCTGACTCCAGCCTGACTCTGACCTGATTTCTGCCTCTTGAGTTTTACCTGGCAGTGCCTCTGGTCTCTGGTCTTCAATCCTCGCCTGACTCTAACCCTGACTCTTGCTTATGGAACCTGGCTCTTTTGATTCCTCCAGCTCCTTCCCAGTGGCTACTATCCCCTGGTGGGCAGACCCACTTCCTATCCCCTTCGTGGGATCCCCTTAACAGGTATATGGAAGGTGTGGGTCTAGTATCATCCACTGGGCCCCACAGGGTACTGGATCCCCAGGAGTGGGTCGCACAACTCCAAACCAAGAACCATCTGCTGCAGCTTCTAATGGAAAATTAGATACTCCACGAATAGCAAGTATGGTCCCAGGAAGAAAATTCAGTGCCACAACTCCCTGAACTGAACCCTGCAATGACACTGCCTGAAAGTTTTGATGGGAACTGCCAGAAGTTCAGCGAGTTCCTGAACCAATGCCATCTCTTTTTTCTGCTCCATCCTAGAATGTTCCACCGACCAGGCCAGGGTGGGACTAGTGATCAGTTTGGTTAACAGAGATGCTCTGGATTCCTCCTTCCCCCTGGTGAACCAGGACAGCCCAGTGTTAACAGACTGGTATGTTTTCCTGTGAACATTTTCTACAATCTTTGGTGACCTGAAAGCACTTGCTCAGCGAAGCAGCGCTACCAAGGCTCCAGCAAGGACAAGGGCCAGAAGTCTCATTTGCTGCTCAGTTCCAGTGACTCACAAATTATGTTGATTGGAATGAGACAGTCCAACTGCATCATTTTTGGCATGGGTTTAGTGAGGAAGTAAATGATGAGCTAACCACTATTGAGACCACGTCCTGTCTGGATGCATTTATTGACCTCTCCTCCCACATCAACAACTGGCTGTGTGAGCAAAAAAAGGAGAGGAGGGGCACCCTGCTACCACTACACCCACACCCTACCCCAAAAACCGCTGGGCCCAACCATGAACTGATGCAGGTTGATCTTGGCCACCAACATTTGACTGTGGAAAGAATGGTGACAGTGCAATATCATGCGTTTTTATTGTGGGCACCCTCGTCTTGAGCCTATTGCGAAGCTCAACCTGCAAGAAGTTGGAAAACGAGTGTGTCCAGGCAGTATGGGGGAAACCAGCCTCAGCAGTACGGGGTCCTATGCTCTAGAACTGCCCCAACTCTCAAGAGAAACACAATCCAGGGCACATGGATCCTCCCCATACTTCCAACTACAACTAGAGTTACATACCATGGATGGGGGCAAGTTGATTGCCCCCTAGTGGGGCATGATTGATTCCAGGGTTACTGATAACTTTATAGATTCTAAAGCTGCTTGAGCACTCTTTTTAAAGCCCACATCATCCATCATAGAAACAACAGACAGTTTTCCCTGCCCTTGAGGCCAGTGACTCAGGCCTAAAGGCCGTAATCCAGGGCCATCAGAAAGTGCTACAGTTCAGTGTTATCCATTCTCCACATTTACCCCTAATTCTTAGCATCACCTGACTCTTGTTTCTCCTGGAGAGAAAAGAGGATCAACTTTCCCTCTGATTACTTCCAAAGGGTCTAGCAACATTCTGGTCCCAGGCTTCTGTGGCCAATTGGAAGCAAAAGCGCCTGTGTGGGGCGGAATCCAGCTGGTGATGGCTAACCAGAAGGAATCATTCCCAAACCTGAGTCCCCATCTCCTTAAAGAGTTTTGGAATTATGTGGATGTTTTCGAAGAGGAGAATGAAGACATGCTACCGATACAATGATTGCCTTATAGATCTGCAACCTGTGGCAAAGATCCCTTGTGGACAGATCTACAAGATATCTGAGCATGACTGGCAGCCCTCTGTGAATACATCCAGGAAAATCTGGCCAAGAGCTTCATCCTGCACTCCTCCTCCCCAGTATGCACTCCAGGAAGGAACACTATGCCTTTGCATCCTGGAAAGACTAGGAAAGCATGGCCTGTTTGTGAAGTTGGAGAAATGAAGTTTTGACCAGTCATCCATAGAATTTTGAGGTTATATCTTTTCCCAAAAGGGTGCTATGATGGATCCCCAGAAGGTAGAGGCCATCTATAGCTGGACCGTCACCTAGGTCCCATTGGGAGTTACAGCACTTCCTGGGCTTTGCAAACTTTTACTGACAATTCATTCCAGGCTTCTCAGGGCAAATAGTCCCCATGACCAACCTGCTCTGCAAGGCTGCAAAGTTTGTTTGGATACCCAAAGCTCAACATGCTTTCAAACAACTCAAGGCTTCTTTCACCACTGCTCTCCTTGTACCATTCTTGGCCCCAGCCCAGGCATTCATAGGAGAAACTGATGCCTCCAATGTAGCCATAGGGGTGATATGCTCCCAGAATCATAGTCCACAGGAAGTCCTGAACCTCTGCACCTACAATTCCCAAAAACTCTTCCCACCTGAATGGAATTATGAAATATTGGATAAGTAACTACTTGCAATTAAATCAGCCTTCAAAGAGTGGTGCCGTCACCTCAAGGGAGCACAACACTCAATGCAAGTCTTTGCAAACCAAAAGATCTGACTTGCCACAAAGCACTTCTATATGAATAGGTCACCCCACAAGCTAGACCACTAGTTCCTCAGACCCTTCTGGCTCCGTCAGCAAATCATCTCTTCATCTTCAAACTACAGCTCCCGCAATCTCTGAAGGTACTCCCATTTTCCATGTATCTATCCTTACACAAGACACCTTTCCCCGTTGGTCCCAACAGCTGTCCCTGCCAGCCCAGGTCAAAGTGCACGAGGAATATGCAGTCCATGTGATCCTCAATGCTAAACAGCAAACGTGGAGACAGTATTGACAGGAAGGGCTATGGTTCTGAAGAGCGCTCCTGGGAACCTGCTGCCCATGCCCATGATCTGATACAAATTTTTCATCAAGACCACTCAAATAAACCTGGCCTGGTGACCCAGAGGAAGGGTGCTGTGATATAAGGACCCAGGGTCTAGAACCCAAATCTGCAGACCCTGTGGCAGCTGACAATGCCATCAGGAGGACATAAAGACCCTAGCCCAGCTGTGACCAATAGGACAGACTGCCTACACCCCAGTCCATTACAACTATTGGATTCTGCTCTGCCAGTTGAGTCAATGAAGGTATACCTAGCTAGGTGGCAACTTGCCCTGAAAAGAGATAGGGCAGGCAACACCCAGAAACAACAGCAGGCAACTTGTTTTACTGCTGTTGTGAGCCAGACCACATTATCTCCAGTTGCCCTTTGAGGAACTCAGCCCAAATTAATCTGGGCAATGAGACAGCCCAGGTTGGCAAAGGGGGCTAGCCTGAGCATCCTGACAGAGTGTTCCCTGGACCCCAAATGGAGGGCCAGACTGGAGTGCATGCTGGTTCCTAATGACTAGCACAGCACCTGCAAGTGTCAGGTGAGTTACAAATCCTGGGGCATCCCCAACCACTCCCTCTGCAACAGGCCCTCTTTGAATCAGGTATAGAAGACAATTTTATCTATGCAGAAGTATCCTGATTACTACAGATTCCCCTGTGGCCCAAGCCTATTCCAAACCTAATAGAGACAGTCAATGAGTCCCTCTTATCCTCTGGGCCAATGGACACAAAAACTGTTCTTCTTGAGGTTACTATTCAAGGGACATGAGAGACCCTACAATTCAGTGCCATCTGTTCTCCACACCTCCCTTTGACAGACTCTGTGCTCTTAAGGAGGATGAAAAACTCAGGGAGGAGAACATCAAGCTAGAGTGAAGGAAAACAATCCCATAGTTGGGATCTTCCTTCTAGATGATGTCTTGCATCTTCTGACACTGAGGATACCCCTTCCTGGGAATAGAGCCACAGTTACTAGGAAGAACAAGATAATAATAATGGGGGATTCGATTATTAGAAATATAAATAGTTGGGTTTCTGATGACTGGGAGAGCCACACAATGAATTGCCTGCCAAGTGCAAAGGTTATGTACCTCATCATAACAGATTTGTGCAATGCTGGGGAGGGGATGATGGCTGTGGTACATGTAGGTACAAGTGACATAGGGAAAGGTAGGAGAAAGATCCTGAACACCAAATATAGGCTGCTAGGAAAGAGATTAAAGTCCAAGACTTCCATAGTAGCATTATCTGAAATGCTTCCAGTTTCACATGCAAAGCCAGAAAGATAGGCAGAACGGTAGGGTCTCAATGCATGGATGAGAAGATGGTGTAGGGAAGAGTGTTTTAGTCTATTAGAACTGGGTACTGTTTTGGGAAAGGAGGAGCCTATTCGGGAAGGATGGGGTCCACTTAAACCAAAATGGAACCAGCTTGCTGGAGTGCAAAATTTAAAAAGTTGTAGAGGATTTTTTAAACCAAGAGCTGGTGGAAAGCCAAGAGGAGTGGATAAGCACATGGTTTGGTAAAATACAGGTAAAAGCTAGTGAGGAACAGCCAAACATCAAACAGGTCCATTTAAATATAACACATGAAGGCAAGCAACTAAATATTGACAAAATGTACAAGTGCTTAAATACAAATGCTAGACATCTAAAACTAAGATGGGTGTGTCATGCTGTCTGCAGTGGCTCAGGACTGTGTGTGTTTACCTCAGGGCAGAATGTCAAAAACAGGGCAGACCCCCAAACCGGTGGTATGTTCTATAATAAGATTTAACCAACCCAGTAACAAAGGTGAACTCCTGGATCACTATACCAGTTTTATCAATGAGTCACAGACAGTCCCCTTAGGCTCTCCAATCTATCTTACCACTCAGGCAAGCAGAAGTTAGTGATAATTGGTCACTTGCGTTGTTCCCAGTCCCAGAAGAACAGTCACTTACCCCACATCAATTTGTAACTTAGATCTCAGACCAAGGATAATGCTGTTGACAGTCCTGTAATAAACTAACTAAAGATTCATTTAACAAGGAATAAGTAATAAGAGTTATTTATAGGTTAAAGCAAACAAGCATATATACATAACTGAATTTCAGTCTATTATTCAAATGGTGACAGAGATGTTGTAATCTGTTAGCACTGAATGTTTTCTCAGGGCTTAACCCAGGTTGACCCTGGGTATCATAGTTTTTGTTTCTTAGCTCCAGCCCTTGCGAGAGTCCAAACAGTACAGAGATGAAAATTTTTCTTGTGACTCTGTTTTATCTTTTACATTTAGCCTTCCAGTCCATACAATGATCTCCCTTGCACATAGCATTTCCAAGGTGTGAAAAGGCCATTCACCAAGCATTTGTATTGTGATGTTACTTAATAGCCAGTTAAATCTTGATAGGCCATCTGAATGGGCTGAGTGCACCATTCCAGTACCTCAGAGCAAACATTTTCAAAGTTAAAAAGCAAAACTTACGGATTTCTTCAAAGCATGGAATACAGGCATTATCAGTGAGATTCATGCATGAAGCAATTTATAAGCATCTCATAAAGTCTAAACACTAAATACAGTCTTATAAAACTACTACCTATTTTGAAAAAAAAAATAACATACATGTGAGCTAGTTCGGTTTCCAGCTATGAGTTTGTCATTTCTTAGCTGATGCCTACTGCTCTGGCCAGAGCTGGAACTTGGTTTACCAGTGTCAAACTAAAGTATAGATAGGAACTAGTGAGAAGCAGTCAAACATAAAAGAGTTCCATTTAAATATTACACATCAAGGCAAGCAACTAAATCTTAAAAAAAAAAATCTTAAACTAATATGGGAGAACCAGAGTGACTGGCATTTAGTGAGGCTATGGCTATAACAGGTATTGCAGAAACTTGGGAAATGAGGATAATCAGTGGGAACAGTAGTCACAGAGTACAAACTATATAGGAATGACAGAGTAGGTTGTGCTGGTGGGGATCTGGCACTGAATATGAAAGAACGCATAGAGTCAAACAAAGCAAAAATCTTAAATGAATCAAACTGTACCATAGAATTTTATGGCTGGAAATTTCATGCCTGATCAATGAGATTAGAATGGAAAGAATATACTACTGTCCACCTGACAAGGATGGTAGCGGTGATTGTGAGATGCTCAGGAAGATTAGATAGGCTACAAAGGCAATAATAATAATGGGTGATTTCAGCTATACTCCACTATCTAATATTGGATCTGTACCATTGCTAGAATTTTAAAAATTCCTTCTTATCCTTAACACTACTGGCAGGGGCGGCTCTAGGCACCAGCAAACCAAGCTGTGTTGCCGGGCGCCCAATGTGGGCGCGACCTGCTGCCGGCATGCAGATGACTGGAGGGGGCTCCTCCCCGCTTCTGCTGGACCTCCCGCGGCACACGCGGCGCAGCTGCTCTGCGCGGCCGCGCGGACCGCCGCCGTCCGCGCGCGCCGTGCGAGGTCTGCTTCCGCGCTTCGTGTGGACCTGCCGCCGCGGGAGCGAGGACGAAGAAGAGGAGAAGAGACCGACCGAGGACCGGAAGAAGGTGGCGGCACACGCGGCACCCTGCTTGGCTTTCCCCCCCCCCCCGCCCCTGACTACTGGCTATAGTTTTTTCACTTCTACCTTTAGCTTCCCATATCAACTAATTTTATGACTAATTTTATGACTTATAATTTTTAAAATATCTGCATATAAAAAGTGCTGCTTCTATTTCTTTTCTGAATCCAGATGTTTGTTTAACTCATAATGCCTTTTTTTCTTTGATGTGATTATTTTTTTGGTGGGGCAGCACCAAAAAATGTTTTGTTAAACAATTCTTAATTATCATTCACATAATTTTGTTTCAAAATTTTCTTCCCACTCAATTTGGTTCATAACTATTTTCAGTTTCAGAAAATGTAGTGTGTGTGTGTGTGTAAAATGTATGTATGTTGAGACAATTTTCTGCTTGCACATAACAAATGCAATTATGTCCTGGTCACTTGCCTGTATGCAACCCCTAAGTTTTATTTCAGTGATAATTTCATCCTTATCTTTTGGAATACGGTCTAATACAGAACTACTCCAAGTAGGTTTTAATGCCTTTTCTACTGGAAAATTTGCATCTATAACTTTGAAAAACTCCAAGTACATTTTATTAATGTCAGCATGAGACTTCCAGTACATGGCCTTCAGTTTCAAATACCTGAAGTTTTTCTTCCTACACTTTATAGATAAATGCTTAAATAGTCGTTCATCTTGTTCTCTGATCTGATTTGGTGGTCTGTAACAGACTCCCACTAGCACTCCATCCTATGATTTTCTGTTAGCACATTGATCCATAAGCATACCAGACCCTGTACTTCTAAACTCTCAATTACTTTAAAGCAGATAATGTTGCCTTTGATGTAGAGTGCCACCACTGATCTCTTTCTGCCCATTCTATCCTTCCTAAAGATGATGTATTCGGTGATTTTTAACATTCTAATCAGATGAATTCAGCAATACCTGTTACTTCACATTTCTAATTCATCTTGTTTATTAGCCAGACTTTTACCATGTAGGCAATTAAATAAGTCCTTCTCTCTATAATCCCTTGACACCTTGATCCTTTACTACCTGGAGTCTGAGGTATAGGATGGGTGTATATGTACTTTGTTTAACCCCTTAAAACCCTCTCCTTTGGTTCCTAGTTTAACAACCTCTTGACTAGTTTAGGAAGTCTGTCACGCAGAAGACTGGTTCCTTCTTGGGATAATTGGGGGAGTATGAAAAAATTCAAATAATTTCAAGTGGCATCTGGCTATTAACATGTAGGTGCTGATCTGCTGCTTTGCATACCTTCAGTTTATGTCATATCAGTGCTTGATGAGTCAAGTGAAGGTACAAGTAAGATCGCCCTCATTCTCTGAAAATTAACTACTCAATCTCTCTTATTTTAACTTCATGATTTGATCTGTCAGATTCTGAACAGTGTCCTTTTGATGTTTAAATTGCATTATCTGTTATATTCATTTAGACTTTCTAGTCTCTTCTGTTCTATTATTTTCATTATTACAACCAATTACATCAGAGGGCTTAAAATAAAGTAATATGTTATAAATATTACCCAGATCATGGATTTGTCAGAGTTGGTGCCCACACTTTTATTAAACAACAACAAAACTTTACATTTTAGAATCAGGGTATTTTTAAAATATACAAATCACTAGGCCCTTCTGTCTTAAATACCCAACAAAACAAAGATTAAGCTGTTCTTTCCATGATGTCCATACTTCTTTACCAGAGCTAATTCCTCTGGATCTAAAGCCATGTCTACTCTACAGCTGGTATAGTGGTGCAGCTGCTGTGCAGCAACTGTGCCACTGTAGTGCTATAGTATAGACGCTGCCTATATAAACAGAGTGTGTGGGGGATGGGGAGGGGAGGTTCCATCATTGTAGTCAAGCTCTCTCTCCTGGAAGTGATAGTTAGGTCAACTGAAGAATTCTTCCACCAACCTAGCTGTATCTACTCTCATTTTTAAGTGTAGACCAGGCCTAAGCAAAGTAGCAGTCAAATAACCCTTGCACAGTCTGCACAGAGAACTTCCTTTAGGTTAAGGAGAAATTAGTCTTCTGGTCATGCATTAAGTTTCATCTGAGAGACCTGAAAGAGAAGGAGACAGATCTAGCTCACCTTGCACAGAAACAGAAGCTATATAATGCCCCATCATTTTCGGGGGGTTGCCTGTGCATAGAATATATTTTTTTCTGAGGACATTGCATAGTCATAAAACTCATCAGCATTCCCCATAGCTTTTGTATGACTTCTCTAATGGCAAGAGTAAAATAGAATATTTTAAGGCTAATAACACCGCAATCCTGCTATATTTCTATATTAAAGACATTACAAAAGTGCCTAATTCTAATTCAATATGTTGAGAAATTTAAAATAATAGTTTTTCATTTTCATACAATGTCAGCCTCTTAAAAAGAGATTAGCTATAAAATAAAACATCTTCCATTTAAATGATTCACCCAAAACACTAGGTGTATTATAAATTATACAATATAATGGATATGCAATCAGATAAGGCATACTAATGATGATATTTAAAAACCTCCCCAATCTTTTTTGAATTGAGAACCGTCGATTAAAAAGAAATAAATTGTGTATATTTAATTAGGCCCTGATCCTGCAAAGACTTACTCATGTCCTCAACTTTACCCATAGGACCAGTCCCAGTAATTTAAATGAACTACTCCTGCTCATAAAGTTAAGCATGTGTGTAAGTCTTGGCAGGGTTGAGTGCTGAGATATTAAACTCTTTAGGGCAGGAACTCTTCTAGTTCTCTTTGTATTGAAACTGATCTTTCCTGAGACTTCTAGGCACTCTCAGAATACAAATAATAATTCTGATATTTCTGGGATAATTCAGAGATATTTATTACATAATACAGACTACCCTTCAGAACGAATGGGATGTACAACCTTATTGTAGCAGCTGGATACTTATAGATAATCAGAAAAAAAAGGAAGTTCAAGAAAATATAGTTTGCATTCCCATAGTGCCTGGGAATCTTAGTCATGGACCAGGATCCCACTGTGCTGGGTGCTGTACAAATGCAGAACAAAAAGATGGTCCCTCCCTCAAAGAAATTAAAATCTAAGTATAAAACAAGAGACAACTAATAGATAGGGGAGTACAAGGAAACAATGAAACAATATTGGCCACCATGATATGCAGTGGTCTCAGCACACCAGTGGCCTAATCATTGTCAAGTTTTTGTAGCTATCATGGAAAACGAGAGTTTTAAGGAGGATTTTAAAAAAAGATTAATAAGGTAATGGTGCAGATGTTTATGGGAGCTCCTCATGAGCATGAGGGGCAGCATGGAAGAAAACATGAAGGTGCTTATTTGAACAAGTTGGCAATGGAGTTGGCATCAAAGGCCAATCAGAGGCAGGAATCAACATTTTGATACTGAATGAGAGATAATAGGTAGGGTGGGTTTAGACTATAAATGGCCTTGAAAATGAAGACAAATATGTTATATTTGCTGCAATAGAGAAGGGGAAGCCAGTAGAGGGATGGCATGGTCAAAGCAAAAGTCTGGGGAAACGATCTTGGTAGAAACATTCTGAATGGATATGAATGGAGCAAGATTGCATTTGTCAAGGTCGGAGAAAAGGATGTTGCAGTAATTGAGATGATGAAAGCCTGGATATGAATTTTAGGAGGGGTAGGACAGGACATATCTTACAGCAGGGTTTCTCAATCAGGGGTTGCCGCTTGTGTAGGGAAAGCCCCTGATGGGTCGGGCCAGTGTGTTTACCTGCCCCATCCTCAGGTCTGGCCAATCATGGCTCCCACTGGCCGTGGATCGCTGCTCTGGGCCAATGAGAGCTGCTGTTTGAGAAACCCCGTCTTACAGGATTAGGCAGAGAGAATAGTCGAGATTTAGATATATAGTCTGGAAGTAAAGATCAAGATAAAGAGGTGTGAGTCAGAGATGACACCCAAATTTTGGGCCTGAGTGACTTGTGAGATGGTGATTGGGAAAGGAGGTAGTGGGGAAAGTTGGGAAGGGAGGAAGTTAAATGGTCGGTTTTAACCATGTTGAGCTTGAGCTGATGGCTAAACATTCACAAGGTGATGTCAGAGATGGCCTGAAAGTTTAGATGGTCAGAAGGAGAAAAATCTGGAGAAAGGTAGATCTGTGGGTCATCAGCATAGAGAGTGTTTGAATACAGTTTCTTTCCAGAGCTCTGTGAGGTGTACAGTGGCTTTTGCGGTGAAATTTCCATCCCTGCTCAATGTAATAACAGGAGCTATTGCTTAAAGTTATGCATATGCTGAAATGTTTTGCTGGATCAGGGATATATGCATGCTGTAGTACATTAAGTGGGACTTAAATGATGCATAAATCTTGTGCTGACCCTATGAGTAGGCTGAGTTTTATGCAAAAGAACATTGCTATCCTGTGTGGATGTAAGCTTTTATAAGAGGATTTTAAATGCCCTTAGGAACTATTGAAAAGGTAAGCAGAAAACAAGAAATTGCTCAGTGATCTGGTTTAGAGTGAAGATTTAACCAGCATGAGATGAGTTGGGCAGAAAGACAACCTGTGGCTCTGTAAAACCTTTTTTTTCCTCCCAATTGCTTTTTATGATTCTATTCAACACTAGGACAGAAACTGCCTTGAGTGCAATGAATAAGACAAATATGATATACTAGCAGGCACAGTCTGTTAGATCTCAGGATAATTGGCATTAGGTCGGTGCATAACAAGGCACTATAATAAATACAAAAAATCACATATCTGGTGTCCGTTTTAGAATTGAATTATGTGTCAGGAATCTTGAAGCTATAGAATATTTCCCCCACTTCCTTCCAAAACCTTGTACCCCTCTTCTATGCACTTCTGTGTTGGCAGCTCTTGTGATTTGATTATTTCAGTATGCATCTTAAAAGATTTGATTGTATCATAACATTTTATGTTTTAATTAATGCCTCAGCTCCTGGAGACCAGTAATTATATGAGAATCTCAGCTTTCATTTAGAAAAAAATAAAAACCCTCAAAACTATAGAGAAAAGCTTGAAAATGTGACCAAATTTTATCCTAAAGACTCAGAAACCTGAGGACAAATAAAAAGAACCCATATGATGCCTGCTCCAAGTGCCATTATAATCAATGGAAAGACTTCTCCACTGACTTCAGTAAGAATTGAATCATCCTACAAACATCAGTGATCATGAAGGAAGCAAACAGTCTCAACATGCAAGGGGTATTGCTGGGAAAACTGGGACTGACCAGAAACTACTTTAAGTACATAAAGTTTTCTTTGCTGAACTCTTAAGATGCATACTGAAAAAATAACAGTGTTCCTATTTCAGTGGTCATCCTTAGTCTTTGGGCTTAACCCCACATTTATGTGAATAGAAGCAGGTCTTAGGAGATCAATAAATACATATAAATAAATAAATATTTATGTCAGGGGGTGTGCAGACAAAAGCATTTCTTACATGCTGTTCATATTTTGAAGGTCATCTGTGCCATCATAATAACCAGAGTATTTTTGCTGTTGTTGTTTTAGGAAAGCTTAGATTTTTTTTTCTTTTGAACCTATCTTAGATCATAAAGCTAATTATGCTGTAATTTCAAATAGACGAGCACTTAGGCAGCCATTTCCATATTCACAGGACCTTGACTATAACATATCATATATTGATAAATCATTCTTTTTTTGCCCCATTGCTTAATATTTTGGATTTTTGAAGTAAGAATTCCTTAATCCTGATACTAAAATGACTGAAAAGGTTATAGAAATGTAAACGAAATTAAATCTAGATAATTTGAAGCTTCTTCCCTGCTTCCTCTCCCCCATCTCTGTCTTCCACAAACACTTTCAGGACAATCCTACATATTTAAGCTTTATCATTTTGACAGATACAGTATCCAAGTAGCTGCACTGGGCTGATATAAAAGAAAGATGAGGGGAAATGATCCTCCTTTTATGCCACAGAGCATCTGTGGAGCCTTTCCCAAAAGGCTACTTCAGTACAACACTCCCAGTGGCTGTGAGGAAGTGGCCTTCATGCCACCTCCATGCCACACAGGACTAACTGCTGTGATGTCCCTGCAACATGACATTTGCACCAGAAGGATAGGACAGCATAAGGGCTTGCCAACTGTGAAGGCTTAACTGGTGCACAGCCTTTGAACTACCCAGTGGAAGGGGAGTGACTTTAACTCCAATGGTGAATGAGGGAGGGGTGCAGCGAACTATGTTAATACAACTGGAAGGCTGAGACTGTAATGACAGGAAATTCAGGTAATCCAAAGTAATGTTTCTTACAGTACAGTGAATGCAAATCTATTCCATTATATTTTTTCCTATTACCGTACATAACTACTCTGAATGTATGGAAATACACAATTAAGAAACATAAACCACATTAACTCTGCCCTAATAGTAAAAGTAAAACCAGACATCTTCATCCATCTGTAACAAATAGTTTCAATTCATCAGTGACCTCATAAATTATAACACTTCCGTCCTAATTGTACAATGGCTGTGGAAACCCCAGCCTTTGTGAAGCTACACTGTAGCTGCATTATCCACAGGAAAATACATACATTATAAAATTCTGATTTGGGCATTGGAGATGAGTGGGCCACTTAACACTGTCACATTTGTCTTGGTCAGCCCTTTTCTCCCTGATCCCCCTTGCCAACGACTGCCTCACTTTATGCTTTCTTATCCACAGGCTGCCTTTATTATCTTTGTTCCATCCTGCAACTCTTTTAACATAATGGAAACAGGGATTTTGTGTGTCCCTCTCAGTGGTATGGTCCCAGTTGTGTACTGCAGGGGTGAGACCCAGATCTGAGATAGTCAAAAATACTGTGGCACTTCCGAAGGATACTCAGCGTTGTGAGGCACTTTGCTACCACCAGCCATTAGCATGACAGAGCCTTGTCTGTACCTGTCAGAGATCAGCTCCCTCATAACCCCAGCCACAAGCATCACAAGTACTCTCCCTTCACCCCTGCAATCTCTGTTGTCCCTCTGCAAGCAAGTGGTAGGCACACACCTACCACTGAGCCCTCCAAAAGTCCCTCTGGAGTACGCAGACCCTGATCTACTGAACACTCACAGAACTCAAGAGTTTCTCTACTCCCAAAGGAATAGTTCACATCAGTTTACTAATTTTACATCAGGATCATCACTCTGCTTAACACACAACACTTAGATATATTTATAGGGAAAACAAGCATAAATTTATTATCAAACAGAAATTCAAACAATAGTAAGAATATTGGATACAAATGGTTTTATATATATATATAACCATTTGTATCCAATATTCTTACTATTGTTTGAATTTCTGTTTGATAAGAAATTTATGCTTGTTTTCCCTATATATATATATATATATATATATATATAACCATTTGTATCCAATATTCTTATATATCTATATCTATATATATATCATAGCACACTTGCTAGAGCCAAAACTTAATTCACAAGACATCCTCCCATCTCCATTAGGATAGCTTACCCTAAGTTCTTTCCCCACCATTTTCAACCAGAATGACCGAGATTCCCTCTTTTTATAAGATCAAGGCATTTATTTTCATGGACTGAAGGATGAAACTTAATTCCATCTGCACTTCTTTTATGCAGTTGCAGAATATGTTCCTTACCCCCAGAAGTCCTGACTCAGCTTTGTGTTCCTTTGTCTTTGTAAATCCTTGGCCTACACCTATCTTAGGCAGCAAACATAGCCTGTTTCCAGGTATATCCATTTTTATGCTAATTGAGTTGTCCAGGAGGCATAGGATTCACAGCAGTCTGCTAGAGAGATAACTGTTTACTACCTCCCTCTTACCTAAAATCTGTTTTTCACCTTCCAATGACATGTCTTAACTTGCATAATTTTCAGTGTACATACACAACTCCTTACACATTATCTGCACATACATTTCACAGTGATTATGACAACTAGTGTGACACATTCTTTCAGTAGAGATCTTAAATGGCCCCTTCTAGTGAACCCAAGGGATCACTGTAACCACTCTCCACCTGTGACCTCTGTCAGTGAGCACCAAATGGTTTCTGAGTCACAAAGACTCACTCTGCCATTTAAAATATAGTTTTGGATAATCACTGTCCTCAGTTATATTCTTAATCATGGAGCACATGGCTGAGAAGAGGCTTAAGATGGGATATATATTCCTGTTTGGCCTCTAACAGTGGAAGGCTAATCATTGTAAAATTTCATACAGGTAACTTTCATGTCCTATCAATTTTATAGGCAGCTTTAGACACTTTATAAGATTTTAATAGGAAGTCTTTGAATTTGTACTTTGGCTGATATTTGTCTTTGGCAGTCCAGGCTTTCACTGTTGACTGATATATGTTTAAAATTGTTGAGTATCTATACAAAGTTTGGTAAAGAAGTGTATCCTGGAATGTTTAAGTATTATTCTTCATAGATGAAAGTTTGTGCAATGATGGTTGTGGATAGAGAAAGTACATGTATGTGGTAGAAAAATTTTGTGTTGCTTATTTATAGAAGCTGCCAAACAATTTATGTGCAGCTGCAGATGGAGAAAATCATCTTAATTAGTAGCTGCCCTTCTGACTCGCCCTTTCCCTAATTCCTTCTCTTGCCCAGTCTTCTCCCCCCCACTTATGCATTGAAGTCTAGGAAATTAATTCACCAATACTTTGTGAAGCACCAACACATACAATACCTGGCACAAACCCACAAAGATGAGGAAATAAAAAGCCACTTAGCAGTACATACCTCCTACTCTTCCACCCACAGGCACACACTTTCCCATTATTACAACTACCATACATCACAGGCCACTCACCACAATCTGAATCCTGCCTTCCTATGGATGCCAGGCATCCATCACTGTCTGTTTTAAAGTACCTCCTTCCAACACTCCAAACTACTACACTAAATATCCACAACACATAGTGATCTGTCTGGGTATTGGTCCTGCTTTGAGCAGGGAGTTGGACTAGATGACCTCCTGAGGTCCCTTCTAACCCTGATATTCTATGATTCTATGATTCTATGATCTTCTTAGCGTATGTGCAATATGCCTCAGGTGTTACATGACCAGGATTCATCACCAACTTTGGTCCACTGATAGGAACATTAGCTTCCCTGGCCTGAGCTGTGTACTCATGGGTAGAGTAACATGAACAATGACCCATGCCCCCGCTGCCACATAGTGTTGAGGGGAAAGCAGTTTGATAAAAGGATGTATAGAGAAAGCTGAGTTGAAAGGAAGGCTGGTCCAGGGGTGAGGGAGCTATCCTGGAACTTAGAAAAACAGCATTCAATTCCTTGTTTTGCTAAGACTTCCTGCATGAACTTGGGCAAGTCACTTAGCTGGTCTGTGCTTTAGTTCTCCACCTTCCCTATTTCACAGGGGTTGTTGAGGATAAATAAATTAAAGATTGTGAGGTGCTCAAATATTATGCTGAATGGGGGCCATATGAGTAACATAGATAGTAGCACTGACTTAGTCACAATTTTTATATATATTAATAATCTAGATCTGAAAGTGCTACATTTTTTATCCACAGATTTCACAGTATATCCTGAATAAGTAAGGCAGGGGCATTTGCAGATGTTTTAATTCATGAATTAAATTAGTTTCTAATTATGTATAGTGTATATGGTTTGTTATTAAAGACAGTGGCAACATAGTTAATTAAACATAAAGGTTTATTAACAAGAGAACAGACTCTATTTGAGCAATTGTAGTTTCTTCAAAGATTACATTTTGGCCTTTAGGAAAAGAATAAGTGCAAATTCAACCTGAACTACATAAACATTCTGTTCATCACATTCAAAGTGCCCTTGATGAATGAAAGAGTATGCACAAGTTAAAGATCCCATGTGGCACCTGCTGCAGCAAGTCTAATATAGATGGGATCTTACTTGCAGACATCACTACTGTTTTAAATAACCTTCGTATTTACAATGGCAAATGCAAAGGCTGCAATGTTGGCCTCTTACAGTCATTTCACTAATGGTGTAACTTTTTTTTGAAGTGGCTTTTGATATTTTGTTCACTTTTTAAAAAAAGGACTGCAAAAATCTAATTTTGTGGTTAGAAGGAAAATACATTAAAATCCCTGAATAGGTCTCTAGTCTCTTACACAAAGCTTGCATTTTTCCTCTCAGAGGAGTGTTAGTTTCTGTTCATTACTATTAAGCAACAGCAGATGAAAATCAAATAGATCTCAAAAGGGCAGCTAATAATATCTACATGTTGGTTTACATATAGAAAGAATGACATGGACAGAGGAGAAACAGCAGGAGAGCCTTCAGATTAAAGTATATGCATAACTCATTGTATGAGACCAAAGTCTAGAATTAAATAGTTCCTGGATCCCATTTAGATATAAGAAGAATGTTCAAAGGTACAATTAAACATTTTCATTTTCAGAGAGAGACAATTGTGACTAGAATATATAGTGTCGAAGCAAATTAATTCTTCTAACCCTCTGTTTTAATTGGAGATACTTGGTACATCTCATGATTCAGAGGAATACATGTCTGACAGCACTGAGAGCTATAAACGGTGAACAGCTATTGCTGCATTTTATTTCTAAATGAAATGTCATGAAGGTGAACTGTTAGTGAAATGAAGCAGCGACAGAGGAGGGAAGTCTATCACAATATTCACCAGAATGCTAGAACTAGTGAATATTTAGATATTGTATTAGAATGTCTGTAAAATGGAGTAGTGATGGCATAGTAGTGGTGTATTCTGGAAAATTCCCATTCAGTAAGAAAACGTCCTTTTAATTCTATTATAGGACATATAAGATTGATCAGTATTCATGGATCTAGCTTTTGTCTCTATCACTCTGAAAGGGGAATGTATTGTTTAGTTTGTATGAGCTAATTCAAATGTCCTGAAAACAATGTTACACTCTAAAACCTGAGTCTGGATGGGATAGTAATCAGATGGTATTGTAAATACTAACTAAGCAGTACAAAAATGCTTATAACACATATTTAGACCACATTTTCATATTTAGGCCATGCTTCTTCCTCCCTCAATCAGAGATAGTTATTAACTTGTGGAAGTGCAAGCAGCCTGTGAGTTCTGTACAATTCCAGCGTGTGAAAGCGTGGGTGAAATGCTTTATAGAATACATATGGGAGCTGCAGTAACAATAAGCCACTATAAAAGCCAAATGAAAAAAAAATGAACAAACAGGCTTTGGGTTAAATGCTGTACAGTCTTAATATAGCAATCGGAGAGTGTATCTTATTCACCACTGTCTCATAAGTGCTTGAGAATAAAAGGAAAATGGTTTTGTTAAAAGTGTCATTGCTAGGATGTCAACTAAGAGGATTTCACAAGCTGCATACTCAAAGGAGAACTGGAGTGTAGCCCTAGAAGACACAGTCCTGCATTTGAAGAACATAAAAACTAATGCATGGATAGGCTGCTTACAGAGCAAGGAGAGGCTTTAAAAGCTAAATTAATTAGGCAAGTGTTGAAGCCTACATCTTAACTCATTTAGTAAGTGTTGGGGCTTCAAAAATTAGAATTTAACCCATTCTACCTTATGGTTTTCATTCTTCTATTTCATTCAGTTACCAGCAGACAAAAATAAAGTGGGGGTCCTGGCTTTCTCCAGAGAGATTGAGTTAGAAAAGAGACTGAGGGATTATGTCACCGTTAGATTGAGCTATCCAAGAGTAAAAAGGGAACACTTTTTCAAAGTGAAGATTATTTCAAGATCCATCCTATTATTCTAGTGTACACATTCTTTCTTTAGCTGCCCAGGAGTAACTCTAGGCAAACGTTGACAAAAGTACGCCACCTGCTGCAAATAGGTCAATGGATTTTGCTCATAACAAAAAAAGAGGGTGGGAAAGAAGAACATGTTCTTTGGGGACATGTAATTATTTTCAGGTCTTTTGGCCTTCAAAGTTAGCCTCGTGTTATTGTTGTGAAAGGAAGGAAATAATGTAAGAACTCTTTGTGCAAAACATTAGAAGATATTTGTATGTGGATTTTTTTTGTGTGTGGGCTGCAAAATGATACCAGTTGATGTAATAGTTGCAAGCAAATAATAATAATAAAAAAAACAGCTCCAAGATGCTCAATTAGCTCTTTACATATGTTGATTCTTTACCACAATGGAAAGGATTAGATAGTTCTGGGGATTGAGAAAAGGGTAGAGATGTTCAAATAATAGATGAAAAAGATGTTTCACAAAATATATATTTTTTTCAATTAATATGGAGTTAAGTGTATTTTTGTGCTATTTCTGAGATTTTTGGATAACTGCCAGATTTTCATCAAAATGTTTGTGAATACAAAAATGTTTCGTAAATATTAGTAAAAATTATTATTCCCCAGTTTTAAAATTTATCAGATATATAATCAGAAATCAGGAGAAAAACAAACAAACAAACAAAACCCATACACCTTAGATGGCCAACCACACAACATAAACAATGAATAATGATTAATCAAAGTGAGGAATACATGAACAATGCATTGCAAATAGCAAATAAATTCCCAGCAAAACCCTCCATCTCTCTCTTTTTTTTTTCAAAGTCCAGAGAGATGTAGTCTTCTTGCAGATCAAGCGCCACCCTGACTTATCTTTAGCTAGGTCCTTAAGGTGGTATGGCAACACATTAATTTTGTCAATGATGAACAACCTTATCGCATCACCAGAGCTTTAGGTGACCACATTGCTAGTACCTATTATAAAAGTAACCCTTTTAGTTCTTTCTTTCTGTATATTTGATTCACTTATATATCAACTATTTTTAGAATCTTTATGCTATTAATAAAAAGTATATCTGAATTCTAAGACCCAGAACACTACTGTATTTAACAATCTTGTGCACCTTCGTGTCTACACACACACACACACACACACATCTTATATAAGGATACATAGACTTGGGAAACTAATAAGGGATGATTGTTACCGCAGATGTTTTCTGTTGAAGAATCAATAGGGAAGAATCATTATGGAGTAAGAAGGACCCACTGAGATAGATTATTTTGACAACTGTTCTTGGAGTTGAGTGAGATTTTAAAAGGTCCTTTCAAGAATGCAGCACCTTTTTCCTCACCCATGGGAAAGACCTTTAAAAACTGCCATAAATAATCCAAAACAAAAGCCACTGTTCAAATGAGACTTGGGGCTGGTTATGGCTCCAGCCCCATTGCTGAAGCATTGTTGAAACTGAATGCTGAGTTATACCCAGTATAATCCCACTGAGCCATGTGTGGCAACCAGGTGTGTAAATCAGGGCAGAAAAAAAGACTGGTGCCTGAATATAATTCCTTTTCTTATTAAATTGCACATCCCAAGCAGCTCTGTACCTTTCAGGATTAGAGGGAAATGCTTTATTTTAGGGAGAATGAAAGGCCATTTGGGAGTTGATGGCCCAGAGAGGTGGCAGGCAAGAGCCTGGATGAGAGATGGACTTAGCCAGTGGCATCAGCTATTTCTTTTTTGTCATTCAAATGGATTTTGGGCCATGGCTGACATCCCATTATGTAAAACACTTCCCTCTGGCCTTTTGACATGCTGACAGAGGTATCTCACTGCCAAGTCCCTATTTTAGGAGAGGAGGGGGAAGGTAACAGGTTGATCCCCTATGTCCATGAAGATGGTGACCTATGCTTGCCTCTGCCATGGTGGAGCCTCCACATTTATTTACTGACAAAATTTGTAGAATTTTGCAGAATTTTAAAATATTGTGCACAGAGTTTAATTTTTTGGTGCTGAATTCCCTCAGGATTATGGGGTGCTGGGCAGTGGGGGGGAGGTGTCTGTGGGTGGTAGATCGCTGGGCATAGTGATCTGTGGTGGAGATCTCTGGGTGAGGGGCCACTGGGCATGGGGGTTTCTGGGCATCAGAGGGTGGGGGGTACTGGGCAGGGGGGCAGTGTGGCGGGGCATGCTGGCAGTGCACGGCTGGGGTTGGGGACACAGGTAGGCGGGAAGTGCAAGGGTTAGGGGTGAGGGCGACACTGTGCAGAGGTTAGGGGTGAAGGCGGCACAATTAAACTGTTTTTAATAAAGTGCATGTGGCAAGTTTTCCAATACTGTATGCTTATGTTTGTGTTGCTAAGAGGAAGTTGGGCATAGGGCCACCAGTTTAATAATCCTGCCTAGTGCACCATAAATCCTAAGCATGGCCCTGACTAACCTATACGAGAAGGACACTCCCAACATTAGTAAGGTGAGGAAATACAAATAAGGAAGAGGGGAGAAATTCTCCTGAATATGTATTATATATAGTGGCATCAGCGTAACATATTATAAACGTTTCATTCCACCCTGTGGGCAGTGGGAGAGAGAGAGAGATAGCCCTTGGGAGGTGCCAGAGATGGTCACTGGCGATGAAGGGGAAGGTGATGGTGATGAAGATGATAATGGCTAACATTTCAGGTTGTTCTTGGAGGTATGCTGTGAGTATATGGATGTTCAGCTGTATATTCTGTAGTATCTCTATCTACCTTATTGAGTTAGAGTGTTTGTGACTTTGGTAAATGTATTAATAAACTATTTGTAAATATGGAAGAGTTCCTATAATGTGAGTGTTGCAACTATGCACATTGGGTTTCCCAACTATATAATCATTTAAATAATACTGGGCCTGATCTTGGGACAGGAACCTGTCAACCCTCAAAGTGGTAAGTGGGAATTCTTAAGTAATCAATATCATTAAGACATAATATATAGATCAGGCTACACCAATTAAGTCATTTAGAGTGACTATAGCAATACAGATAATTCAGTATTATGGGGAGCAACACTATTATGGGAGAGGAGTTATTTAAGTTAAGCACCAAGGCTGACACAAGAATAAATGGATATAACCTGGCCATCAACAAGTTTAGACTTGAAACTAGATGGAAAGGAGTGAAATTCTGGAACAGCCTTCCACGAGGAGCAGTGGAGGTAAAAAAACCTAACTGGCTTCAGAACTGACCTTGATACATTTATGGAGGGGGTGGTATGATGAGACTACATACAATGGCATGTGGACCTTCTGCGATTGCTGTGATGGGTGCACCTGGAAGCCATTTGAACCGCTGTGCCCCCAAACCATTCAACTGGGTTGGCCTCTCCCCCTGCTCTTCTGATGACTCATATCCAGCCCCATGGGGGACTGTTATCACCCAACACAACAGCACATGGTGCCACAAGCCCAACTGAATCACCTAAGTGCTTTACCTAAGCCACTCATGGACCAACAATAGAAGCACCAGCTACTTTCCCAGCTCCCCAGCCTTGCACTCCTACTGGAATATAAACCTGAAATTATACCATCTTGCACTGCACATGGCATCTTTACCATGCAAGCTCATTAAATAGTCCACTCCCCCCTCAGTGGGGGGAAGATATACATAAGCCTTTGTTATCAGAGCTAATATTTCCTAACACTTCACTCAAAAACACACTGGTTAAAATAAAACATAAAACAGGTCTGGTGTTAACTACAGAAAGATTGTAAGTGATTATAAGTGATAACAAACAGTTCAAAGCAGGTTACTTAGGAAATTAAACAAAATCACAATCTCAGTCTCATACCAACCAGATAGGATTTGAATCAGCAATATCTCACTCTGACTGATGATACAAGCAGGTTTTAGCATCCTTACATAGGCCAGGCTTTCTTCTTTCCCATCTGGGACCCCCTTCCAAATTCACTCTTTGTTCCTCGGTATTTCCAGATGTTGTCTTGGAGGGGAGTGAGTCCTAGTAATGATGTCACTCACCTCTTATATAATTTTTCCATTTTGCAGGAACCCCTTTGTTCCAAGCCAGATTCCCAGCCCATTTTGTGGAAAAGTTGAGGTACCAAAGTGGAGTTCAATATCATGTGATCTGGTCAGATGCCCTTGCATGCCACTCTGAGTCATAGCAGCCATTATTCATAGGCTCCCTGAAAAGTTCCCAGGTGAGGACAAGCCTTTTCCATGGTCCATTGTCTTTGATGGGCCATTGACACTGTCTGGCTTCTTCATCATTGTACCTGAAAGGCTAGTTGTGCATCTATTACAGAAGTGGATGGGTGAGGTTCTATGGCCTGTGATGTATGGGAAGTCAGAGTAGATAACCAGAATGGTCCCTTCTGGCCTTAAAATCTATGAGTCTATATCTCCTCTCTGAGAACAATTCATGCATTTAAGTCAATATGTAACTTCTGGGTCTATAAACCTTGGTGACCAGCACAACAGAAGTCATTATATTAGTCAATATACATATAATACTGTATTAATAACACTTATAATTGAGGAAAAACACTGTAACTCCTCCTCCCAAAAATATCAACAAAAAAGGATTTCTTTGATCAATTATTTTATACACCAGGAAAGGAGAAAATGTAGCACTTTTATTTATGATGTTCAGGATTATCATGACCATATATTAAAGTGACACTAGCATTTATTCCAGGCTGGAACATTCTATTCATTTGTTGTTGTTATCATTATTATTATTATTTATTATTGTCATATTTCCATTACAAATTTGAGCTGAGGCTATATAAATAAGGATTTGCTTGGTTTGCAATGTTCCCTGTTGTCCTTTTCTTTGAATTTACTAGTTATAAAAAAGCTAAGCTCGCCCTCTCTGTTTATTAGTTTTCCACTCCTGAATGTCTTCATCCATCTTCTGTTTTCTATTAGGTTCTTTTTTTCATTAGGTAGGTTGCTCACCTGTTTACCAAGAGTCCTGCTTTCTACTTCCTGACTTCTGTCACTTACACTGTTTCTTCTTATCTCTCATTTAGATTATCTTCCTAGGTTTGTAATTTGTATTCTTCACTTTGTCTGCTATCTGACCTTTCTAGTAGTTTGTTTTGTTCCCAACCTGCATGATGGCCAGGCCACTCAAAAGTTTTATTTTCTTGGAGTTGAAAGCTCACAGTTTGGAAAGCTTCTTTGAGCACAAAACAAAGTCAATCTGAATCTGACTTTTTTTTTACTGCCTTTTAGTTTAATTTCCTTAAATTCTTTCTTAAAAAACGATATTTTATGAATTATTTTCCATCCGCCTACCTCCTCTATTTATATTTTAAGACAACCAGAATGCACATTTGAACAAAAAATTGTTAGTAAAAGGTAAACCTCAGTATCCAAAGTTCAGTACAAAAGATGCTTTTCTGAATCTCTTGATCAGGAAATTGAACTAGACCCCTTCTGAGATTAGAATGTCCCATAAGGTTTTCATTACTTATTGTCATGGGCTTGACCAGAAATACAACAAAAATAGCCGCCTTCTTGGTACCATAGCCCTCCGTTTGTAATCCTGGGCAAAAAGTACAAAAGCATACAACACTGAACAAAAAGAGTTGCCCAAACTTGCTTAGATTTGATATACAAACTGTAAAGTTTCACTCACTTTTGGCATGAAAAAGGCAAAATCTGGTGGTTTCAGATAAGATTTGTTTTATTTTATTTTTTTTGCGGCAGGATGGGGAGCTCAGCCAAAAACCCACAATCAAGGTACATGAAACAGCACAAGCAGCTGCACACCTGATGACTACACATTTTAAAATACATAACAAGTGCCACAGCCCAGAATTCTCTCCTATATGGTGGCCCCAAAACAGATATATTTTCCATGCATAAAGTCTCTTTTTATTGTATACAGACATTGGAGATGCTACATCTTCTCTTGTGCTACCTTGGATCACATGAGCCATATTTTACCCTTGTGTTTCCACTATTTATCAAAGAATGAACTCTAGTCTTTTTTAGGAAAGCATTCAAGCTCCTGTAGGGGTGTATGTTGATTACTGTAACTGACCCAGATTCTTTCTTGGATATAAGTTAGGAATCACTCCACTGAAGTGAACTGAAATTACTCTAAACCTGATGTAACAGAAGGAGAATCAGCCCCACTGTATTTTGGGGAAAAACTATTCTCAGCCTGCCTTTATGTGCATGAAACTCCACTTAGTGGATATACGTAAGTATTTGCTATTGATCAATACAAAACCTCTGTCAACTGATTAAATTCCTCCAACATTTCTAATTATGCATTGCAATGGTAAAGCCTGGACTCACAGTTATTCAGTACATTTTATTGCAGCATCTCTTATAAAGACAAAAATTATGTAATCAAAAATGTAATCACTGTTTTTAGTCAAAACTTAAAATTTCTATGTAAAAGTTTTTCAGAATTTTGAATCAAAGTTGTTGTTTTTTTGTTTTGTTCTTGAAACTTATTTTTCAGACACTTGGTACATCATATGTGTTCAATAAATATTTCTTTTCTATAGCTGGAAAAAAAACAGATGATGTAGTCTCATCATAGGCTGATGATAACATTCTCTCCATTCCACTAATATTTCAGAAGGATGTTGAACAGCATCTACCAAAGTTAGACATTTTAAAATCAACAGATCCAGATAACTTGCATCCCAGAGTTTAAAAAGTGCTGGCCGAGGAGCTTGCTTGACCATTAATGTTGATTATCAATAAATCTTGGATCACTAGGAAAGGTCCAGAAGATTGGAAAAAAGCTATTATTGTCCCACTATTATTAATATTAGATGAGATCCTTCTCATAAGATCAAATCTTATGGAAGTTTGTCCTTAAAGATTTAAGATAATTGGGAGTGCGTCCGCACCCCAGATATAGATATAAGTTAATTGTCTTATTCCTAAACAGGATGAACCCTTCTGTTTTTATTTTTCCCTGAAACCTCCACAATCTGATTATCATTTTGCTCAGACATAAAAATGCTGTCCATTGTGAAGCATACTATATTTAATTTGCACATGACCAGCCAGAGTGAGATAAGTGTCTCTTCCCCCTTATCTGTCAGGAGTATGTAGATTACCTTTTGATTACCTGTCTTAACGCACAGACCCAGAGAATGTACATTTTAGTGTATATACTACCTCTTCATAAATTTTCCATACATACTGTGATGGGTTTCACCTGTCCCCACCTTCTGGGATGCCATCTGATGCACTGGGATTTCACTGAGCCTCTACTGCTCAACTAGCTTGTTCCCTCTCCCTGCTTTGCTGAATTAGGCTCTCCAGCCTCTTGCAGCACACCCACACTCTGCTGTAGACACAGAATGAAGTCAGCTCCATATGAGAGGACTCCCCCAGCACTCACGTGCACACCCCTTTTGGGAGATAAACCCAAAATAATACTGTCTCACACTGTATAGAAAAAATGGGACAGAGCAAGCTCATTAAAATCCACCCTCTTCCTCAATGTGAAGAGAGATGTGCATGACTTCTTGCGCTCCCCAGTTAGAAATTACATCAACTGGGTTTAATAATAAACAAAATAAATGTATTCACTACAAAAGGTAAATTTTAAGTGGTTAAAGAGATAGCAAACAGAACAAAGCAGCTTACCTTAGTAAATAAACAAAAGCCACAAACTGAGCTTAACACTCTAGATAGGTAGGATATGAATTAACAAATTCTGCCCTGAGTGATAAACAGTCTGGCAGTTCTTAAGGCACAAGTTGCCTTGGCTTTCCCAGGTGTTCTTACACAGGCTAAAAATCCTTCCAGCCTGGGACCATCACTTCTCAAGTTAAGTCTTTGTTCCTCAGGTGTTTTCAGGTGTGTTGTTGTAGGGAGAGTGAGGACCACTCATGTTGTCATTGTCCCTCTTTTATATCTCCCTCTCCCCCTCTTGCTGGAAAGCCTTTTTGCTGTGACCTGGGTCAAACAGTTCCCACTGTGTACTGCTATCTCTGGGAGGTTTCTATTGGACACAGTTCTTAGGGTAATCCTTACGCTTGTGTGCATTTCTTCAATAAGCCACTAACATTGTTTGGCCTCATCCAATGTAGCACATTTGAAATACAGAGACATGGTCAATATTCCCTGCTTCAGATACAAAAAATGATGTGTGCATTCAAATTGGATAAACACATTCAGTAAATTATAACCTTTCGAATGATATCTTACAAGACCCATCTTGTATAAAGTATATATTATTTATACCATACATATCATAACCATATTTCTATGAATAATACGGGGTGTAACATCACACATACATCTCACAATGATTATGATGATCAACTTGACACGGGCTTTCATTAGATACCTTACAAGACATTCTTTGGCAGACTAGTATGTAGATATCATACCTAGGGGACCCTGTAGCCTTGTGCCATCTAAGAGTTGGCATCAAGAGGTCCTTGGGTCACATCTATGGATCACTGACCGATTGTTGTGTGACAGGATGCTCAGTTATATATCACCCGTTTTTATAATCATTTCTGGAATTTGCATTATCACTAAACATCCCTTGTTCCAAGCAGTACAGACTCATGGCTGAGAACTAAAGAGCTAATAATACCTAGCTCTTATATAACACTTTTCAACAGTAGACCTCAAAGTGCTTTACAATGGCAACAAGTATCATTATCCCCATCTGTAAAACTGGGATAAAACTGAGGAACAGTTGCTTGCACCAGGTCATCCAGCAGGCAAGTGGTTGAGCCACAAATAGAACCCAGATCTCCTAAGTACCACACCAATGTGCTGTCCAGTGTGCCATGCCAAGATTAAGATTTGCAAACGTGATTAAATGTTCTGTTATACCTTACATTTTGGTGGTGCCTAACTGGCAGAATGAGAAAGAGAGTAGTATCACAAAAGTAGCACAAGATAAAGTTTAGAACAAGAGCAGGTAAAGAAGAGATGTGGTTGCCCACAGCCAAACAGCTAAACAAATTATATGAAGTCTTGAGGAAGAAGTTTTGTCTTCTTAAGTTGCCTGTTAAATGTTCCTTAAAAGACTGACAAAATACTGACAAAATACCCTATCTGTGCAGTGATCAATACTAACAAAAAGTCATGTCATTTACTTTCCAAAGGCATATTTAATCATCTATATCACATACTCTAAAGATTTATCCTGCTGTTGATATCACAGCTACTGAATTGCATGTTGTCAGCTGAACTGGGATGTTACCACACAATGACATTGTCAGGGTTCAAGGCTTGGAACATGGTCAATCTCCTCGCACACTAATAATTGCAGCTGACCTGCATCAGGCTACCTGACAAACTACACCAATGACTGCTCAGGTAGGGCAGCTGGCTAGCTTTCAGTCCAGCAGCAGCAGCACCTTTCCAGCAGCTCAGGCCAGTAGCTGTAATCCTTGCCTTGCCCCTATCCTGCTCCTAGTTCCTGCTTTGTTTCCCAGCCTTGCTTCTGCTTAGTCCTTGCTTCCTCAGCTTGCTCCTGGTTCTCGACTCTAGCTCTGAATCCTGGCATGGCTACTCGTTTCTGACCCTTGGCTCAGCTGTTAGTTCCTTACTCCAATCCTGATCCTCACCTTGGCTACTAGTGCCCTATTCTAGCACTGACTCCTTGGGGTGGCTACTGGTTCACAATTCTGTCCCTTACCTTGGGATTGGATCTGGCTCCTGCTTTAAACAGTAAGCCTGACTTTTGCTCTGATCACTAGGCCCATGGCCCAGACTCTATCACTAATGTCTCTTTTTTATGTTGGTGTAAATTCAAGGACAAAGGAGAGCAGTAAATGAGTGTAGTGTACCCAACGCTAAGCCATAGCAGATGGTGGATTTTGCATACTGTTTATAAAGATTTATCCTGCTGTTGATAGTATTCTAAGACTATCTGCGGTCATTATTCAGGATGTGTGAGGTGAGAGATCATATTGGAGCGCCGGGGGCTCCTGTTTAAGGAAACAATGATAGGTAACATTTTGGTCTTTGGTGAAGTTTCTTTTGAATAGACTCTTGGCTCTGGAATGCCAAAACTCACTCAAAGAAATTTATGGATAGAATTGAAAGGGACAAAGAAGGTCCATTAGTACTTAAGAGCCTATGCATTATTGTACCATAAATCAATAGAACTGAGAGATGTAGTGTCAGAAGATGGACATGTACAAGGAGGCTATTTTGATTTTATTAATCCTTTCTTGTCCATAGAGACTCCCTACATTTAGAACAGGTGACCCAAATTCTGTGCTTAGTTCCAGATGTGTAACACCATGGAAATAACTTCTTATTGACTGAAAGTCAATTAGGTAAACTGGTCTGGACAGCTGGACTCTCAGAAGCTGTCATCCAGAGACCTTTTCAGAAAATATTCAAAGAAAATTTCCTTTTATGCTTGGCAATGGCTTTGAGAGTACCTTGCCGATAAAAGCTTCTACACCCAGTGCTGAATCCTCCAGAGTACCTCGACTATGCAGTAGTACCTACATGTTTAAGTGTGCAGAGCCTGCTTTCAGGGGCAGAGTGACCCAGGCTGAAAGCATTCTAGCCTGTCTGGTAAACATCTTGTATCTATGCCTGGTTGGAAGGACTGGTGACGAACTCAGTGTAACTGTCAGGGCTAGAAACTAATGCTCTACAAAATTAGAAAAGCCAGGACTCCCACAGTGCACCGTAAAAGTGTCTAGAAATATTAGACAAGCTTAACAAATGTAGTAAAAAATAAGAGATAGGCAGTGATTACAATTCAAAATCAGATTTTTAATTTCTTTCTCCTTCTATTCCCCTAACATCCAGTGATGTTTAGATACAGGATCTTGATCCAAGTTTACTGATAGAAAGGATCCATCTGGCTACTGATAGACAAAATGTTTTCTTGCTGTAGAGCAGGGGTTGGCAACCTCTGGATCGCGGCTCACCAGGGTAAGCACCCTTGGGGGCCGGGCCAGTTTGCTTACCTGCCGCGTCAGCAGGTTTGGCTGATCGCAGCTCCCACTGTCTGCAGTTCACCGCTCCAGGCCAATGGGGGCTGTGGGAAGCGGCGCGGGCCGAGGGATGTGCTGGCCACGGCTTCTCGCAGCCCCCATTGGCCTGGAGTGGTGAACCGTGGCCAGTGGGAGCCACGATCAGCTGAACCTGCTGACACAGCAGTTAAACAAACTGGCCCGGCCCCCCAGGGTGCTTTCTCTGGCGAGCTGCGTGCCAGAGGTTGCCGACCCCTGCTGTAAAGGATAGACCTCCATATTCATGTAAATATGGTTACTAATAAAATTATAATAATTTGTTTAAGTTATTACAATCTTGACTGCAACTTAACTGAATTTTAAGAAATACACAATTATTTTTGTCCCTGGAGAATACAATAACATGCACATATATTTGGTTACTTATTTTATTAAGTGAAATGTTAGCCTAATTTAAAGAAATTCCAGGAAGCTTCTGCTTTTTGTCAACAGGGACAATCCAATTGACAGGGAAGATAGAAACTCTTTGACCATAAAACCATGTTTATTACACCCAAGTGTGTTTACACGGGTTTTAAATGCAACTTTTATAACTTCCATATTTCTTTAATTTGTATACCATTTCCTTGCATGCTGTGTTTTGAAAGATGTTTTTAACTGTTCATTATCATACTTGTGTGCCTAGAATATTAGATGGAAGCCTTTAGTTGCAAGTTGTAAATACTATAAATGTCAGGTCATAAATCCTGAGAAACATTGGTTCCAAAGAAAACAACCACAATGTTTTTTTCAGAGAACAAGACACTAGTCTAGCATAGAGATAATACTCTTAAGAACACAAACTTTGTAAGGTATTTATGTTTTAGAAAAAGTCCTGACTTTAATAAAATGTAAAGATTTTCTGTTTATGAGCAAAGAGGGATCATTACTGGAGGCATGAAAATAAGCTATAAAAGTGTGCTTTCCTTTACCCCCCCCACCCCTTCACAAGAAAAAGCCTCTAATTTAAACCTATTCAAAAGGTGAGTAAGAATTATAGAATTATGGTTGGGAATAAGTTTGTTGAAGATCTTTCTTTCTTTCATGTCCCACTTAAAGGTGAACACCTTGGTTGTCACTGAAATACTTGAAATGACAAGGCTCCTTATAGAAGTATGGTTAAAAATATTGTATCTAAAGTTTCTAATGTAATAACTCCCTCTTATCATTGTTCTGTAAATGGTAAGATGCTTTATGTACTAAGATGAAATCTAATGATCTTGCTAGACCGGTTACTAGTATAAAAACCCACTTGAGTATAGAATCTTTATATTAATTAATTAGTCATCTGGCAGTGCTTAAGCACCTTCCTTCCCAAACTGAGAAAGAGAAGAGCCGTCTCTCCAAAAACTGTTAAGAAGAAAGGAGAACTTATTTAATGACTATTCAAGTACAAAGATTCTCTTTAAGAATTAATTAGTTTTCAAAAGACTATTTTGAGAACTGGAAAACTTTTATAACTGAAAGAGGAATGTTTGGACTTCTGTGAAACCATTTCAGCTTTTGTTAAACACTGATGGAACTGAAGGAACATCTCAGAAAATGGACCAAATAAGAGTTAAAACTAACTTTAAAAATGTTCTGAGAATTTTCCAGCAAAAAGAACAAAGGCATGCTGCATGTTCATTAAACACATTACATATTTATGGGATAAAGCTGTTACTTAGGCAAGCCCACAAGGCACTGAGACTGTGAAAGAATAACAGCAGCTAATTTTGAATCTACACAAATTTCTGAAAGAAGTATGTTTTCCTTCTTCCATGAAATTAGAGGAAAGAGAGGGTTATATAAAGTCTCTATGTTTATTTAAAAATAAAAAAGCAATACAGCAGCACTCTGCTCCCATCCCTCAACTTAACAGCACTCATCACAGCTCATCCTGTTCATTTCACCTCTGTGAGCAAACAGCTAAGAAGAAAACAACCACTGAGCTGCCACATCAAGAAGAACCTGATTCTTCCATAGAAGTCCTTTTGAAATCTCCACTAAGTAGGAGCTGGGTTTTCTACTGAGGTCTGAACAGTTCAAAATGTCTGGCAAACTTTGTTGCCTGGCCCCAGTTCAGGTAGCACTTTTGTTTTTGCTGAACATTGAAGTTTTGTTGCTGGCATTTTTTTTTCAAAATTCCTTCTGGTTGGTCCCCTTATGTTTCAGCTTTCTCAGTGCCACAGGTAGAAGAGTCATTAGTCTTTTACCAATCAGAATTTGTGCAAGAGATAGTTCAAACACAAGCAGTATTGACTAATATATCAGGAGTGCCGAATGTTTGAAAGTCTACGCTGGATTACCAGTGTGATGTTCAAAATTAAAGTCCTGTGCAAACACTAGGAATGTTTCAAATGTAAATTGAGACCTATTATCTGATATGGGGACTTAAGGAACACTATTTGTGGATGACCAGTTCCAACAAAGTCTGTGTAAGTATAATTAAGTCAATATGTATATGTGTCCTTTCCAGAAAAAAACATATCTGTTGCTACTCCCTGTCAAGGTCAGTCAGAAAGCTTTGGAGACAGAAATAGGTCTGGCAATTATTTTTGTTTGTTTCCCCTCACCCCTTGTTCTATACCTCACATCCCTCTACTAAAGTCTGAATTTGCCTACTCAGACCAGTCCATGATAGAGTGTTTGTGCTTGTGTGCTGCACTTATTTACAACTTGGTGTCCTTCATAGATTTTGGAAAGCATCTCTCTTGGAAGTGCTGTAAGGATAAGAATGAGCCAAAAGCAGTCCAATGGTCATGTGAAGGTCATTTAGGTCATGCTAATATGGTAGTAGAACTTTTGGAAATTGAGTTATTTTACCATACCTTCTTTAGCAGAGTTGAGTAAGATTCTGGAAAATCTCATCCTGTAGTTGTTCATCTCCAGTTTTCTTAAGTTGGCTGGCAGATGCTGGAATTGCTTCCAGGATAAGGTTAATGTAGTCTTTGCCATATTTTTCTTAAGTCTTTTCTTCTTCCACTGTTGACTGCTTAATTGGACTCTAGATAGTCTCTGCTACCGTGAGAGCTTTCCATGGCATGTGTTAAATATTGAAAGAAAACAGCATCAATCATAATAGAAATCTCTGAGTCCTAGGTGGAAGGTAATTCAGTAACGCCATTAAAGGCTCGTGGTCTGCTTCTATGTTAAAATCCAAGCTGAACAGATATGCACTGAGATGTTTTCATCCCCAAGTGACTGTTTGAGCTTCCTTTTCCACTTCGACATACTACCTCTCAGTTTCTGTGAGTCTTCTTGATATGAATGTTGCAGATCTCTGATCTTCTGCTGTCTTTTCTGGGATCACTGCTCCTAAACAATACAAAGATGAGTCTGCTGCTACTGTTTTTGGATAATTTACTGAATATTGTGCCAAAACAGTGGCAATATCAGTAGCATTTATAGGTGAGAACCTATAAAAAACATTTACGTACTGTACTTACACATGTAAGCACAAAAGTGGGGAGGTACATGCCACCGATTGTATTGAGGACAAGATGGAGCCTCATATTTCTTTTCTTGTCAATTCATATGAAATGAGAGAATAATTTTCTTGAATGAAATTTTGTACTAAAAACAACAAAAGAAACACGAATAAAATATCTGGTAAAAGAATTATTAGAATTTGATAACTTTGGTAAATATGTGGCAAAGGACTAAAGTACATAGATCATCCTTCTTTGCCACATTTGATACATTTTACCTTGTGATTTTTTTTCTTTTTAATTCAGCTAATTACTATCTGAAAAACCTACAGATGAACTTTATCCTACCCTCCATGTAGCCCTTTTCTCTCTACAGGCAACGGTCACAGCCTAATGAGCCATTTTCATCATAAGCCAGCAAGAGAGGTGGTAAGAAGCAACCCTCCCTCACATAGTCTCTGTTATCTCACAGTCTCTGTGATTAATCGGGGAGAGTGAGGGAGTGGGGGGGAGCCCAGGCCTGCCCTTTACTCTGGGCTCTAGCCCAGGGACCCTAATAGTAGCAGCTATTGGTAGCTGACTTTTTGAACTAGGACGAGTACAATTCCCTGGGCCACTTCCCTACAACAGCCCCCCACTTCCTCAACATCTACTTCACCCTTACCTCAGGACCTCCTTCCTTGTGATTGTTAGGGTGTGTCCTGCCCAGTTTCTCCAGCAGTGTGGCTTCCTTCTACAGCTCCTGACACGGGCCGCTAACTGACCAACTGGGAGGCTTTTAACTAGTTCCAGACAGCCCTTGATTGGCTTCAGGTGTCCCAATCAACCTAGCTGTCTCCACTGCTTTCTAGAAGGATCTTAATTGGCCCCAGTTGTCTTGATTAACCTGGAGGAACTGCCATTAAGTTACCATGGTAAAAAGGATTTGTTTACCCTGGGGCTAACATACCTGTTCCTATAGCCATCTGACCTTGCCCCATCACACTATCTATTTATCTATCTATATTTAGAGAAAGAAAGAAACGATCTTTTGGAGGAATCATTGCAAAAACATGATGGGTGTCTCATGTCGGTATACTGGCACTTCATAATCTGCACTAGCCGCATGTAAATTTCCAGGTGAAGATTAAGATGTTGGTTTTAATCTACAAAACATGCAATAGTTTGGGGCAAGGATCTCTGAAATACCCTTTCCCTTTACTATTCTGTAACTGTGCTGATCAGTGAAGGAATCTGAGCTGGCATTCCTTTGGTTTAAATGGGAGATGGCTGCTCTCGTGGCATTTTCTGGAAGCTTCTGGAACTCACCCTTGGACCGTCCAATCCTAGATTTGTTAACATGTCAGATATACTGAAAATATCAATTAAAAACATCCTAGGCTTAAGAAATATCAAGGTTAAAGCCTCTGGGAGTGGTCAGATGTAGAGGTGTAATTACTGGGCCTTAAGTTAGGCTTCTAAATCAGTAGCCTGATTTTCTAAAGTGCTGAGCATCCAGCAGCTCCTATTCAAGTCAATGGGAGCCGCTGGATGCTCAGCACTTTAGAAAATCACACTTCTTAGTAGTTGCCTAAATACAGGTTTAGGATTAGAATCCTACATTTAGGCATTTAAAAAAAAATCTTGGCCATAGTGGGCAAGTATTATTGTAATATTGTTTGAAATATTGAATAGAATTGAACTGCCAATATTGTACACTGGTGGGTGGCTTCATCAGTCAAGGAATGGAAATAAAACGCCAAGCCTCAGCCCTTTTCTCATGTTCAGTGTTCAAGCATTAGAAGGAAGAGAGCCAAGACAGTGCAACATTCAGGCTTTATTCCTTCCTTCACATATACGGTCCCATCATAAGCACATACCCTTAAAATCCTAGACATTATCCTACTAACAAGCATGCTATAAAACTCCCTATTGGAAATGTATATATTATAACCCCTGGAGCTTATTTATTATCTACTGGGCAATAACTCACTGGGAAAAACACCAGGCAATAATTCGATTAGGCTTTTCCCACTTCAGCTGCCAGGCAGGAAGGCCAGCCTTTCTTTTTAGTTCTCCTTTGATCCAGCTTTCACTTCCTTTTATACACCACCCTGTGACCTATTAACCCTTTACAAGTTGCAGAGCCTCTTCATCTTATCGCAATTGTGATTATTTTTCATTTTTTACATGCTTAAATGTAGACTACCAAAGTGCTAGAACCAGCAGGAGTCACTTAATGGAAGTTGAAAATGATAACATCTTTTCATCTAAAGCAAGTTCATTTTAAAAAATAGTATAATTTTCTGAATAAAAATAAATAATGGTAAATTTTAAAAATTCAGGCACATCACAGTATGCTAAAAAGAGACCTTTTTTTGTTTCAGGCCAAAAAATGATGTGGGTGATTTAACAAGCAGTAAACAAAACCATATACATTAGTTATTGTATAATTAAGCATTACTTACGCTGTGTTCCAGAGTCTGTAAAACTGGTTTTAATTGAGTAAAAGACCCAGGAATAGCAAGTAGATTAAATAATTTATGGTAGGCAGTGTTATATGACTTAATTTTGTCTCTGGGCATGCACATAAATGAGAAGAAAATAGAGAAAAATACGTTCATTTAACTAGATATTGACTCTTTTACATAATAAGATGTTTCACGGGGAGAACTTTTTGTACCCCTATGAAAATTTATTTGTTGTTTGTTTCTTTTTTTCTAGCCTTCAGGCTCCCTGGTGGAAGACTTCATGCACTTAGGATTGAGGCTGCTAATCTCAATACTAAATGGATTTCAAACTAAAGTAGCAACTCAGTCTACCAGGAGAATCTTTTATGTCCAAGGGGGTTGTATTGATATAATGCCAGTAGCAAGACTAAGTCCTGGTCTACACTATGCGTTTAAACCGGTTTTAGGAGCATAAAACCGATTTAACGCTGCACCCGTCCACACCAAGAGGCCCTTTATATCGATATAAAGGGCTCTTTAAACCGGTTTCTGTACTCCTCCCTAACGAGAGGAGTAGCGCTAGTATCGGAATTGCCATATCGGATTAGGGTTAGAGTGGCCGCAAATCGACGGTATTGGCCTCCGGGAGCTATCCCACAGTGCACCACTGACCGCTCTGGACCGCAATCCTTTATGGTATCAAAAAACAGAATCAGTCCTGCCTAGAATATGGGCAAGTGTACTAGAGAACCACTGTATCATAGAACCAGAGAGCACAGCTGCTCTGTGTCAGATCCTGCAGGAATGATGAGCTGTATGCTATTCACAGGGGGTGCTCCTGCAACAACCCCACCTGTTGATTCCGTTCTTCCCACAGCCTTCCTGGGCTACCATAGCAGTGTCCCCCCACTTGTGTGATGAAGTAATAAAGAATGCAGGAATAAGACACAGTGACTTGTTAGTGATAAATGAGTGGAAGGCAGCCTCCAGCTGCTATGATAGTCCAGACAGGACATTAAGGAGTGTGGAGGAGAGGAGCCCAGCATCCTGCTGCTAGTCCAGGGGCAATTGAATCTTTTCTTTACACATGAAGGGTGGGGGCTGATGAAGCTCAGCCCTCTGTTGCTATGATGAAGACGGTTATCAACCATCCTGCACCATCTACCATGAAAAATTAGGTGCACATGACATTGGGGGACCTGACAATCTGAGGAGGGGAATTTGAGCCAAACAGCTCATATGGGGGTCAGCAGCAAACGGCCACACAACCACAGGTTCTGCTGTGTTCCCATGCCTCCTAAGCAGTCTGCAGAGGAATGTGAAGCAGAATGTCTCTGTGATCTAGATAGATGTGACATTTTGAGGTTTAACCCAGAGTAGTAAAGGGTTGTGTCACTGCCTGCCCTGCAACTCTGGGTGACTCAAATGCTTTGCTGCTGTGGCTCACAGGCCTGACACCAACAGCCAGTATACAAGCATGCCGGTCACACCCTGGTTTCTATTGCCCAGTTACTGTTTGTAGCGTAACTCCCATGTCCCTCCAGTCCTGAATTTCTCCCAAACCATCTGACCCTGTAGTGGCTGGCACTCTCCTGAAACACTCACAGAAGTTATTAAGTTTGTTGCTACTTCAAAGAATCACTAAATTGTAGGGCTTTCAAGCGGTTAAAAAGATGAATTGTGATTAATCATGTGATTAATCGCAGTGTTAAACAATAATAGAATACCATTTATTTAAATATTTGTGGATGTTTTCCACATTTCAAATATATTGATTTCAATTACAGCACAGAATACAAACTGTACATTGCTCACTTTATATTTATTTTTATTTTAAGTATTTGCACCTTAAAAATAACCAAAAGAAATAGTATTTTTCAATGCTGTAGTGCAATCTCTTTATCATGAAAGTTGAACTTACAGATGTAGAACTATGTACAAAAAACCTGCATTCAGAAATAAAACAATGTAAAATTGTAGAGCCTGCAAGTCCACTCAGTCCTATTTCTTGTTCAGACCAATTGCTTAGACAAACAAATTTGTTTACATTTGCAGGAGATAATGCTGCCTGCTTCTTGTTTACAATGTCACCTTAAAGTGAGAAAAGGCATTTTAATGACACTGTTGTAGCCAGTGTCACTAGATATTTATATGCCAGATACACTAAAGATTCATATGTCTCTTCATACTTCAACCACCATTCCAGGGTACATGCATCCCTTCTGATAACTGGTTCTGCTTGATAACAATCCAAAGCAGTGCAGACCGATGCATGTTCATTTTCATTATCTGAGTCAGATGCCACCAGCAGAAGGTTGATTTTCTTTTTTGGTGGTTCGGATTCTGTCATTTCCGCATTGGACAGGTGGCTTTTAAGACTTCTGAAATCATGCTCCACACCTTGTCCCTCTCAGATTTTGGAAGGCACTTCATATTCTTAAACCTTGGGTCAAATGCTGTAGCTATCTTTAGAAATCTCACATTGGTACCTTCTTTGCATTTTCTGAAATCTGCAGTGAAAATGTTCTTAAAATGAACAAAATGTGCTGGATCATCAACCGAGACTGCTATAATATGAAATATATGACAGAATGCTGGTAAAACCCATAATTTTTTTAACGAGGTCATCAGTATGGAATCATGTCCTCTGGAATGGTAGACAAAGCATGAAGGGGCATAAGAATGTTTAGCATATCTGGCATGTAAATATCTTGCAATGTCAGCTACAAATGTGTCATGCAAAATGCCTGTTCTTGCTTTCTGGTGACACTGTAAATAAGAAGAGGTCAGCATTATCTCCTGTAAATGTAAACAAACTTGTTTGTCTTAGCAATTGACTGAACAAGAAGTAGGACTGAGTGGACTTTAGGCTTTGAAGTTTTACATTTTGTTTTGAGTGCAGTTATGTAACATAAAAATCTGCATTTGTAAGTTGCACTTGCATGACAAAGAGATTGCAATACAGTACTTGTACGAGGTGAATTGAAAAATATTATTTCTTTTGTTTATAATTTTTACAGTGCAAATATTTGTAATAAAAATAATTTACATTTTGATTTTAATTACAACACAGAATACAACATATATGAAAATGTAGAAAAAACATCCACAATATTTAATAAATTTTATTTGGTACTCTACTGTTTAACAGTGTAATTAAAACTGTGATTAATTGGGTTTAATTTTTTTTATTTAATCATGTGAGTTAGCTGGGATTAATGGACAGCCCTAGTAAATTGCAATTCATTAATTTAACTGGGGTTTGACAAACATTCTTATTACAGTCACAGCACTGAATTGGTGTATTATGAAAGTAAAACAGGTTTATTAAACAAAAGGACATAGATTTAAGTGATACCATACAAAACATTGAGCAGGAGGAAAATCAAGAAGAAAAGAGACAGCAATGGAGAAAGGAGCAACATAGGTTAAGATAATGCACATCAAGAGGAAAGATTGTGTCATTGCTATTGGAACTAACAGTCAGGTAGGTGATACTGGCAGTGGAATGACTGTACCTAATAGGGCAAGGAATCTGGGCGAAGCTGAGCAGAAACAACTAAGCTATCTGAATACCAATGTAAGAAGTCTGGGTAACAAAATGGAGGAACTAGAACTACTGGTGCAGGAAGTGAAACCAGATATTACAGGGATAACAGAAACATGGTAGAATAGTAGTCGTGAAGAGCCATAATCCACTTAATGTGGATGTAAAACCTTAACTACAGTGGCTGTTAGGAACTTTTCATATAGGCCCAGAGTCCACAGGTTGGCCTGGGGCATGAGGGCTAACTAACAAAGAACAATACATAGCTAAGAGAAAGCTGGGGTAAACACACAACCTTGTGTGTTTCAAGTCAATGTGCGGAGTGAGCATGACTCCAGATGGTGAGCTGTAACTGGATGTCCTTATCGCAAGTTATAGACACACGAAGTGCTGAGAAGTGCCTCAGAGTTAACTCCCTAGAACAGATGCCAGAATGAAGTTCAGGGAGAGGCCTGACATGAGTGACTTGAGTGATTATGCCCTCCCCTCATAGATGTATGCCAATCCCAGTTCACAGAAATGCAAGGGTAAAACTATAAACAATTGTTGTTGTTAGATACTAATTACTGCTTTTCTTTTGCTTTAAATCTCCAGGAATGTACCTGTTGGTCAACTGGGAGAGCTGCTAACTCATTCCCCTGGACCCCAAAATTAGTATTTAACCTATATCCTGTAATAGAAATAGTTTAAGGGTAATTACCTGTGTGTTAGCAATATGTTAATTTAAACCATGGGCGGAGCCATTATTTAATCTTTTAGACCATTGGCTTATTGTGCTTATTTTGTCTTGCTGCTAGAACCTATCCAGGGGCTTGGAAAATCCCATCCCCGTCGCTTCTCTCCACCCATTGAGCACCCTATATAATCTATTGTAATCAATTGTTCTGCAGTGTCTCTGAGCCTAATAAGCAAAGTGACACTCCACCAGCACTGAGCGTAATAAACTCCTGTGCTTGACTTGACACGGTGTCCATTTCTGTTCCTATAGGATGGGGGCTCATCCGAGATACAAGTTTGTGAACTGATTGGGAGCTGAGATTGACGTCCAAAGAGAGGTGAGTATGCTTAATTTACCACCTCATTAGGCTAGAAATAGAAGTCTCTCATCACCTTCAGACACATCTTTTTCCCACTTTTTAAAGTGTAAGTGAGAAGGGACCTAGACACATGTAATCCAAGCAGGGATTAAATCAGGTTACCATTGGGAGGGGAGGCAAGTACAAGACGGTTATGTACTATTTAAACTAAGGAGTGTCTTACGGAGGACTTGGACAAACCACCAGCAAGCAATTGGCCATGAGTTAAGCCCAGAACTGGCTGGGTACGCGAGTGATAGGCAGTGTGAACTGGTGGTCCCATTTCCTCATGGCACATAACATTGCAAGTCTTGACGGACCCCGCCCCCCCGCCCGATCAGGCACATGACGTATATACCCTCGGATGGTATAAGTCTCCAAACAGGGCTGGCAATTGTGTGTAACTTACTTTTTTTTTTTTTTAAGTACAGGGATGGGGAATTCAGATCCCTGGAACAATACTTGGAATGGTGAAATCTGAGTTGACGAAGGTATCATTTTGGGAGATAAGCAAGTGATTTAAGGGGGAAAAAAGTGAAAAGTTAACTTTGCAGAGGCTGGAGGGAATTAAGCAGTTAAAGGTTGTAAAAATGTTTTTTTAAGTGTTATTAAACAAGAATTCTTGGTTTCTTTGCAGCAATTCTGAAGGAAAAATGGGCCTTTTTCCAAAGGAATGTCTGTAAATAATCCAGGCAAAGAGACAATCTGATTGAAATAATTTGACTATGGACAATTTAGTCAAATTTTCTAAAGGAACATAAGAGGTTTCTATTGGAACTTAACTGCCCCCAAATGTATACAAATGTAATCTATGGACAGCTGTGTAAAATGTATATATTAAGTAAATATGTAAGGTCTTAAGGACCTAAATCAACACTCCTGGTTTGAAAAACTCTGTGTTGTAGGTTTAAAATAAATTGGGGTTTTGTTTTGAAACTAATGGAAAAAAAAAAAAGGAGAGAACTGCCCATAAATGGCAGCACAAAGGAGCTGCAGATAAAGGACATACCTGATCTACTGTATAAAAAGGAAAACTGAGGTACACCACCTCATGAATTTAATAACTGAACAATAAAATAATTTCCCTTAAACCCTTAAAAGGTAAAAGCCATTAAAACCTGGCCTTCCTATAAAAATACACAGGAAAGTATGGGGGTAATTCCTCTGTTTTGCCTGCAATCAGCAAAAATATTCGTAAAAGGAAGGGATATT
Source organism: Mauremys reevesii (assembly GCF_016161935.1). NCBI lineage: Eukaryota > Metazoa > Chordata > Testudines > Geoemydidae > Mauremys > Mauremys reevesii. The sequence continues at coordinate 130,386,909 of NC_052623.1, read as the reverse complement.
TTAATCAATAATCTGCCACCCCCAAAAGAGTAGAAACATGTTGTTTTTGTCTTACCAAAGAAAGAGAGAGAAAAAAAAGAGCAACCCAAAATACCATGGATCTACTGTCCAAACAAAAATTGTGTTTTGTGTTTTATGTATTGTCTTGTGTTGTTTGTCTTGTTGCTAACATTATTATGTATTAAAAACTACTGCATTAGGCAAAAAAATAATAATAATAATGAGCATTTTAACAGTATTTACAAAAACCAATGCTGCAGAAGGGTAAAGGTCAAGCAATGCCAGTCTGTTAACAGAAAAACATCCTCGGGTAGCAAAAACCATATTAAAAGAATCAGAATAGTCTCATTCACAAGCAGGCAATTCGAGAATTAAAAAGACCACAGACAGTTAAGGAAGTCTGGAAATTGCTGGGACTCCTTAATTACTGTAGGCCTATATACCAGAGTACTCAGAAATGGTGGAACCGATCAAAAAACTTACCAGAGGGGGAAAACCTGCAAATGAGTCAGTAATATGGGGCACAGAACAAGAGGAGCCATTCATAAAAGTAAAGCAAGTTCTAGCCTTCGCCCCCAGCTTGGGCTTACCCGATATGGGAAAGCCGTTCCACCTTTACTGTAATCACAAGACTCAATATGCTGCAGTGCTGACACATGCTCATTGACCTCCTTAATACCGGACAGCTGAAATCCACAATAGATGCCCAGAGGAGTCAGTGGCAGGGGCAGCTCCAGGCCCCAGCACGCCAAGCGTGTGCTTGGGGCGGCAAGCCGCGGGGGGCGCTCTACTGGTTGCTGCGAGGGCGGCAGGCAGGCTGCCTTCAGCGGCTTGCCTGCGGAGGGTCTGCTGGTCCCGTGGCTTCGGCGGAGCTCCCGGGAGCTCCGCCGAAGCCGCAGGACCAGCGGACCCTCCGCAGGCAAGCCGCCGAAGGCAGCCTGCCTGCTGTGCTTGGGGTGGCAAAATGCCTAGAGCCGCCCCTGGTCAGTGGGAGTCAACACTGTTCCTGCAAAACCCCAATTTCTCCATAGTGAGAGACAAAGGAATAAATGTAGCTGAATACCTGAACATACATGGAGAGGTACATGAATGTCTCATAGATAGGGTTAAGGAAGAGCCATTAAGAGAATCCAGACATAATTTTGTATGTAGATGAGTCAAGAAAGTATAAAAATTGAGTGCCATATACAGGATGGGCAGTGGTAGTTAGTAATGGAATGGTAATAGTGTCACGTCAGCTAGATGGTTCAAAATCAGTTCAAGAAGCAGAGCTGATAGTCCTCACTGAAGCTCTAAGAGTGGGGGAGGGCAAAAGGCACACAGTGTACACAGACAGCAGATATGCATTTGAAGTAGTGCATGACTACATGAACATGTGGTCACGCAGGGGTTTTATATCAACAACCGGCAAACCCATTAATAACATAAATGCAGTTAAAAAACGAACAAAAGCTCTCAAACTACCATCAAAGCTGGCAGTAATCAAAATAAAAGCACATCATAAAGTCTCAAGCAAGAAACAAAAGGGAAACTATTGGGCAGATAAACAAGCTAAACAGGCTGCACAGGCAAACCCTTTCCGGGTTTGTGCTACTGCAAAGGCTAAGAAGGAGGTAAATTATAAAAAAGCAAATAAACAAACAAAAAAACGATATGCAACCATAAGCCCAGGGGGGGAGGGGAGAAACACGTTAGAAGGACAAGTCTGTATAAAAATCACCTTTGGTATGTGCCAGTGGAGAGGAGCTGGTAGCTCTTGAGTGTATATGGGCTCTGCTGCTCCATACCATCCATTCCCCAGCTCACCTGGAATGGAGGCAAATGAGAGCTGCCCTAAAGCACTGATGGTGGCTCGCCATGGGAAAAAAATGCCTTACAATTTCTTAAAAGATTTGTAACATGTGCACAAGTAAATGTGGGTAAAAAAAAAGAAAGTACCTCTGAACCATCAACCACAGCCAGAAGGACCATGGCAGAATCTGCAAATTAATTTTACTGGGCCCCTGCCACAAAGCAAGGGATATAAATACATTTTGGTAATTATTGATACTTTCACCCAATGGATAGAGGCATTCTCCACTAAAACCTGTACTGCCACAACAGTGGCTTGTATCCTAGCAGAGGAAATAATACCCAGATGGGGTCTGCCGCTGTCAATAGACTTGGACCAAGAAACTCACTTTATGAGGTGTGTAATAAAAAAGGCATGTAAGGCATTAAAAATAAACCAAAGGTTCCATATACCGTACCACCCTGAAAGCTCAGGCATGGTGGAAAGAATAAATAGGACACTAAAAGCAGCCTTAACAAAAGCAGTTCTGGACATAGGAAGTGGATGGGCATGCATGTTACCTGCTGTGCTCTACCAAATCAGGCTGACTCAGCTAACACCCTTTAAACTAATGACAGGAAAAGCAATAAGAATGCCTAGTAATGGAATCCTGCCTAAAAAAGGTTCAGGGCCCTTTGCAGACAGGTTGCATAATTACATTAAGGTATTGGACAATAAATTAAAAGATCTATACAGCCAAGGAAAAAAAAATCATGCCCAGCTGAATGATGATAGCAGTCTAAACAAACCTGCATTTAAAGTTGGGGATCTGGTAATGTGTCGTATTTATCCAAAGGTTAAAGGAATTCTGAAACCAAGGTGGCAAGGCCCCATGCAGGTCCTTTTGACTATTAACACATGTGCAAAGGTTGAGGGAGAAGTGAAAACATTTTTAAGACACCAAAATCAGTTTAAACCAACACTGTCTCCACAGGTGAACAGGAAGAAGGACTGAAGGGTGACCATGAGGAAATTCCTGCTGTGGCTCCTGCTGTGAAAGGGAGGACTGAATACTAATAGGGCCAGTCAACTGATCCTAAACAGCCTAAAGGATCTGTCAAACTCTGTAGCCACCTCATTAAATATAACAAAATACCTGGGTCAAGAATTTACCAGACTATTAATAAATGGTACCAAAATAAAGGAATTGGAGGAAAGTTATTGGAGAGCAGAGCAAGCATTATTGGCCCTCACCACACAGGGAATTGTAACTGATCACTTAGATGGCCAGGTCCACCTGGCCTTTATGGAAGTGGTGGGATCTCATCTCCTCCATGGGAGTGGAGACACAGAGAATCAATGAGAGTCCAAAGACTGGTTTGGACAGGTCACAGCATAATCTTCAGTGTCCTAGTGCCTCTGGGAATCCCTTACTCACAATGAGCTAAAATGGTGACCTCCCTGCCAGTATGGACGAAGGGTCATGTTACTAAAATAGAAGGCATTGCATATTCTGAGGTCTCCGGGAAAGCATTGTACCCTAATGAATGTTGCACCCACTCTGATAAGGAAGTTCTACGTACATGCCCATATAATATTCTAACAAATCTGTCTTGGTTCGAGGTGGCCGTCACTGAGAAACTGGTGCACATGGAGCTGGTCCACATGAATGGTACCTACTGGTGTGTGACTGCCAAAAACCACTACATTGAGTTAAATGGAAAGCCCTGCCCCTCAACACATCCATCCGTGTACATGACAATCCCCCGAAGGGCACCCTTGACTGTTGACGGGACACGATTCCATCGTATCCACCAATGACGGGTAACTTAATGCGGAATGGCACTATGGCAGTAAGTATCTAGAGGAGGATCTTCTAGCCCTGCAGACGAAGATGGAGGAGTTGGTGGCCGAGGCCTAGAGATGCAATGGGGAAGGCCATCTGAGGTACACTTGGATAGGGGAGACCGTGGACCAGGCCAGTGTTAAGTACTCTGAGGCGCAGAATCAGCCAGTGGAGGTTAAATCAATAATTATGGGTGACGCCATCTCAGGTGACGAGATCCCCAGGGGATGGATCTGGTTGCTATGTTAGGAGTGTCCATCCTGACATTCCTGATGGTGTTAATACTTTATTGGCGACTCCAAAGTAAGCTAAAAATGTCCCTTTTCATGGACACAGGCTTTCATCTCTTAGTGCCTTATTCTCAGCTTTTAAAGTTGGATTTTCTTTTTTTTTTATGTTGAGTATATCCAATATAGCTATTACTGTTTTGTCTGTTCTGTCACCTTTCTGGTCATTCCACCATTTAACCAATTCCTCCTCTGGTCTGGCTGCATCATAGTTTGCTTTTTTAATTGCTGCCTGTTGAGTTTGTATGTATTTATACTCTAAATATTCCCAAGGGCTGACTTTCGCCTCCCTCTTTGATGCCATGGCTTTTAATCACCCTGGCTGCTGACCGTATTGGGAATGATGCAGCTGTGAATAAGACTAATGCAGTCCCAGGATGCATCAGGTGAGATATTTCTAGTAGGCACTGGTGAGACCTCATCTGGAATACTGTGTGCTGTTCTAGTCTCCCATGTTTAAGAAAGATTAATTGGAACTGGAACAGGTGCAGAGAAGGGCTACTCGAATTATCGGAGGAATGGAAAACATTCCTCATGAGAGGAAACTCAAGGAGCTTGGCTTGTTTAGCCTAGCCAAAGGCTGAGGGGAGATATGCTTGCTCGCTATAAATACATCAAAGGGATAAATACCAGGGAAAGAGAGGTATATTTAAGGTAAGTGCCAGTGTCGACACAAGAGCAAATGGATACAAACTCAACATCAACAAATTTAGGCTTGAAATTAGACAAAGGATTCTAACCATGAAAGGAGTGACATTCTGGAACAGCATTCCAAAGGGCACAATAGGGACAAAAAGCCTAACTGACTTAAAGATTGAGCTTGATAAATTTACAGAGGGGTTGGTATGTTGAGACTGCCTGCAATGGCATGTGGCCCATTGGCAACTGCTAGTAGCAAAAGTCCCGATGTGGCTGAATATAGGGCACTAGATGGGGAGGGCTCTCAGTTACTACAGAGAAATCTTTCCCAGATGTCTGGTTGGTAGTTGTTGCTGGCATGCTTAGGGTTCAACTGATTGCCATAGTTGGGGTCAGGAAGGAATTTTTCCCCAGTTCAGATTGACAGAGACACTGAGATTTTTTGCCTTCCTCTGCAGCCTGATGGTTTAAACTGCAGTAAATGGTAGATTCTCTGTAACTTTAAGTCTTTAAATCATGATTTGAGAGTTCAGTAACTCAGCCAGAGGTTATGGGTCTATTACAGGATGTGGTGGGTGAGGTTCTGTGGCCTGCAATGTGCAGGAGGTCAGGCTAGATGATCATGATAATCCCTTTTGTCTGCAAAGTCTATGAGTCTATAGGGAATAAAGATAAAGAACGGATTATGAGTAAGTAATATTAAAAATACACTTTTAAAGCTAAAGCTTAATTTCAGCAAATTACAATATTGGTCTAATTAGGTTTCTCACCATTTTCAGTTCCCAGAGACTTCAACCCCCTTTGCTGAAGGATCCACTTTTATCAGCTGTAAAAGAGTCCTGGCCTCTTGTATCTGCCCAGTAATGGATAACTATGGGGTTCTCTCCCCCTTTTTTTATAGTCCCAGTCAACCTTTGAAATGTATTCTTTGAAAAGTAATCCCAGACTAAGCTCCTTTTCTCTGTTGGATGTGGACACTATACTGTCTGGTGTAGACTCCATGCTGTCTTCTCTATCACTCATCATTTTTACAATGCAAATGATTTTTTCCTGAAAACTCTGATACAAATGAATAGCCCGCTAAATTTGACGACATCTGGATTGAGATGTTGGGCTTTTTCCTTTTTCTGGAGAAAATGTGTTTATCAACTGCCCCAGACCTTTAAATCACATATTAATCAGATATTTCCAGCATATATCTATAAAGTCCTTTGTAAGTTTACTGTACATGTATATGCAAACATATTAATGATCAGGGGGTTATGTTTTCAGTGATACATTACATGCCGTCTTTGGGATATGTATATCATGACAACAGTGTGTTAAGTGTAGTGTGTATGTCAGAAAGTTGCTGACACAAAGTGGTGAATCCCCAGTGGTCCTTTGTCACAACAGGATCCAAAGATTGGGGTCCTGGATCCTAGCTTTATGTCTGGAGCTATCTACTGCCCATTCTGTTCCTCTGTAGATCCTGAGGACCACAGTGGAGATAAGTAAGGAGTACTTGTACTCTTCAGCTCTATTACAGCCACAGAGTTACTTCATTCATTTTTTCCCTTCTATATGCATTTGCAGAGTAACAGAACTCCCATGCCTATGTGGAGTTCAGGCTTTTAATTTATTTTAATGGATTTGTTGACTCGTACTCAGAAACTAGTCATGAAAATGCTCTATAATTGCCTAGATTTTTTTGATAAAACCCATTTAAAATAGTAATTCATACAAACATAATATGTCATTAACACTTTAAATTATGTTACATTGTATTTAGCTTTACTGCCATACCCCTTATACCATATCCATGCACCTCGCAGAATTATAGATACAGAGATATGAAGTGGGAACTGGACTGGGACTCAGAAGACCTGTGTTCTGTTCCTAGTTCTGCCATTGACCTTGCACAAGTCACTTCCCGACTCTGTTTCCCCTCCACCTCTTTTGGCCTTTAAAACTAACGGATTTATTAAACAAAGGCAGCGTTATCGGAAGTTAGTGAATTGAACTTATTGTTACTGGTCACCATGGGTATGATGGTTAGACACCTGTGGATGACCTGTGCAAACAGACACAGGCTCCCAGGGCTTGGGCTAAGGGGCTGTTGAATTGCAATGTAGATGTTTTTGCTTGGGCTGCAGCCTGGCTCTAGGACCCTGCAAGGTGAGAGGGACCTAGAGCTCAGACTGCAGCCCAAGCCCAGAATCTACATTGCAATGAAACAGTCCTGCAGCCCGAAACTTGCCAGCTGAAGTCAGTTGGCACGGGCCAGCTGCAGGTTTTTATTTACAATGCAGACATATCCCATGTCCTTAAAGATTTTGCACCTAGTAGATTGGTCCTCCCAGACCTTTGTTTTTATTTATAGACTGGAAAAGGGAAACAAACTTTCCTGTTTTTGTTTTGTTTTTCAATTTCCAGTTGCTTTTTCAAGTTTGAATGACGTGGAACTGAATAACTGAAAAAAAATTAAGAAAATCTTCTCTATGCACCGGCAGAACAGGCTACTGCTGTCAGGAGATAGTTTAGCACTTCAACAAACTATTTCCAGGTGGTTTTGCTGGTGATTGCCACCAGTTCAGTGGTTTGACTTTCTTTAAAATTTTGTCAATAAATATATACCACTTAAATGTTGTATTTTTATTTAATTTAAACACACTTCATATTTGCAGACCTACCTACATTAGTCTGACAGTCTCGTACAAGTGCTGGTTTTGGATTTTACAGGCAGTCTCATAATGCTAAAACACATATTGTTGTATAATAATGAGAAATTAATCTGGTCCTGCAGTTTAATGCATGAGAAAGGAGTGATGAATCTAAGTAAGGTATATGTCTCACAGGATGCAATTAGATAAAATAGACATAGTGTTCTTCTAATCCTGTAAGGGGCAATATGCTTACTTATCTGAGTCCACTCTGACTGCCAATTACTTTAATGCATGAGCTCCCTAAGGCAGAAGAACGGCTTTGCCATAGCTCAGTGTCTTAACTCAAGATTGCATTTACTGAGATTCTTGCTGTTTCATCTCAATCTCTTTAGTACTTTTTTAATGTACTATTTATTAACTTTCCAAAGATCAATTCAGCAATGCATATAAAGGACACAATATATTTTTAGGAATATGCTAAGAAGCATAGAGAAATTCCAATAATGTAAACCTAATGCACACAAACATAATGGTGGAAATTGTCAAAGGGACAAATGGAGGTTAGGCACGTTATTGCCATTTTGTGCCTTTGAGAATCTTCCCCAGTGTATTTTGAACTCTGAGATCTGCACCAGACTTCTTACATTATGGAAACAACATATGGTACTTAAAAAACTGAGGCCAACTTTTGAAGTTATTTAGGTGTTTCTGCACACAGCATCACAACACCTACGTGATTTAGGAAACTAAATTTTATGTTCAAACAGGGTTTAGGCACCTAGAAGCCAAAATCCCATTGAGAGTTGATGGGATGTAGGTCTCTGAGTGCCTAAATCCCTTTAAAAAATGAAATGTAGGCTCCTAAATTAGTGAGGTTTGCAATGCTGATCACAGCAACACCGAAATACCTTTAAAAACCTGGGTCTGAGACAAAAGCGTGACTAAACTTTGTTCCTCAATGATCATTCAAAGAAATAAAGATGAGAAGAAGAGCAAATCCCAATTTAAGCTCCCATAGAAACATAGAAAGTTAAACCAGTGACATCAAGATTCAAATTTATATAAGTTATTTAGTGAGAAATTCAGTGCTTTATTTCTAAATTGAGAACATATTTTAGGTACACTTTATTTAAAAGGAAACAGCTTTATAAGCAGCTATGATGTCCAGGGATATTATTTCCAAGATGTAATTGTATGGGAATTTGCACCTTTCCATTTTGCCAAAATTACTTTTTTCCCACTTTGTAAAGGACATAAGTATGAGGACTATTAAAGTAAAAATCCATGATGCATGGAAAACTCATTATAAATAAGTCAAAATAATATTGGCCAGAGCAAATGTTATTCCCTCATGAAAGTCATAAACATCAACCCTCATCACAATATTGATGCATCTATTTTTAATCTCTGCTGAGTTCATATTTAAACTATAGATGCCATGCCATCTGGCAAATGCAGGAACAACCTGCAAGATAGCTTTGAATCCTTACCCCACTGGAGTCAATGGGAATTTTGCCATTGACTTTAATGGTACCAAAATTTCACCTAGCGTGTTGAAAAGGGAAACCATGGATAGCATAAGTGTTTTATTAAACAGTGGGCATATGCATAAATCACCAATTTCATCAAAACAATGGAGTTAATGGTGTATGATTTCCGTGTGGACTCCTCAGATCTTCAGAGGGGTCCACATCTGGTGTGGGAATCATCTCTGCTTGTAACAGTGGGCTTCATCCACAGCCCACTAAAGTCAATGGGAATTTTTCTATTGACTTCAGTGGCATCCTGGTCTATTCTCATCATCATAGTATCTTACTTTTGTTTTAGGCTAAGGTGGCAAAAGTAAAGATATAAACATAAACATGGATTTATTTTCTTGTAGGGAAGTGGGTCTGAGTATTATCTATTGACTGCTACTAGTGACAAACACAGACAAGGACATAACTAATCCAATGGCACTCACTAGAAGTTAATGTGTTAGACATCTGTGCCTTTGAAAATAGACCACATGATCTCTACCCAAAACAGTGTAGTAGCAGACTACTGAGGACAATTGTGTTTTTTTTTCTTTTAAATCTTTACTAAGAGGAATGTGAAAAAGGAAGAAGTGAGAAGCATACACACTTTCAGCAACCTCACTTGGATTGGGTTCACAGATTTAACTTTTCTTCCCACTCTGACATTTTAGGTTGGGACATTGGGGCAGCCTAACAAACCTAGTCCATTCTCTCTATTTTTCCACTGTGTACATTTTTTTGCATAATATAGTGGAGCAGCAGGGCACAGTAATTACGGCAATCAGTCTCTGAACACATTAATCTGCACTAAACTGCAGGGAGTAAATGATGCAGAAAGGAACGGAACAGAGGAATATTTCTTTTGTTTGTGGCAAATCTCATACCAAGTTTAAATCACGCAAGGCCAACCTGTAATTTATTTCATCATTGCCTAGCTATCAGGAATTAAAATACCTGATAAAATATTATATTTGAAGAGGCTTATAAAGCATTTAATTTATGTGAGCTAATGTACATGCTATTGTAAGCAATAAGGAAGACTCCTTTTTGTTTACTCTTATGACAAATAATTCTTGTTAATCATACTTCCAGTACAGTGTAACTAATGGTTTTCAATAGCACATGGGCAAATTTACTTATTTTCATTTCCTCTTTCCTTTCATTCCTTTCTTCCTCTTCATAATTGCAATCTGACTCCAGTTTCCTTTCCTTTCTTCTGGAGCATCTCATCTATGACATGCTTACATCTAATGATATGGAATGTGAGAGTCTTAATATTTTCCTTTTCTACAAAGCTAACTGTCACATTAATTGTATAGGAATCAGGGGCGGCTCTAGGTATTTTGCCACCCCAAGCAGAGCAGGCAGGCTGCCTTCGGCGGCTTGCCTGCGGGAGGTCCCCAGTCCCACAAATTCAGTGCCTGCGAGAGGTCCACCGAAGCCACGGGACCAGCAGACCCTTCGCAGGCATGCCGCCGAAGGCAGCCTGCCTGCCGCCCTCGCGGTGACCGGCAGAGCGCCCCCGACGGCTTGCCGCCCCAGGCACACGCTTGGTGTGCTGGTGCCTGGAGCCGTCCCTGATAGGAATAACTCTCTTCATGAGATTAGATGATACAGTACTACAATGAGAACATATGTGCTAATTCCTATTGTGAGCATCTGGCATGCACGGTGTGCACTAGATGGTTCTGAAAGTCTGTACAGTCTCACACTCAGGTGGGTGCTTCTGCAGTTTCTAATAATTTGGAAAGCCTTTTTTTTTCTTTTTTTACTATTTCTAGTGCTGTGTGTTCTTTCCTGACAAATCTGACTTTTAGGTATTTACTAAACATTATCTGACATTCAGGTTGCTAGAATATTATTATCATTATTGTAAACCATTGCTTTTTGTATTGGCAATTCGAGTGTAAACAACAGGAGGGATTGTTTTTCTGTGTGATAAGGAACTTATTTCAAAGCTCCTTTGAGGTCTAAATGTGTCCTACATGGAAAAGTGCTAAACTTAGTACTTATAAAAGATAGCTGTTATAAAAAATACTGCATAGACATTATTCAAGTGTAGCACAGTAATTGTGCCCCTGTTACTTCCGTTCCACTGAGTGTTTCTTGCTATTTTATCAATAACTGCTTTAGAATCTATCCATAGATAGATCTGTAAACAATGCAAGCTACAAAGGAGTTGTGACAAATGGTAAAATAAGATTATGGTTTGTATCTAGAGATCTTAATACTAATCAGAAATTACAGTCACAAAAGAAATAATATTGATTAGTCACATGTGGCACTTATAGAAGAAGTGTTACCGCTATAAAATGCTGCCTCATGGGTAAAAAGTCATCGGCCAAATTGCACACTTCCCACCAAAAAGGAAAAGACCCTCCAGTACTGTCAAGAGATATTTAGAGTGGGATCAGTGCTCAGTGTTGACTGACCACTTCCACTGAAGTAAATGGTAAAACTACCCTACACTTCAATAGGAGCAAAGTTAGGCTGAGCATTTGGGAAAACCCCACCCTTAACGTTATGCGCAGCAGACTGGACCTCTGGCTTTCCTCCCCCACCCCATGTTATTTACTGTATTGATGTAATGATAAAGTTGGCTTTAGATTTATGAGGAGTCTCTGTTAACCCTCAAATTATTGTTTTATAAACTTAGATTTATTTATTTATTTATTTATTTATTTATTTAGTCTGAGCAGCTTTACTACTTGTGATGTCTTTATTGCTAACTGGAGCAACTCAGGGTATGGGCATCCACAACTGTCCAAATCTGCATATTTCTCTTATGTGTTATTATCTACAGGTGGGAGTTCCACTGTCAAAACAGACTGTTCACTGTTCCTGCAGTAAAATGGAATTCTAGTGGGTACTTGTGTAATCAAAGTTTACTAGGTTACACAAGTGTCAAACTGATCCACATTGGTGGATATTTTCAAAGGTACATATGGCAGTTGAGCACCTAACTACCATTTACTTTCAATGACATTTGGGGAGACAGCTTGCACCCGGACAGAATGCTATAGCCTGGAAAAGTGAAAAAGACAACAGATTTGAAAAATAAGGATATTTCCAGTGTTTAGGGCCATATAGCCATCCTGTTCGGAATGCTGTTTAAAAGAAAAAATGTTTTTACTTGTCGATTGAGCATAGGTGATACAAATTTATTCAGAAACAAAAAAAACCCTGACACTACGATGTCATGTTTCAGTCATTTTTTTTCTGAACAGAACAACACTTCTGTTGTTATTATTATTTATTATCCATTAAACTAACTGGCCTCCTATTTGATTTCCAATAAAGCCAAGAACATAAATGAGTCTCCCTCTGTTAGTTACTATAATAGCAGAAGTCATGAGATAGCAAGGGCTAGATTCAGAAATAAACTTAGGCTTGGTGATGCTCATTCACTATGTCTAACTTTTGGGCACTGAGAAAAATTACTGAAAGGGAAGAGATTGTTGCCTTGGAATGGGATCCATAAAAGCCAGCATACTAGAGAGCTTCCCGCCTAAGTTAGACAATGGGAGATGCCAAGGTGAGGGTGCATCCTACATCCTGCCTCTCTAAGTTGCCTAAGTCCAGGCACGTCGCTCCAACTGGGATTCTCAGCTGCAAATCCTCTTTTTGTAATATAAGGATGAACAAGGGGATGCAGGGTGCTCCCCTGAGATACAGAGTGTCACATCTGCCCACTTAGTTTACTGCAAGAGGGTGAGTCACTAATTATCTCAAAAGCAGTTTGTGTTATAGTTCTCTTGGCATCCAGCCATTAAGGCCATGAGGCAGCGTGCCTCAGTTTCCCCCTAGTGTTATAAAGATGGGGTGCAAGGTATTCCCTCAAGATACAGAGTGTCACACCCATATCCAAACCATGAATCTCAGCCCCATCTTTAACCTCCATGCAATAGCAATGGCCATATTACCCAAAGGTGAGTTTTTTCTAGTTCCCTGCACAGGAGCCCAGAGGATACCACTTTTAATAAATTCATATATAATATTATAAGCAGAGAAACCATTTTGGCCAGCAATCACAAAGACTCAATGCCAGTTCATTATTGCTATCATTCAATCATTTTTAAAAGAGTATATACTATTAATGTACTATTCGCAGATACTGAATGCCGGAAATAATCCTGGTGTATATGTGTAAATAAAATCAGTTACACTAAGAAAATACCCAGACTTTACATCACTGATTTTCTCCTTCAATGGGAAATAGACATACAGGACCTGAACATGTCCTACCACTCAGCAGAGAGATGACAGTATAGACTGGCAAAGTTAGGCAGAGTTTGATCTGTATGATAGTCTATGTGACCAGTCATCAAGCAGTCAAAGATAACCATAGTGATTCCATGTCTCTTAAGGTCTTTCTAACTCTTTATTTCCTAGCTTTTTTTACAGGAGTACGAGTACCACATACCTGGATAACACTGGTACTAACGTCATTATAGTTGAAATAGTTTTTGGTATGTGTTGCAATAATGACAACATGAATTATGTGCTGGATTCTTCTCTGACCTAAATCTACTTCAGTCCTATTGATGTCAATGGGGTCAAGGCAGAATTGGCCCTTCATTAGTTCTTGGAACTACCTAATAAGAAGTTTACATTAATTAAAAGCTTTATTATGTTCTTTCTGACTTTCCTAATTTACTAAAGGTAAGGCTATTAATCTGTGCTGCAATTGTAGCTCTTCATGTAACTGGCAACCTTACTAAAGCAGAAATGTATCCCAGTGTGAATCTAGAGGTGTAACATCCAAAATCTTCTAATGATGTGATTCCTAAACACCTAAATTCCTGCTGAGATGCATGTATCTTGCTGGGTAACAAAGTCAGCTACAAGAAATGCTCACTAACTAGTACAAACTCACTGCAGACCTATAGTGCTGTACTCATCTTTTACGTGTGTTCTAAAGTTTGGTAGAGATGATAATGGTATTTTAGATGTGGCTTATCATTTGTGGCACCCTTCAGGGTACTGGCAGTCCTACTGAAGAACATCAAGTGCAGGCCTGACCTTAAGTGTATATGACATGTACTCATTGGGTCCCACACTAATGTTGTGTACTGTTGAGCCAGATTGTCTGTTCTGCTCTGAGGCTCACTGACAACTTGTTCTCTGTTACCATGTATGAGAAAACATTACCATAGCATACCATGCCAGCCTCAACTCTCACAACTATCTCTACCAGCTGTTTTCGCATTTTGTCGGCTTTGTGGCAGAAGTGAGGTTTGAGGAAGGACTTGAACAAGGCAAGGAAGGAGATGTGGCTAATAGCTTTGGGAAAGATATTCTAAGAGGATGTTTTGGTTGGGTTTTTTGAGAAACCCATGAACAATTGGAAAGGGCTTTAGAATGGAAAACACATCTCTGTATTAACTACTGAATTAATCTTTACTCATAAATGCTATAGGGATTATAAGAACTCAGCTGTCTTTTTCAGGGATGACAATGTGCTCTAATTCAGGGTTATATGATGAATATATTTATAAGAGTTCCATTCACTTCATCCCAAAAAGGAAACAAAGAAAACATGTATCTGGCCCTAACTTTAGAACAAGAAAGAAGAGAAAAATTGCTATTTTAACCTTCTTTGTGTCCCCTCCGCAGATTTGAAATCTATAAACATAAGGCAACCTCTCCTCTGGAAAAGAGGTGGGGAGGATGTTGTTGTATCCTCTACCGGGATTGTTCACATGTGTTTCAATGTTTTATGTACCATATCATTTTACTTCACTATGACTTTTATAGACCATCACAAAGGTTCACTTATGTCCATAGACTAGCATAAAACAAAGCAAAAGCCAATGTTTCATCCTCCCAGGGACCTCATTGATCGTACTGCATCTTTATACATAAAAAATATTAGATTTAGAGAGAGAAACCATTTTGGCCAGCAATCACAAAGACTCACTGCCAGTTCATTATTGCTATCATTCAATCATTTTTAAAAGAGTATATACTATTAATGTACTATTCGCAGATACTGAATGCCAGAAATAATCCTAGTGTTAAATTAGACCTCTTGCATTATTCATAGTGTCTGGTTTAATATTATTTCAGGGACTCACAGAAAAAAAAGTTGCATTGCTGCTCTGGGAAATATGTCAAGATAAAAGTTGGTTTGTTTTTTAGGGCCTCCTGTTACAATATGTAAGGTTGTATGTAATTAAAGTAAGAAACTCTGTTCATATAAAGTTTGTATTAATACAGGGTTTGTGCTTTGAGTAAGTCAGGTAATGGGAAAAATAAACAAAGTAACCATGGTCCTTACAGCAACATTAACATAGCCAAGTTGAGAATCAAGTATATTTTGCCATATTTATTTAAAAGCACAATCACAACTACATAATATATATATATATTTTTAAAAGAAAATACTCCAAAATTGTCTGACATGATTTAGTTAATGTTGCTGGTCAGATCTTCACTTTTGCAGTTACTGATCCGTTATTTTTGTTTTTGTTTTTTGGTCATTTTCCATAAATAAACAGGATAGTTGTTCCCGACCCACCTTTACATCTTGTTTCCAATAAGCACACTGTAAGTTTATATGAGTCTGTCAGTTTAACAAGTACATTGATATGCACCAGGCTTGTTATCCCAAGGGGAGTCTCTGACATACTTCAAACCAAATGCACTGCTTCAGGTAGAATAAACAAACAAATTAATTATCTACAAAAGATAGATTTTAAGTGATTATAAGTCAAAGCACAACAAGTCAGATTTGGTCAAATGAAATAAAAGCAAAATGCATTCTAGGATGATCTTAACACTTTCAGTGCCCTTACAAACTTAGATGCCTCTCACCGCAGGCTGGCTGGTTGACCTTCAGCCAGGTTTACCCCTCTGATCAGCGCTTCAGTCACTTGGTGGTGATGTTTGTAGATGGAAGTGGCAAACGTCTCTCCTTTTTATCATGCTCTTTCTTGCCACTTCAGGGTCAGATGAGCATTACCTCATCGTAGTCCCAAACTGGCCAAGGGAAGGGGGGTAACTCAAGAGTCCAACAGATCCTTTGTTGCTGCTTAGGCCAGTGTCCTTTGTTCCTGTGAGGCTGGGATGGATTTGTCCCATACATGCCTTGATGAGGTGTGAACTGCTCCTCTGTTCCTGGAGAGTTTTGCCTGGGCTTGATTTAAGCAATGAGGACACATTTTCAGCCTTATAACTATATACATGAAATTATAACCTATAACATTACTACAACAACGATGCTCAGTTCATCATGAGCCTTCCAAAGACACCTGACATGACAAGCTTTGCATTAGATACCACACAATTGTATTATAAGGATGAACAAGGGGATGCAGGGTGCTCCCCTGAGATACAGAGTGTCACATCTGCCCACTTAGTTTACTGCAAGAGGGTGAGTCACTAATTATCTCAAAAGCAGTTTGTGTTATAGTTCTCTTGGCATCCAGCCATTAAGGCCATGAGGCAGCGTGCCTCAGTTTCCCCCTAGTGTTATAAAGATGAACATGGGGTGCAAGGTATTCCCTGAAGATACAGAGTGTCACACCCATATCCAAACCATGCATCTCAGCCCCATCTTTAATCTCCATGCAATAGCAATGGCCATATTACCCAAAGGTGAGTTTTTTCTAGTTCCCTGCACAGGAGCCCAGAGGATACCACTTTTAATAAGTTCATATATAATATTATAAGCAGAATCTGAATGAGCTCTCCCCTGACATCTAGTGGTAAACTGTGGAAAAAAGACTTCAGAAGCTGATCTTGTTTGCATGGACACATCCACTTTCCCTAGGTACTCAGCATGATGGGATTGCTTCCCAAATGATCACTTATGGCTGGTGCTGGATCTCCAGTCTTCTTGTTATTGGGGCAGGAGTAATAAAGGGTTGTTATCCTTGTTGTGTGAACCGAAGGCAGCAGAACTGTACCTGGCATACCTCAATGGAGGGACTCACCCTCAACTGAACAGCACTTGCTAGGCAGAGGATATTGGTTCCAAAGCCCAATAAGTTGAGAAAGGGTGGAGATAGGTACTTGTAGCTGGTGGTGTGGGACCTGTTTAAGGGTCCTAGACACCATTTGATCTTTCCTCTCCCCATGGTATAAAAAAAGAGCAAATTTAGACTCAATTGAGAGTCTTGTTACATGCTGCAAAGCCGAAATCACTGATACCTAGGTCTAAGTATTAGACTGACTTTGGGACAGTGATTCTATTGAAAGAGAGTACCCAATGTGCACCAGTGGTGAGGCTCCCCCACTAACAACTGAAATCACTGAGAGTTGTGTTAAGTGTAGGGAGGCCTCTTGAATACATCTTGGCAAGCAGGCAGCTGGTGGAGAGGTGTGGCCAGTAGGGTGGCTGGCAGAGAGGCATGGCAAAAGGCTAGCAGGGCTGCTGGCAGAGAGGTGTGACTAACAGGGTAGCTGGCGGAGAGGTGTGGCAAGCGGCCAGAAGAGAAGCTGGTGGAAAGGGCCAGAGAAGAGCCCTGTGGAGGCATGGCAATCGGCCATTGGGGCGATGAGCGAGTGCCTGAGCAGTGCAGCATGTAAGATGCCTCCTTACCACTCCCCCTGCCTTCCACAGGATGGGAGGTGGACTCTGTGGATGAACCTCTGAACTCTGGGGCTGCACTAGCTAAGGACAGCAATTGTGAGTGGGGTACAAAGACGGGATGGGCACCTTAAAGAGACTTTTAGGTTGCTGGACTTAAGAATCTGGGGGGGAAAGGACACTGCTCAACTTACTTGGGTGTGGGTCTTTTGCTCAAGGTTTGGGTTTATGAACCCTAACTGTGGTGTTTTCCCAAATTAATGCTGAGTTAATTTCCTCCTTTTATTAAAAGTTTTTGCTACACTCAGACTCTGTGCTTGCGAGAGGGGAAGTATTGGCCAGAAGATGGTGTGTATTTGTCGCAGATCACTGGGTGGGGGCTCAAGCCAGTTTTGTGTTGTATTGTTGGAAACTAACCCCTAGATACTGAACCCGGCCCTTGTTGCTGCTGGCAACACCTGGCAGAAGGGTTACAATATGAATATACCTTATGAACATGCCTGTGTAGTCCCACTGTGTATCTGATTCTCCTCACTCTTAAGCCAATATGAATCACAGAACAATTCCATTGAAGTCAGTTGACTTACCAGTGTAAGTGAGATGAGAATTGGGTGTACATACATCTACAGTTATATCTATATTTACAAAGGCATGCCGTGTAATATTTTTTGTATGTCTGTACCAAAGTGACAGGGAACTGTTGTCATGATTTTTTTTAAAGTTTATATTCATTAGATAGAAAAGTTAATAACTAAGGGACATTGGTGCAGAAAAGTGAAGAAAGGAGTTGTTGAAGGTAGCTTTCATGCATGGAACAAGGTCTGTTTCAATCTATTTTTTTTCATTTTGGAGTCATTGAAGGGATAAGGTTATTCATGTTTCTATCAAATGCCTCCTGCATATATGCTGTGGCACATTTCCTAACCTTTACTCAGGCTTTGATTGGATGATCCCAGATACTGCATCAAGGGAATGGCTCATCTGTAACAAAATTAAATTCTGTCATACCCGGTTGTTTGGTTCCACATTGTGATAAACTAATCAAAAAGTTTATGCATTTTTAATGGAAGTCAAGAAGCAGTGAAATTCATGGAATCAAAGGAAATTTGAAATATGAAAAGAATGGTGATCATTTGCCAATATTTTTTCCACATCTGTTATCTAGTTCTGAAAAGATCCTAGTATAACCTTTTGCAGCCACAGATTTTAACATATTTCTCATTCTTTTCCTTCAAGAAACTATGAACGGACAGAAAATAAGTGTTCATATGATATTTGAAATGTTCAAATATATGGTCAGCCAAGAAAATAGGATAAAGTTGGTCAGGTGCATAGTGTGCAAAACCCATATGATTGGATATTGGAAGATTTATTTGACAGTGCCTCATCTAGCTGCAAATGAAACATACTAGAGATGCAGATATGGTACAGTGCTGCAAATAAACAAAAGGAAAATACACATCACTTTTTTATTACATGCAACTCTGCTTCAATATTTTTCTTGACTTATGTCCTACTACATAAAGTTATGTTATATACCCACCTTCAGGGAAAATAAGAACTTGTTTAAATTATAGACCAGGGAGGACAAGGTGGACTGGAAATCATATACAGCTGAGGACAGAAACGAGAAGTTAATGACAGACACATTTAGTTCACGACAAGCTGGGGTGTAAATCTACCCAGTCGTGCACTAAATGTTTGTGTTCTATAGTGTGTTTTGATCTACACTGCTTTGAAATGGGAGTAGATCAAAGCACACCAGTGAACTTTTAGCGTGAGACAGCTGTATCCACATGGACACATAGCACACAATAGGCTAGTACAGGGTTGATTTACACTCCAGCTTACAGAGAACTACATTTTTGTGTAGACAAGCCCTCTGTGTAGACATATTATTAGGTGTCTTTTCAAAGTTAGGGCACCTACCAAGATATCTTGTTTCACCAATACTTGTCCCCCACCAGATGTGGGCTTCTTTATTATCAGTTAAACTTTAAAATGCTTCTAGGGAGATTAAATTCAGCGCCGTTTTTTTCCTGACATCTAGGAAATGACTCAGGATTCTGACAACCAGTTGTATCTCAGCCTAAACATAAACTAAACAAATGTAAATTTCAAAACAATTTGTCTTGGTTACTTCAGTAGACATTTTTTAATTACAAAAGGCCAGATGCTGATACCCTTACTCATGCTGAATTTCGCTTTATCCCATAATTCATTCCATTGATTTTAGGTACTTTAATTGTCAATCATTCCCATCTAACCCTCTAGCCATTATCAACAGGCCAATTTCTTAAAGGCAACATGACAGAAGTGAATTTTGAGGAGAGATTTGAAGGGGAGGACAAAGGTTTTATGTATTAATACCCAAAGGACTTTCCATATGTAAGAGGCAGCATGCAATAAATTCCTGTGAGAAGCTGACAAATGATATGATGTTAATATCACTGGTTCAGTGGAGGAGGACAGGGAATTGAGTAATGTGGGGAGAAAAGTGGTGTGTCTTCCTTTTATAAAAATAAAATAGATGGCCATTTCAGCAGATTATATCATCCGGGAGTGTTCATTTCCCATTAGTTATACATACATGTCCATAGTCCATTTGTCAGTCCACTACCTCTAGTAGTAATCCTTTACCATATAAATGGGCCTATAGTAGGCCATTCCTGTACAACATAACCCAAGTAAAGGAAACATATCTTGAAGCAAATATGTACCACACATATGATTAAAACAATCACTAGGTATACAGCAGGTAACATTGATATCAAACAGTATACACTGTCAGAGTGAGTAGCACCTCTTTTGAATTCGGATTATTAAAAAAAGTGAGACTCTAATGACAATTACTTTATATTCACCACTATCCATGCTTGTGCTCCTAAAGACATCTATAGTATTATCAGAATTCATTCCATGTTACAGATTTCTGCCTTCCACTTAACAAGAGTTTACTCATAAAGAGTTGAATTCTTCCTCGGAGATATTGGGGGTGGGAAATTTGAGGATCTGTCCCAAGGGAAGTATTGGGAGAATTTCTAAAATTGCATTTCATGTTTCCCTGTTGCTTACACTCCACTGAGCAATGGTCCTGTTCCACAGGCCAATGGATAGAGGAGGCAGGGCCATGACCCTTGCCATTATATCCCTCCCTACCCCTCTGTTATGCTGTGCAAGCCAAAGCATATTACCATTGCCTCCCTCTTCCCCTCCCACTCTTTAGGAAACACTGTTCTAAGCAACAATATGCATGAATGAATTAGTGTGAAGCTTGAACCACCCTGCACACCACTACATGTTGTCTGTCCACAAGAGTTTTGTGCTTGTCAATGTAGTAAAGAGAGAAAGCCTGGACCTAGTGCAATATCTGAGGCCTGAACCAGAGGCTATTACCCAAAGTCAGGCCATGCCATGAATCAAAGTCAGGCCATGTATTAATGCAGGTGCTTATAAGTACATAAACATGGCAAAGTTGTGGTTAGCATTCCTAAAATATAGGCACCAGATATTTATGTAAATGCATTCCAGATGGGTAGTTCAGATACACCCCATTCTAGTGCAAGATAAGATGGTTTGACTGAATAGTGAATATCAGATATCAGAAACAAAATACAAGGAGAGGTAACAAAGAGATGTCATGAAACATGTAAAATCGTATGAAAGTTGTTTATTCCAGTTTGTCTCAGTCTATAAATGTTGGGGTACCTTGCCTTAATCCTTTGTGTGTCCAAGGGGGGCAGCAGAGACTCCTGCAGTTGTCTGACCTACTCCTTGCCATGGGGCACTTGTACTTGTGCAAGTTGTGCAAGTCATTAGAACTGTGCATTGAGGGTAATAAACCTGTCTAAGTGCCTTTGTCTCTGAACATGCCTGTGGTCTTTCTTTAGGAGTAACACTGAGGTTGGCTGAATTAGCAGGCTGCGCTCTCTGCTAGGGCTGATAACATCAGAGCTCCAAGGACAGAAGCACTGATCACTTGTAACATCTTAGCAGCCGTGACAGTGTTACTGCAGCAACTACATTCCACCCTTTTACATCCAAAACTCCTGATTTACAGTTCATGAGAAATTTTGGCACTTCAAAATGTGGCTTCATTTTAGAACAAACCCACGTTCTTTTACATTTCTCATGAACCAGAAATTCTGAAAAAAAATATATTTCGGAAACACTGACATATGCTGTTTATAAAATGAAATTTGGTCCCCGAGATGGACAGCTATTGAGTGAAATTTTTGTCAGTTTCACTGCTGCTATTTCCTGGCATGCATCCTGGGGAGCCAACTGGCCTGGAAGCACTAGGATTTCTGGCACCAGAGTTTAAGTCCTCATGGCAGGGCCATCACCAAACCACAGACCCTCTGAGACCATCCATTGAGGGAACAGGTATCCAGGCTCCCTGCTATGGAGTCATGAGTCAAGCCCCAGTTAGAGTAGGGTCTTTAAGGCTTCCTGACTCAAAGCTGGGAGTCTGGAAGTCCTGAGAGCCCAGGCTTCAATCAGCTCTTGCAGGACTTCCAGGCTCCTAGCTCCACTGCAGGGAGCCTGGACACCCTGGTGTGGTGGGGCTGTCCTGGTACCAGAGTTTCTACATGCCTGGGGTCCTCAGCCCTGGAATAGACTGCATGACAGCTCACCAGACAAGCTGGCAGGGGTCTACCAGAACCATGACTGCAATTTGGTGAAATTTCATCAAAATGAACCTGCTTGCATGAGAAAGTTTGGATTTGAAACTGTTTTGTCAGAAAATTTCCAACCAGCTCTATTTGTGTCCTATCAGCTGCGTGATAGATTCATATATTAATAGAATTTAAGACCACAAGGGACCTGCCAAAGAGGAAATCTTGCACAGCTGTTGCCTAAACTTTTAATCACAGAAAACACATTTCAGTTTAGAGTTTTAAAAACAGCACCTCTTATAAGCACCAAGTTCATTTTCAAAATTTAAAAAGAAAAAAATCGGTAAATTTAAATACACATCTCAGGTTTTTCACTATTCTGCTTTACCCTAAAGTACTGTGCACACTACAACATATTGATTCATTTACCCAGTTCTTTTTACCATACTTAATGAATTAAAAACCTTAAAATATTTGTGATTAGTATTTAGTATTCTGCTACCATCCCTTTTCAGGAGTGCTGTCAACTTTCCTCTGCTTGGCCTTGGTAACACTGAAGCTGCTGCTTTCCAGGCCATCCTTTTGCTCTTGGCTTC
Source organism: Mauremys reevesii (assembly GCF_016161935.1). NCBI lineage: Eukaryota > Metazoa > Chordata > Testudines > Geoemydidae > Mauremys > Mauremys reevesii. The sequence goes on along the minus strand of NC_052623.1, from coordinate 130,364,456 downwards.
CAGGAGAGAGGAGAAAACTTCCAAAAGCCATGGCAACCCCAGGGTTCTGAGTGTGGGAATGGGGGGAATCCCAAATAGTACCTTGATCCATGGAAGGGCCAGCAGAAAAATTATCCAGTGAGCTGAATTACTATGATCCATACCCTTATCCACCTCTCCACTGACCTATCTTCCCTCAATACACTGCAGGCTCCCACACCTTTCCTTGTCTTCTGGAGGGAGACCCCGTAGGCATCTACTTATTTCCTTCTATGAACTTATGAGGGACCCAGTTGACTATCTATTTTCATCCTGCCTTTTCAGTCTACTCATTCTGTCTTCAATCCACCTGGTACGTATCATTGGGGATCTCACAGCAAGTCGCTAGAAACTTATTGCTGGGTCCCATTACTACTGCTGAGACATCACAGAATGAATGGGATTTGGGGAAACCTAAGGGCTAGTCTACAGTTCGACTTCTCGGAGTTCGAACTATCGCATCTAATCTGGACGCGATAGTTCGAACTCCGGAAGCGCTGCGGTCGACACTGGTACTCCACCACTGCAAACGGCGGTGGCGGCGTCGACCTTGGAGCTGCTGACTTCGATTCCGTGGCGTCTGGACGGCTGAATTCACGTAGCTGAATTTGCGTACCCTAGTTCGACCCCGCTTCTTAGTGTGGACCAGCCCTAATTCTCACTCAAAACTTTCCAACAATGGACAGAAGGGGCAGGAAGAGTCTGCAGACTAAAAAAAATGTATCTGTAGTAATGCATCTATGAGGACAATATTATCACAAAAAATAGCCATGTTGCTCAATGCACTTCTTAGCATATGCACAACATTTCAGGTTGCACGTGACCAGGATTCATCACCAACTTTGGTCTGCTGGTTGGATCATTAGCTTCCCCGGTCCAGCCCGGGTACTGACGGGGAGTGCAATGTGAACATTGATCCATGCCCCCCACTTAATGCACTATTGGAAGGCACTTATGTATTACAGGGATGAGGAAAGTATAAGATCCTATATAGAAGAGTATTTTGCAGTAATTTATAATTTACCTTGAAGTGACAGTGTGAATACAATTTGAGACAAATAATCCATGTTACAGAAGCTTTAGGAGAAAAGCTCTTCTATAACAAAATTAAAAAAAAATTGTAGAAAAGACTATTTTTGTTTTATTGAATATGGCAGCATTTAAACCTCTATTGTGAACAATGTGCATCAGCTAAATGTAGCTACAGATATTACCCCTTTTGACTACATGTAGTTTACCCACTTTGAGTTCCTCATAAGCAGGAAGAAACTACCAGCTTCTGTGTTACACAGCATCTTCTTTTTCTACAAACCGCACTGTACTATTTTCACTACGTATCTGGGAATAAATGATTCCTGTCAACATCATGGGAATATGGTTATGACATCAACAGTTCTGTATTCTGTATCAAAGGCACCTGGAATATCAGTGGATTGTACAGTATTCCTTGTGAGTTCTAACAAACCTTTTTGTTAAACAGCACATGAATCAAAACAGAGAACGACCTATAAAATTCAAATACTTGCATCTTTTTTTAATTGAAATTGAATTGTTTTGGTATGTTTATTAAAAGTAGAAAAAAACACAACAGAAGCTACGCAACAACAACCCAAAAGCAAGCAAAGAATAACCTCAACAAACATATTCTAAAATGCCAACTACTAGCTATTGATACTAAATATCTTGTGAAAAATGCATATATTGCTTAGTTCCTTTGAGAGTAGCGTCTATAAATTGTTTTAAACAGTAATGAGTGACAAACTGGCTAATGCCTAAATTGTCTCCAATGGTTATTTGAACAGATCCTGTTGCTAGAAAGCCAATGACAGATGTTATTTTTTTAATCACTACAGGCAAAGCCTGGTTCTTCTGTGTGTTGCTCCATAAATCCCCTTTAAGCTTCCAGCAGAGCTCTAATAAGGTTTATCAAATCTTTATCTTTGAAAAATTGACTCTTCTGTAAGATCCAGAAATTAGTGCCTATGTCTATACATTCTTATAGGAAGATAATGTCTTCTGAATGTTCTCTTTGGCCCCTCTCTCTATAGCAATACTGTATCTGTTTTTTATGACAGAATCATATGGCTTCCTGATGATTTTCACCATATAACCCTATGTAGGAAGGTAACCTGAAAGTGACTGCCAGAGGTGGAACTGTTATAAGGTGTTTTAGTGTTTTAGAAAATTGAAAAGCAGCCCTAGGAAAATATAGTTTTCACTATAGGATGAATTCACTCCGCAGTATCTGGACTGGGCACTGGAGACATCTGTGGAAGGAAAGAAGGAACATCTGTGGGAGGAAAGAAGAAAGAATCATCCACCAAAGACAAAGGATGGATAGCAGAGTTGTTCTGTGGAGGCTGCAATGGGGGTGGCAGGACCATCTGGTCCTGCCTCCGCTTGTCCCAACACCAGCCTGACCCACCTTCAAATATTCCCTACATGCTAATACACTGGGAACCTCTCAGAACTGGGCTTCACATTGTGCAATGGATGCACTACCACTTACATCCCACTCCCCCAAATCTTGCTGCCTCTTGCACAGTGGAACCACTCTAGTTCTACTGCCAGGAGACCCTCTGACCTGGAAAGGTGGAGGCAGCTGTTGTCTCTAAAAACTCCACTTACTTTGCCATGTTCATCCATAGCACATTTTGATTGATATCAGCAGACCCAGGCGCTCTGTTTGCTTTAGTTAATTTTGAATAGCTGTTAAAAATATGGACCTGGAAAATGTTTTATGTTATTCAGAGGCTGCTCTAACATACACCTCAGGGGATTAGGAAATGTAAGATGTTACTGGGGGGGAAAGTAGCTAATAATAGTGGACTAATCTCTCCCTCTCTCTTTCCTTTTGTCTATCTAGCAAATACAAAATGAAATGCCTGGGTGCCAGAGAGACACATATGTGAGCCTCTGCTGATTCAAGAGATATAATACAAATAGTCAAGTCAAGTAAAGGACCAAAGCACTTCACAGAGTTTTTATAAAATATCCCAACATAGAGTGCAGGGCAGAATGAAATCTACCTTTCTGAACAACAATGTTCTTGTTCCAATAATCTTATCAGCACGAGCTGGCTGTTTTTCTCTTACCATCTGCAGTATATTCAGCCACACTGCAAGAAAAACACAAGTCACCCACTGAGCTCATTTTTCTTTGTATCTTCTGCTTACTTAGGGGGTACATAATCTATCACTAGGCAGCATAATAAAGGGTCTGTACTTGGTAGTTGTGTTGAATTTTGCCCTCTATTTTGCACAATGGGCATCGTAGCCAAGATATGGTTATAAGGCTAATTTTGAACAAGAGCATTAAAGCCCCCAACATTCTAAGTAAGTAAATTACCAAAAAGTGACAGGTGTACATGGCATAAGCAAGCAAAAATGTTCTTGTGCTGAATGTGATGGCTGTCTTTTGTCCATAATGGACTCCTCCTGGAATGTGTTCATATATCTGGATTTATTTTTTGGAAATTGGAAACACTTGAATTGTGAACAGCTGACCATAAAGTAAATTACACACCATGCTGTATAACTTTGTGTTGATAAATCTTGTGAGGAAGTGAGGAAATTGTCCTGCTACAAATGACAAATTCTAGAATTTCAATAAAACTCAGTGAAGAAAAAGAAAAGATAATATATGCCCAAATCCTGCGATTGACTCTGCACAAGTGGGCCCCTTTGCCTTCTTGGAACATCATTGTGCATTCTGGGATCCACCAATATGGACTTCTTTGTAGGATCAGGGCCCTATCCTCCTCTTAAAAGGAAATACTGATTTCTTTTGGTGTTTGTAACAATAGCACTGTATCATAATAAAAAAAACTTTAGGGATTGCTCTCATTGGGTAGCACTGCACTGACCAAAGCAATATCAATCATCAGGGCAAACTGCAAGGTTTCTGTTTAGGCTCCCATGATGCACAAATGTTTGCAGATGTTTAACTTCATATACGTGAGTAGCACCAATGGGTGTCCAGCCCACAATGATTGTTTGTGTCTATAGCGTTGAGAACCCATTCTTACATAGAAGAAGAAAAGGTTTGTGCTTGAAATCTGGGCCTATGAGTTCAACACTCACAGATGGCTGTTGGCTACACAGAGTATGAATTTGGTGAATTCTGGGGTTACACCGTTTATAGCATAAAGGCATTATCTTTTTCTTGCCCTATATCACTGGAATTAAAGATTCTGGGCTTGTACTATAGACAGGGGAATTGCAGGAAACCAGAAGACTTGGGATTGTTCATAATATCTCCATTTCAGAATGCTGAATTATATATGATAACAGGCAGTGCAGTAATTCACTGTCCCTTCAGGAGCATTGGGATGTTATGTGATTCAGGGCTTAGGACCTGAGGCAAAGCTTATTAAAGACAATGGGAGCTTTCAATTGACCTCAGTGGGCTTTATTTATGCCCAATGTCTCATAGACCTTCCCAGTACACAGAGGAAGTGGACCGTTGCAGGAACTCATGGTCTGCTCCTTGTGGATGAGCACAAGCAGGCAGAGGCTATGGAATGATGGCATAGGCATGCACTCTGTAACAACAAAAGGTATATTTATTACTGTACGAGGGTGCAGAGGATTCTCCACTCCTGCTCCTGCTGCTGCTCACTTCACCTACCCCCAGGCAGGAAGCACCCCTCCCTTGACCTTGACCCCAGGATTACTTCATGGGTCAGAGGTCTTTCCCCTCTAGGAAGAGACACACCCTCTAGGGGTTGTCTGTAGACATGCCACACACACAAACTCAGTAACTATGTTACACTATTCACATCCACACCCCTTCAAGGGATGCACCCTGAACTCATCTGTGTCCCTAGGAAGCTCTGCTGGATGCTGATTGGAGGATGGGAAAGTAGAACCTTACTCTTGTTCCATCTCTCCTCACACTCTTTGGGGGTAGCTAGTAGCAGCAGTAGCCTAGTAGGCAACAGTTCCTGCATTCAGACAATCAGGGACTGGGACTGGACCTGGTCACTGTGAGGTTATCCCATAATGCACACACTTGCAATGCAGACACAATCGGGCCCTATACCCTAAGCTGAAGTTTAAAGCACTGAACGGCTATAAAACATAAACTACTGGCTAACAGTAATGGTGTCCCTTGTAGTTGCCAGGAACAGTCTGTGAACTGAAATAACACTGGGCATATGTTGTCTTGACAGCCACTGGCAGGGCTTAGTTACATATGCTGTACTGACAAAATACCTATTTAATTGCTTCAGAGGGATTATGCTTTGTTGTTTTCATCGTGTAAAATAGATGAGTCTTTATAAAGTTTGAGATTGTTTATTCCTGGCTAAAAACATCTAATATCCTCTTTTTATCTTTCTAATCCTTAACACCCTATTCTTCTTCATAGGGATCGAAATGAAAATCCAGAGGTGGATAAGGAGCTGGTTAAAGGGGAGACTGCAGAGGGTCATATTGAAGGGGGAACTGTCGGGTTGGAGGGGGGTTACCAGTGGAGTTCCTCAAGGTTCGGTTTTGGGTCCGATTTTATTCAATCTATTTATCGCTGACCTGGGAACCAAGAGTAGGAGTGGGCTGATAAAGTTTGCGGATGACACCAAGTTGGGAGGTATTGCAAATTCGGAAAAGGATCGGGATATCCTCCAGGGAGATTTGGATGACCTTGTAAACTGGAGTATTAGTAACAGGATGAAATTCAATAGTGAGAAGTGTAAGGTTATGCATTTAGGGATGACTAACAAGAACTTTAGTTATAAGCTGGGGACGTACCAGTTGGAAGTAACGGAGGAGGAGAGGACCTAGGAGTCCTGGTTGATCGTAGGATGACTATGAGTAGGCAATGTGATGTGGCCGTTAAAAAAGCTAATGCAGTCTTGGGATGCATTAGGCGAGGTATTTCTAGTAGGGATAAGGAGGTGCTAGTCCCGTTATATAAGGCATTGGTAAGACCTCATTTGGAGTATTGTGTGCAGTTTTGGTCTCCCATGTTTAAGAAGGATGAATTCAAACTGGAACGGGTACAAAGAAGGGCCACTAGAATGATCCGAGGAATGGAAAGCCTGTCGTATGAAAGGAGACTTGAGGAGCTCGGTTTGTTTTCCTTAACCAAAAGAAGGATAAGAGGAGATATGATTGCAGTCTTTAAATATATTAGAGGGATAAATACCATGGAAGGAGAGGAATTATTTCAGCTCAGTGCTAATGTGGACACGAGGACAAACGGATATAAATTGTCAGTCAGGAAATTTAGGCTTGAAATTAGACGAAGGTTTCTAACCATCAGAGGAGTGCAATTCTGGAACAGCCTTCCGAAGGAAACAGTGGGGGCGAAGGACCTCCATGACTTTAAGATTAAGCTAGATAAGTTTATGGAGGAGATAGTATGATAGGATAACGGGCTTAGTCAATAGGTCAATTAAGTGCCACACTGGTAATTAGTGCAATGGGTCAATGATAGGATATTGTTAGCCTTTTTCCAGAGGGTATGGCTGGAGAGTCTTGCCCGCATGCTCAGGGTTCAGCTGACCGCCATATTTGGGGTCGGGAATAAATTTTCCTCCAGGGTAGATTGGCAGTGGCCCTGGAGGTTTTTCGCCTTCCTCTGAAGCATGGGGCAAGGGTCGCTTGCTTAAGGAGTGGGTGGATCGGCTTATGTGGCCTGCATCTTGCAGGAGGTCAGACTAGATGATCATAATGGTCCCTTCTGATCTTGAATTCTATGATTCTATGATTCATATGAGATCTGACACAATTTAGTTATAAACACTCTCATGATTATATGAAGGGTATTTATTATACCTTTATGCATTTGTGAGTTGCACAGACTAAAGTGACTGGAGTTGGGCTTTTCACATATCATTTAAAATTCATTTCACATATAATTCAATATAGGTGAACAAAAATGTACAAATCCATTCATTTATTTGGATTTATAGAGAAATTTGTTGCAGGCTTTAGCTGTCTTTACCACATATTAAAAATACAAAGACTTATGCAGACAAAATAAACCCAGCAGCTTCCCCAAACACAGGAGAAAAAGCCATTCCATCCTCAAAACCTTAGACCCCAAAACACAGACTGCAGCCCTCACCCCTCTCTGCAGACCTCTTGAAAAAGGGATGATCTTTAGGAATGTGCCCAAGCGGACCCTGTGATTGTTCCAAATCCAATTAAAGCCAATGCAAACCTCTCCATTAACTTCAGTGGGCTTTTGATCAGACGCATGATGCACATGCTTTGGTGATTTGTGCTAAACATTTGAAAGAAATGATACAACACATTAAAATTAGATATTGCAAATGTGCCTTTGTGCTCTGCTAAAAATAGTTGCTAGCTAATCTTTAAGAGATAGCTCATAAAGGTTATTGAATAACTGGAGTCATAGCTGTCCAGATGCCATAATGAGATTTATGTAAAATGTTCCATGGGCAGGAGTTATAATTGCTTTTTTTGTTGTTGTCACAGAAGAGAGATTTCCACTTTTCAATTTCCAGCATTCTGAACTTTAGTTAACAGGCAGAGATTAAAGTTTAACTCCAGGGTGTTACTGCCTATATGCCATTTGTATATAAAAAAAACCTGCATGCACATCTGGTGACAAAGTCTGCAAGCCTTAGTCTGTTGTCAAATGATACAAATGTTCACATGATTTGCAATATGAAACATCATGAATTATGTGCACTGGGTACTTCTCCTTTATAAACTTAAAAAAGATAGCTGTATTTCTCTAGTTCACTTTAAAAAAGAAAATCCATCAGAAAGATTCCTATCTTTAATGAATATTCTTGACAGCTATTTGTGGAGAATTACCTAACTATGCTGAGCTGGCAGTGAGAACATCTGCAGCATGAGAAGAAAAATTAGCACAGTCATAATATTTTTTACCAGCTGTGTGGCTCATTAGAGTAGTTGGAGAATCCTTGTGAAGAGATTTATCTAAAGACTGTCTGGGTAGATTTCAGTTTGGCTCCTCTGGCATGTTCTCAATAACCTCTTGTTTATCATGGAGAGGTCCCAGATTCACTTCAGTCTTGATACTCTCTTAGGCACAGAGGAACTTAAATGTGCAAATGGATTGCTTCACACAATATTTTAAACAGGTGTATAAGCATTGTCTATCTGATCTACATCATCTTTCAGCAGTGTCTTTTCTATTTTTTGCATGGAGTTCTTCTCTTATGTAAGATGTAGCTATAATCCCCATTATCTAGATAGATAGATAGATAGATAGATAGATAGACATTGATTAATAAAAAGACATTGATTAATAATGCATGGGTTATTGTACAATGCAATATGGATAGCGTGGGATGACTAGAACCAAACCCTCCCTTCTAAGGAGGTGGAGGAAGCTGTGAATTTCAGCTCGCCAATTTCCTGATGCAACACTCAATCTGAGAGTGGAAGGATTAACAGGTCTCTGATGGGGACAAATGGGTCACTCTGAAAATCCATAGATGATTTAGGAAAAATGAGAAGATAAGTAGTAGAAGCTGTGGAAACATAGAGCAGCCCCGAAGGTCTGCTGTAGGGGCAAACGGAGGGCTCCTAAGACATATAATTCCAGACAGTTGCTTATTGCTATTCTTGCCCCAGGAACAGCTGGTTTTTAGAGGACACAGGCTTTAGCTCCTTGCCCACAGAGATGAGCACAAATCAATGATGTCTGATCTGAAGAAGAGCTGTGTGTAAGCTCGAAAGCTTGTCTCTCTCACGAACAGAAGCTGGATCCAATAAAAGATATTACCTCACCCACCTTGTCTCTCTAGTACTACCTGAGTCAGTAGTTATCCAGTTAGTACTGAAGATCCAACAAGGTTTTGGAAGAGGGAATTGGATAACATTTGCTCTCATGCATTATTCACTAAATTGTTAACTTATTTCCAAGTGTGTGCAGGCAAATTCTGCCCTGATTTATACTGATGTAAACTGATTGTAGCCTATTATTACATTTATGAAACCCACTAGAACTTAAAGGACTATAAAATGGGTTTAACTGAAATTGGAATGTGACCCACATAATCCTCATTACTGGTGTTGCTGAATGAGAAAGAAAGAATATAGCTTGATTTTTCTGAACCTAGGGCAAGTGTGTGGGGTGGGCAGTTAAGAAAAAAATATTTTTACTTATTTGTAATTGAAAAATCACTGACAGAGAGTACCACTAAAAAGGGATAATAAGCTGAATATTTTATAAATAGTCACATGATGTGCCATGTATCTTCATTTCAATAATATTACAGTGATATGTTTTACTCCCTTTGCATGAAACCATAGGAATGTATCAATTTATGCATTGACTCAGCCTCATGTCATAACAAACCATAGACTTCATCAGTACTGCCCAAGTTATGTTCCCTTTCCCTTCAGTACTGCTAAGTATGGTGAAGTGAAACATTTGTAACAAATCACATATTTTGTATAATTTTCCTTTCTTTGTCCGGTTCATAAAATGTTTGCAAGCAGATTACCAAAACCTCTAATGCATTTGAAAATATTTGTGACTTTTCTCCTTCGAGAGACATCGTGACTTGAACTACATGCCTGTGTGATGTGGTGTACCAGGCCTCAGCAGCCCCTACTGGAGATCCCACTATTCTGCTACACCCAACCCCAGCAAACAGCAAAGCGGAAGGAAAATAGCAGTAAAGTTGGGTCCTCTAAGCCTGCCTAATGAGGCCTCATTAGATCAGTCATCTTGGAAGCTAGAAATTCTGGTCCTTCAAGGGCTAGCAATAGCCAGTCAGAGCCTAGCAGACTCAGATAAAAGGAGCTGCAGCCCAGTTCCTGGATGGGGCCAGAGAGTGAGGAAGGGTGTTCTTGTTTTTTTTTCAGGATTGGCTAAGGGGTAACCGGTGTTTGTTTCTGGTTGCATTTGCCTTAGCTGGGTTTGCAGGGAGAGAAGACCTAAGACCCTTAACCCTGAAATAAGGATGGAGCTAAAAGGGGTCTGGTAGGAAGAGGCCCAGGGAAAATACAGCAATGAATAGAATCAGGGAGCATGTGGCTATGTATACGGTCCCTGGGTGGCAACCTAGGTTAGTAGGTGGTCCTGGGTTCCCTGACCCACCACAGATAAAGTGTAATAAACCACAAGAAGGGTACAGGGCTTATTTGGGAGCCCTTACAAAGGGCTGAATTTAAAGGACCCATAGCTTGGGCTGAAGACTCCAGTGAGGCCAAGTAGTCTGTTTAATTATTGGACTCTTTAATACCCCAGAGGGGGTTCATTTGGACTTTATGACTTGGCCAGAGAAGCAAGCCACTGAAGACCTGCCCTGGTTGGTTGGTAGCCTGCAGGGTGTACCAGGGGTGAGAAAAGAATTGTGATAATGCACCCAGATGCTTGGAGGTGCTCAAATGTAGTTCCCCTTATGCAAGGGAGTAAGGGGGAGCAAGATACTATTATGTGAGCTATCCTAATCCTGGGTCCTGATGCACAGGCATCCACATATGCTGTACACCTACATACATCTGTCCTGGAACAGGAGGGTGGGGAGGGGCAGGAATAGGCTAGTTTCTACCCCCTACATCTGTGGTGTAATGTGTTACGGGCATAGGCATGCAGCATATTACTCTCCCTCCTTACCTGGAGCAAGGAAGTAGCAGGGGAAGAACTGTGACATAGAGGGGTCTCTGAGTCAGTTTCTCCTGGTGCCAGCTCACCACCCATTGCTCAGGGCAGTGCCTAAAGGAACATCTATTCATATATAAGTAGCTCTTGAAGAGTTCATTGCAAATATTCTGTGTTAGAACATTCAAATTTGAGGTGTGTTGTTTATACTTACATTGGTCATATAGCATTGTTCCATCTCCTGATTGGATGACTTATTTAATTAAGCAACACCGAAAAAAATTTAAACACTTCAACTGAATGTACAATTTGAAATTCACATTCCATAAATATTAAAGCACTCAGTGTTAACATTTGCCTCTAATGAATAGTTGTGCTAGTAAAGCCTGATTGAGCTGATGTTTGTGGAAAGCAATTTTGAAAGTCTGTTAACATGATCAAATCAAAATGCATTTTTGAATTCTAGAAAATATTAACAGTAAATATTTTCTACTATTCACCCAGCTTTCCTGCTAACTCAGACAGGCTGGTCATTGTGATTCTTAGAAATAAGGTCACATTCAACCAATATGAAAAAAGGCAAAAGATACTGTGGTATATATATTGCAAAATGAAGGCATTAATACCAAGACTATTATCTATAATTTTGACAAGATACCACTTACAGTATCATTTTTATTTTTGAAATCCTCTTTATAAAATAGACCCAAAAAGTTAAAGAAAGTTTAAGGAAATAAAACTAAAATGATTAAGGGAAATATGATGAAAAACTAATAATTCATGTATGTAGTCTAGAAAAAAAGATGATTAAAAGGAAAGATAATAACTGGTGATGAATTAACTTCAAAATACTTAGTAGTTCCTTTGCTTTAAGTTAGCATCCAAAAAGAAGATGCTTATTTAAAGCTTATAGTTTCAGAAACTGGGCTGGAGATAAGGGATAAAAGGAACCCTGGTTTCTACCCTGGTAACAAGACCTTTTCTCAAGATAGGTTATTGGGCCCTAAACTTTCTCTTGGTTCAGTACTTACTGTTGCACAACCTGCAATTAATTTTTTTCTGCAGGCAATATTCCATATTTGGAAAAAATCAGAAAAAGGTAATGACAGGAATACTATACTTTATAGTATGTGGGAATAACTTATTATATTTATAGAGGTATACCAGTTTATCTCTTGTCCTCACTCAGTGAAAAAAGAACAAACTCCATGACTCTGTGAAGCTTGCAGTTCTCGTAAATGTGCTTCAAAAATTAACCAGTGGGGACCCCCTAAATTGAATCCTATAAACAGCATTTGAAATTACATTTTCAGACTGCTCAGCCACAAATTCTTTTTAATTGTTTATATTGACCTTGCTTTTTTGGAGAAGAAATCTTCTTAGAAAGTGTAATGTTTCCCTGAATAGAAAAGATGTAATTAGCTTTAATTTGCACAATCAGGGATCATAAACAGATTATAATTTGCATTGCAAAACTGTAGAACATCATTAAGGTTACATTTGGTCTAGTAGTTATAAGAAATTGTATTGAATAAATATCTGCAGCCTAAGGTCAAACAGTATAATGAAGACATAAATCCTTATCTGAACGCATAATTGTTCTTCTGGATATTACTGTCCACTCTAGAAAGGCTGCAGTAATGTAGTCTCTCTATGTACATTTGATAAATATTTTAATAAGCTATTGCATAATGAACTTAAAGAACCATGTCAGTGAAATCTCTTTGACTAATTGAAGTACAAATATAAACATTTCCCTCCATCAGTCAGGACTAGATGTGTGTACTCATGTACACTTTTGGAGGTCAAGCAGAACCGCATGTACGATGGATCAACGCAAACATGAAATCTGCCCTTCCTTTGCTGACTGTCCTTGTTCTTGTTTTACTCTATTTGCTCCTGGCAGATAAAGATTACCCTTTTGGTAAGCAGACTGAAAAGACTTTTGGTAAACAGTATGCTTAGAGTATGTGCCACCGAAAAGACAATTTGCAGCTCTGACCCATGGTGCACAGACAAGTAATTACTTGCATTGTTATGCCTCTCTGTATATTCTTTCAATTCTTTTTTTTTTGTGGGGGGGGGATATTCAGTGTTGTAAAAACTGCTTTTGTGAGACAGCTTTGTTTGAAAAACTATTGACTTGCCAATGAAATATGATTTGATTCTTCTTCAGACCAAGGATATGCAAATGTGTCTTCATTTAAATCTGAAAAATAGGAAATACCTTGATTTGTCCCCGAGAAAGCTGGGCAAATCAATGAACAGATCAACAGAGGGTTTGAACAATGCTGCAGATTCTCTGCAAAGGTGGGTATTTCACCATCTGATATTTTATTTTAAAGTAGCTATAGTCAAATATCAAAAAACAACAACAGCAACAGCAACAAAAAAACATTTGAGTTTGTTTGGATAAACAGCCAAAGAATGGGATGCTTATTCAAAATGTAGTATTCAGACCCATGTAATCCCCCCTTTCTACCCTCTGGATTCCAACAACAAACCATTTCTTCCCTCTTATCTTTTGGACAGATAGCATTAGTGTTTTGAGGTGGGTCTGTCAAACAATTTTTTGTCCTCTTCTCCCTTCAGAGATCACCACATAAGTCCACTGATTTCAATGGGGAGCTGTTGATCTCTCAGCACTTTTGAAAATCAGGCTACTTAATTTATGTGCCTAAATAAGGATTTAAGACCCTAATTTTAGGCATCTCTATTTCAGAATCTTGGCTCTGATGTCCACTGTGATCACATCAGCATGAATTAGGATTAGAGCTGGGTTGGGGGGGCACTTTTTCAATAAATTCAGACTGTTTCATTAAAAAATTGAAAGTTGGAAAAAGTTAATCAGATCTAAGGCACAATGCAGCCCTATGAATTCAAGGTCTTCCTTTAATCCAGTCACTGAAGCTGATTGTGGGTTTATAATACAAAAATGTCCCCAAGCTGCCTTTTTTTTATTTCTGATCAGGTCAGAGCAAACTTAACGATTTCAGGGAGCTGTTCTCAATCCCGTTTTTTTAATCATTAATTCACTGGCACTGATGAGCTGAAAAAGAGTTTTATTGGAAAGAGTTCTTTTGGTGTCCGTTCCACACCTTTCTTTTATTAGAGGCAGTGAAGCTGTAAATTACAGAAGCTAGAACTTTGCAAAATTTGCCTCTTTGTAGGTGAAATGGCTTCTGTCCTAGGATGTGGCAGTCTGTGTATCCCAGCCCCATAGATGATGTATCCCTAGGATTTCATTGTGTTCATTTACTTTCTCTTTTCACTTAAGTTGTAGGGATCTTCTTTCTTTCTTTCTTTCCCTGGTAATGCTGCTAAACGTTTCCATCCAAGCCTCTTCCAATACAATCTTGGGTTGTAATATATATTTTGTGTGTGTTCCTTCACATGCTATGCCATCAGTTTAATTGGTGGATGAGGATTTGGTCTTGCTTGCTTGGATACAGAATTACTACTCCAAAATTGTTTGCTTTATTAGAATAAAGTTCTCCCATCACTGCTGAAAATATTTTAGTTTCAGTTGAAAAATACTTTAAGACATGTTTGAATAGGGAAATTGTACCCATTGAATATGCAGAGAAAAAGTTCTGAAATAAATAACAATGTCTTAGTTGCAGTTATGACACACCAATTTAATGCCAAGTATGATGGCTTCCAATGTACTATTTTCCATAATATGCATGCAGTTCCCCAGAAGGACTTTATATTTATTCATAGCAAAATGGTATAGCTACGGTATTGTCTTTACCTTGAATAGATGGATATTGTTAAGAAAATATGCATTGAATGGGCAAATACTTCTGACTGCAAAAAGCAAAAGTTTGGAAAGAAATGTATTGATATGCATGAAAATGCATCGGTTTTCACAAAGTTATAGGATTACATGAAAATATGATTTTGAAAGATTTATATTGATATATAATAGTTTTGATCAGTTGATACAGATATTGATTTCCAGGGGCAATTGGCAATGTATTAGATTCAGCAAAGTGACACTGGTTTCAGAGCATATTGCATGTTCCTATCTCCCTGAAACTATATTGTGTTGAAAAATGAAACAGGCAAAAAATCTAACAACTCCAAGGTTTCCAATCTCAAAACTTGTGTATTAAGCACATGCAGATGAGCATCCTCAGTGTTAAGTACAGGTTGATATTTTTATTCTGGACAATTTTATTTTTTTCTGTTTTGATTTATTCACTGTTTATATTTCTGAGATTTCTATTTTAGTGACTCAGAGCTGCACAAGTCATTAGTTATCCAAACAATGTATTTTCACTACTGCTGGGCTTTCAACTGAATTTCTTTGATAAGTTCATTAATCAAATGGCCTCTGTTCCCAAACTTTGCTTTGGAAAAGGTTGGTTGGTTGGTTTGATTTGTTTTTTTCTCCCCTCCCTCTGGGCTGATTCTGACACAAGATTAACTAGAGTCTAATGAAATGGGGAAAATAGGAAACTTTCCACTCAGGATCTTGGTGGCTGATCTGTGTGACCTTACTGAAAAGGAAATTATTGTTCCTGGTCTTCGATTCTAAACTATTTGGAGAAGGGACCGTTTGTTTGTTTGTTTGTTTGTTTGTACAGGGTCATCACAATGGGGCCCTTAACCCTGAATGGGGCCTCTAAGCACCACCACAATACTATTACCGTTAAGAAATGCAACACCTCCCATCCTCACCTTCAAATCACAATGCCATTGGCCATGAAAATTACAATGAATGCTTATAAGGAAAACTTATATTTGAGATCATTTTTAACTGCATTTAATAATTTTGACAAAACAATTACATTCATCTCCTTTTGTTCTTTGTTTCCCTGCTGCCCAGACCCTTACCTGTCCACTTCCTGTGCATCCAACGCTAGAATCTGACCCCCATTCTCTTGCTGCCAACACTTTCTTCCCTGCTCACTCTTCTCAGTACATCCTCACATGATTCCTTTACTTGGTACATTTTTAATCCCTTCTCCCCTGTACACTCAGCCTGACAGTACCTTTCTCTTCTTTGCGATAAACAGTCTGGACATCTAGAGAAGTAGCTGGAAGAAAATAGGAGAACCAAGCACCATGTGACCAGTCATCTCTCAATGGACCACAGCTTGAGAAGTACTATTCTAGTTTGATCAAAAGGCAAATTAACATTATGTTGAACGTCAGTGTGGGATGCTGTGTGACTAAGGTATTAAACTGAAAAAGTAACCTGTGACTATCTGATGCAGAGATATTTAAAGCACTGCATAGCCTGCCAGAAAACTTACTCTGAGCATTACAGCAGAACACCACCTATTAAATCTCTGGTGAGATATATAGTAACTTGGTGGTCTCCGCTCAGTCCACTTTCTAATGAACAGGTGTCCCCCAGTGCAATTAGCACTGTTTGGTAGGAGGAGGCCAAAGATTGAATGGGCTTGGAAAGTGAAATAAAACAGCATTGAGGTACAATAGTGGGAAAACGTACCCATTTCCTGTTTGCATTTTCTTGGAAGCAGATGACTTATAGCTCAATGGTTTGAGCATTGACTTGCTAAACCAAGGGTTGTGAGTCCAATCCTTGTGGGGCATTTAGGGAACTGGGGTAAAAATCTGTCTGGGGATTGGTCCTGCTTTGAGCAGGGGGTTGGACTAGATGACCTGCTGGGGCCCCTTCCAACCCTGATATTCTGTGATTCAGATACCTTCAAACTTTCAGTAAAGCATCTTCCATGAGCATTGAATTCATTGGCTCTTTTTTTAAAGTGTGTGAGAGCAAAGAAAGGGGATGAAAGTTAAAAATGCATGTGTTGTGATACATTCAGATATTATAGAACATTCACCTCAGACAAGTCCACTCAGTCCAAGTTCTTGTTCAACCAATTGCTAAGACAAACAAGTTTGTTCACATTTATGAGAGATAATGCTGTCCGCTTCTTATTTACAATGTCACCGGAAATGTGAATGCCTGTTCTCACTATGCTAAACATTCATATGCCCCTTCATGCTTTGACTTGTAAGCTCTAAATTTTGCATGGTTTTGTTTTTCAGTGCAGTTATGTAAAAAAAAAATCTACATTTGTAAATTGCTCTCTCACTACAGTACTTGTATGAGGTGAACAGAAAAATACTATTTCTTCTAATGTTTACAATGTAAATATTTTTACAATGTAAATATAAAAATAATAAAAAGTGAGCACTGTACACTTTGTAATCTGTGTTACAATTGAATTTGCTATATTTGAAAATGTAGAAAAACATCTAAAATATTTATAATAAATTAAATTTGTTTTCTAGTATTGTTTGACAGCTCTTATTACTAGATCTCTTGTCTCCTTCTTAGTCATTGCAGGAGGTTTGGCATGTTATCGTCAGTCTAAATGTAAGATGGGGGGAGGAAATTATGTTTAGAGGGGACTGGAATGTAGGTCAGAAAGATTCCTGTTGTTAACACTTGTCGCAGCCTTAAGCGTTGTCTAGACACAGCTTATAATGCTTTAACTATACTGTAATTAAACCAGTATAGCCTCTCTTGCATGGATGCAACTACATCATTATAAGAGTGCCTATATGGACATAGCAGCAAAGAATCCTGTGGCACCTTATAGACTAACAGACGTTTTGCAGCATGAGCTTTCATGGGTGAATACCCACTTCTTCGGATGCAAGAAGTGCATCCGAAGAAGTGGGTATTCACCCACGAAAGCTCATGCTGCAAAACGTCTGTTAGTCTATAAGGTGCCACAGGATTCTTTGCTGCTTTTACAGATCCAGACTAACATGGCTACCCCTCTGACATATGGACATAGCTTATCCCCATATGGGAAAAGAAACAAGCTATACCTGTATAACTGCATCCACACCAGGAATTGTGCTACTATCACTATTTGGGAGAGGAGAGGAATCATACCCCTAACGGATACTGTTTTATTGCTAAAAATGTGCAAACCAGGCCTTAGGGAAGAAAACGTAGTTATTTAAGTTTCTAGTAAAACCAACCCCAAGGAGGTGATACATTTGGATTAAATTGTTTCTAGGTTTTGTTCAGTGTGGGGTGGGAATTTAATTTGCTTAAACTTCTGTCGACAACCAGACTTTATTTTGTGGGGGGAGATTGGCAAGAATAGATAAAAGATAATGTATTTTGCCTTCTTGGTGTGTGTGTGCCCCCACCCTGCTTTTTAAGAAAATTTCCTCTGTAATTTGGCTGTTTTTTTTTTCATGAAGCAGCTGCCTTGGAAGCTTGTTCCTGCTGTATTCCCTGCCTGAAAGACACATGTTTAGTAATTATGTGGCTAGTAGTGCATTAGCTGCCCAGCCCACTGGAATACAGGTGTAGAGATCTGTGGGGAGAGGGTCATTACAGTTGCTAGCTTTCCCCATCTGGAAGTAACAAAGCACTGTGCATATGGTCCACAGAGCTGGCTCAGATCAGAAGGTGTCTTTCTTTTTATGATCACAGTGGAACAGCGCATTTCATACCTCCATTTCCTGAATTTTAATGCACCCTCATTTCAAGAAGCTTACGGTTAATTTATTTACCAAGCTTATTAGAGTAACAATTTTAAGTGAGTGAATACACACCCATGCATACACACCATCTGTATATGTTCATGTGGCTGCATTTGTGCATGCATAGGTGAGAAACGGGACGTGGATGGGGCATTTCTATAGTTCTCCAGTTTCCAGAATGGTCCTGAAAAGCTGTTGGCAGCCGCTGAAAAGTAGAACAGCCAGAAAGCTAATACTTCATTCTGGGGGCTGACTGTGTGTGGGTGTATCTGCGTGTGAAAGTGGTGCAGGGAAGTAGAAATATTACATCATTGTATCAAGATAAAGAAGATACTTCCCCCCCCCCGCCCCGCCCAGTGGAATAGCTAGTTTCTTAAGGGGAATAGTCTGGCTTAAGAACAAACTGTGTTTGTTACAGTATCTACTATTCCATCTGACTGAATTGCCCAAGGTCAGTTTGAAGACCAGCTGTAGCATTTACCCATGAAATTTTTGAGGAAATATAATACATAAGGCTGCCCCCGCATTCTTTTCATGGCTATCCTGCATTGTTAAGAGTGATTGTAGATGGGTTTATACATGCAACAGAAAAGACTGTTTAGTCAATGTGTGTTCTTGGATATGAGAAGTGGTAGTTGGAACTTTTTCCGTCAAAACTGTTTCACTGTCATTTGTTTTCAATTACACGAAATTTCTTGTGAAGTGTCTGCTTTCTGAGGAAAATTGAATTTTCATTGCAAACTAAAGTGGTTGACCATTTTCTCACTCCTCCACCTGCAAATAAAGGTATACATTTTCCCACAGCAAAAATAACCGTTTTCCAGCCCAATCTAGATAGGAAGTTTAGCCAGAACTTTACATGATGACCGCCAAGATATTTCTGGCACAGTAGAAATAAGGGGCCATATACACAGCTGGAGATAATCAGACTAGCTCCTTTGAAGTTAGCTCTGCTGATTGGCACCTGCTGAGGATCTGGCCTAAGCTTTCAAGTGCCATGAGTTATCTGGGAATATTTTACTATTTATTATTCTAGTCACAAAGAGCTACTGTGCAGGAAACTTACCTGTTTTATTGGGCTTTTTGTTTTGTGGTTTTTAAACTGAATTGCCTTTCCGTCAGTTAGATTCATCAAGGTAGTAACATATGCATTTTCACAGCATTACTTGTATTATAAGAGACACTCTGCTCAGAGCAGTCTTTTATGATAATTAATATTTTATATGGGGGAGGGGAGAGACAAGTTGTGCTGTTCCTCTCCAAGGGTACTGATCTTCTGTCAACAAAATTTGATCACTGTTACCAAAATAGATCTTTAAAATTGGAATGGAGCTACATGAGTAAGAACTTGAATATGAAAAATATCTACTCACTGAGCACTTATGAGGCTTATTTATTTTCCTACACTCTCATCAGAGAAATCACACATGAGGAAATGAGAATTTTCCATCTGGGGATTGTGACCATTCTGCTCTTTCTGTATTGCTAACTGGGTTGGGAGTCCTGGCTAAATCTCAGATGGGTGCATGGTGACTATTGGTATGGAATAGATTGACAACCACTGGTATAACTTATTGATCACCAAACAACCAATAAAAGGTAAACACAGGAAAGCAATAAATGGAGAGGCTGGAAGATTCTTGATATGCTGGCAATTCATTTAAGAATAGATCTGTTTGCTGTTGGTGGTGCATGATTCAATGCACCTTGTATACAAACCACTTTGGGACAGTAATAGAAATGGCAAGAGGCCAAGAAAGCTTTGCTTTACCTAATGAAGCAAACAGGTTTCGGGAGAAAGGCTTTTAAGCATTTGGCATAGGAGATGTACATTAGTTCATTCTATCAAAAGAACTGCTACTGTGAGCATGTGATCACCTCTATTATTCTTTCCTGCATACTGGGATTGTTTTTTTAAAAGGGGGGCATCAAATAGAGTAGGCTAGAGAACCATATTCCACTGAATGTGCAGTTATGTCAAAATCAATATGTTTTGTGAAATTGGGTCTATTATTAAAATGAGATGTTATATGAACTTTTCTGGTTTGTTTCCTAAGCAAAATTTTGGATCTTTCAGAAATACTTTGATTTTCATTTTGAAACAACTTTTGTTAAGAATTCATTTAATATAACACATTACAAAATTAAAGTTAAAATGAAATATTGCTTATTTTTTTTTCAAAAAAAGTATTTCAAACATTTCTGGAGGAACTTTCCTTTATAGAGAACTTTGAAATTTTTTATTTTCTTTCCAATTCTTAACAAAACTAAACCTAGAAATCTCAGTCCTTCATGAAACAAAACTACCATACTCTGCACAGTTATAAGATCCAGTCAAAATGCAAACTGTAATTTAGCTGTATTTCTGAAAGATGCTTTTGAAAATTTTACCAAAGTCCCATTTTCAAAAGATTAGACAATTAGAGGCCTAAATCTGACTGAGTTTCAACCAATATGTTAATCACTATTAATCCAACCCACTCCTGCCCAATATGGCCTAAGCACAAGATTTCAGTGAGTTTTAAATATAAGCAAAGATTCAAGCATCTGTGACAGGGCAGATTTAAGGGTGTTTGGGTACCCTAAGTGTGCATTTCTGTACCTTAGTATGTTTGGATCGCTAAGTTCAACCTTAACTGTGAGTACCCTGGGTTTGTAAGTCCAATAATTAGTGGTCTGTATTTCCAATATTAACTCCAGTTTTATGCAGTTTTTGTCTAGGAACTCAATGTATTCAATATATACTACAATGATCAAATCATGAACACAAGTGAGTGTTGCAAATTATACTGTTTAAAAAAAAATAGTGTAACCCTTATTTGTTATTGTAATTCAGAAACACAAATACTTGAAGTCAGTGGGAGCTGTGGAAGTTCAATACTTCTCCAAACCAGGCTACTTATAGGTTCCTAAATATGGCTTTAGATGCTTAACTTTATAGACATCATGGTGGATATTTTTGCTCTATGTATTGTTACTTTTGCCTAAACCCTTTGGGTCTGTTGCAGCTTTGCATTGTTCCATTCCCTTGAACTTCCAAGACACACATCCTGCATTATATTATTAATTACTTGTATTATGATAGCCTCTTTGTGTTGGGCACATATGTATTTACATAAAAAGACAGTCCCTGCCCCAAAGACTTATGTGACAAAGACAACAGAATGAGAGAACAAACACAGGGAGGGGATGACAGATAGGTGTCATTACCTAGTTTGGGGGCTAATAAAACTCACTGCCATCAGCAAAGACAGAGTCCAGTGAAGGGCAGTTCTGATGGCTGTATGTTACTGTTGGGGCTATGAAGGCATTTCCACTCTCTAGCTCCCATTCCTAGAGTACTGCAAATCCCTGGATATCCACAGACGATTTTTGTAGGTCACGGATCAGATGCAGATACAAATTTTGTATCCGCACAAGGCTCTACCCATTCCATCTGTAGTCCTGCGTGTCTTCACCTGTTGTCAGATCTTTGATAAGACACCAGCGCCATCTGGTATAAGGGGTGGGTGGAGAGAAGATACTGAAGGCCTGTTCCCCACTCAGTCCTGTTACTATTATCTTTCCATTCTTGCTCTCTACCTACTTCTGCTAATAATTCCAGCTCTGCCTTTACTTCCATTTTCACTCCTCAACTCATATACTTTAAGGCCAGAAGGCACAATCATGATCTTCTAGTCACACCTCCTGCACATTGCAGGCCACAGAACCTCATCCACACAACCACTCATTTTGTCCCTCCAATTCATATTCCCCTAGTTATGTTCCTCCATTAGCAAGGTCTCCCTTCCAACACAGGCCTCCTACTTCTGTTTCATAGCTCTGTCCTTTCTTACTCCTCTGTGAAAGAAAGGGCAAGAATTGAAATAAATATAGCCCCAGGAACAACCATTTTTCCTTCCAATAAGAACTGAGGGGTATACTGAGAAGCTTAATGATTTTCTTGAATTTGTCTTCTCTTCTGAGGAAGTTGGGCTGATAGCTGCCCTGGACCTGCCTTTTTCTGGCAAGCAAGATGAGGTACCATCAGTGATTGAGGTCTCAGAGGAAGAGGTGCTGGAGCAAACTGATAATTTAAAAAGCAATAGCTAGTAAACGCCCCAGAGTTCTGAAGGAGCTCAAGAATGGAGTAGCTGAGCTGCTAACAAAAATGTACAATCTCATTTAAAATAGCCATTGTTCTAAAGCAGTGTTTCCCAAACTTGGGACACCGCTTGTGTAGGGAAAGCCTCTGGCGGGTCGGGCCGGTTTGTTTACCTGCTGCGTCAGCAGGTCTGGCTAATCGGCAGCCAGCATGTCCCTCGGCCTGCGCTGCTTCCAGCAGCTCCCACTGGCTACGGTTCACTGCTCCAGCCCAGTGGGAGCCGCGATCAGCCAGACCTGTGGACACAGCAGGTAAACAAACTGGCCCGGCCTACCAGGGGCTTTCCCTACACAAGCGGAATCTCAAGTTTGGGAAACACTGTTCTAGAGGGTTGGAAGGTACCAAATGTTAGCCCTATATTTAAAAGAGGGCTCAAGGGATGGTCAAGGAATTATAGACCAATAAACATAACATCTGTACCTACAAAACTCAAAGCAATTAATTAAAACCATAGTAACAAAACACTTGGCTATGCTAGGGTCTAACCAGCACTATTTCATCAAAGGAAAATAGTGTCACCCTGAGCACATAATTATTTCTCCACTCCGTTATTGACATGTTCAAAGGAGAAACTATTGACATTTATTTAGACTTCCAAAAGGCCTTTCACAAGAGTCTAGCTACTAAAAAAGCTAAGTAGTCCTTGGATGATAGGCACAGTGTTGTCACGGATCAAAATCTAGCTAGGAGAATGAAAGAAAAGAGTAGAATTAAACAGTCAATTTCCATCATGGCAAAAAGTTAACAGTAGGGTGTTTCAGGGTGCTACACTAGGCCCAGCAGTGCTGGATGTATTTATTAATGACCTGGAAAGGAAAATGAGTAAAACCCTGCAGAATGACCAGCGTGGACAATCAGGATTAGAACGCAAGCCTTTAATTTCTAAGCCCATGATTCATCTACTGGATCACACTGCCTTTCAAGCATAACAACCTTTCAGAATCTTGACTTCATCAGTTAGATATGTATGTGCCCAAGTGGAAGAACTGATGCTGGTAAAAATTTTAAATTGTACAGGACTTCATAGTCTTAATGCAAAACATTCCGCTTATAGACAAAAGGTGAAAATTAATAATTTCAGTCTAATTCACCTACTGGGCATGGGAGTGTTGACCATTTTGTGTCAATATCAGGGCTGTCTGACAGCCTTCATAGGATCAGAGAAAATTAGGGTTGGAAGAGACCTCAGGAGGTCATCTAGTCCAACCCCCTGCTCAAAGCAGGACCAACACCGACTAAATCATCCCAGCCAGGGCTTTGTCAAGTGGGTCCTTAAAAACCTCTAAAGATGGAGATTCCACCACCTCCCATAACCCATTCCAGTGCTTCACCATCCTCCTAGTGAAATAGTTTTTCTTACTATCCAACCTAGACCTCCCCGCACTGTAACTTGAGACCATTGCTTCTTGTTCTGTTATCTGCCACAACTGAGAACAGCCTATCTATATCTATCCTCTTTGGACCCCTCTTCAGGTAGTTGAAGGCTGCAATCAAATTCCCCCTCACTCTTCTCTTCTGCAGCCTAAATAGGTCCAGTTCCCTCAACCTCTCCTCATAAGTCATGTTCCCCAGCACCTTAATCATTTTTGTCGCTCTCTGCTGCAATCTCTCCAATTTGTCCACATCCTTTCTGTAGTTGGGGGCCCAAAACTGGATGCAATACTCCAGATGTGGCCTCACCAGTGATGAATAGAGGGAATGATCATGTCTCTCGATCTGCTGGCAATGCTCCTACTAATACAGCCCAATATACCATTAGCCTTCTTGGCAACAAGGGCACACTGTTGATTCATATCCAGCTTCTCATTCACTGTAATCTCCAGGTCCTTTTCTGTAGAACTGCTGCTTAGCCAGTCGGTTCCCAGCCTGTAGCGGTGCATGCGATTCTTCCATCCTAAGTGCAGGACTCTATACTTGCCCTTGTTGAACCTCATCAGATTTCTTTTGGTCCAATCCTCCAATTTGTCTAGGTCACTCTGGACCATATCCCTACCTTCCAGCGTATCTGCCTCTCCACCCAGCTTAGTGTCATCTGTGAACTTGCTGAGGGTGCAATCCATCCCATCATCCAGATCATTAATGAAGATGTTGAACAAAACCATCCCCAGGACCAACCCCTGGGGCACTCTACTTGATACTGGCTGCCAACTATTGATCACTACCCGTTAAGCCCGACAATCTCGTCAGCTTTCTATTCACCTTACAGTCCATTCATCCAATCCATACTTTTTAAACTTGCTGGCAAGAATACTGTGGGAGACTTATCAAAAGCTTTGCTAAAGTCAAGTTATATCACGTCCACCACAGAGCCAGTTATCTCATTATAGAAGGCAGTCATGTTGGTCAGCCATGACTCACTGTGCCCACAAGGGAGGCTGAGATACGGGCGAAAGAATGACACTCAGCCTGAGAATAATAAGCAAGGCTTTACTCAGAGAAGGATTTACACTCCAAGCTGTGCGGGGAGTCCCTGAGGTGCGTGGAGGGGCTGCGGGGGACTCTGGCCTTCCGGGACAGCTGGCCAGGCAGAACTCCCCTTATGGGGGTTCTTTGCAGTGTTATATCCCCCGCACTTATTTCAGGGTTATACGGGGTCAATGGCTGGTTGCATTCATTACATTCATAAATTGTACATATTACCTAAACTAACTTATTTACAGACAAAAACATGCTGAACTGTACTAAACCATATCTTAGCAAGGTCTATCAGGCAAAGTTCACTGAACAGACTACATCTTCCGCCCACATTCAATGAATACGTGGTCCGCCACTTAGCTCCTTGCCAGTCTTCCGCAACCTTGCCTCTATACTTGACCTTGGTGAATCCATGTTGACTGTTCCTGATCACCTTCCTCTCCTCCAAGTGCTTCAAAATGGATTCCTTGAGGACCTGCTCTAAATGCTCGAAAGGCAGTGAGAGGATTTCAGGGGTGAAAAAAATGCCAGATTCTGTGTGGGTTTTTTTATTTGTATAAATAAATAATGTAGGAAAATTGTTCAGAAGAGACTTTTTCTATATGAACAAATATAGGCTTTCAAATTGAATACTCTTTTTCTTAGATGTTAGGACTTTTCTAAAGGATTCTGCAGTTGCTCATAACAACTTGTAGGTTCCACCTGTTCAGTTGGAAGGAGTAATTCAGCCATGAGAAAGCTCAAAGCTGAATTTACACTTCAGTTGCTACTCCAGCTTCATTTGCCTGGCAGAGTGATCAGAGCAGTCAGAAGGCAGAGCATGTGACTGACAGAATCAGACTGGCGTGAGTTGCTGATTTAAAAAAAAAACACCACTCGAAGGGATTCCGACTTCTTGCTTTAGATTCTGTTTAGTCAGAGAGTTCTTCAGAATCCTTAAAAACATCAAACCTGAGAAGATAACACTTTGCACTGATGTTAATCTGGACAGTAAAGAAACTCTAAGCAGTACCACTTAGTTTAACTAAGCATACTGTATTAAAATGGGTGAACACAAATAGACTAATCTTCAAAACATCTGCAGCGCCAGAAGCATGAAAACTAGAACACTATTAGCTACTTTTCTTCTCAATTTAGTTTAGCACCTTTACATGCCAGTTAATGTGTAGAATGATTAAAATATACAGTGATCTGGAGGAAGCCTTCCTTACAACTTTAGTAATCTTGTCCACCTGTCTAGCTCATCACTTATGTACTGGTGATAGCTATGTGATGGATTAGGGAGCTATGTGATAAATTACTTTAATCTCCTACATTTTGACTGTATAACTACACACTGGCTGCTCCAAACCCCTAGTGTGTTAGGTATACCAAGATTCGGAGACAAGCACCATAGATGTTTCAGCAGCTAGGCCTTGTAGGTGCTATCCGTGATGTGTCCCAGTAACCACTCAGATACAGGCTAAGAGAAAGGGTATTTTACTAGGGCTGGCAGGAAAGGGAAAAGTTGCAGATACCCTAGCTATAGAGGCTTTAACAGTTCAAAGTGAGTGACAGTAGTAAATGTTCTGGCACTTGGGGCATTCAAATGGAGAGTCAGGGCTCTTCAGAGCTAGTGCTGGGGGTGCCCTCTTCAGCCCTGTGTCTCTTCTAGCAAACAGGAGATTGCAGGTTTCCAAGCCCAGGCTCACTTAGTGTCTCTCATTGGGGTCCCTCTGCACTGGCTCCCTGCCCAACTGCTGCTGCTCCCCCATAAGTACTATACAGATCTGCACCCAGCTATAATATTCGGTAGCCACAGCCCATTCTATACATGGCTCTGCACCTGTTCTTGCCTCCAGCTTCTCTCTAGGTCCCTGTTTGCCATGTGGCCACTGCTTCAGCTTTCCTGCAACGCCTTGCTTGCCATGCAGCCACCTCTCCACAAACAGATCCTGGCCACTTCCTGGTTCAGGAACATTCTCCTTACCTGTCCTAGGGAAAGGGAAGTGCAGTGTTGAGGGGACTGACGGGAGTTATAAATCCCCTGTGTAGCAGATCTATCATAACCATTTCACTTGCACTCCGCACACACTAGCTTACTTGCAAGTATTTCTAACTTTCTAAACATCTGCCTTACTTTCAAAAAGCCCCCGTTTTTATGGTGCACTAATGTTTTTGCAGGGGAGGAGGTTGTTTTTTTATTTTTTGTGTTTCATTAAAAAAAGTGTAGTATTTCCCTACGGAAATCTTATTCCCAAATTACAATGCTCTGTAGTGCAGAAAGGGCAACATTCAATGCTAAACCAGTGAAAGGTTTCAGGTCCAATATCTTGCAAAAATCAAGACTAGATGATGGAGAGTGTGTGTGTGTGTGTGTGTGTGTGTGTGTGTGTAAGTGTATGTGCACATGTATAGATAGATAAAATAAGAATTTGTGGAAAGATGAATTCACTGTGATTGAAGAGTAAGATAAAAGTTAATTATTGGTGAATTAATGTTTATCATATCTCATAGCTGTGACTGCTGAACTAACAGCATAAGGCCTTGTCTACACTACACAGTTTTGCCGACAAAACTTAGCTTTTGTCAATGGAACAGTGGAGGTGAACACACGGACATGCTCCTCCTGCCGATGTAACTCCCCAGCTATGCCGACATAATAAAACCACCTAGATGAGCGGCATAGAGCTTTTTGCAACATAGTTAGAGCAATGCAGACACCTCACTTAGTTTTGTCACCCTAACTGGCCTCCAGGAGGTGTCCAACAATGCCCAACATGACTGC
The DNA here is from genome assembly GCF_016161935.1 of Mauremys reevesii. Classification (NCBI taxonomy): domain Eukaryota; kingdom Metazoa; phylum Chordata; order Testudines; family Geoemydidae; genus Mauremys; species Mauremys reevesii. The sequence goes on along the minus strand of NC_052623.1, from coordinate 130,337,070 downwards.
TCTGCTCCTGCTCTGAAGGTAAATAGGTGTGTGCTCCTCCCCCATTTAAAGGACCAGGGATTTTTCAAATTCCTCTTCCTGTTTGCTCCGCATTCACAGTTCACTCAGCATCTTCCCAGCTGACCACGCTGGCTTTTCACGGCAGATGCGCTCCTGCATGGAGCACACCAGAGCTGTTGGATCTCCTGAGTATATGGAGAGAGGATGCTGTGCAATCATATCTTTGCACAAGCCATAAGAATTTTGATACCTATGGGACGATTGCTAGTGACATGCAGGACAAGGTGCACAAAAGGGGCATGCAGCAGGGTAGTGCTAAAATCAAGGAGCTGAGGCAGGCATAGCAGAAGGCAAGGGAGACCAGCCATCACTCTGGTGCTATGAGGAACTGTATGCCATCCTCAGCGGCGACCCCATCTCCACCACCAAAAGCCCCATGGATACATTTGGGGGGCAGCAGACTCAACCCCAATGAAGAAGTGGTGGATGAGGAGCTGGAGCTGGAAGACAATGTGTAGCAGGTTGTCTGGTGTCACGGCGAGTCAAGACATCTTTTCCAATCCAGAGAGGGTCTAGCCAGTCCCAGCTGTCCGGTTCTGGCACACAGGATGCAGGAGAGTGAGGTCCGGTACTGCACAGAGAGAGGAGATTGAGCTCTCGTATACTTTATTATATGATAGAGGAAGGATAAGGGACAGAAATTAGCAGCATTGTCTGTCCATCTACACAGTGGGGCCGCAGTGGAGATGTTTAATGTCCACCCGATGTCCCTGGAATTCTCCATAATGATCTCTAGGAAACTTTGCTGTAGGAATCCTGCAATCCTCTGCTTAAGGTTTCTCGGGAGAGCTGCTTTATTTATCCCCACCTCTCCTGTTGTAGGAAACTTTGCTGTGCCACCAGGCAATTATTTCTGCAAGGACCAGAGCAGCTGGCACATAGGCATGTGGCATATGAAGCCAGTCTGAAGCCAGACACATGCACGAGATGCTCCCTTGTATCGTGGTTCACCCTGAGGGTAAACCACGATATTGGGTTTGATTATCCTAGCCTGTGGAAGAGATATCAGATTTGGTTATCCTAGCCTGTGGAAAAGGGTACCAATCTTAGAATAGGCTCCCTAGCCTCTTATAGTAACTCCCTTTACAAACCACCCTTTGTCCCTTCTTGCTCTTTCCCCCTTGCCCACTCCCTCTTCCCCACAAACTCACTATAATTGGGACTTGCAGCAACCTATGTGCTAGCCAAGGGACAGTGAGAAAAAAGTGTATGTAATATTTGTGATTCACGGCTCTGAGCACACTCACAATACTGTCTCTGTTCATTATTTCTTTGCCTTCTGCAGATGTGTCCTTGAGGACCCCCCTCTTCCACACCGGCGGAGCGCCTCCATCAGATAAGGCAGTGATGTAGGAGGAGTAAGGAGGATCTGTTTTGTGAGGTGCTGCAGTCAACAGATGCAGCACAGAGTGGAACAAGAGTATGGAGGGAGACAATAAATGAAAGAATACAGCTGGATAGCCAGGAAAGGTCACACAGGCAGGAGTGGATGATAAAGCTCCTTGAGGACCAGACAGACATATTGAAGTCCCTCGTTAGCCTGCAATCACAGCAAATCCATGCCCAACACCCCCTCCAGCCACTACAGAATTCCAGTCGATGCCCTCCCAAACTGCCCCACTGCATTGACCATGTGTTACCAGTTCCTCATACCACCCCATACACTCCACGCCTGGGAACTGGTTTCCCAATGAAAACTGGAGTTGCACCCAGCTGTGAGAGCCCTAACTGTGAGACTGTTCTTTGTCATATCCATGTTTGACCAAAAGTTTGTGTTTGATCCTGTTACTAAACTTGAGTCTTTGACATAAAATGAGTTTTTATTTGTGAAATACATACATATATACATTGCTCAGTGCTAACATTGAAACACATTGGCTATAGGTTGGACTATTTGCTCCTTGCAATTAATGCTCAAGAATCAAGCACAGCAGGGGTAGTTCATGGCAGCAAGTAACCATTGCCTAGCCAAATGCATCACATACAGACACATTACTAGGCAAGCCCCCACACCCTGAACCTGTTCCCTGGCAGGAGCAGCGGGTGGGTGGAGCGGGGGAAACCCCTGAACCCCAATCCCATTTCCCCAGCAGGAGCACTGAGGCAAAGAGCGGGGGGGGGACTGCAGGCAGAAGGGGTGGGGAGGATCCCCCACTTGCTCTGGTCCAGGACCTCACAACCCCTAATCCACCTCTGCACACAGTATATCAGTCTCACAGACCCTTCTGGCAGGGCTTTATTTCTGTTCCAAAACAGGAAACCAAAATGAAAACATTAGGCAGCTACCCTGCTGGCCTTCGTCTGTGCTCTTAGGGGTATTTCCTCCAAAGCTACTGTCAAGTGTCTGTCCTGTGTCTGGCAGTCCCTGCCATTCCTCCTTTCTCTGCAGCACCCGCAACTGTCTTAGTCCCCCTCAGTTTGACTTCCTGATTCTCTTCAGAGAAAATCAGCTGATCCCTGTTCTGTTGTGCATTCTTAATAACTAGGGCTGACTAGACTTGGCCTCTGACCCTCGAAGAGGCAAATTACCCTATTACAGGCAGTTGGGAAGCAGAGGAAAGTGGATTTTAAAATATTTTTAAATGGAAATAAGTAAAAGGTAAATACATTTTTAAAAGATATTTTAAGATGTTAAAATAAAAAAGTGAAAGCAGGCAGATGATAAAATAAAAATAATTCAAATAATTTCAAAAGCTATATTTTTAACTAAATCAGAAATTACTTTTTGTAGGCTAACTATCCTGTGTAACTGCATACTCTTATCATTGTTACCCTTGTCCTTCCTTCTGATTCTCTCCTAAAGGGTGGGATTTGGGTTTCAGTTAGAAGAGTGTAAATTCAGTTGTTCTCCACTAAAGTTGTTGAAGTTACTCTGGATTTACACTGGTGTAACAGTCAAAAACTGTCTGGTCATTTGTAAAACCACTTTGATCCATCTTGTCTCCTACTATGGCTCTGAACCTGGAGTGGATTCATGTAAGCTGACCTCTACATTCAAACAGAGCTCCATTGATTTCCATGGGACTTTGGAGGGGTGAATCTAACTGTAGCAGCAAGTCTTCAGATTCTAAGCTTTTTGGACCGGGGAATATCTTTTTATTCGGTGCTCATTAATATGGGGCCCTGATCCTGTTTCCTTGATCTAGGTATTACTGTAATACAAATGATTAAGAACAATAAATTACCCCAAAAAATCAAGATTCACAGATGAATTTACAAACAAAATTAATATATTTATTAATATGTGGCCTGTTAATGCAACTTTTCTTCAGAATTATTGTCAGAAAAGTTTTAATTAGTTCCTTTACACACATGGAAACATATCTAATATTTCATGAATTCCTTACTATGTATATTCAGGACAAATATAGGACAAACATATTCATGATAAGCACAATAAATGCCAGGACTAGTTTGCTCATTCAGTTAAACAAACCAGGCTTTGTCAGTTATATTTGTGTAGGGAAGCTGTAATTCCATCTATTCCTCGGGCCATTTAACAATTATTCCACTATTTTCTGAAAATAATTAGCTTATTGGCTGCTGCATCTTATGGCTTCTCTCATGGACATGGATTGCATTTGCTTACCCTTTTACTAAAGTTGAAAAGTGTAAAATGCCTTATTCCTATTTGCATAAAATCAAATGCTAACTAAAAAGATATGGTGAGGACAGCATGATTAAGATGTGAATATGATATTAAATGTACTGAATATTAAGAATCATATTCATCTAGAGGCTAATTGTCAGTTGGCATAGCCTCTGTCACCTAAACTTTACTTATATGGGCAGCAGAGATGGATTTTGATCCCACTGACACTATATTTATAATGTAACTCCAACTGTTATTTTTTAAACACTGTCACAGTTATGGGAGTAGCTAGCTGTTTTCTCCTTGTGGTCACCAATTCATAAGAGCTTTTGCTTAGAACTCGCCTCCAAGTCGTACAGTGTCTAGTGGGACAAAGACCTTCTAACACTTCCCTAAGGATTGCTTCCCCCCCCCCCCAGGCCACATGTCCTGTCCTGTGCTGGATCACAGAACAGGCCCTGAGTCAGTTTTAACTCAGGCTATTTAGGCTCATTGACTTCAAGGTCAGAAGGGACCATCGTGATCATCTAGTCTGACCTCCTGCACATTGCAGGCCACAGAACCTCACCCACTCCTGAAATAGACCCCTGACCTCTGGCTGAGTTACTGAAGTCCTCAGATAATGGTTTAAAGACTACAAGTTACAGAGAATCCACCAAAAAAAACAGGAGTACTTGTGGCACCTTAAAGACTAACAAATTTATTTAAGCATGAGCTTTCGTGAGCTACAGCTCACTTCTTCGGATGCATAGAATGGAACACACAGATGGGATATTTATACATACAGAGAACATGAAAAGGTGGAAGTATGCATACCAACAGGCAGAGTCTAATCAATTGAGATGAGCTATCGTTAGCAGGAGGAAAAAAACTTTTTGAAGTGATAATTAAGATGGCCCATAGAAGGTGTGAGGAGAACTTAACATAGGGAAATAGATTCTAGTTTAAACCTGCAAGGGACCCGTGCCCCATGCTGCAAAGGAAGGCAAAAATCCCCCAGGGACTCTCCCAATCTTACCCAGGAGAAAATTCATTTCTAACCCCAAATATGGTAATCAGTTGCACCCAGAGCATGTGGGCAAAACCTATCAGGCAGATACCTGGGAAAGAATTCTCTGTAATAACTCAGAGCCCTCCCCATCTAGTGTCCCATCTCTGGCCATTTGAGGTTTATGCTATTGGCAATGGGCCACATGCCATCACAGGCAGTCCCATCATACTATCCCCCCCATAAAATTATCAAGCTCAGTTTTGAAACCAGTTAGGTTTTGGCCCTCACTGCTCCCCTTGGAAGTCTGTGCCAGAACTTCACTTCTCTGGTGGTTAGAAACATTCACTTAATTTCAATCCTAAACTTGTTGAAGGCCAGTTTGTATCCATTTGGTCTTATGTGCTTAACTTAAATAACTTCTCTCCCTCCCTGAACTTTATCCCTCTGATGTATTTATGGAGAGCAATCGTATCTCCCCTCAGCCTTCTTCTGGTTAGGCTAAACAATCCAACCTCTTTTAGTATCCTCTCATAAAGTAGGTTTTCCATTCCTCGGATCATCCTATTAGCTCTTCTCTGCACTTGTTCCATTTGAATTAATCTTTCTTAAACATCCTTTGTTTGTCTGTTCATCCCTGGTGTCAGGGAAAAATCTATGGCCCAAGATAGTTTTGGGGTTATATTAAAGCTAGCAGGCTTGAAAGTATTAGCTAAGATGGCTTCTCGGTATAAAGGGCATATGGGGACAGAATGGTGTGGTCAAAACCACCAGAAAGAGGAACAATGACTATGTGTAAAGGGGGCATCAGTAGGTGGAGTGGAAAGTCCCGAGACATGCCAATTTGCAATAGCTAAGCTTGCAAAACCGGAACACAGAAAAGGCGTTAGAACAGTCAAACCACAAACGAGACTAGGAATAACAACAACAGGAAAGGCCATATATGGAAAACTGATTGTTCAGCTTGCTCGTGACTTATATCATATTTTGCAATATGCTTGCAGTATATTCCAAATAAGGTGATTAAATGTATCATGTGTGTGTCATGTGTTTGCGGTTTTAGCCTTTATAAGCTGGTTAAAATTTACAGAGAGCAGAGCAGCTTGCCGCCTTGCATGGGGCCATGCTGACTCTCCTTGCATATATGCTCGTATAAAATAAAGGAGCCTCAGGCTGTCTGATCCAAAATCAACTGTGTGGTCAATTTTCCACAACAATGGAGAATCCAGTTTGAACCAGTATATGTAATCTTCTGCCCAGGAGGTAGTACCTCTCTGGAGATCTGGCAACCAGAGTGAATTTGTCTAACCACCTGCACTGTTCTTAGATCCTGGAGGGCTTTACGCTCTGTCCTCCATGAAATTACATACAGCCGCTCAATAGTACATAAACATTTGCATTTTTAATACAATGAACTCCTAAAACACCTACACTTAATTCAGTCAGATTTCTCCAGGACTTTGTTACAATGAGCACCCAGATTAGTTTAGCCCAGATGGGAGCAGCCACACTACAAAGATCTACCTGAGTTATTGTGTCCTCACTGGTGCTGTGCTTATGTGTATCCCCCTAAGGCTTCTTGGGGAAAGTCCAGTGGTTCTTTGTGCTGCAGTAAACTGACCCACTCTGATTCTTTCCTAGTGAATTGTGGGAGAATTTGTCTATCTTGGTGTTACGTACCAGGGCCGGGGGGGCCCTCCCAAGGTGCTCTGTAAGAACGAGGCCGACACACACTGTGAGTTATTGGCTTTAATGAAGGTAAAGTGACACATCTGCAACGGGGACCCCAAGCGTTGCTGTCACTGAGACGGGGACCCAGCGCCCTGTAGCTCAGCCTGGGGTGAAGTCCGAATACAAACACAAAGCATGCTCATTTTATACAAACAGCAGCAAAACAGCTCATACATAATGCAATAGAAACTCTCCACCCTCCGGGGCTGCCCCCCTGGCCAACAGCCAGGGGCTTGCCACGCAGCAGTCCCAGCCGGTTACGGCAGGTTAAAACTAGCATGCCGTGTCCTACAATAACCGGAGGCTGAGAAAGCGGAACTGCCTAAGCTAAGCCGTAACAGAATCTTCCGTGGTTCCCTAGCCTCCTACACTTGGGTATCGGGGAAAGGGAGATGTGAAGTGTGAAAAGGCCTCGGAAACCTATCAGCACTTGAGTGGTTTACTACGTAGTCTCACTGCAGAGTGTCCTGATTACCACCCCAAGTGAAAGTAGCAATTGGGTTTTGCCAATAGCCCAGGATGGGCCAGCTAGCCTGAGTTTAAAGCACCACCAAACTCGAGTGACAGGGCTTAGTTTGTGGATAGGAACTAAGTTAGGGTCAAGATGCAAGTAAGAGCCTGTGTTAAAATCTGAGTTGAAGACATCCCCTTTATGATTCCCTCTCCTGTTCAAATTGTCTTTGGGAGCTTCCCAGGAGAGCTAGAGAGCTAGAATCATTAAGACTCAGACATTTTATCTTAATGACTCTTAAGTGTAAACAGTTTGGTGATGAGAAAGGGCATCTTTCTTCTTCTCCTTGGCTCTGCTATTCAGACAGACACCTAGAGGGAAATACCCATCACCATATATGGTACCAAAAGAGCATGGCAGTGATGAATCTAGATACAGAATTAATAATCTCCAAAGGGCACACTCATGTTTATCTCACACACTTAAAGTGAGAGGAAAATCAGGCCTGAAACATTTCTACCTGTATATGGACATTTTACAGTTAGTCAAGTGACTTTTTACATACATTTATATATATAATGAAAATATGTTTAAATCTCCAAGTACCACATACTTTGGCATTTCGTTGGGAGAAGCCCAGGAGAGGAATAGAAATACCATTTGAGGTTAGGCTTAATGAGATGTTTGGTAGGGAACCTTTGAATAACAACTGATTAAATTGTTGAGCTTGATTCTGAATTTGATTCTGTAAATCAAGTGGAACTCTACAGAAATCAGTTGTTATGCTGGTGTCAAATTGGTGGAAAACAGAAGAATCAGCCTCAATAATGTCTGGCTTTACAAGTATAAGCAGAGTCAGAAAGAGCTCTACCCTGACATTGGTGGTGAGTTTTGGAAAAGGACTTCAGAGGCTGGTCTCTTTTGCATGGGCACACCCACCCTGCCTAGCAAGATGGGACTGCTTGCCCAAATGGTCACTTTGGCTGCTGTGGGATCTCCAGTCTCTTTTTTATTGGGGCAGGAGTAATAAACTGTTGTTATCCTCGTTATGCGAATCAAGGACAGTAGAGCTTACTTGGCATTTTATGATGGAGGGACTCACCCTCAACTAAGTAGCACTCGTTAGGCAAGGGACATGGGTTCCAAAGCCCAGTGAATAGAGAGAAGTTGAGGACAGATATTTGTACCTGGTAGTGTGGGTGTTGTCTGAGGGCCTCAAATACTACTTTGACTCCTTCTCTTTTTACTGTGTAATAATAAAGCTAATTTTCACTCCTTTAGGAATCTTGTTACATACTGCAGAGCTGAAATTACAGATACCTAGGTCCAAGTATTAGACCTACTTTGGGCAAGTGGCTCTGAGTGCACCAGCATTGAGGCTCTCCTGCTAACAGCTGAAATCACTGAGAGCAGTGTTAAGTGTGTAGGGGAGGGGTCTGAAGACATTGGTGAGCAGCCAGCAGGATGGCTGGCAGAGAGGCGTGGCTGTTGAAGACTGCAGCTGAACCCCACTGAGAGGTATGGCAATCAGTCATTGACCCGAGCAGTGGAGCATTAAGGTGCCCCCATGCCTCACCCCCCCGCTTCCAGTCAGGCTAGGAGGTAAACTCTGCAGATGAGCTTATGAACTCTGATGGCTGCACTGACCAAGGACAGAAACTGTGGGAGGGATGACTTTTGGGTTATTGGACTCAAGCATCACTCTGGGGCTGCATTTACCAAGGACAGAAAATGTGGGTGGGGTGACTGTTGGGTTGCTGGACTTAAGACCCTCAGGGGAAAAGGACACTGACAAACTTACTTGGGGATGGGTCTTTTGCTCATGGTTTGTGTTATGAATCCTGTTTGTGGTGTGTCCCCAACATAATACACATTGTTGTCCTTCTTTATTAAAATGTGTTTGCTACACTCAGACTCTGTGCTCGTGAAAGGGGAAGTATTGCGTCCTAGGGGCACCTGGGAGGTATGGAGGGGTGTCATTTCCCCAGGTGACTGGGTGGGGGCTCGAGCTGGGTTTGCATTGTGTTATTGAAAAGGAACTCCTAGATACTGAACCCGGCCTTTGTTGCTGCCAACTCTGATGGGCAGAAGGGTCACACAAGTAGTCCAAACTTTTAGGAATATCACATTTACAACATATCTTTCCTAAATATGTAAAAGCCACATGTGGTGATACTGAAATAAGCCAGTATAACTTATTTAGATGAATATAAAATCACATATGATTTATGGGGAGAGGCTGAGGGAACTGGGATTGTTTAGTCTGCAGAAGAGAAGAATGAGGGAGGATTTGATAGCTGCTTTCAACTATCTGAAAGGGGGTTACAAAGAGGATGGATCTAGACTCTTCTCAGTGGTACCTGATGACAGAACAAGGAGTAATGGTCTCAAGTTGCAGTGGGGGAGGTTTAGGTTGGATATTAGGAAAAACTTTTTCACTCAGAGAGTGGTGAAGCACTGGAGTGAGTTACTTAGGGAGGTGGTGGAATCTCCTTCCTTAAAGGTTTTTAAGGTCAGGCTTGCCAAAGCCCTGGCTGGGATGATTTAGTTGGGAATTGGTCCTACTTTGAGCAGGGGGCTGGACTAGATGACCTCCTGAGGTCCCTTCCAACCCTGATATTCTATGATTCTATGAATAGGAAAGTCTGTCTTTGAACACTATCACTTCCCTCCAGGTGATAACAGATGATTGTGTTCAGTTCAAATATGCCTCCAGATTTTCTGAAGTTCCTGTTCTGAGAAAATGTTGAGGTATGTTTGAAGGAAGATCTGTTTGTGCAAAAATTGTTCTCAGTCTTTGCTCCTGCAAAATTAGTTTCTGTCTTTAATCAGTCAGTCACGCAACTACTTAATAAGCACTTGTAGGGGAATTGCAAGTGCAAATTATGCCTGCAAAAGGGAAGGCCAGTCATCTGAAAAATTACTGGGATACCTGTCTATCATATTTTCATCAGTTCTAGGTGGCAGCCTATTAAGTACCATAGCACCAGCTCCTACATTATGTTGGTCTAACATTTTCCATTATAAAAATTCTTTCAACATTTTAATTTATTTTGAAAGAGTTCTAACATTATGGTTGGCATCAGGACTTTGAAATTTGGCAAGGAAAAGATGACTTTTGCTGGACTCATTACAATCTGTTCAGGTTTCACTGAGCTAGAAGCTGTGAAACACTGCTATTTCCTGTCTGTGGTTTGTGTAATACATCTTATTTTGTGCATTGTGCCCAGGGGCGGCTCTAGCCATTTCGCCACCCCAAGCACGGCGGCACGCCGCGGGGAGTGCTCTCTTGGTCGCCGGTCCCGCGGACATGCCTGCGGAGGGTCCGCTGGTCCCGCGGCTCCGGTGGACCTCCTGCAGGCGTGCCTGCGGATGCTCCACCGGAGCTGCGGGACCAGCGGATCCTCTGCAGCCACGCCTGCGGGAGGTCCACCGGAGCCGCCTGCCGCCCTCCCGGGACCGGCAGAGCGCCCCCCGCGGCATGCCGCCCCAAGCACGCGCTTGGCATGCTGGGGACTGGAGCCGCCCCTGATCGTGCCAACAATTCTATAGCATCCTGTATGCACCACCTATGGTGTCTCCCATCGACATGTCACAGAGAGGTCAAACTGCAGTCAGGACACAGCCCCACTGCATCATTCTTCTCAAAGAATATGGCACAGGGAATTAAGCAATGCTCTATAATTCTGGTGATGGGGGTTCTATTCCTGGTGCTGTGCTGGGGGTAGTGAAAATGACCTCCTCTGTAAAGAGCTTTGAGTTCTACTGATGAAAAGAGCTAGGTATTATTTTATTTAAAATACCCTTTAGCATGAGGAAAGGTGCACTACCCTGCAAAATGATATGTTCACTTTTTCTACTAAGTAACCTTGACAACCTTTTTTGTTAAGCAAAGACTTACTACTCCCTACTGAAAGATTACAAAAGATGAGTGGGGGAGGGAGATGGGTAGCAGATCTCTAATACGACAGACCCAAATTGTACTCACTTAGCCACGTGGTCTCTCAGAAAGCTCCTGATATACCTTTGTCTTTGACTTTGTTGGCTGTAAAATGGGGCTTCTCAAGCACAGATTTCAGCATGTGATGTGTCCTCCTGGAGTTCACATGGAATGATAGCCTTCTGTCAGCTCAGCTGGACAATGTCTGTATGCTGCAATGCTGAAGACTCAGGGTTTAAAACGTGGCTAATGATGCAGGAAGGGGGGCTGCTACAGTTGTACAAAACATTGTAGCTTTTTGCTTTTTAAGAAAATCTCAGACATTATATTTAAAAACCTCTTTGTTTAAAAGAATGTTATTAAGGCTAAAAAGGCAAGCACTTGAAAGTCAGAATTAAGGTCACCTGTGCCCTTGTGCCTATGCATTGTGATGCCAACTTTCAATACAAGATCAACTCTTATTTTATCCACAGGATCCCTGTCTCGTTCGGTGCACAAAATGGATTGTACTCACGGAATGATTAGAAGTGGTGTAGTGAATTAAGCTGTTGTCTCCAAGACCCCTACCTCATTTGCACTAGAAGCTGAAACAATGAAGTCAGACGACAGGAAGAGAAAGGGTTGCCTTATGGTTAAGGCAGTTTGAGTACTACTCAGGTGAACAGAATTCAAAATGGACTCTGCCACACATCCACTTTGATGCTGGGCAAGTCATAAACCAAAACATTTGCAGGCGGCAGTTAACTGTGTGTTCTTTCTTTTTCAGAAGGGCTGAGTAGAGCTGTACAGAGGATAGAAATTCCATTTAATGAAGGATTTGGGGACTTCAAAATTTGTTTTCATTCAGATTAGAACAACCTCCTCAGCCCACCAAAAACCCCCAATATTTTTTGCAAAAGAAAATACTGAAAAAGGCCTTTAATTTTGGGTCTATTGGAATGTTTCATTTCAAGTGTGAAACAAAAAGTCATTCTGATAGCACAATTTGCAGGGCCGGCGTTTCCATTAGGCGACCCTAGACAGTCGCCTAGGGCGCCAGGATTCCGGGGGCGGCATTTTGTGCGCTCCCCACGGGGCACGCGAGAGTTTCTGGTTCCGCTCCCGTCGTGCCACCGAAGAAGGACCTTCTGCCGAAGTGCCGCAGAAAACAGCGGCAGGTGATTGAGCAGCTCAATGACTGCCGCTGTCGCCTGTGGCATTTCGGCAGAGGGTCCTTCTTCGGTGGCGCGACGGGAGCAGAACCAGAAGCTCCCGTGCGCCCCGTGGGGAGCGCACAAAATGCTGCCCCCCGAATTCTGCCTAGGGTGCCAGAAACCCTGGTGCAGATCCTGACAATTTGACATATTTAATTCTAAAAATGTTGCAATGGGGCAATTCAACACTATAAGAATTTCTTTCCTCCAAAATGAAATGTTGGCAAAATCTACACAAGTTCAATGTTGGAAAAACATTCCCCTCAGAGTTTTTTCTGACCAACTCTAGTGCTAAGTGCTTAAACTGAAGTCTGTGCAACCTATGGGTACTCAGAATCTCTGGCAGCAAGGCAAGGTAGTCTGGAATAATGGTGACATTACTGATGGTCAAGAGGTCCTAAATTCTAACCCTAATTGTGTCATTGCTTCATTGTGTGGACTTCAGCAACTCACCTTGCCTTTCTGTCTCAAAGGGGGATAATAACAATCTGCTATCTTGCAGGGGAGTTGTGAACATAAATTGATGAATCTTTGTTAATCATTGATAAGGAGGCGAGTGCCATAGAAAATTCCATGGCAAATTTAATTCTTCATTCAGTTCTAGGTTAGGATGATGTACATTGAATGGGACTTGGAGCCACACTGAGTAGCGCGACTAAGAACAATAGTGCAACTGGACAATTGCTTCTGGACACCATCCAGCCTGGGCACTGAATTAGGTGGGTTCCTGTGGAAAAAAATAGTATGGGATCATCTAATTAAGGAATGTATTTTAAAGCATATGCACAAAAAGACAGTATTAAGGTTGCACAGGTAACATAAATTTGGGGTTTTTCTAACTCAAATAGAAAACTTTACAACCAAAATTTTCTTTGTAAAAAGGTTTTTTTTGTTAAATATAATAGATGCCTACGCCAGGACACAATGTTTTAGTTATTGTAACTTTATTACAGAAAATCTAACAAATACACTGACAAACCCAAGATCCCCTTCCTCGCACAAGGGATCCTCTGAGTTCAATGGGCCTATGTGTATGAGTAAAGGATCTCCACATTTGGTCTCTAGATTCTTTCCTTTTCTTTCCTTTTTGTTTCTTTCTTTTTATTTTTAGAAACTGAAGCCATTCTACCAGATACTCCATGACAATTGGCTAAATGTCAGAAACTGAGAGCACGGTATTAAACTGAACATCTGTCTCTCGCTCCACAGTTATTATTCTAGGTTTTATTATTCTCAAACCTGAGCCTCTCAGATCACTTCAGTTCACTTGTTCTTTCCTCTTTTTCCATTTAACAAATATCTGTAACATCCATCAGTGTTTCTGTAGGCAAGCTGCTGAAATCTGGAGTCATTCCTTAGCACTGCAAGAAAAGATTACTGTCCTTGCCTCTTCTGTGGCATCTCTGATAAGATTATCAAGTTACAACTTATAAGGAACTGCGTCTTACCCAACTGGATGGCTCATATTTTATTACTTTTAGCAAACTGACAGTAGTTTCCAAATTCAATTAAACTTGATCAGAAGATCTCAGTGTTTGCTTTTAAATCAAAATGTGGATTTGCTCATCTATACATCCTGAGATTCTTGCATTGTATAGGCTATTTCCAAAACTATCCTCCTGTCACCAAGACTGCTCCTTTCTGTCTCATGACATATGTCTAAATGTCTGTTTTGTTTTTCTGTCAGTGCTCTTGTAACTCTCCTCTCCTTTAGATCTCTGAATTATTTATTGTAGTAAACAAATAGCCTAGCCTTATAAACCATTTCAGCTATTGTTTTATATTAGAACTTTGATTTTTTTTGGTATTTGATACATTTACATCCACATGGATGCCCTTGGCATGATGAGCGTTAACTGTACTTTCTCATTGCGTATACCATCATTTTAAAAACTGTTATAGTTGAATAAGAGAAAATAATTAGAGATAGAAAAGATCTGTTCTGGTCATATAATCTATACCAGGGATCAGCAACCTTTGGCCTGCGGCCCGCCAGGGCAAGCCCCCTGGTGGTCTGGGCTGGTTTTTTTACCTGCCACGTCCGCTTGTTCGGCTGATCTCAGCTCCCACTGGCTGCGGTTCGCCACTCCAGGCCAATGAGGGCGGCAGGAAGCTGCAGCCAGCACATCCCTTGTCCTGCGCCACTTCCTTCAGCCCCCATTGGCCTGGAGTGGTGAACCGTGGCCAGTGGGAGACACGATCAGCCAAACCTGTGGACGCAGCAAGTAAACAAACTGTCCTGGCCCACCAGGGGGCTTACCCTGGCGGGCCGCGGGCCAAAGGTTGCCGACCCCTGATCTATACCCATCTGAAGGCAGGATTGTTTGTGTGTTTTTGTCCACTGTGATGTTAAATATTCCAAGATGCAGGGATTCCACCTGCTCTACTGTGAAAAGTTTCTACAGCATAATACATCTAAATATTAGGATTTTTTTCGCAAATATCTAGGCTAATTTTTCACTATTTTAATTTCAACCCATTGGTTACAATTATACCTGTTTGTGTGACCGTATATTCCTCTTCATGTTTAGTGTTTATAGTTAAACTTTTCAAAAAGAAACTAAGGCCTGGTTGTGATAGAATGTACCCGTGTGTTCATGCCCTAATAATCTTTGTAAAAAGTATGCCTTGTAAGGTGTAATTGAAAACTCATAATTTGCTGATCAGTATTATCCAGATAAAATATGTGTGGCAACATTGTATGTGAAATTATTAAAGTCCACTGTATGGTGATCTTACCAAATATTCCATTCTGAGGTTGGCAAACAGATCTGTCTCAGACAAAGGAATTTGTGCTTTATTTAATTTGCTCTTAAGGAATAAACAGAATCATCAAGCATGAAGGGAAACAAAAGAATCTTAAACAGGTGAGAAAAAAGCAGCAGGGAACATCCTTCTCCATCGACCTTATGTCTCCTGGTACCCAGCAGGACATATTTTTCAAGAGGAGGAATTGAAACTATAAAAAGAAGGGACAAACACCCCCAAGGGACTCCACTCTTTCTCCCTGCCCATCACATTCATAGCACCTGATGCAACAATGAAACATTTGTTGGATTCTGGGAGAAGGGATCATGACCAAAGAAGTTTGGTCAGTAAGACTGATGAAAGCATATGGTGAGAAAACTTTGCTCTGAATTTAACATAGTTTGTTAAGTTAGGCAGCAGTTGTGTTTTATCGTTATTTTGCGTGTAACCATTTCTGTCTTTTATGCCTATGTACTTGTACTTCAAATCTATCTGTTTTTAATAATTTTGTTTTATCTAAACACATGTGTTTAAACTGAAGTATTTGGGAAACTCCATTTGTGGTGGCTAGTTGTGTGCCTATAAATAATGAACTTGTATTGTCAGAAGAAGGCTTGGCAGTACAGGACATACATTTCTGGGGGGAAATCTAAGCCAGTGGTGTGTTGGGATCACCCTGAGAACCAGAGTGTAACCCAACTGTGGCTGCCAGGCTGCAGTTACATACAGATACTCAGGGTGTGGCTTGTACACTGGAAGACTGTGAGGTACCCAAGTGGGAGCTATTTCAGCAAGGCACCTAAAATTTCCAGGCAAGGGTAGCACAGCTGCTCATTAGTGGACAACCAGAGGCCTGCGGGCTACACACGGCCCATCAGGGTAATCTGCTGGGGGGCTGCCAGACACTTTGTTTACATTTGCATAGCCACCCACAGCTCTCAGTGACCACAGTTCCCTTACAGGTTGCTCTAAACAACCAGATTCTCTCCAAACTCCTTCAGTGGCTTCCCCTAACTTTCCACATAGAATCATAGAATGTCAGGGTTGGAAGGGACCTCAGGAGGTCATCTAGTCCAACCCCCTGCTCAAAGCAGGACCAATCCCCAGACAGATTTTTACCCCCATTTCCTAAATGGCCCCCTTGAGGATTGAACTCATAACCCTGGGTTTAGCAGGCCAATGCTCAAACCACTGAGATACCCTGTTCTCACCTTCAAAGAGCTGCTTCCTGCATCTCTACTGTCATTTTTTTTCACTCTCCTTGACATCTCACTTCAGTCCAAGCTGCACAACTCATCACCCCTTTTTCTTCTCCTCCATTTTTGACATTGTGCTTTCTTCGATTCTCCCCTCTACACCTGGAACCACTCCCCTAATTCATTCTGTCATGCTTGAAGTCTACAAACATGTATCTTCCCCTCTCAATAACAGAATATGTTGGAATAATTATTATCAGGGGAGGAGGATCCATGACCCTTCAGAGTAACACCTGTAAGGCCTTATCCTGCAAATGTTTGCACTAAGTAACTTTACTTATGAGTGTCCATGTGAGTCAAGCAGTTTTCAAGATTACAGTCTAAGTATGAAGGGCAATTGGTAGCATGAGAATCAGAACCTCTTGGTCCTCAGTCCTATGTTTATTGCTGTAGACCTCTGTGACTTTTGGAGTGGGTCATCATCCCCTCCTCCCGCTCCTCCTTCCCCATCTTTTACAAAAATCACAAGTGAGATTTGTGGAATGCAAGCAGTTCTTCAATTTTCTGCAGACTGCAGCAGGTGAAAAATATTTTGCCAACCATGTTCTGAAATTTTGTAAACTTGATGCAACTTCCTGGAACTTTGGGGAGCCCAAAACTAAGAAAATTTAATCATAATTGTTGAGATGAATATTTCCCTCAGCTTTTCAAAATGAAATGAATGCCAGTAATACTAACTATTGGCCTTTTACTGAGTTTTTATCTCAGGTGAATTTTACGGTGTGCAATTCTGACTGGTGTTAGGGTTGAGAACTCTGACTGCTCAACACAAATTAAATTCCAACAGAGCCATGTGTGCTTTAGAGCTGCTTGTTGACTGAGGCAGAAAATTCTACATGCCCTAGTGCTCTATGCATTTATCTGAACAATGCTGCTTTCATTTGTGTAAATGAATTATTCCATACTTGGAGATGCTGGCAGATTAAAAAAAAAATCATTGGCAATTGTTGTAAGTATGGAGTCAGTCTTTCACAAATGGATTACACCTGGATTTGGAGGTAGAGTATTTCTATTCATGAAAGGTATGATAAATGTGGGAATTTGTATGAATCCATTTAGAAGGAAGGAGGGGGAAGCCTGTACAGGTATGATTTGAAAAATGTATAGCAAGTAAGTCTTACCAATTCTGCCAAAAACAAGGTCAGAATTTACTGGTAAGTATGCAAATGAATGGGGAAAAGCCTCAGACTTGAATCATTGTAATGTAAGGTGTCCATACTTTCAGGTAAGGAGGTTGTCTGCTGTACTGCATTTGATGTATGATTTACGATTTTCTAGTAATGTCTTTTTATACCTACCTTCTATAACCCTGTGGTCCTTTTTCTTTCCCATATAAGGCAGAAATAATTAGAGAAATACTGCAGGGAGAGTAGTGAGAAAGTAGTAATACTCATTCATGTCTTTGGTGTGGAAATCAGGCAGGAAACTCAGATGAGAGTTAGTTGTCAAACAAGTTTTTTGTTACAACCTGGTTTCAGCAATATGCCAGCTCTCTCCCCAGTGGACTCCCTAATTCTTTAGTACCTAATGGTGCACTCCTGGCCATGTCATGCCTGGCCAATAAACGCTGCTCGTTCACTTCCAGTAGGAAGCAGGGGCCTCTGTAGATGAGTGTCAGATATTGAGCAAATAAAGCATCAATTTTTGACAGTGAGGGTAATTAACCATTGGAATTATTTACCAAGGGTCATAGTGAAGCCCCAATCACTGACAATTTTTAATTTCAGATTGGATGTTTTTCTAAAAGGTATGCTCTAGGAATTATTTTGGGAAAGTTCTCTAGCCTGTGTTGTACAGGAGGTCAGACAATATAGTCACAATGGTCCGCTCTGATCTTGGAAGCTATGAAAAGAGGCATTTGTTCACTGCCAAGCAGATGAGCAGGAAAAGACATGGTGAGTGCATGAAAGGAAGGTTCCTCTAGAAGATCATATGTGATAAGGCAACTAACAGACCGGGTAGTCTGTAGTCCACCAGGAGACCCAACAGTGGGCTTCAGCAGGCTGATCTTGTTTGATATATAGGAACTACTGGAGAAATACACAGCAGACTGTAATTGAAAAATAAAATGTTAATAAAGAAAGCTAAAAAAAATAGTAAAACAGGAGGGAGCCATTTAATAGAATAATAAAGATACAGAAACCTTTACTTGTTCTTCATCTCCCATTCTGTAGGAAATATAAAATATGAAACAGATACTAGTAAATAGATAACAACTGCAAAAGAGAGGGTCGCTGTCCAGGCAGTCTTCTCCCCTGTGATTGATCCCAGCCTCAGGAGTAGATCACACACAACAGAGAGTGACAGAGATAAAGAGAAGGAACATTATGTTAACGGCTAAATTATGTTATTAAATTGCTAAATTATCAATACACTAACTACTCAAACATATAGAGGGAACTCCTTACCATTCCAACTAAAGACTTGGACAATGAACCTCAGGTACAGTTGCTATGTTAGTGACAGGTGAACAGAGAGAATGAGCTTGGGAGGTAAA
Organism: Mauremys reevesii; assembly: GCF_016161935.1. Taxonomy (NCBI): domain Eukaryota; kingdom Metazoa; phylum Chordata; order Testudines; family Geoemydidae; genus Mauremys; species Mauremys reevesii. The sequence goes on along the minus strand of NC_052623.1, from coordinate 130,318,614 downwards.
CATCACTGGGCAGGACCAACACACTCAGGTCACGTCAGCAGGATGCTGGGGTAAACATAAAAGATAAGGAATGCATCAATTCATGTTGAAAACAGAGCATGACAGTGTACATGTCTCCCCATCACAAAGCCAAACTCACTTGAATACAAGAAGGTGGTGGAGGATCCGCCACACTATGTAAAACAAACACACAATTCATTTAGAAACAAAACTAAACTAAAAGTGACATCTCCTTGCGTAAAGCTCCCAGCCACAGTGGTGCTTGTGCTAGTAAACACCAGTTCACCAGGCCAATAGGCAAACCAGTAGTAGGATTCTCTTGTGTTTCTATGCCATTGCAGCTTTAGAAATGTGAGAATGCTTGCCTAATCCATAGGCTGGACAGAAGCACGTATAAAAGTAGACCATTAACATTCAGTGGGTCCAGGACAGGGACACAATACTAGTGGAATCACAGATCCACAAAAACAACGCGTATTTCACAAAAAAAAAGGCCCACCTGTTTGAAATATACATCGTCTATACATCATCTTTTAAAGAATTGGGCCTTGAAGAGGTCGTATTTTATTCCTGAGTGAAGAGGAATTAGTGCACTAAGCAGTTTCAGTCATGAGGCCTTGAAATGTACCTAATGTGTTAAGACGAGCATTGCTTCACACCAGAGCAGACAAAGCCATCCTCTAGAATACAAAACTATATGAACAGAGATTCCACAATATTTTTGAAGTAAATAAGTCTATATTTCTAGCTTGTAGCTCTCTAATATAGCTGAATGTAGTTCAATTCATAGGGATCTGCAGAAATCCTTAATTGTGTAATGGCACCACTAATATGCACTGGGCAGCTTATTATATTGCAATTTGACCTTTTAATTATGTCATAAAATAAACATTGTTCTACTGTATTATTAAACAAATTTCCAAAATTTGCCCACTTACTAAATAAATGAGGCAGTATAATTGAATATAAATAGCTTCTGGTAGCAACCTAATCTGTTTAGAAGGCAAAACCCTTCTCTCTGTTCCTCTTACTAAGTGGAGAGCCCTTGAAAATCAAGAAAAGGTTCAGCACCTTCTTCCTGTTCCTCAGAAATTGGCACTCAGTTATCTGAACAAGGAACAAGAACATAAATGTTGACCCTTAATAAATAATTGGTGAGTTTAAAACACCTTTTAAGACAAAGCAAATCTTGGTAAGGTGGGTGTTTTGCTTTCAATAACATTCATTCCCCAATCAATTTATATATGTAGAGATAAAAGCACCATTTAGCTTCCCAGGAATAATTTTTGGGTAAAATATTGATATTTCTTTTACATGTAGTGTAAAATTGTATTGAAGAATTAGATAGTGTCTTAGCTGAACCCTGTTGATAATACTGTATATACAATTAAAATATCTGGGCTTTTTTGTTTGTTTTGTTGTTGTTTTTTTCCCCACAGAAACAAAAACTATAAGATGCACAGCAATCACAGTTTGATTTTTCTATTCTTCTGGGAAGGAATACAAAAGACAATTGAACAGGGGACTTAGCATGGTTGACATGAAAGTCTGGACAATGTAATTTTACAGTACTTTCATAGTCCTTCCAAAATAACATACAAGCAAGGGACCTGACTCTGACCTCACACACTTTTGATGTAAATGAGGAGTAACTTTTGCTGAAGTCAATGGGGTGACACAGTTGCAAAAGTATTGTGAGATCAGAATCAGGCTCAAGAAGTCTGGAGATGTCTTTCAGGCACAGAAGAGATAAATGCATATTTTGAAGGGTTTTGTTTTCTCTAAAGATAAATCAATTCTAGTTTATCTTTTTGGCCCTTTTGCTCCACTACAAATAGGCACCAGCAACTACTTCTGTACACTAAGGGTTTTATAAATAGTATGTAACTGTGACAGGTCATAAACACAAACTGTCAAATATGGCTGTATGCAGTATTGTTGTAGCTGTGTTGGTCTCAGGATATTAGGGAGAAAAGGTGGGTGAGGTAATATCTCTTACTGAACTGACTCCTGTTGGTAAGAGAACCAAGATTTGGAGCTACACAGAGTTTTTCTTCAGGTCCAGGAAATATAATCAGAGGGTATGTCTACACTGCAACCAGTGTTAGCGGGATTGAAATCAGTTTACCCTGGGTTAGAGAATCCAGGCCTTGAACATCTACACTGATTGTTAACCCTAGGTTAAAAAATTTACCTCCTGGGCCTCTGGTGTTCACACTGCAGCACACAGATCTGAGTCAAACTGACTACATCCCAGACTTCTTAGAACCCTCCTTGAGACACGTCCGCTCTAGCCCTTTGACCATGGGGCACTGTGGGAAATCTTGACTGTTCATGCTACACATCACAGTAACTTTGAACAGCACCGCTAACACAACCTGCCAAGCAGTCATTCCAGTCAGTGCACTTCCAGCTACCGGAGCCAGCAATACGGAGGAATAGGAGTACTTGTAGCACCTTAGAGACAAACACATTTATTTGATCATAAGCTTTCGTGGGCTACAGCCCACTTCATCAGATGCATAGAATGGAACCTATCGTAAGAAGATATAAATACATACAGAGAACATGAAAATTAAGATGAGCTATTATCAGTAGGAGAAGGCACTTTTTGAAAAACTTCTCTGGCTTCTGCTTTCACTCCTGTATCAGGAAACGGGCAGAGCTTCCGTGAGATGTTGGTGAACATTTTGGTGAAATTTTCTGACCCACCAAAGGCACCTGACAGCTTATGATGGAGCAGGAGGAGAAGGAGGTAGAGAAGGAGGAGTACCTAGGCATGGCAGATTCAAAGTGACATGCTTCTCAGTACAATCAGTACAGCCTCTGATGACTCCTATGTAGACTGGAGCATCTTGAGCAGGGCCACAAGCACAGACTGGTGGGCCCACATTGTCATGCAGATGTGGGATGAGCAGCAGTGGGTCCAGAACTTTCCAGGAAAGATACATTTCTAGAGCTTTGTGAGCCGTTTGTCTCAACTCTCCAGCATAAAGACACATGTATGAGGCCACCGCTACTGGGCCAGAAGCAGGTTGCTATAGCTGACTGAAACCTAGCTACCCCAGACTGCTACTGGTCAATTGCAAACCAGTTTAGTATTTGAAAGTCAACTGGAAAGTGGTCACTGAGGTTTCTGAGGCAATCAGGCATGTGGTTTATCCCAAAGTGGCAGACATGAAAGATATTCCCGAGGTAATTGCTGACTTGGAGACAATGGGGTTTCCAAATTGTGCTGGGGTCATTGACGGGACTTGTGCCCACACTTTGTCCTCCTCATTGAGCATATAAACTGCAAAGGGTACTATTCTATTGTTATGCAGGTCCTCTTGGATCACAGAGGGTGATTTATGAACGTCATCATGGGTTGCACTGGAAAATTTCATAGTTCCAGATTTTTCAACCAATCAGGAGTCTACGGTCACGGATAGGCTGGGACACTATTCCCATCAAATGACATTGTCATAATTGGAGTTACTGTCCCAATTGTTACTCTGGGGAACCCTGCATACCTGATTTTGCCTTGTCTTATAAAACTGTACCCTGATTTCAGAGGCACTGGCAAAAGATGGTTTAGTTACATTCTCAGCAGGTGCAGAATGGTTGTTGAATGTTCTTTTGGCAGACTGAAATCCCACTAGAGATGTTTAAAAACCTGTTTGGATTCAAATGTCATCAATGTTGTCTGCATTACTGTGGCTTGCTGTGCTCTTCACAATATTTTGAAGCCGGAGGAGAGCCATTTCTCCCTGAATGACAACGAGGGATGGCCAAATTGGTACACTCAGCCAGGAAGTGCACCAACCCCTGCTGGAACTGGATTCACGCAGGCAACAGAAGTCAGGAATGCTTTGTTCTCCCACATTATGGACTTTCATGGCCCAATGAAAGACGGGAAATAGTTCCTTTATGAATGTGCTTGTGGAGGAGAGGTGGTAGGAGGGCTCATTGATTGTGGGGAGGGGTGGAATGCTTTGGGATGGATGTGGAATTTAAGTGTCAAGAAATGTACTTGTGAATGACATGACCACTTACAAAATGGAGGAGGAGATAATTCACAGTATGGCCTGATGCCAGGAAGTGGTTGAAGTAATAATTGCTATAGATAACTATTTTGAGGGATAGTCTTTGCATACTAATTCGTAATAGTCCTTGATTATGTCTTTACCGTTATTATTTGGAATACACATTGTATGATGTGAAGCAGTGATAGAAATAAACTTTCTTGTTGAAATAAAAAATGTATTTGTGAACATGTATTAGAGAAAAGTACAATAATCATCCATTCTCATACAGCCCAGCTACCATTACCACACCAAAACAACAGTAACAACAGAACATTGGGGGGGGGAGAGGGGGGACACACAAAAAAACCCCTCCAAACAATAAAAAACAAAGTACATGAACAAGTGAAAACAGTGAAACCATGTACAAGACAGAAACTTCCTACCATGGCTTGTCCTCTGGCTACTTCTTTCCCCATTTGCTGTGCACATGGTGCTGTGGGAGGGAGATGGAGGCAACCACAGGGAAGGGCATCAATATGGAGTGCTACATGGGACAAGGCTGGCTTGCCAAGCCACTCATGGGGACCAATTGCATGCATCACCCAGCCATGGAGTCTTCAAAGCTGCTTCTCACTGCAGCACAGGGTAGCAAGCAGGGGATTCAGGGTGATGCACCAGGAGCTGCTACTTTTTCAGTCATTAGTAACATGAGCCACTCAAACAGCTCTTTCTGCTGAGCTCTCTCCTCCTCCCTTAGCTGCCATTCCTGTTTCAGGAACTGTGAAGCAAGTACCTGCTCCTACGCTGAAACTCTGTCCTCAATCTGTGCAGCCAGTCTGAGCCTTTCCTCTTGTCTTGTGGCATGCCATATCTCCAACCATAAGTCCCTCTGTCTTTGGTGCAAAACCTATTGGCTTTCTCCAGAACATCAATCGTAAGTTCATCATGGAAATGCTTCCTCTTGGAATAGTCCATGAAGGTATGTTGGCCCAGATCTGCTGCAGTGTGGGTGATTTGTAGAGGTACTGCAGCTAGTATAGATTGAGGGGCTTGGAACAGGATGGAAAAGATGCTTGTGGAATTTCAAGGACATCAAATATACTTTTACAAACTGAACTTCAATATCTTTTGAGAAGGATGATTCAGACCACAGAAGCTCCCAGCTTGGTTAATTGCAGAGGAAGAATTACAGGCACAATGGTAAGTTAAAAATGCAAAGCTGCTCAGTTGATTTTAGAAAATTGCAAAATACTTGGGTTGTGGGGGAGGCTGGCAGAGGTTGCCATCAGTAGCCATGCTACAAAAAAAAATCTATAATTTCAGGCCTTCTGCATTGTGGAGGACATAACAATTTGTGTGATGCCGATTGGCAAAGGGAGATGTTATTCCAAGCTGCTGGTGGGAAACCTGCAGTTTATGCAACAAAAGTATTCAGATGTATAGTGACTGAACAGCACATCTCTCAGTGGTGTGGTCTGGTCCTGGAAAATATTCCCTTTCTCAAAATGTGACTTCCGATCTGGAGTTCTTGCTTCAGAAAAAGTTTGCAGCTATCAGCACCCAGGATTGTGTCAGAATTCATGCGGGGTGCAACAGGGTGCTGCATGAGCTTCCACATGTTTGCATGCAGTCATAACAGGCTGAACCATGTAGAAATCCACAGCCTTCCTCATCCCCTTCCCCAGCACATTTCTGGACAAATTTTCAAACCGCTGTCCTATTTGGGACAAATGATTTTGTCACTTATGGACTGCATGGACCTCTAACTGAAATGGACTGAAATTGTGAATGGAACATGTTTCCCCAAACACAGAGAGAGAATTTAGAGTTTCCAGGTGGCTCAATACACTGTAGAATGGTTACAGATCAGCATACTTACAGGCACTGTATGGTTATTATTTTTAAGAAACAGGTATACCCTATCAAAAATCTGTGCCTTTTCAGTAAAAATAAACTTTAAAGGTGTTTACTGTTTGTGTAACCCATGCTCCTAATAGGGAAATATTTCTTTTAAAGACCCATTGGGGGGAGATAGGAGTGAGTTGTTTCTGGGTCATTGTTGCTAGGCAGATTAAGCACTCCACATCCAGAAGTTTTGGGTCGCTCCAATAGGTTCCCCGTTGCTGGGATCAGACTCCATGAGAGCAAGCAGTCAGGGCAGCTGCTTTGCAAAAGACCATGTGCCTGTGTGAGTTGGGAGAAGCTGAGCCCAGGAGCAGAAAGCAGGCTGTTGTCCCTAACTCTGAAGCATTTTGCAGCAGGGTTTTCTTTAAATCTATACACTTAATTGAGTGTTTGTTTAATCAGTTAGATGACTGGCTAGCAGTGATTTCAGCAGAGGAAGAGTCTGCATGGATTGCAACTGAAGATTCCCACAAGCAAGTGGAGGGAAGATGTTTTTGTTTTAGACTCAGCCAGCTGTATAGATTTGGTGATCAAAGACTCTAACTGAGACATAGGTGAACAAAGCTAAGCTTTTGGAAACTCTCAGTTTCTTCTTGTGTATTTCTGTGGGGACTGAATTGTTCAGATTTTAATGTGTTTTCTTTATTTATGTACAACTGTGATGGTAACAAGAACAGAAGTAATTGTAGCACCTTAGAGATTAACAAATCTTAGAATATCAGGGTTAGAAGGGACCTCAGCTAGTCCAACCCCCTGCTCAAAGCAGGGCCAATCTGTAGACAGATTTTCACCCCAGATGGTCCCCTTAAGGATTGAACTCACAACCCTTGGTTTAAACAGACCAATGCTTAATCCACTAAGCTATCCCTTCATCAGATACATAAACTGGAACATAGAGCAAGAAGATATTTATACATTATGACTAAATGAAGGTATTGTCTGTGGATTATAAAATAGCCATGTCATGCTGTAAAAGATTATTTGTTTCTTCATCATAAAATTTTATAAAGTTATTTAATTAAATTCATTTCTTTAGTTCCTTTTGGAACTTGAATGTGGGGAGGATGACTCTATGCAATCCTTGCTGAAACTCCTTAGAAACTGAACTATGGGTCTCCTGCTACTTTCTATGGGAGTTGGGGTTTTTTTAAGGCACTGGAGACGGGAAATGAAGTGAATGCTAGCCCACCCAAAAGTTATATTTGCATATCCTGGTTGCCATTTTGAACTCCATGTCGTAGTGGGGGTGAGAAAGAGAACCAAGCTGCTGGCATACAATCCACCATTAGTGGATACACATTCCTAGCTGTGGCTTCTCATAAGATTGGCATTGGGTCATAGAATGGAAATCCCATCCTATTACAGTAGTTACAAGCATTAAAATGGAGTCAGAAACTTACCAGGCTTAGGGCAGTTTTGGTCCTGTCTGTGTCTATTGCAGGCTCCACAGAGGGCTGTTTTTTGGGCAATGTATCAGTTCCTCTGAGTAGGGACCCAGAATGTATTGCTGCTGCTCTTGCTCCAGAGCCTGCTCTGGAACCACTTTCAGGAACAGCCCACACTGAGTGGCTACTAATGGGCTCTCTTCAGTTTCCATGCTAGATTCTGGGGCCAGCAGGGTACCATCCCAGCTGACAAGGTCATCATGTTCTATGGTTGGCTCCATTTTGGGTGCAATGCCCAGCACCTAGTCAAACTCCTCAAAAAATGGGTATGATTTTGATGAGTTGCCTGGGGTGCGGTTCTGGTCCCTGCTTTTCTGGTCCTCACTCTTGAGCTGCTTAATCTACTGCCTTGCACTGGTCACTGGTCTGGTAAATTTGTCAGCTTCTTCACCTTTTGTTAGTATATATGAACATTCCTGGTGTTCTTACTAATGTCCACAGTCTTGCTCACCTAGCACCAGAGATTTACCAAATCAGATGTGCTCCTGTAACCATACGGCAGCACACTTTGCAAAAGGTTTGTTCAGTTCAGTGTCCGCTGCAAACACAGAAGTTTCTCTGGTGGTTTGTTTGCAGTTAAATGGTCAGAAGGACCATTGGAAGGGTTAACACTGACTCACTGAGCTGTTGCAGGACACCAAGGGTGGTTGTGTCCATTTTCAATAGAGTAGATTCAAGATTCCTAGAATAGAGAGGACAAAGGAAGTAGACCCACAGGATTGTGGGATACTTTTTTGGAGGACTCCCAGGACCTGAGTCAAGCAGGGCTGAATCTACACTACAAAGCAATAGGGCTTGAACCCTGGGTCAAGTCTTGACCTGGGCTCAGACCCTGCAGCCCTTTGGAGTATGTCTATACAGCTGACTCAGGCTTACAGGGCCTGAGCTGTGGGGGTGATTGCTTGCTGTGTAGACTTCTGAGCTTGGGCTGCAGCCTGGGCTCTAGGACCTTGTGAGATGGGAGCAGGCTGCCTCCAGGCACCAGCGAAGGAAGCAGGTGCCTGGGGCGGCCAATAGAAAGGGGCGGCACTCCGTCCGTTGTTGGGGTGGCAGGTCCAGGGTGGCGGCACTTCGGCGGCAGCTCAATCGGCCTGCTTCAGTCTTTGGTGGCAATTCAGCGGCGGGCCCTTCACTCCCTGTCTTCCTCTTCAACGGCTCTTTGGCGGCAGCTCAATCAGGTTTTCCTTTTTATTTTTTTTTTCTTTTCTTTTTTCGCCGCTTGGGGCGGCAAAAAAGCTGGAGCCAGCCCTCAGTAGGAGGGTCACAGAGCTCAGGCCCAGCCCAAGCCCAAGCCCAGAAGTCTACACAGCAATAACACACCCTCGCAGCTGAGTCCTGCAAGCCCGGATTGGCTAGCAAGGGCCAACCATAGGTTTTGGGGTTTTTTTGCTATTTAGACAGACCTGTAGGGTCCTGGGATCCTGGGTCCAAGACCTGGGTTAGTGTGATTTTTATGTGAATAGAAGGGGAGTTAGGTCTGAACACAGGTGTCACCTTCTAATTTTCCTGAGGGGTGCTCAACCCCCTCTCAATCTCGGGCCCCACCCCCACTCCACCCCTTCCCCAATACCCCACCCCTGCCATGCCTCATCCTGCCCCTGCTTCACCCCTCCCCGCTCACACTCCACACATTCCCCAAGGCCCCACCCCACCTTTCCCACCCTCACTCCACTCCCCACCTCTTCCCCGCCTCTTTCCGACCCCTGCCCCGAGCGCGCCCCATCCCCACTTTTCCCCCTCACCTCACCAGCACCTCCTGCACACCGCGAAACAGCTGTTCTGCCGCATTCAGGAGGCGATGGGAGGGAGGGGGAGAAGTTTATCGGCAGGGGCCACCGGCTGGCAGGAGTGGGTGCAAGGGAGAGGAGCTTGGCTGCTTGTGGGTGCTAAGCACATGCTAATTATTCTCCAAGGGTGAAAGTTGGCACCTATGGGTCTGAGCCTGAGCCCGAACTAACATTGTAGTATAGACCATACCCTCTGAGGGCTTGGCTAAACTTGCGAGTTACAGCACAATAAAGGAGCCCTGGGCGCACTAGCTCACTACACTTCCACATTGGCAAGGCATGTAGAGTGCTCTGACTCCGTGGCTACAGCGCTGCTGGTACTCCACCTCGGTGAGTGCAATAATGTTTGCTGTGCCCCCACTGGGGTGCCGTGGCACCAGTGTGAACAAGGTGTTGCATTACTGCGCTCTGATTGACCCCCAGAAATGTCCCAAAATCCCCTTAAGTCAAGTGGCCACTCTTGTCATTGTTTTGAACTCACTATAGGAATGTGGCTATGCCCTTTCAAAGCTCTGTTTCTGACAGCTGGCTGGTTATCTGCTCTGGGACAAAGGAATTCTGCTTGCTTGGAGTGAGTGACAGAGAGGCAGGGGTGAGGAGGGAGGTCTGCTCTGTCTGAACTTTCAAGACAGCATGCTGACACGCTCTCAGCCCCCCAAAAACCCTCTCTCTCCCTCCACATACACACAACGCACTCCCTGTCACACTCCACCCCACCCCCCACATTTGAAAAGCATGTTGCAGCCACCTGCATGCTGGGATAGCCACCACAATGCACTGCTCGTTGTGGCATTGCAGGAGCTGCTAATGTGGCCACGCCAGTGTGTTTCCTGCTGAGAGTGTAAACACTCGGCAGCGTTTTCCCTGCTGCAATCTCCGAGGGCTGGTTTAACTCCCAGCGCTCTACAACTGCAAGTGTAGCCATGCCCTGAGTGTCACAGGTAAATACAAGATGGAACAGATTTTTTAGCATAAGTAGTTCACACTTATTTCAAGGGACCATTCACGCTGAAGTAGCCCATTAATACCTCTCCATTCATAGGGGAAGGGGGGAAGGTTGGAGGGGGGTTAAGTGTGTTACAGATTGTTGTAATAAGCCATAAATCCAGTGTGTCTTTTCAGTCCATAATTTTTAGTATCTAGCAAAGTTATGAATTTAGGTTAAGATATTAATTTAAGTTCCCAAGCATGCTTTAATCTAGTGGACGGAGCACATGCTGGGAGGCAGGAGATTCTGCTATACTGTAACTTTGCTTATGTTGCTTCAAGTCTCTCTTTGATCTCTATGGAAGAAAAGTTCTGTCCAAAACCAAAGTGTATTATTCATCTTGTGGTATGTTACAGGCAATAAATCTTGTAGAGTCTCTGCTGGTGTAAATCTTTATGGCTCTATTGACTTCAATGGAGCTATGCCAATTGACGATAGCAGAGGATCTGGATCATGACCTGTAATTTCTGTTTTGTAATGTTAACTTGTGAATGTGCATTGTGCAGAGGTGCATTTTTCACCCATGCCGCATATATTTGCCAATAGAGAAATTTAATTAAACTAATGAGAGAGTACCCATGAATACCTCTGTTTTGGGGTCTGCCCCCATCACTCAGAAAGCATACAATATTGTAGAAATCGGCATGCAGCTGGACTACACTTTTTGGTTTCCCAGGTTTGTTGTACTGATCTGCCACCTTTATATTCTTAAGAAAAAGACACTATTTTCTACACACTCTTGTGTGATAATTAGAGAATCCCAGAAATGCCTGCACAATGTGGTGAGTGACTCCTGTCACTGTAAATTGGGTGATTAATCTGGGAGCAGAAGCATTTATAGCTCCCTTGCTGTAGCATCTGGCCAACAGCCACTCATCTCTCTCTAGCAGATATTTTCTGGTAGGCCAAAGGGATATTTTCTGGTTATGCCATCCATCCTCATATACAACAGGTGCCAGCAGCACAGAATTGCTATGTGTTCACTGATTGTCCTCTTCAAAGGAGAAGTGATTTATGACTGGAATATAATTACAGCATTTAAACATGCTCAGAAACCAGCAGACCTCTTTCTTATGAGAGTCTTTAAAGATTTCCTTTTGAATATGAAACTTCAGCAAGACTTTGGATGACAGAAGCATTACTAGCATTGTCCTGGCTGAAAAATGCTGAAAGCTTTTAGCCAAAAGCATAACTTCAATGTAAGATTTGCAGTGTCATTGTTCCTGGTGTTAAGTCTTCATGATAAGAAAATCCACTGGTTTAAAATAGTGGAATGTGGTCAACTTTACCCCTCCTATAACATGCATAATTTTCTCTGGGAGGCAGAGGTAATCTGTGTAATATACCAGCTGCTTTTGTCATTCAATCTTTCTTTTACAATTATTAACCCCTACAATCTATAATGAATAAACTGGAGTGCAGAGGTGGGCCTTATGCCACCACTTATTGTTTTTCTCTGAAATCTGCAGGCCTGCAGAAGAGAAAACAACCAACCTTAGGTGAGAGTTTAATGGATTGTGTGAGCAACGCCACTTCATACTGTGTCCCACTGAGCCATGGTTATGGCTATGTCATCTGCAGTCAATGATAATAAGGGACCAGAGAGGGTACATGTTAATAAATGGAGCCTGCGTAGTGTACATGTTAAATATTTTCATTGCAGTTTAATTGACTGTAAGGTGTTTCAAATTACAATCTTTGAACAAAGAGGATCAATTTCAATTTAAAGAAACATTAAAGAGATGGAGCCAGTACCAAGGACTGACTTTCACATTGTGAATCAAACCTCATTTTCTGCCTCAGAATTACTACTTTACTTTTCTGCTTGTGTTAATACCTACTTAATAACAGATGGATCTGTGTATACAATAAGACATGCCTGCAGAAATAACAATTGCTATGTCTTAAATATACAAGAGCATTTTATTTTCCTGTTTAATTTATATCCCTAATCCTTCCCAGACACTGTCACCTACTGTCAGTACAGTAGTATGACTACAGTACTGCTGCCAAGTTATCTCTGCAATCTAGTGAGAGTCTTTGTTTTGCTATGCTTGTCACACTGACAGCTTGCGCTATTTGTGCCATCACATTTCCCTTTCCCAGCTATCTAAATTTTAGTTCAGCTGCTGGGGGCAAATGGACAAATTACCCCATTGACTTCTGCATGAAGCTAACAACATAGGTTATTGCTCCTCCCTATACTCCCAGGAAAAAATACTACAATAAAGTTATTTAATATAATACTATAGTAAAACTTACTGTGGTGTTTTCACAGTAACTACATTATTATTTTTGTCGGTGCTAAATTACTCTAGTAAAATCAAAGTAAAATACAATGGCAAATTATAGTAATCTACTGTAGTATTTTTGTAGACCATAAAGACTATACCATGCCCTCCCATGGGAAAACCCATAAGAGGAGTTGTGGGAAGAGGTAAACTCTAAATAGATCCCCTCAACAGATCCCCTCATCCTCTCCTTCCAATCATTCTATGACGTATTTGCTCTCTCCACAGAAGCAATATCACCCTGCCTCTACACACACACACACACTGAACAGTACCCAATTCTATGGGTCTACTCCTGCATGATCTGATATCAGTATTGTTTTCTGTGAAGTCGTGTGTGTGTGTGTGTGTGTGTGTGTGTGTGTGTGCTTGCTTAAAAAAAAAACACCACTCCCTGTTGCTATTTTATTAAATAAACCTCTGTCAAGTTTTGTTTTCCCCCATTTTAACAGCCTGATTATTTCCTGGTGTGTTTTCATTTCTTTGAGTTTTTGCATATTTTGGTGTTTGTGGAGAATTTATAAAGAACTGGAAAGAAGTATGGATTGATGAGGATGGAGGACAGGGTGATATGGAGAGGTGTGATGGGTGTAGGCCTGGGAAAGAGAAAAGAGTAGAGTAAAAGTAGACATAAGGATTTGGAGGATTAAAGCAGGAAGCATGGCAAAGTAGAACAAGTGGATAATAGTAAAGGCCAACAAAAAGTCCATTAACTGCGGTGGCGGAACAGGAGGTGCTGCCTTGGATGAATGCAGACTTTGATATCAGGAGAAGGGCTCTCAAGCCGAGAAGAGTCCTTCCCTGCTGCTGAGGTGGCTGCTGTTCTGCTGAAGCTTTCAGGGATGCTGTGGACTTTTTAGTTTGGCCTTTGAAAGCATGGTGCTGGGACCATAGGTGGGAAGCATATTATGTGGAGGGAAACTGCTGCCAAGACCCAGCTGTCCCCAACCAGGTCTCCTGTGGCTTGATGGGGATCAATGGAGAGAAAGCTAGACCATCGCCTTCCCCTGTGGTGCTGCTGCTGGTCTTTTACCAACCTTCATTGCAGTTCCTTTCTTCTTCTCCCTAAGGAGGAGCACTATTGCTTTTCACAGTATGTGAAACGGCTAGTTTCCAGCCCTTCCCCTTCCTCCCTTGTTTTCGCCTCTCTCCCACACTCATGCCTGCCTTCAGGTGGGGTTGCTTCTCTTTCAGTTGAGAGGTGATCTATTCCTTTGCCTTAGTGTTGCATGCATTCTTTCCCCTCTACGGTTCTGCTGCTACACTGCTACTGGTGTAGTTTGTTGGTCTGGTTCTTTTCTCCCCCTGGTGCCTGCCTCCACTATGTTGCCACTCCTTGGGAAAAGAGGTAAAACTTGCAGTTCAGTAGAAGAGTAATTTGAGCTGCAGTGAGACAGCTGGTGTTGGTTGGTTGCCTTTTGGCCCCAGCTCTGTCGACAGCAGCCTAGTCTGCTCCTATAGATGGTTTATGTCCCCATCAAAAATTGTGGAACCCATAGCTACAAGTTTTGTGAGTAACAAAGGTAGGCCGTGGACAGATGTGGTGGGAAATACGATTGGCCCATAATGGAAAGCCTTCAACATTGTTATAGTTTCTACTTTATTTTTACAAAAATAAAGAGTAAAAAAAAAAATCTTACCACAAAGAGAACAGAAATATTTGAAGGCTCTGCCTCCAGGATTGATGTGGTGGTGAATGTTTCCCTCCCATTTCTGGCACCCATGAGCATCATCTCATTAACAAACCATCATACATAATAACTCTAAGACTAATCTCACTTCTCAAAGCTCGCTAGAGACTTTATTACTTTACTGTCTGTGCTTTAAAATTACCTAGGAGTATTTCTTTGTCCGCATTTATAATTTAGCATTTATTAAGGAGAAGCAAAGTACATTTTAAAGCTGATAATGATTAATGATGTTCATATACGAGCAAACCGAAGTCCAGTAAAAACTGAGATAATTACTCAAAAAGTTCAAATGAGAAAATAAAGAGCAAAAGTTAGCTTCAATTATGGGTGCCTGGCACACTCCAGCCAAGTACCACAGTCACAAATGTAGCCAATGAACCATCAACACATATTACAATACAGAGTCTGATTTATCTTATGTGATGACATCTATGCATCCAGAATCAATTCAAGGTGCATGTGTGCTTCTTTCATGTTGCTGGAGAGCTTTTGCCAATGGTTATTAGCACATGATATCAGGTAAGCAAAGGATATGTTCTAGGATGGCTATGAGGTAACTGAACAAAGGTTGCAATTAACCCATACAATACCATATCACATTATATTTCAGCTTCTGTGGTCCCACTGCCACTTTCTAACATTCCTAAGGAGGTAAGAGATACATAGAGAAGGAGAGGAGGCATCGTCATTGCTTAAGCGTGGTTTTAAACACTTAAACAAAGTGATTGGGCAACAAAATGGCAAATGAAATTTAATGTGGATAAATGTAAAGTAATGCACATTGGAAAAAATAACCCCAACTATACATACAACATGATGGGGGCTAATTTAGCTACAACGAGTCAAGAAAAAGATCTTGGAGTTATCGTGGATAGTTCTCTGAAGATGTCCACGCAGTGTGCAGAGGCGGTCAAAAAAGCAAACAGGATGTTAGGAATCATTAAAAAGGGGATAGAGAATAAGACTGAGAATATATTATTGCCCTTATATAAATCCATGGTACGCCCACATCTCGAATACTGTGTACAGATGTGGTCTCCTCACCTCAAAAAAGATATTCTAGCACTAGAAAAGGTTCAGAAAAGAGCAACTAAAATGATTAGGGGTTTAGAGAGGGTCCCATATGAGGAAAGATTAAAGAGGCTAGGACTCTTCAGTTTGGAAAAGAGAAGACTAAGGGGGGACATGATAGAGGTATATAAAATCATGAGTGATGTTGAGAAAGCGGATAAGGAAAAGTTATTTACTTATTCCCATAATACAAGAACTAGGGGTCACCAAATGAAATTAATAGGCAGCAGGTTTAAAACAAATAAAAGGAAGTTCTTCTTCACGCAGCGCACAGTCAACTTGTGGAACTCCTTACCTGAGGAGGTTGTGAAGGCTAGGACTATAACAATGTTTAAAAGGGGACTGGATAAATTCATGGTGGCTAAGTCCATAAATGGCTATTAGCCAGGATGGGTAAGAATGGTGTCCCTAGCCTCTGTTCGTCAGAGGATGGAGATGGATGGCAGGAGAGAGATCACTTGATCATTGCCTGTTAGGTTCACTCCCTCAGGGGCACCTGGCATTGGCCACTGTCGGTAGACAGATACTGGGCTAGATGGACCTTTGGTCTGACCCGGTACGGCCTTTCTTATGTTCTTATGTTAAGCGTGCCAAAGGTGACATGCAAGCTTATTTTCAGTGGCACTCACACTGCCCGGGTCCTGGCCACCGGTCCAGGGGGCTCTGCATTTTAATGTATATTTAAATGAAGCTTCTTAAACATTTTAAAAACCTTATTTACTTTACCTACAACAATAGTTTAGTTATATATTATAGAAAGAGACCTTCTAAAGACATTAAAATGTATTACTGACACATGAAACCTTTAATTAGAGTGAATAAATGAAGAGTCAGCACACCACTTCTGAAAGGTTGCTGACCCCTGATTTAGATGAATGGGCAGAGAAGGATACATCTTCCTCAGAGCTACCAATCTGTCTGTTTGCTTAGTCCATGTCTACACTAGGAGCGCTTTACCAATATAGGACTCCTGGAATACTACTCAGGCAAAAACAACGAGGAGTCCTTGTGCCATCTGATGAAGTGAGTTTTAGCACATGAAAGCTTATGCCCAAATAAATTTGTTAGTCTCTAAGGTACCACAAGGACTCCTCATTGTTTTTGCTGATACAGACTAACATGGCTACCACTCTGAAACCTGTACTCTGGCAAAGTGCTTTTAGTTTGGATGCAGCTTTACTAGCAAAGTTGTGCTTTGTACTTGTATAGTAAAACCAACCCCTCAGGAATGAAACAAGTTATACCAGTAAAAATGCAGACCTGACAGTATACCTGTTTCTACCCTAGGGACATCTTCTGACACAGCTATATTGGTCAGAGATGACACCTCTCCTTACCCCTGACCAGTATAGGTATGCTGGCAGAAGTCCCTAGCGTACATCTGGCCTTACTCAGTAAGGGCTAGCTTCTGCTCTAATTGAAACGAATGCCAAAACTCTCATTGGCATAAAGAGGGAAAAGGAGAGAGCCTTGAGAGAACTTTGCATATATGAACTTTCAGAAGCCTTTCTTTTTGTCCATAAGAGCTGCAGACTTTCTCGAGAGAAAGCTTGTTTTGTATAAAACTGTAAAGAAGGCTTGATAGAGCAGTTGTGATTTAGAGGTTGATGCACATTGGTGTGAATGGGAGCCTCTCAACTGATTTAATTGGGCACTGACTTGCTCTACCTGGAATATAATGACCTTTCTAATTGATTCTAATAAATCTATAAAGAAAAGGTGTAGATGAGACCCATAAGCAACATTTTCTTTGGCTTTCTGTCTACCACATATCTTGTACAGTTGACTCAGGAGTCAGATGATCTTGACACCCAATTATCCAATACTCGCATATTCATTTAAAAGAAAATGAAGTAAATAGTAAGGATAACAGTTAGTATTTAGGAGGAATAGTTCAGATTTCTGCTAATTAACTTCTGTAGCCTGAAATTTAAGAAAAATCTTGTAAATGAGCTAAGACATGTTTGGGAATGGTGAGAGGGTCTAAAATCATTTCTACAACATATAAAGCAATTTCTTTTCAGTGTGATCAATCCTTTAAAGGTCACAAATACAAAGTCTCAAATTATATTAGCTTTAACCGACAGTAAGTGCTGAACATGCTGATGCACAGCTAAACTAAGGGATGTATTTCGTACATTATTACCTTAAAAGAATTATGAGCTTCAAAGGACTATTTGAAACAATGTGCCAGAAAAAAATTAACTTTTGGGACAAACGAGGTTAAATGAGTTTCCCAGGAAATGTTCTGGGAGAAGTGAATGCAAATATACCACTTCCGGTTATTCAAAAACTCAGCCTTTTGAAGCTACACCCTGAGAAGGAGACTTTTGACTGCTCAGAGGTGTGAGCTGGATAAAGGAAAGACTAACTGATTAATCACTTTTTCTGAGCTTAGGCTATTATAAACTTGTAACCACATACCCCTTGTTCGAGATGCGGTAATCTCTGGTAAGCTTATTAGCATGCATGTAGGTTCTTTTATTGTTTTGATATTTTCTCTGTAATGCTTTGACCTTAAAAATAAATGTGCTTATTTAGAAAGATTTGAATGGTAACTTATAACTGCTGGCAATTGTCATTCAGTGCCTTAGGAAAATAAGCAAAGCACAGACTCTGGCTGGTTTAGGCAGTCTGGGTTGCTGGGAATAAGACATTTTAGGCAGGGAACTGTGCAGCCTGGAAAAATTCCAATTAGGAAGGAGGGAGTCTCTGCCCAAGACAGGAGACTGAGGAGCTGGGAGTCTAGAGTGGACCACGGAGAGGGAAATACAGATTCAGTTGCCCTGAACTGTGACAATTATATTACACATTTTTCACACTTTTATTTAGATAGCAATTACATCTAACAATAATACTAGAAAAAAACTGTTCCTGTGTTGTTATATATAAAATGCAAACAAACAAAAAACCCTTACACTATATTAAGGCAACTTTAAGATTGCACAATTTGGTATTCAAAATGCATTGCCTGAAGTTTATCTCTTTCCTCTTACCCACATGTATTTTTGATACATGCTATTTTTCAAAAACAATATAACATAACAATGTTTTCTACAACCTCAGGAATACTAGTGTTTCTAAGATAACCTAGGATCACATAGTAAGACTGCTTATACATTCTATACTTATACAAGAGACAAAATTTAAGAGCAAGTTAATCTTACCTTTATTTAGAAGTAATGTTAGAATTAATCTAAAATTCTCAAATTTCCTGATTTTTACATTCCTTAATTGTGCAAATTTTGTGTGGCATTAATGTATATGTTTCATTAAATAGTCCTAACATTTTTAAAGGGGAGGAATTCCTTGTTTTGTGACAGGTACTTGTCTGCAACAACTAAATTGCTTAACAATATCATTAGTAAACTACATACTTATATTCTTAACAGGTACCAGCCAGAAAATACATATTGGTGTCTGTTAGTACTGAAGGCTAAATACATTTCCAAATCTGTGCACATCCTTATAATTACACAGTTAAAAAAATTCTTAAAGCAAGTATAATCACTTTCCTAACCCTTTAGACTCTGTATGTCCTATATTGTGGTTCTAGAAAGATTTTAGTGTAGTTTTAAGAAAATTACGGCCTTAAAGCTGAATACACCTAATATCATTTTAGGTAGCTTAAGCCAATAATGAGCTCTCTGTTGGAAATGATCAGCTGTTTATGAGGCGTTCTTATTTCTCTTTTTTTTTCTAAATATATATTATCCTGTCTAGACCAATTTGATATTGGTCTTGTCAAAGTGACTAAAGTTATGCATTGCATTTTGCACAGTCCTGTAATCAATTCAATTTACTAATATTCTGTAAATTGGTTTCTCTGTGACACCAATCAGTAAAAAATTCCTGTGTAGTGTTAGCTACAATTACCCAATGAGGCATAGTGGTCATGTATTTTAAAAATTATATAAGTCATGTATCTGGGGAAAATCTAGCTCAAGTAACTGTTCCAGAAATGGGTCAGATGCATGGGGGGGGTTGAGAGAGAGAGAGGAGAGTCCGCGGGGCTGGTATCCATTATGTGTGGCCCCCCCCAAGGCTAATTGAGGAGGAGGACATAGTAGTAGGTCCTCTGGCACTGCCACCTCAGGGCCATCTCTACTTATCATTTCTTCTTTCTATGGGATTAATGTGTGTAGGATAAATAGATTGGCAGACAAATTAATTCAGCAATTACCAAACTGTGGTCCATGGACCACCAGGGGTCTTCAGAATACTTGCTGGTGGTCTGTGAAGGTCCTCTTTTTAAATTGCATTAGAAGATGTCATTGGTGTAAGTGGGGTGGTGTTATAGTGAATAGTGAACAATTGGAAGGCAGTACTAAAAACTGGCTGGATATTTTAGCTGTTTATTTCAAAACAGTCTAATATCTGTGTTTTTTAAAAGGTGTTGAATTTTGGGTGTAAGATGGACTCAATCAAAATACAATTTCAAGCTTAACTCTGTTTTGACTAAGTATTTGTTTGCCTTTGTGATGAGTATACCAGCCCCACACTGAACCAGCAAGTGTTAATGAACTGCTGTGGGACCTCTCAGCCCCACTCCGCTGCACCTCCACTCACTGTTAGTAAAAGGGCCAGTTAAAAGGGGACAAGGACAGTTCAGTAGTTGACTGACCAGGGAGAACAGACCTTCGGTCCTTTGTTTCCTGAGGTAAGGCCCAGAGGAGAACCTTTTAAGAGGGTGCTGACTGGCAAAGTCCCCTGGACAAAAGCAGACCTGGCACAATGCTATTGAGTTTATTTTCTTCCTGGGGACTATTTTTTGCTTTAATACCAAGAGACTACTGTGCAGCCTGGACAGCCTAATGAGACCATTACAGGCAGCTCCTGCTCAGGAAAGGATATGGTGAACTGATTGAATAAACTCTTGTGTTCCATACTTGATTCTGCCCTGTAATTTGCCTTGAACCATTAAGAGTGTGGTCACAGTCTTTGAATTTTAAATTAAAAGAGTTGTGAATAATAATTGCCATACTTCTTTTCTTCTTTTTTTTTCAGGTGGTGAGGACAGTTGTGCAGATGAGAACTGTAATGGTCCTCACTCGAGGTCTGGTTGGAGAGCGTGGCCTAGTGGTCACGGCCCCAATCCCTGACTGCCAAGAGGGTTGTGGAGAGAGGAACCGGGCCCCCCGACTCCACTGGGCTCCAACCTAGGGCCCTTTGGGCTACCAGTGTTTGACAACTAAGGCTGCTTAAGACTGTTCTCCCTGGGCCTCTTCCTCTCATCACCCCCACTTCCCTTGGGTTCGCTTAGATCCATGGCTTTCCCCTGTTGAGGAAGTCCAAACCAAAATAAGTTAGAGGGGTTACCAAAGTCCAGGGTCCACGGTAGGAGAGAGGGGGATATTTTCATCTCTAATTGTCTTGGGGGGGGGCTTCCCTTCCTTCAGGGAGAGCCCTTTTGGGCAGCTGTGTCAGAGACTTTAGGCTTCCCTCTGCTCTGTGCTGCTGGAGCTGTGGGCTGCAGGTTTTCTCACCTCCAACTCTGCCACCCAAATGAGCTAATTCCCTGTCTTTTAATTCCTCCAGCAGATGGAGCATTTGCTGCAGGTGTGGTGGGGCAGGGCTGGCACAGCCCAAAGTAATCCCTTAACCCATTGATGCCCACTGTGGGGTTTGTACACCCCATCACAAGAACTAAAACCTTATATGGTCCAATTATGCTTTCGTTCTCTATATCCTTCATAACAGAGATGACATTCTTGTTATTATTTATTTATTAGTAGGGCTGTCAAGCAATTAAAAATATTAAGTGCATGATTTAAAAACATATTTTAAATAATTGTGATTAATTGCACTGTTAAAACAATAATAGAATACGATTTATTTAAATATTTTGGATGTTTTCTACATTTTCAAATATATTGATTTCAATTAAAACATAGAGTACAAAGTGTACAGTGCTCACTTTATATTTATTTTTATTACAAGCATTTGCACTATAAGAAAACAAAAGAAATTGTATTTTTCAATTAATCTAATACAAGTACTGTAGTGCAATCTCTTTATCGTGAAAGTTGAACTTACAAATGTAGAATTATGTAAAAAAAAGTATTAAAAAACAAAAACAATGTAAAATTTTAGAGCCTGCAAGTCTACTCTGTCCTACTTCTTGTTCAGCCAATCGCTCAGACAAGCAAGTTTGTTTACATTTGCAGGAGGTAATGCTGCCCACTTCTTGTTTACAATGTCACCTGAAAGTGAGAACAGGCACTGTTGTAGCTGGCATCGTATGATATTTATGTGCCGATGTGCTAAAGATTCACAAATAATTTTTATTGAATTAATCATGTGAGTTAACTGTGGTTAATCAACAGCCCTATTTATTAGTGCAAGAAGCCAAAATCATGAACAGAGAAGAGAAAGCACAGAAGACAGCAAAACTTCATTCCCTCTTTTTGACTTTCCCTTTCCTCTTTATCTGTCTATGAAAATAGTAAGGAAATGTACTGTATCATAAAATTTTGCAAAAGAGAAGAGGAAAACACTCAGACTAATTACAGTATTTAACCTGAAGCCTTTATATGTATCAAAGAGCAGCTACTATATTTGAGCTACTGTTAATTCAGGACAAAAAGCTTTACTTCTTTAAGGAACTCTAACTTCTTTAAGAGTTCCAGTAGTCAACAGAGAATTCCTGAACCTATATTAAAGTGATGCATGCATAGAAAAGAAGAAGTATGTTTTGCTAATCTTAAAAATAAAGTAACTCTCCTCTGTCCAGGAAGGAGGAGGAGAGAGAGAAAAAGTGGGAAATGAAAATGTGAATGTGTACATCACTGATGCTAATAATATCAGCATCATTAAATGAACAAGAAGCAGATCTGAGGGAGAAATATTTTAGCACCTGGCAATGAGAAGAAAAAATAAAACATCCATGATCTACTGCTCAATTGTAGCACACAGCCAAGTGTGGTTTCTATGGTTTCTGAGGGCCCTCAGCCAATGTGAGCATCTACTAAATATAATGCAAATAAGAGGAATACCATATATTGTAAAATCAACAAATGAATACAATGTTAAGGTAAATGTAGAAGTGTACTCAAGAGCAGGCATGCAAAAAACTGAATACAGTCACTGGTTTACTTACTCTGTTAATATAATAATTTGTGGGCTCAGCAAAGACTGTACCTCTTACAATAAATCAATGCACTATATAAAAGCTTTATCATAACTTGTGTGGACAGAGAGATCTGTCCCCAAGGAACACAAATCAAAGCAAAATAAATAGACAAATGAAGCTCAGATGGGCAAGTCAACTTGATTTCTTGACTTCCTCGTAGTCTTCCAAAACCAAATTCTCCATAGATGGCTCATCACAGGTCTGTGATTTGGATCTGTAGCAAACTTTCACGATAGCTGGGCAACAAAGAATATATATATACACACACAAATATTCTTTATTGCCCAGCTACGGTGAAGGTTTGCTACAGATACAAATCACCGATCTGTGATGAATATATATATTCAATTGGTTCAAATACCAATCTCTTATTTTGGATTTCTAAACAGAAAAAGAGGGTGAAACAAAAAAGTTGGTTACTTCATTTCAGCATCTACTGTCCTGTTGGTCTCAGACAATATTAATTCCCTATTATGAAACCTCACTAATATGATGCTAATAGGCCTGATTACCTTCAAGAACTTAATGTTGTGAGATCTGATTTGAGCTTTCTCAAATAAGGAATCTTGGAAAGAAGGCATGAAGATGGGGATTTCAGGAAAGGTATCATACCTTGATCTTCAGTCCCCTCTGGCATGTGGATGAGATTTGACCTGTATGCTCTATTCTGCAAAATCTTGAGCTTGTCAACAGTCCAGGACAAGCTTAATAGTATTGGGGTTATACCCACTGCATCCTTAGGGGGTTATTCTCCACCAGTAGAAGCAGCTTTTTTTAACTAACCCAGCTTTTGCTTGCTCCCAGAAATAACTTTAGCAACAAGCTAATCATGTTTGGACAAGGACTTTCAGCTTTTGTCCATGGCTGTAGGTCACTACTAAATTCATAGCCTGCTTAGACATAGCAAAGTTAAACTAAAGGTAGGGAGCATGTGGAAATTTTCCCTGCTATTTTTTCCATAGTTTGTGAGTACCCAGAATGAAATTCACTAATTTTAATAATTTAGCCCAAAGACCTTTACAGAAACAAGAACTGGTTTATTTAATATTCATGAGACTTCCAAGAAATATGGCTGAAGGGGAGAATAGGAAATTCTTCCTCATAGCTCTCCAGGGAGAGTTGCCACCAACACTCAATACTCCCCTTTATTTTTAAAATTAAATTTGTGACTGCCATAATGAAGGATACTGTGAATTATTATTTTTTTTAAATAAAGGATTCTCACACTAGTGGGATAAAGAACCAGTTTTACTAATTTATCTTTGATTCACCTCAGAGACTCTCCTGCCCTTAAAAATCTGATTATGTAAAACATTTATTTTTCTGTCTAGGCTCAGAAATCCTTTCCTTGTAACCAAGCCAGTATCATAGGTTGCTTGCATTCAAATAAACGGCTAGTATAGTACTGTGCCAGAAAGATAGTTGCCTCCAAACATTCAGAGCTATTGACCTAAATCTCTCTTACATCAAAGCTTATATCCCCTCTCCATGTCTTGGGGAATTATGTTATTTATCTCTCTATATTATATCTCTTATGTTAACATTCTCTGTTCTCATATTCCGCTGATGAGGCCTTGGCAGCTGCATCATAGTGCTCATGATCCCAAGAATATCAACAACACTAAAATCCGAATTCAGTCAAAAAGCAAATTCACAGTGTGGATCAGGCTAAGGAGATTAGGTGCTTGCTCCATAATACAGGTTTGCCATGGGCAAACAACACCAAATGCCACTCCTGCCAATGCATCTCCAGTCAGATTTGTTGTTCTCATACAGTAAGAGTCAACAGGAACTGAATGGCAAGTTTCAGTTTCTACAGTTTAATAACAGCTTTAGGAAAGTATCCAATCCATATGCTGAGGGCTAAAATATGTGTGTGTGCCTTCATACTCAAAACCAAACTCAAGATTTATCAGAACTGCATACTTTCAACTCTACTTTATAGTGCAGAATGCTGGGAAATGACAAAATAGGATATGTCCAAACTGTCTTCATTCCATACAACCTGCCTCAGAAAAATCCTCTGTATCTTTTGGCCCAGAACAATCTCAAATCAAGACCTAGTCACACAGTGCAGCCAAGAAAATATGAGCACCATCATTACTAGGAGGTGCTGGAGATGGAAACTGATTCCATCACCAGAAAAGCATTAAGATGGACACCTGAAGGAAAGTGAAAACAACATGGCAAAGAGCTGTGGAACCATTGAAAGACTTGCCAGAAACAGACAGGAGTGGAGGAGCTTTGTCACTGCCCTAAACTTCAGAGTCATAATGG
This sequence comes from Mauremys reevesii, assembly GCF_016161935.1. Lineage (NCBI taxonomy): Eukaryota > Metazoa > Chordata > Testudines > Geoemydidae > Mauremys > Mauremys reevesii. The sequence continues at coordinate 130,294,020 of NC_052623.1, read as the reverse complement.
GTACTAACCAACTCATAAATTAGAGGAGGCATTGGGATGGTGGTATAGAGGCAACATATGCCATAACCTCTCCTTAATTATGGGTCTAACACTACCATATGTCCTCTCAAAGTGGAAGGTTTGAAGACTGTCACTGGTGAAGAAGTGCAGCATATGCATTCTGCTGCCTATGAGGGGATGCTATTGATCAGGGTTTGTCTTGGGTTTCTACCACTCTGGTGAGTGTCCTAACCAGTGGACTAAAGAGTCATTCTCACTCTTTCACTCTGGTCCAGTGTATTATTTATACACAATGAAGCAGCAAGAGATTGAGAGAAACCCATGTCAGAGTATCACAGAATTCAGTGTCTCAGGTAATCATCTGAAAGGTGAGAAATCCACAATTCAGATCATTTCTCCTCATCAGATGATGTCGGAAGAGAGAATTGAAGGGGACCTCCCTCATCTTGGCTCCATTGTCTAGCCACTGGATTTAAGGATTCTCCCTCTGCTTGCTGTTTTGTATGGAATTAGGCATGCTTTCAGAATTCCTGCTGAATTAGGCCCCACAGGTGAGCTAGGCAGGAGAATGCCGATCTTCATCTGGTTTGAGGATCACACTGGGGCTTAGGTATGAAATAGGCACCCAAGAGCCTAGGCTGATGCATTTTGCCCATGCCCAAAGATAGAAAAATAGGCCCCTAGGGGACTTTTATATAGAAAATTTAGGCACTGAGGGATTTTAGTTACTCAACAGTTAGGTATCAACTCAGTGGGTTTTTATGGAGATCTCAGTGACCCTTAAACTTTGGACTTAGACACCTACTTCCTTTTGTGTACCTGGACCCTAATACCTAGATCCAGGGGCATTATGTCAATGCTATGTGCTTTCTGTTTGCATTCAAATCATCAATTCATCTCCAACTGAGAACTCTTGATTTATGTATACAGTCCTCTTAGTCCACTGACTCATTTAAATCAATAGAATTGCCGCATGCATATTAACTGGAGTGGCATGTTGATGACTAGTTAAGTAACCTCTGTCACAATGACACTATTTAAGAATGATCTAACTTGTTGAACTTGGCCTCATTGTAGTTATACATTATAGAAAATAATTATTAATAACTCTTCTTTAGAATCTAATTTATTTTAAAGTGTCTATCCCCATAGTTTTAAATAATTTCAAACTTTATGGAAAGATTGAAAGGTTGTTACAGAGACTCAAAAAGACTACTGAAAAATTTCTTAGAGGGTTCATTTTAATTATCTTTAACTTGTAACTTATCAGTTTCCTTGAAAAATGCTCAGAAAATTTAGTCTTTACTCTCAAATTATATGTTGTAAATTTAGGTATGAGACACCATAATCTTCATTTAAGCACAGTCAACAGACAGAGACAATAGAGATCTATTTACATAATAGGTAACAAAGCTATCAAACTAACAAGCAGGGGAAGATACAACTTCCAGCAGGGAAGAGAAATGTCATCTGTGCTATTCATACCGGGGGGTTGAACCTCGAGTGATAAGCAATTGAATCAACTGATTGTGTACAATATTACTGTATCATAAACATTTATCAAGCAAGGTGTTTTAAGAAACCCTGTGCCACACTGGAGATTAATATAATAAAATGTATGTATTTACACTCTATAAAGAATTGTAGATATTCATTGATATTGGGCTTTATAGTCTGTGTATCACCCAGGCAGGAGAGAAAGTCATAGCTATCAATCTGTCTCCAATGAAATTAAGCAAGGTGTGACCAAAAACAATGGAAGTCCCATTTACATTCAAATCAGCAGAGGGATGGGAAGTCCACAGGAAGGGAAAACAGCATGAGGTTGTTCTGCCTCTTGAAACATGTTCATTGAACTTTGTTATCCAACACTAGACAGACCCAAAGTTCTTGCAAACTCAGAAAGATAAGACCTACCGAGGTGGGAGGGTAGGGGTAGAATTGAAGTCTCTGGAAACTGAATATAGGTGAGAAACCTCATTGCTTAAGCAAAGATTTTTCACCTAGGAAGAGAAGGACAGCCAGCATCTTCTACTTCTGTGAAATGTTCTGATTGTGGGAAAGTCCATCATGGCTGGGAAAGATGAAGATTTTTTTTTAAAAATAATTGGAGATATACCAATCTCCTAGAACAGACCTTGGAAGGTCATTGAGTCCAGCCCACTACCTTCACTAGCAGGACCAATTTTTGCCCTGGATCCCTAAGTGGCCCCCTCAAGGATTGAACTCACAACTCTAGATTTAGCAGGCCAACACTCAAACCACTGAGCCATCCCTCCCCACACACTGAGCTATCCCTCCCCCAAAACCAAGATATTTTTGGTGAGAGAAAACATCTTGAACAAAATCTGTATCTTGCTAAATTAAGTCTTATACTTGTAGATCTGTGTTTTCACTTCTGTTTGCTTGTAACCATTTCTAACTTTATTCCCTTTACTTGGCATCACTTAACTTATGCCCTACTGTTAATAAATTTGTTTTATTATTACTTTAAACCAGTGCTATCTTTGCAGGGAAGGGTGAATTTAAGTTAATGAACTGTGAAGGTATTTTGTCTCTTTAAAGGTTTCAGAGTAGCAGCTGTGTTAGTCTGTATCCGCAAAAAAAACAGGAGTACTTGTGGCACCTTAAAGACTAACAAATTTATTTAAGCATGAGCTTTCGTGAGCTACAGCTCACTTCTTCGGATGCATAGAATGGAACACACAGACAGGGGATATTTATACATACAGAGGAAATAGATTCAATTGGTGTAATGACCACCAATCTGTTTTTGAAGTTTTTTTGTTGCAAAATTGCCACCTTCAAGTCTGTCACTGAGTGGTTAGAGAGGTTGAAATGTTCTCCCACTGGTTTTTGAATGTTATGATTCCTGATGTCAGATTTGTGTCCATTTATTCTTTTGCGTAGAGACTGTCCGGTTTGGCCAATGTACATGGCAGAGGGGCATTGCTGGCACATGATGGCATATATCACGTTGGTAGATGTGCAGGTGTATGAGCCCCTGATGGCATGTCTGATGTGATTAGGTCCTATAAACAGACTCCAAAGAGAAACTGCTAAACTTGAATTAATATGCAAACTAGATACTATTAACTGTGGCCTAAACAAAGACTGGGAATGGTTGGGTCATTACACCAATTGACTCTATTTCCCTATGTTAAGTTCTCCTCACACCTTCTATGGGCCATCTTAATTATCACTTCAAAAAGTTTTTTTCCTCCTGCTAATGATAGCTCATCTCAATTGATTAGACTCTGCCTGTTGTTATGCATACTACCACATTTTCATGTTCTCTGTATGTATAAATATCCCCTGTCTGTGTGTTCCATTCTATGCATCCGAAGAAGTGAGCTGTAGCTCACGAAAACTCATGCTTAAATAAATTTGTTAGTCTTTAAGGTGCCACAATACTCCTGGGTTTTTTTTGTCTCTTTAAAGGAACTCACAAACCTTCTTATTTCTCTGAGCTGTCCAGGAGAGAGCTGGACACTTCAGGGCATATGGTTCTGGAATGGGAGTATCTTGGGGTCACCTTGCTGGCTGTAACCAAGGTTGGTGGAAGCATCTGTGAGGTTGTAAAGGCTGCTGGGGTCAGAGCTAATGAACCAGGGCTGTCTATCACACAGCAAGTCAGGGTATGATCTGCATGGCTGTAAGCTGGCTGTGAGCAATCCTGGCTGGCAGCTACAGCACAGAAGCATTGTGAAGAACCCAGGAATACATGGCAAATGGTGACACAACTCCTTACTGGTTTGAATTGCTCCTCCCCCGGCCCAGATCCCTATGACAGGATCACCAAGGCTATTCAATGAAAATACCATTAATTTAGACATTTGATATGATTTAATGTATATTTTTTTCAGAAACACTTAATTGACTAAATATTTAATGCCTAAAAACTGAAACACACCTGAAATTTTCTCCATATTTTCTCCATATAAGCCTTGATTGCTTTTTTAAAATGATGAATAACTGTGTAAAATAAAAGTAAAATAAAATAAAATCCCAGATAAAGGTTAATTAAAATTTTAATTGTATCTGTATGAATTACCAAGGGAAGAGGTAAAAATCATACACAGAAGATTTCTAGGGTGTTCTCCCCCTCCCCCCTTCCTTTTCTGACTATTTTGGAGAGTTATTTTTGTAGGCTACAGAGTACAAGAGCATCCCCTGCAGGATCATTTTAGGCCAGTCTTAATTTTTCTTTTCCACCGAAGCTTTTTCTTTTGTTCATTTGTATTCACCCTGTACGGTGCACAGTAATTGTGTCTAGAAAATTAGAGAGGGATGGCTATTGCAGTGGTAATAGAATTACTATCAGTGTTCTAAGCTGGTAAAAGGATTCTGAGTTTCAGTGAAAGGATTTAAAAACACATGCTGAAATGAATATTGGGATCTCTTTTCTGCAGCTACTAGTTAAAGATGGGTCTTTTGGGGGCTTATAAATGGTTTGACTTAAAGCCTGTAAATATGGTCTATGAAAATTCAAGGCTGGACTTTTTGAAGAGCTGGTTTTTTTTGTTTGTTTTTTGTTTTTGATCAGGCACTGCAAAGTAGCCTGATCCTGCCCCCTTAACTTAAATGGGATTTTTTTAATATTGATTCATTGGGAGTAGCATTGGGCCTAAGCTTGTCTTTTTATTGGCCTTTTTTTTCACTAACATTTTTTCCCCTCATTCTTCTTTGGTAGAAAAGGAGGGAGGAGGGGCTTGGTCAATATACTCAAAAGCTAAATGGAGGTATGGTGATGTTGGTGTCACTGAATCTGCAGTGTGAGGCCTTTTCAGGGAACTAATATTTATGAGCTCAGTTGTAACTCAAGCAAAACTCTCTTCGAAGTCAGTGGGAGTTTTGCCTAAGTAATGACTGTGAAAATTCAGAAAACATTTGCCCCCATGTGGTTTGGGCAGGTCTAACATGCATTTCCATATGTCCTTTCCCCAAATATACAAAATAACAACCAGCAAATGCTATTACATTTGGAACAAATGGAGGGTTACCATTTAATGAACATAGATGCGTTGGTTAAGTAAAGTTTCATTAATGCATATGTGGCTAGTAATTCTGCAGTGAAGAATAGATAAATTCTATCCTTTGTTCCTGTGAGGCATTGATGTCTGCTGTAAGTTTCTCAAGCGTGGGATCTAAAATGTAACCATGCCAACCCTGATTCTGTATAAAAGCATCTGCTGCACAAAGGCTTCAAATTCTCTCGCATGATTTCTGAAAAACACAAACTTGAACAGTGATGTCTGTGAAACTTGTGGTCAGATTCACACATGCAAAATAAACAAATCAAGAAAACACAAATTAGTGTAATTAGTACTCCTTTCCTTCCAATATGTTGATCCACCCAGGAGCAAAGTGAGAAATATATATTTCTCTGGCAGGCTGACTGCAGTGCAATGTGCTGCATTGGACTGGGAGGAACAGGGAGATAATGTCTGACTCCAGGTTTTGCTCTTAAATGAGCAGAAGTTGGGAGCCCACAATTCACTTACTGGATATATTCTTTTCTACTACAGCCCTCCTGCAGTTGTAATATGAGAATGAAGGCTGCAATCTAAAAGGAGAGCTATGTTTGTTCAAAAAGAGGGAAAAAGAGCTGAGGCATTGTAATACTGATTGTTGCAATGCCTAAATTTAGGCACCCTGCCATCCAGTGGAATTCACAGTCCCAGGTTGGAAGCCTTGGTTCCCTATACAATGTATGGGGAAAATTAAGCACCTAAGAATGGGATGTGCAAAAGGCATCACAATGAGCATAGAACCAGCATAAACTAGCCATTAGGAAATGCCGAGAAGGCTTAAGCCCCACACCTCAAAGTGACACAGGTGCCTAAATCCAGGGCAGTGGCTTGTCTGTACTTGGGATTCACAGCCGTGGATGCTCTCCGGGAGTTAGCCACCTAAGCCGGGTTAGTACTTTTTCAAGGAGTAATATGATAGCACTTGTTGGCCCTCCCTTGTAACTTTTAGGACAGTGGGATCTCACCTAGCATATGGGAGAGTCATGATCAACTCTCCGCTCTGCTTGAGGCAGCAAAAGGATTTTAAGTTGGTTCTCCTACTTCTCAAAAGGGTGCGCTAATCACTGAGCTATGGGACGTTGCATGGTAGGGCTCTCTCCATCTCTCCCCTTTAAAGCTATTAAATTTTGTATAAATAATTAATTATTGCAATAAGGACTTGAACTTGGGTTTCCCCTGTAGGTGCTTTAATCACTGGGCTATAGAGTCACTTAGACTTTCTTAGGCCCAATAATGAGTCAGTGTTTCATACAAAGTGGAACAGCTTCAACAGGGCCCCACCAGAATATTCTATAGTGCAGTGAGTAGGATACTCTCTTAGAAGGTTGAAGACCCACATTCAAATCCCTTCTCCATATTATGTAGTGGGGAGAATTGAACCTGGGTTTTCCACTTCATAAGTGTGTGCACCAACCCTGGGCCAAAAGTGACAAGGGAGCCACTTCCTCCTCTATTGACAGTAGCTTTTCTATGGATTTAAGTGTGCTCAGAGCTTGCCTCTCGTATCAGGCCCAAAAGGCAAGATAGGTGGGGGGGATCACTCATTTGTGAATATCTCTGAGTTTTAGGCATGAGTTAGGTGCAGAGCTGTTAGACTATGTGAGGACTGAAGTGGCTGTATTGGGTGCCCAGCTGCTGAAGTTTAGGCACCGGAAGGCCTTTAGGCAAATAAGTTTCTGCCAAGGTTAGGTTAGGTTTAGTGAATGCCAGTGGTGCCTAAATGCTGGAGTTAGGTGCTACACACCTAATTCTCTTTGTGAATCTAGCCCAAAGTAGTGAAAGATCAAAGGTGATATAAGTAATGAGAATGGTCTTACTGGTGGATCAGAAAACGAAGCTGAATTCTTCTCTCACACGGTTATAAATCTGGAGGAAGGGACTCAGTTGTGTAAATCCGACTCACAGAAGTCAACTCTGTTACTCAAAGTATATTATTATATTTGTATTTGCATATTCTTCATATGCTACCAATTAAAAAAAAATGAGAGTGAAAGAAAAGAAAAAAAAATACACCTGTGCACGTGAGAGCACACCTGAAACCAAATCTTTTATTGGCAATACAAAAATGCTGGATAGATGGCCAAATCGTGGCCCAAACAGCTGTAAAAGGGAATGAGGTTGCCTGTGCTATTGTGCATGGCTGAGTTAGCACATCCCTATGTCTCAGTGGATCCTGCAAGAGGAGGATGGGGTGTTCAGCTGATTCTTCCCCACTGAGTAGGTGACTAGGCAGAGCAGATATAACTCAGACAACTGTCAGCAGTCGTCAGCTGATTTTCATATTTCAGTTCTTCATTTCCGTCAATTACTGTGATTTTTCAAAATAACTCTTTAATAAAATCTAAAAGTATATTTAAAAATAGAACCCACTTAATTGGTACCCTAATTAACTGGATGCCTTATTTATAGGGATAATTGAATAAATGTTGCCTGGCAATCAATGCATTGCAATGATTTTATACAATATAGTAATGGCACAATGAGTTGTTGAATCCATTGAAATAGCATTGTTAGTGTTATCTACAAGCTTCATTGCAAATGTTAATGGGTGTTTGTAGTTGCTAGCATACAGTGAAAAATATACTTTCTCTCCCTTTCTTCAACATTAACTGATTCCCTGTTTAATTTTGGAGACTGCATGTTATAATGACATTTTTTTTAAAGATAATGCTTTGAAAGATGCTAACACAATAGAACCTCATAGTTACAAACACCTCAGAAAGGAAGATTGTTCATAACTCTGAAATGTTTGTAACTTTGAACAAAACATTATGGTTGTTCTTTCAAAAGTTTACAACTAAACATTAACTTAATACAGCTTTGAAACTTTATTATGCAAAATAAAAATGCTGCTTTCCCTTTTTTTAGTAGTTTATGTTTAACACAGTACTGTATTGTATTTGATTTTTTTTTCTTTTTTCTCTGCTGCTGCCTGATTGCATACTTCCAGTTCCAAATGAGGTGTGTGTGGTTGACTGGTCAGTTCTTAACTCTGGTGTTCATAACTCTGAGGTTCTACTGTAATTATAAAACCACTTAACACTGACACTCAACTTTTTAAAAGAACCTAAGAACAAAAGAACGGCCGTAGTGGGTGACACCAAAGGTTCATCTAGACCAGTACCCTGTCTTCCAACAGTGGCCAATGCCAATTCCAGAGGGAATGAACAGAACAGATAATCATCAAGTGATCCATCACCTGTCACCCATTCCCAGTTTCTAGCAAACAGAGGCTAGGGACACCATTCCAGCCCATCTTGGTTAATTGGCATTGATGGACCTATCCTTCATAAACTTATCTTGTTCTTTTTTGAACCCTGTTATAGCCTTGGCCTTCAGAACATCCTCTGGCAAGGAGTTCCACAGGTTGACTGTGTGTTGTGTGAAAAAATACTTCCTTTTATTTGTTTTAAACCTGAAGCCTATTAATTTAATTTGGTGTCCCTGGTTCTTGTGTTATGAGAAGGAGTAAATAACACTTCCTTATTTACTTTCTCCACACCAATTAGCAGTTTATCATAACCCCTCTTAGTTGTATTTTATCCATGCAGAAAAGTCACTGTCTTATTAATGGCTCCTCATATGGAAGCCATTCCATATCTCTAATTATTTTGTTGCCCTTTTCTGAAGCTTTTCCCATTCCAATATAGCTTTTCTGAGCTGGGGCAACCACATCTGCATGCAGCATTCAAGGTGTGAGTGTACCATGGATTTATATAGAGGGAAGATGATATTTTCTGTCTTATTATCTATCCCTTTGTTAATGATTCTCAACATTCTGTTCGCTTTTTTGATGTTTTCAGAGAACTATCCACAATGATGCCAAGGTCTCTTTCTTCAGTCTTCTTCTTCTTATTCACTCCCTGTGGAGCATAAGGCACCAACCACTCTCCTCCATTCATTTTGTTCTTCAGTTTGTTACTTTCTTCAGTAGTAACAGTTAATTTAGACCCCATCATTTTATATGTATAGTTGGGATTATGTTTTCCAATGTACATTACTTTGCATTTATCAACACTGAATTTCATCTGCCATTTTGTTGCCCAGTCTCCCAGTTTTGTGAGATCCTTTTGTAGCTCTTCACACTCTGCTTGGGACTTAACTATCTTTAGTACTTTTTGTATCACCTGCAAATTTTGCCACCTCACTGTTTGCCCCCTTTTCCAGATCATTTATAAATATGTTGAATAGGACTGGTCCCAGTACAAACCCCTGGGGACTCCACTATTTACTGCTCTCCATTCTGAAAACTGGCCATTTATTCCTACCTTTTGTTTCCTTTGGTGAGGAACCATGTAAAAGTCTTTTTGAAAATCTAAGTACACAATGTTCACTGGATCCCCCTAGTCCACATGTTGGTTGAAACCCTCAGAGAATTCTAGTAGATTAGTGAGGCATGATTTCTCTTTACAAAAACCCTGGTGACTCTTCTCCAACGAATTATGTTCATGTATGTGTCTGACAATTTTGCTCTTTACTATAGTTTCAACCAGTTTGCCCGGTACTAAAATCAGACTTACCAGTCTCTAATTGCCAGGATCACCTCTGGAGCCCTTTTTAAAAATTGGTAACATATTAGCTATCCTCTAGTCATTTGGTACAGAAGCTGATTTAAATGATAGGTTACAAACTACAGTTAGATATGCTGCAATTTCACATTTGAGTTTCTTCAGAACTCTTGGGTGAATACCATCTGGGCCTACTGATTTATTACTGTTTAGTTTATCAATTTATTCCAAAACCCCTTTTAAAGACACCTCAATACGGGACAGTTCCTCAGATTTGTCACCTAAAAAGAATGCGAATTCCCTCACATCCTCAGCTGTGAAGACCGATGCAAAGAATTCATTTAGTTTCTCCACAATGGCCTTCTTGTCCTTGAGTGCTCCTTTAGCATCTTGATCATCCAGTGGCCACACTGGTTGTTTAGCAGGCTTCCTGCTTCTGATGTACTTAAAAAAAAATTGCTATGACTTTTTGAGTCTTTGGCTAACTGTACTTCAAATTCATTTTTTGGCCTTCCTAAATATATTTTTACACTTAATTTGCCAGAGTTTATGCTCCTTTCTATTTTCCTCACTAGGATTTAACTTCCACTTTTTAAAGGATGCCTTTTTGCTTCGCACTGCTTCTTTTAATTTGTTGTTTAGCCACGGTGGCTCTTTTTTTTTTTAATTCTCTTTTTAGTTTGGTGTATACATTTAATTTGAGCCTCTATTATGGTGTCTTTAAAAAGTTTCCATGCAGCTTGCAGGGATTTCACTTTTGGCGCTGTACCTTTCAATTTCTGTTTAACTAACTTCCTCATTTTTGTGTAGTTCCCCTTTCTGAAATTAAATGCTATAGTGTTGGGTTGCTGTGTTTTTTCCCCTGCCCCAGGTGAAAACAAGTGTTGGTTCTTGTTTAGTCAACTCTGTTTTCCTCTCTATTCCTTAGAAACACCTTCTGGAAGGGATAGATGTTACACTGATGGCAAGACTCAAACTTATTTTGATCTCCAGTGGCAGTGTGTTTCATAGTAGAAACAAAATCTTTTATCTCTGCTCCCACTGGTATGCCATGACACTTTCAGTCAGGCACGTAACAGGCTAGGGACAGTCACGTTTACCTGGGAGCTTAGGTACTGCTTCAAACACTGCTCACACACTGCCTTCCTGCAGTAGGAGAAGGGCTTGAATGGGCTTCTCCTCCAGAAACGCCCGGCACCAAACAGGGGCCTGAAGTCCCCCGCTCTCTCTCAGAGAAGAGCTCAGGCAGCATATAGTATCCACCTTGATGCTGCCCCAGAGGACAAGGGGTCTCAACTCAGGGACTTAGCGGGCAGGCAGAATGCCTATCTTCACCTATCCCACTGAGGCTTAGATCTGAGATAGTTATCCAGGTACCAAAAGTGTGGTATCATGCACATGCCCAGAGGCAGAAACCTAGGAATATTAGATGCCTACAAGGTTAGGCAGTGGTTGAGTGAAAGTTTTAAAAATCTCAATAGCACCTATATTTGGACTTAGGTGTCTAAAGTGGGCAATTGAGTGGAAAAACCTATCAATGGTCCTGTATTGAAGATTATTCGTTCTGGGATTCAGTCCAGTGCAGTTGTTTTGAGGAAGAGGAAAACCCATATTTGGTGGGGGTGGGGGAGGAACAAATATTAGCTATTTTTTTAAGATTGATGTCTGCTTCAAAGTGTTCTGAGGTTTAGTGGCTTCTGGGGAGACAGATTGCATGGCAAGATGCAGGTAGGATGGTCAAAACAATTTGCTATTGCTTTGCAATTTACCCTATGGGTATCACAACCACACGGACATAAACACAGACTAATAATAAGCCTGATCTTTGTGTTAGCTTCTATCTTATCTCTGTGCAATGCATACAGAACTGGCCACATTACAAAGCTTGGTCTCCAACGTAGTTTTCAATTTAATTTTCCTAGATTTTATAGTTTTTGAATGGCAATTAATTTCATATTTTACTAGTTTAATTACAAAAGTAATGTGACTAATTGCAGTGGTTTACATGAAGAAGATAGATGTGGTGACTTGACCCCTCAGGAATGGTGATGCTGCCTTCAAACGTCTCTAACACTGCAATTCAAGAGAGCAATCTTTTAAATTTGATTTTTAGATTATCCAAGTACAGTAATAACCGTTTCTTAAACATCAATCAGATGTTAATGTTTTTGGTTTAATGTAAGGAATAAGTGACACAGACTAAAACACTGATACCTCCAAAAGGCTTCATGGCAGCTACATAGCTGGGAAGACACTTGGCTCTAGTGGCTGTCTCTTAAAAGTTGGAGAAAAGTTGAGCAGGGCAATTTCCCCTTTGATAAGAAGAATATACAGTAGCAGATCTAACGAGGTTTGCATGTAATTGAAAGGCAGTATAAATGATTTATTTCTGTCCATTTAGAAATGGTGTGGCTAGCAAATTTTAATGTAAATTATCCTCTCTCTCTGAGATTGTACTAGTTATTGACTAGAACTATAGCTTACAGTACATTGGAAAAATGACTAATTTTAATTATTGCCCATTAGAGATCACCTTCCAGTTTCAGTGATAATAATGGCTTTAGGAAACATGTCTTATTCAGGTAGCATCTTTTTCTTTCTCAACCCAACCAACATTTTAGGAGGTGGTGGGGGGAGACATGGACCTCCTCACCCCACTCCAACCAGTTCCCAACTTTCCCTACATACACATTTGTTTTAAAAAAGATCTAGATCTTTTTTTCAGTGTATTCTGACCTTCCCTGATATCCCAAAGAACATTCTTTCCTCCTCCTCCTATGTCGCATGCTTAGTTGCCATGTTCACACACAAGAAAATTAGTGAACAACTGTTTTCTTTACTGGCTGTTCTGATGGACTCACTCTAGCCTGAATAATGTCACTTAAGAACGATGCAGGTAGACAATTATTTTTTTCTCTTCAGATTTCAAGAAAAATCACTAGTTTTCAGTTTCAATTAAATGCACATAAAATATGTTCCCTGATAACTCATGTTTTGCTTTTTTTGTATTCTTGAAGATAAAGTCACTCAAACTGAAAAATTACTATTTTTCTAAATCTGTACTCATACCTTTGGTTTAAAAACAAACCTTTCCAGAACACCAAAAAATGTAAATAATATAATAGTACTGTAATAATTTTTCAAACTCTTATATTAAATAAGAATTTCTAAATATAACTGATTTACTTTAGTGCTCTAGGGTTCTGCTCCTGGCTCTTCAGGTAGCCTATTGGTGACAATCAGGGCCGGTGCAACCATTTAGGCAACCTAGGTGGTCGCCTAGGGTGCTGGGATTTGGGGTGGGGGCGCCATTTTCTTGGGCAGCGACTGCGGCAGCTGGATCTTCGGCCGCTCCGGTCACTGCTGGCATTTAGGCGGAGGGAGCTGGGGCAGGGAAGTGTGGGGAGGGCCGCCTGCAGCAAGTAAGGAGGGGGGCAGCCACGGCGTGCTCGGGGAGGAGGCGGGGCAGGGGTGAGCTGGGGCGCAGGGGGGGGCTCAGGGTGGATGGGGGTGGGAGCTGCCACAAGGGGGGGCGCCTCAGGGCGGAGCACCTCAGGGTGGGGGTGCGGGCACAAGGTGGAAGTTTCGCCTAGGGCGCGAAACATCCTTGCACTGGCCCTGGTAACAATGGTACCTACCTTGATTATGAAGCACTTGAAGATCTGCAAATGAAAAGTGCTGTATAAAAGCTAGTTATTTATTATGTTTAGACTAGGCTATGTAAAGATAGCACATCTTCTGCTTACACCAGCTACTGATTGTTCTATACACAAGACTGTACGAATTAAGCTTGTTTCTGAAACTAAATGCATGAATAAGTGATAATGCATAAAAAAGCAGATTGCAAATATAAAGAAAAAGTATTGACATAGTAGAAATGTAGCAACATAGAATTATCCATGCTAGATTAGACGACATGATCCAGGATTTTTCTAGCTGTGGCAAGCACCTGATGCTTCAAAGCCAGAAGCTATATTGTGATATTCTTGCTCTCGTTGTATTATAACTTATACCATGAGTAGTCTCATTTAAGTTGATGGGGCTGCTTGTGGAGTAGGGTACTACTCAATGTGAGTAAGGGCATCATAATCTGGCACCAGGTGATTGTACCTCATAACCTTATAATGCACCTAGCTATTGTACAGTGCTGTTTGGGGAACATACCGGGTGTTTTCCTCTCAACTAACCTTATCCTAGGAAGAATAACTCTCTTCACTGCAGGAATTACAGGGTGAAATTCTATGGCCTGTGTTATACTGGGGGTCAGTCTAGGTCATCACAATGGTCCCTTTTGGCTTTCAAATCTGAGTGAGATTTTGCAATATCCCATTGCACCCAGTTAATGCTCCCTTACCCCCCAAAATAACAGTCTTTAGTCAATGATGCCTTTTTGTTCACCTTGTACATTTCTATCCCCTGTTACTCATAACAGAACATCAACTAGAGCTAAGTAGATTTTCTTGATTAGTCTGTTCTGAACTGCTTGGATGGTTTGGAAAATATAATAGGAAATTAAAATTCAAAATACAGTACCAATGGAGGGAAAGTAACATGAACAGTGAATTCCCACCATACAAAATCTCACTTAGCTGAAAAGTAAATAGCAAAGGGAGATAAGGAATAAAAAAAATGCTGAGTATTCAGTAGATGTAAATACATACTGTAAAGCAAACAGACTGAACAAAATAATTATTTTATGTGAGAAAAGCCATTTAATTATATTTTTGAAATGTTTGTTTATTTGAAACTAACACAAGAGAATAATCCATAAGCAAAAAACAAAAACAAACAAAAAACCCTGTGAAATGTGTCAGTCACTGGTCTAACTGCATCTCTGACCCTTCCTGGTCTCTCCACGTGCACATCCCATACACTCAGGTTCATACTGTCAGCTCTCTCAGGTGGAATCACACAATTCTCCCACTGTCAGAGTGGGCTCTGCTCTGCAGTCCCCTGTGTGGTCAACCACACTTACTTCAGTAGGCCTGGCTTAGGTTCAGTATCTCCATTTCAGTTCCCTGCAGCAGCTGAGACAGTGGTATCCAGTAACAAAACTGACTTCTTGAAGCAAAGTGTTATTCATTTAGAACTAAAGCATTTCAGAGAAAGCCAGCCTTAAAACAAATAAACAGTCTAGACGTGTCTGTACATATGTATCCATCTTCAACATGAGGATCCTGGAAGATATAAGCTTCCTATGGACTTCCCAACACCTCTAGGGTCTCACTGGCATTTTCTGTTCCCTTAACTTACAAATCATGCCTCCCAACCTGCTCCAGGGAGTCTCTTGCAAAAGCTGTTCAGTCTTTTTTTGGATCACTCTGGTCCTCAGGGATTGTGGCTTCTTAGCTATCAAAGGGCTATAAACAGTTAAGTTCTCATCACTAGCAATAAAAGCTTGCAACTTTGGAGACGGGATGTAAGATTTTTAAAGGTAAGAGCTTCCCCCATTGCCTTACATGTTGAGATGTTCTTAGCTGGGAAGCCATCCCATTGCCTTCCTGATTGTTCTTCCAATAGCACCCATTGAACTAAAGCAATAGAAGTGTAAAATACACATTCCCCTACCCCAATGTAAATTATACAGGCTATCTTAATAACTGGGTTACATATCCATATCCTTATAGAAGTTCACATCCACCACAATAAGTATTCTAATTGAATAAATATTTCACTTGACAAAATCAGTTTTCTAAAATAAGTAAGAGGATAACAGATTGAAGATTATCATCATTAAGAAGGAAAAAATACTTGCTAGAAGTTCACAAATCAGCCATTTACGGGTAAATTCCAGAAAGTTTAGAGATATACTGATTATATATGATGGCTCAAGTCTTCCAAGTCAGTGGTATCAGTTTGATCCTCTGCATAAGTATTAGTTAATGCCTTTTCTGTAGAAAGTTGAAATGCTAGCCTTAGGGATAATGAAAAGCTTTAAAGTGACTGATAATTTCCAAGCAATCTCCTTATGAAAATAAAACTTAAAACAGAACTTTTATACCAGTAGAAATGTGGATGTAAAGGATAGCTGTGGGGAAGGGAGGTGCTATGGGTCCTTAATATCTCTGTATTCCCACAAGTTAATTGATTGAATATAAAAGCAACAAAGAATCCTGTGGCACCTTATAGACTAACAGACTTGCATCTGAAGAAGTGGGTATTCACCCACGAAAGCTCATGCTGCAGAACGTCTGTTAGTCTCTATATAAGCACAGGATTTTTTGCTTTTGCTACAGACAGAGAGACTAGCTACCCCTCTGATACTTGATTGAATATAGTATATCAACTATACTATCCCAAATGCAACAGGTATCTTTGGTTAAATAACAATAAACACATGATACAATTGAACAGTCCTACTCACTTATATATGTAGTATAGGTGACACCCCATATCCCTGGTCACCACACAGTTAGGACACAGTTTCAGTTCACAGTGGCAGATTAGCAGCAGAAGCTTTCCTTCTGATGGTGCAACATTGGAGGTGTGGGCAGCCAGTCTGTTTCTCTGAACATCTTTCTCTAATTATGGGTAGCAGGCCTCCATACTAGGCCCCTAAAAGACTGAGCTGGTGAGAGAGATCACCATCTAAAGACACCAGAAGATGTTTACAAGGCTGGCTATCTTTTCTAATGAAAATAACTCAATGCAATTGGTGAGAGAAGCCTTGTGGCAGATGTAGGTTACCACTCTGCCTGGGGCGTCAGGTGATCAGGCTGAGGCTGCAGGATCTTTAGGGGGAGGAGATGAAGAGTACACCAATTGTCTGAATTTTAAAGCTTTATTAATAAAATAATAAAATAACAGTGATGAGTGTCGGGACTGCTCCCACACCACTCAAAGGAAGTAAGAAAACGTTAGTACCCCAGCCCTAACCCACTTTCATACTCACACATGCACAACAAGAGGCTGGCCAAGCCTGGGTGTAACCTAAGAAGAAGAGGGGGAGGGGTGGACAGGAGTTCTTGTCCTGTGCACGGGTTGTCCAGGGTCTGCTGTGATCTCCAACTTGCTCCGACCCTCAGGGTTTTTTTAATTCCCAGGTTCTTTAGGGGACATTTTGTTCAGGGACCTCTGTTCCTGTGCTCTTTGTATCAGTCCAAACTGGCTTTCCGTGGCATCCTCTGCATTCGCAAAACACACCAGCTCCAGGGATGTGAGAGTCTGTTTTTCCCCTTGCTGGACTTCACCTTCTCACTAGTTTTGACTGCCTCTGCAACTCTGTTAGCTGAATCCTCCTTTCTCACAGCTGGTCAGGGTGGAATCCAGGTTCCCATCTTTCTTGGCAGGCAGCCGAGAGTCAGATGCATGCTGCAGCCTTGAGCTGGCTGGAGTCAGCGTCTTATCTTCAGACTGAGCTAGCTGAAGTGTCGAGTTAACCAGTTCTCTGCTCTCTTCCTTCTTCCCCTCCCCCTTTTCAGCATCTCGTAACCTGCAAAGGAATCTTCCACTCCACACTCACATCTTTGATCCTCCCCAACATGCTTTGCAATGATTGAAACAGTGTTAGCAACATGCAGTGCTGATCTGCCTTCCCAGGGGATCTGAGGGAGGGGGCCATTGGGTTGTGACAGCCTCACCATTGTAATTGGTGTAAGCAGGAGTCAGATGGGCATGGCTGAGTGAAAATTTGGCAGCCTGAACATTATTGGTAATATTCAGCTGGCCAAACAGCACTGCTGTTCATGTCCTTCTGCAAATGTATTTCATAGTTCACCAACCTTGGCTAAGAGAAATATTACCCACAGGGCTAAATTCTCCCATACAGAGCTTGGTGCAGTGACTGTAGAGCTGACAGGGAGCAAAGCATGGCTCCCTAGTTTTGTTCTGCCCTGTACAAGTGCATAGTACAGCTGCAGCGAGCAGTGGGGCTGTTTTAACATACTTTCACCTCTGGATGTTACATCACTGGTGTAAGCCAGTACAGTCTGGTATGGCCTTCTGGCAAGAGCCAGTAGGCCATCCTGGACTGGCTTCCTCAGGCTGGCACTTTAAAGGGCCCATGGCTCCCCACAGTGGCCGGAGCCCCGGGCCCTTTAAATCACCACCGGAGCCCTGCCGCTGCTACCTCGGGGCTCCGGCAGCGTGGCTCGGGTGGTGCTTTAAAGGGCCCGGGGCTCCAGCCGCTGCAGGGAGCCCTGGACCCTTTAAATCACTGCCCGAGCCCCATGGCTGGAGCCCTGGGGTAGCGGCGGCAGGGCTCCGGCAGTGATTTAAAGGGCCTGGGGTATTTTGATAATCTTGATTTAAAGGGCCAGGGCATTTAAAGGCCCCACCTGTTCCAGTTGAGGCCATGCCCCTTGCTCAGGACTCCGGCATACCGGTAAGTTACTTTCACCCTGGGTAACATCCCTAAGGGACGTTACAGTTGTGGAGAATCATGTGTAGCAGAATTTCATTCCACCAAAACTCCCTTTCTCCATCTTCTCTCCTCGCCTGTCTCATGGCACAGGAGACATGGAGGAGCAGGCGTGGAGGGTGGCATAGCCTCCTCCACCTGCTTTCTACTGGTTGGAGATTCACCCAATACTGGGGGAATTCTCTGGCCGATTTAAGTTTTGCAGCAAGAGGCTAACTCGGCAGTGCTGAGAATATAGCCCCATATAGGCCTTATTCACAGGGGTACTGCACACTTGCAGGACTTCTGCTAGAGTTGTGAATGCTCTGAACGTCTGAAAATCAGGCTTGATTAAGTGCAAGACTCAGTCTTCAAACAGCCATTGGTGCCAAAACAATGCAGATTTTCCTATACAGAATATTAGGTTTATCATCTCCTAGAAATTGATTGACTTCATGATTTTTTGCTTTTAATAGCCATATAGCTCTATGGGGGTGGGTCATGGGATTGGTCTATTCTTCTCTTTGGGGCCTGGTTCCAGAATTGTTCTGAGAAGTTTTAGTTTCAGTCATAAAGACTACTTCATATGACTGTTCAACTAGAGTTGAGGAAGATATTGACTATGATTTCATGAGAAGTTTTGGTTCTATACTCTAATGACAAAAAAACTGGAAGGTAAGGTACAATTTGTGTATTTTTTGTTCCTCTGTTTGTTTTGAGAGTGTGTTTGCTAACTAGGAACTCAAAGTGAAACTTGAAGGGTACAAACCCACATGGCTTGGAACATAAAAGAAGTGTTTTCTTGAAGCCATTTGAAGCAAAACTGTCCACTCTTTCACATCTCAGAACCAATCTCATTTGATACCACAAAGTAAAGTCATTGATTAGATGATGCCATACAAGATCAGATCTTGGCATATCTTCAGTATTATTTTAGGCTTCTTCCTATCTCACAGAAAGTTTGTGAGTCAGTCTTATAATATTAATTGTATAGTAGTCTAGACATTTCAAAGTCAGCATAATAATTACATAGAATATTTTAGCAGTCTAGTAATTACTTAACATAGAATTTATGTTAATGGAGTCAATATATCCCTGCAATATAATTACAGATAGCATTATCTGAATTTTTAGGTAGTTACATCTTGAGAGAAATGCTACTTTCAGCTCTGACGCAGTTCTTTAGAATCTTTGCATATTATCAGTAAAAAGTTTGTTCTGCTTCAGTTTTCTCTCTGGCCGAATTATTGCTTGGATGTAAGAGTACTGCCTGCAGATTGAGAGACAGCATGGTCCCGTGGTTAGTGCATTGGACTGGGACTTAGAAAGCTTGTAATCTAGTCTCATTTCTGCTACTGATCTGGTGTCTATTCTTGGGAATGACACTTAACTTGTCCATTCCTCTCTTTCTCTTCCCAAGTCTTGTCTCTTTAGATTGTGAGCTCTTCCAGACAGGAGACTGTCTCTTTATTATGCATATTTTTATATGTAAACATATATATAGGCCCAGCAGAACGGAATTTTGATCTTGGTTAGGGCTTATACATGCTATTATATACATCCATAGATATAAATACTCAGTGTGAAAACATTGCACTATTTATGGAGAATATTAGTCATTTTCCCCAATTACACTATCAATATTTATTGAAATCTCCTAACAAATGAGAGACATTATCCCCAGCAAAATTCAATAAATCAGCATTAATCTAGGAGTTTTCACCAACATTTTTGTAGTTTCCTTTTGATCCAAGTTAACAATTTTATTTTTCAGTGTCAAATTTTGATTCACAAACATTAATACTGTATGTAAAGCCTACAGTTTTCATTGTTTTGTGTGAATTTGATCCTGGGAACTATATTTCTATTTCTGAAAACAAATACCCCTTTTAATGAAGAAAAACATCAACACATGGGCAACAATCAAAACTGTTACTTCCTTTATTGTTGAAACTCACCTTTTTTGCACAGGTATGCCAGCAGTCTTACAGGAAAAATCTTACTGCAAAATTATAGTAGTTTTCCACCTTCAAAATTTATTTTAAACTCTGTAAAAATGTTAAGCAAGAATGAAAAAAGTATTGTAATGAAAATCTGTGAAATCATGAATTTTCATGGGTTTTGTCTGCAGTGAGAATCTTTTCTACTGTAATTTCAAGCTCTGGTTTTCTTATAATGTCAAATTTAAGAATTCACAGACAATAAAAGGAACAAATGTGTTCTGTTGACTCTTATTTTCTGACTTACTTTCTATAGCATAACATAGTTGTAGCACATAGCTTTCAGACTATAAAGTGAAAGCTAAATTACAGATTTTTGTTTCAGATTTTTACATCAAATTAGGTAAGGTTTATTGGAGGAGACTAAAACTCTTTGGCTCAGGTTTGCAAAGTTGAGGCAGACTGCCTACTTAGTGTTGTTATAGATCTGTGCCATACAAATGCAAATTCTGTGGACTGGAAGTCTTAGTAAGTAAGAGCTAGAGCACCATTCACACATTGGACACAGGATCCAATTCAGTCTAGTTCAATAGTGACAACTGACCAGAAGTTGTCTCTATGACTCTGCGCCAAGTGATCATCTATCTGACCTCAAGTCACTTCATAATGGAAAAGGGGCCACAATAAAAATCACCATCAGAACTCTCTTTAGTGGAGAGGCAGGGAACTGGATAGGCATGGAAAACAACCTCTAATGCAGTAATGGTGTGTGGCTAGAACTTCCAACCAAGCATCTCAAAGCATTTTACAAATATTACTGAAATCATTTTGGAGGACAATTCACTAACTTCAGTGCTAAGTCTGTTAATATGACATTAAATTAACTTACAATTAAATGTACTCGATCTGTTGGTGAGAATGTAGAGAGGGGTACAGAAATGCTTAAATTCATTAATTTGTATTACAGGTGTGCTTCTATGGCCGAGAGTGCAAAAACAGCTTCCTCTCCCAGCCGTTTCCTCCTTTGTGTATTTAATTATTGAACTGAAAAGCACTCCACTACTGTAGGTACATATAAGAACTACTTGAAATTGTGGATGACTTTGTAATCCTTTTATCAAAGCATCTACAATTTCCATTTCCAGGAAAGTAAAACAAAAATAAATATTTTGTAAAGAACATTATTCTGTATGCAGAACATTTTATTGAACGATAAAACAACAAAAGAATGGAACCGTAAACTCAGTGCAAGCACGTTGGCTCTTGCCAACTCCTTTCAGCGTCTGATGTTATACAGCATGTGACAATGATACAAAATAAATAATGGATGCACTATTGAATTATATATTGAAAAGCAAAGGAAATAAGGAGAATGAAACCCATTAACCCATTCATTATTGTTCTTCACTGCAGCCATTTGGGTAACATTGAAGCACCAAACTTCTAGTACACAGGATAACAATGTGCTTCACCCAATGCACCATGTGAAGCAGCTTCCCAATGATTAATTTTTGGGATTCAAGGGAAAGCTTCACACAAAGCTGATGTGTGAACTCATTGTTTTGGAAGCTGAGAGCATGGAGAATGCGACATTTACTGACAAATCAGGCAGCAATCACATTTGTGGGTTGTATTCTAGTTGGATTATGAGACCAGAGTAAAAAGAGTTGGACTAGAGGTACCACAGAGTATAACAGCAATGTTACCACTGATTTTTTTTTCTGTATTTGCGTGTTGCAATTCTCCACTCACAGTACAATATAATATGTATTCATGACAATACTGATGAGATGAATGGCATCACCAATGGTTTATTTCTCATTTTCCATGGCAAAGAAACATTTCTTTGCTATGGATGCTGACAGAGACCCAACATCTCTTCTTAACCTTTCATAAAAGTATGGCAATTGAGGGCATTGACCTAGTTTGAGGATTCAAATGCACTCTAAATTCCTATAAAATATCTTTAAAGAACTTTGATCATTTTATACTACAAAGTAGTTTGACAGCAGGATGGAAACTGCTATAGACCTGGGAATACTGCAGGTGTGGGTTGCTCAGCTGACATTACTTCCACAAAAAGGATGCCTGTCACCCATTCAGAATCCTCTGTGAATCCACCATGAACCTCCTAAGTGGCCAGAGCAGGCTTCATTTCTTTGAAAGCACAGGGTGTCCCACATTTCTATAGTTACCCTCTAACAGGATGATTTGTCCTCTAGCTGGGGGAGAACAGGGAGCAGCTGACCCTGACCAGACAGAAACCCAGCAAGCAAGTGCTGGGAATCAGCTGGCACATCTGATCAGCCCCGCATGATTAGCCCACACTCTCATCTGGACAATATAAAGGGGAGAAACCAGGAAAAAGGGGAATCTCGTAACTAGAGAAGGAAGTTGTAGGCAGGCAGATCCTGTGGATCCTCCTCTGCACAGTCAGAGAGGGCCCTACCCAGTAGCTAGTGGAGACCCCAGTCTGAACTCCTAACCAGATTGTTGTTTGTATTATTTTTGTTACACATTTTTCTTTCTTGTTTCTGAAGACAATAAATAGAACCCTGAAGAAAGGGACAGAAAACAAACCTGGGTGTGGCTGATTGTCTATTTCTAGATGTTGACTAGGGCCACCAGCGCTCACACCTCTGCATGGGTCCAGCGTAATATTTTGGAAGGAGGGGTCCAGCTGCCTGGATGCCCATTTTTTATGCTTCCTTTGTATTCCTCTTAGGATCTACACAATTTTTTTATATGGTATCATCTCAGGATTTGAGATTCTCCTCTGTTCAGCTGTGTAGTGGGAGCCTCACCTTCTAGCTGCTGGAGAGATTCTGCAGACTCAGAATGCATGTGATTTTTGGGGGGACTAACACATAGTCTAAGTTTTAGAGGTTCAGATTGTCCTCAAATTAATGCTGTGCAGTTATTGCCTCTGTGTGTAAGAGCGAGAACCTGCTTGATCATCCCTCTCAGTCCAGGCCATAACGAGTACAGTTGTATCAATAAGATAATGAGCCTGGGAGAGGTGGGATGGCCTGTATGTATCATCACCAGATTTGGGCATGAAGGAAATTCACATACAAGCCTGTGAAAATGGTGCTGGTAATGAGCCACACAGCTTCCTGCACTTCCATACTCCATGACTATCTTGAGCCTAACCCTTCTGCTGTGTGTGTGTGTGTGTGTGTGTGTGTGTGTGTGTTTCCACGCACATGCATGTGCTTGGGAATATAGTCCAGACATTTGCCTTTGGTGTTCTGAAAAACACCCGCTTGCAGGCACTAAGCCACAGAGAAATACACAGGCATTTATTATTTATCCCCTGTTCTTCGGTACTTAATAACACTTGGGCTGCCTTTAAGCACTGTTGCTAGTCAGAGCAGCTTATGGCTGGCAGTTGGTAATTGCTGTCTCAGCTGCCTGTGTCTAGCAGAGAGCCGATGACATGCTGTGCAGCTGTGATTCTCTCACTCTACAAGTGCAGTCAGTTTTGGAGAGCCAGATTCCAGGAGGGAGCAAGAGCTGCACAGTAGGATTATATTCTATACGCAGGAGTGAGGCCAGGAGGATATTTTGTCCCTGCCATCTAATTACTTACCCTAGCACAGTAACATGTAAATGAGAAATGCCAAGAATGCCACCAACTGGAGGTGTTTGATGCAGACATTTTGACTAATTTTCACAGCTTCATAAAGCAGAGTATGCCTCACCTTGTTACTATTGGCTATGTAGGAGCAACATTCCCCAAACTGCAAGATGGTCCCGCTTACATAGTGCTTGCAACACAATGTGTTCATTTAAGGAATAATTAACAAGAAAGTTTATCGCAAATCTCACATGATATATTATTTCTGAATAGGTTTTTTCTGGAGCTAGTGCTAATTGTTGTCCACAGGTGGACAGTATTATTAGACTATGGCTTAGATATAGGAGGTGAGGTGGAATGGAGCTTACATGCCCAGGGGGAGAGGCTAAATTCCAGGGTTTATTTATCTTGGGAAACAAGTAAGTTTGCTTTTAATTGTGTCTCAATCCACAGTGGTGAGCAAAGCAGTAATTTAGATGGATTCACCAAGGGCAAGTCATGCCTGACCAACCTGATTGCCTTCTATGATGAGATAACTGGCTCTGTGGGTATGGGGAAAGTGGTGGATGTGATATACCTTGACTTTAGCGAAGCTTTTGATATGGTCTCCCACAGTATTCTTGCCAGCATGTTAAAGAAATATGGATTGGATGAATGGACTATAAGGTAGATAGAAAGCTGGCTAGATCGTTGGGTTCAATGAGTAGTGATCAAGGCTTCAGTGTCTAGTTGGCAGCTGATATCAAGAGAAGTGCCCCAGGGGTCAGTCCTGGGACCGGTTTTGTTCAACATCTTTATTAAAGATCTGGATGATGTGATGGATTGCACCCTCAGCAAGTTCGTAGATGACACTAAGCTGGGGAGAGAGGTAGATATGCTGGAGGGTAGGGATAGGGTCAAGACTGACCTAGACAAATTGGAGCATTGGGCCAAAAGAAATCTGATGAGGTTCAACAAGGACAAGTATAGAGTCCTGTACTTAGGATAGAAGAATCCCAAGCACTGCTACAGGCTGGGGACTGACTATCTAAGTGGCAGTTCTGCAGAGAAGGACCTGGGGATTACAGTGGATGAGAAGCTGGATATGAGTCACCAGTGTGCCCTTGTTGCCAAGAAGGTTAATGGCATATTGGGCTGCATTAGTAGGAGCATTGTAAGCAGATTGAGAAAAGTGAGTATTCCTTTCAATTCATTACTGGTGAGGCAACATCTAGAGTATTGTGTCCAGTTTTATGAGGAGAGGCTGAGGGAACTGGGCTTATTTAGTCGGCAGAAGAGAAAAGCGAGGGGGGATTTGATAGCAGCCTTCAACTCGATAGCAGGGTTCCAAAGAGGAGGGAGCTTAGCTGTTCTCAGTGGTGGCAGATGACAGAACAATGAGCAATGGTCTCAAGTTGCAGTGGGGGAGGTCTAGGTTGGATATTATAAAAAAACTATTTCACTAGTAGGGTGGTGAAGCACTGGAATGGGTTACCTAGGGAGGTGGTGGAATCTCCATCCATGGAGTTTTTTAAGGCCCGGCTTGACAAAGCCCTGGCTGGGGTGATTTAGTTGGGGTTGGTCCTGCTTTGACCAAGGGGTTGGACTAGATTACCTCCTGAGGTGTCTTCCAACCCTAATGTTCTATGATTTCAGAAATACATTCCACAAGAGCTTCAACTTCATTTTCAGATAGGATCAGGTAACCTCTGACCATCTACAGCTGTAACTCTGTAATCAGACATGGTGGCAAGCTGCAGCATTTTTTTAAAAAGTTCCCCACTGAGCTATTGGACATGCTAAATATAAATTTCCATAATCTCTGATATGCTGAACACAAGTTGTGTTCTAGAAGTTCCTCTCTGAATAGGCTATCCTGTGTATGTGTGGCGGGGGGAAGGGGGGACACCAGGGTAACATGAGAGAGGAGAGACTTCAGGACCTATTCTGATATAATATCTTTCTTCTTGCCCTTTTATCAGCTAGCTGGGTTGAGGTTGACAGAGCAGTCTTTTTCAGGTTTGCCAGTCCAGCATTCACTCCATCCTCTCACACACAGTCTATCCATTGTTTTCTTAGCTATCCTCTTGTTCAGTGCCCACAAGTTCTAGTCTCAAATGCCTCTCTAACAGGATTCCCTTCATCTATCTTTCATGCATATCATTTCAGCCTCCTCTTTTGCATGTTCTCTCCGATAACAAAGACCTTGGTCTTACTCCCGATAGCATCTTTCTGCATGTGGTCCAGCTTACTTACTGTCCTCAAATATCTAATTTCAGTGGCTTCAGGTCTTCTCAAGTGCCTCTCTTTAGTAATTCTTGACTCTGATCCCTTTAGAAGACCTGGTCTAATTTATTTTGATCTAATACCCATTCAAAATATATCACTGGAGAAGCATAGAATGTAGAATATGAACTCTATACAGTCACGTCTATGCATTTCACTTTTGCACTATCCAAGTAGAGAGGTCATAAACTATATTACTGTTGCTTTCTTAAATCAGGGAACTTTGCAACAACCATCACATTTTCTTGTTTATGATGACTTTCCATTCAAATGTATTCCTGTTATGTTTAAAGTGCTTACCCTATAGGTCACGGGTGTTCCAGAAGAGAGATGTTGTACTCTCGGAAAGAGATATGCACACAATGCCTGAAGTTACACCTAGGAGCAATGGTCTGAACATTAATACTATGTTATGGATTTTCTTAATGGTGGGATTTTGGCCATGAGTGGCCAAAGATTTAATCCAATTTTCAGATACCATGGATAATTTAACATTAGTCTATAAATTCTTCCTGGTTTGGGATGCCAAAAAGTAGCACCTTTAAAATTGACATACATATCCTTTTTTTTAAATCAAGGAAAAGACTTATGTGACAATATGAATCTGACTGATATCAAATACCAAAATATTTTTATTTGTATTACTTCATAGACTGGTTTGTAAGTCTAGGAATTACTGAATAACTGATATGTCAAGTTAAAAACATTACTACATATGGCAGGGGGATGACTTACCTGTGCAGCGCCTCCTGCTGGTTGTCCAAGGAATTAGCTCCTTTCCAGCTCCGGAGCACGTTCTGCAGGCTGATGCCTTGCCTGCCACTGGCCCCTGTGTCCCTCCCGGACCCCCGGTGCCCTTTGCCCAAGCTTCTGCGCACCGCAGCAATCCACAGTATGGGTCTCCCCACCCAGGGGAGCCCCCAAACCGCTATCCCTAGCTCACCTCAGTGGCTACTGCCAGTCACCATCTAGCCCCTGCTCAGTGGTGCAGACTGCAGTCTATCAACCTCTCATCATCAGCAAGGGGGTTGGACCAGCTGCCTCTGCCTATTCCTGGACCACCCCTCTGCAGCCCTACTATGTTTTGTATGCCCTTAACTAGCCCTGCAGCCTGGGGCTTTTCTGGGCTGGAGCGCCTCAGCTCCCTCTGCCCTTCCCCAGCACTGCTCCACCTAGGTACCTGCCTCAGTTTTCCAGGCAGCCAGGTCCTTTTCTCTCAAAGACTAGAGAGTGTCTCTGTTTAGCTTCTGGCCCCAGCCCTCTTATAAGGGCCAGCTGGGCCCTGATTATGCTGGCCACAGCTGTGGTCAGTGACTCACTCAGCTTCTCACAGCTGTTCTCACTCCCTTTCCCTGCTGCAGCCCTCTCCAGGGCTGCTTTTAACCCCTTCAGGGCTGGAGCCATTTAATTGCTGAAAATCAGGGCAATTCATGGGGATTTACTATATTGTAAATGTTATCTGAAAACATTTCTCATCATATTCCATCTCCCATTCTCATTGCTGATTCCTTCCTACCCTAATGGATGGTCCATACTCTACGGTGACCCTCCACATTCCTTGTTCACTTCAAATAACCAGTTCCTTCTTTTCTACAATAACCTATTCTTTCCCTGTTCCTCCCCCCCCCGCCCCCGCCACCCCTTCTCACCACTTACACTGCTGTGGGCAAATCTGATATTTTTCTTGTTCTGGAGCTGTACTTTCTAAGGAGCTTTCACACTACTGGACCCTGTAAATTAACACTAGAAGCATTCATTAACCCTTTAAAAATAAATATGTGATTTAAAGAAGCAGACAGATTGTATTTAATGTGAATTTGCAGGAAAACCCTGCAGGGTTGTCTTTAGTCAGGCTGATCTGGCTGTGCATTGCCAATGAAAACACGTTGGGATGAGCATCTTCTATCTTTTTAAAGCAAGAAAAAAAGAGGTGTATCAGAAGAGATGGCCATCAATAATTTTTATTTAAAACTACATGGAATAATAACACAAAACATGGAAGCCTGAGGAAACCTACTCTAAATTTCCAATGGTGAACCTGGTACAATCAGCAAAAAATACTGTAGTGGCTGGAAGGTTTAAAACTGGTGAACAGGAACAAAAGAAATCTCATGAATTCTTCTGTGGATGGAAGCAGTTCCTGAAGTGTCCATTTTGTCTTAGAGTGATGGCTGTTTTCTATAGCAAAAATGATCGTTTATTGGATTCAGTTGCAGGATGGTTCAGAAGGGTTAGAAAAGGAGGTAACTATCATGATAATGACGGTCTTTCACCATATCTGGCTGTTAAAGCTTTTATCATTACAGTCACTGTGTTTGGTGTCAATATGAAGATAATCTTTGTCCATTTTTCTGAGCAATTTAGGTTTTTAAAAAAATAACACAGCAGGGCACAGATTATCCAACAAGTTCTTGGAATGTATTGGAGACAAATTTTTATTTCAGGAAGTGGAGAAAACTACTCGGGGGGAGGCTGTTGTAGATTTGATTTTGAGAAATAAGGAAGAACTGGTTGAGAATTTGAAAGTGGAAGGCAACTTGGGCGACAAGTGATCATGAAATAGTAGAGTTCATGATTCTAAGGCATGGTAGGAGGGAGAACAGCACAATAATGACAATATATTTCAAGAAGACAGACTTTAGCAAACTCAGGGAGTTGGTAGGTAAAATCCCCTGGGAAGCAAGTCTACAGGGAAAAACAATTGAAGATAGTTGGCAGTTTTTCAGAGACATTATTAAGGGCACAAGAGCAAACTATCCCACTACGTAAGAAAATTAAGAAGTATGGCAAGAGACCACCCTTGCTTAACCAGGAGATCTTCAATGATCTAAAACTCAAAAAAGAGTCCTACAAAAAGTGGAAACTCGGTCAAATTACAAAGGATGAATATAAAAAAAATAACACAAGTATGTAGGGACAAAATTAGAAAGGCCAAGGCACAAACAAGATGAAACTAGCTAAGGGACATAAAAAGAAACAAGAAAATAATCTAGAAATACATTAGAAGCAAGAGGAAGACCAAGAACAGTTGAGAAAAATAATGGAGCAAATAATTAACAAATCAATTTGCAAACACCTAGACGATAATAAGGTGATAAATAACAGTCAGCATGGATTTGTCAAGGACAAATCATGTCAAACCAACCTGAGAGTTTTCTTTCACAGGGTAACAAGCCTTGTGGATGAAGGCGAAGCGGTAGATGTGGTATATCTTGACTTTGGTAAGGCTTTTGATACTGTCTCGCATGGCCTTCTAATAAACAAACTAGAGAAATACAACCTAGGTGGAGCTACTATAAGGTAGTTATCAGTGGTTCACAGTCATGCTGGATGGGCATAACGAGTGGGGTCCCACCAGGATAGGTTCTGTGTCCGGTTCTGTTTAATATCTTCATCAATGATTTAGATAATGGCACAGAAAGCACACATATAAAGTTTGTGGATGATACCAAGCTGGGAGGGGTTTCAAGTGCTTTGGAGAATAGGATTAAAATTCAAAATGATCTGGACAAACTGGAGAAATAGTCTGAGGTAAATATGAAGAAATTCAATAAGGACAAATGCAAAGTACTCCACTTAGGAAGGAACAATCAGTTACACGTACAAAATGGGAAATGACTTCCTAGGAAGGACTATTATAGAAAGGGATCTGGGGGTCATAGTGGACCACAGGCTAAATATGAGTCAACAGTGTAACACCGTTGCAAAAAAAGCAAACACCATTCTGGGATGAATAAGCAGTATTGTAAGCAAGACACAAGAAGTAATTCTTCCACTCTACTCCGCGCTGATTAGGCCTCAACCGGAGTATTGTGTCCAGTTCTGGGTGCCACATTTCAGGAAAGATGTGGACAAATTGGAGAAAGTCCAGAGAAGAAAATGATTAATGAAAATGATTAATGGTCTAGAAAACATGACCTATGAGGGAAGATTGAAAAAATTGGGTTTGTTTAGTCTGGAGAAGAGAAGACTAAGAGGGGACATGATAACTGTTTTCAAGTACATAAAAGGTTGTTAAAAGGAGGAGGGAGAAAAATTGTTTTTCTTAACCTCTGAGGATAGGACAAGAAGCAACAAGGGCAGTTTAGGTTGGACATTAGGAAAAGCTTCCTAACTGTCAGAGTGGTTAAGCACTGGAATAAATTGCCTACGGAGGTGGTGGAATCTCCATCATTGGGGATTTTTAAGAGCAGGTTGGACAAACACCTGTCAGGGATGGTCTAGATAATATTTAGTCCTGCCTTGAGTGCAGGGGACTGGACTAGATGACCTCTCGAGGTCCCATCCAGTTCTATGATTCTGTGATATCTAGATGCATCTCATGCAGACTTTGTAATATTATCTTCTATGACTGTCAGATTATTTATCTGAGTGCCTAGTGAATCATTAAAGCACAACTTGTAGCAAAAGTTGATTGAAAGTTTATGTCCAATACAATTACCATGTTGGCCATCAGATTTGTAAAACTATAACACCAACTTAATTATTTATGTTTGAAAAGTTTACATTTGCAGCTACAATATTTTGGTATCAGACACACACATACTCAAATTCAAGTTGATCAACAGAAATTGTTCACTAGTGTCAAGAAATGTCCCTAGTGTTATTAAAAGTAACCTAGTTGAAACACAAGAGCCATTTGTTAACCCCATAATATTCAAATCTGCCAAGGACAATTAAAATCATAATTATAAAAACATTCACTTTGCATTTAAATTAAATGGAATACAAGTAAAATAGGTAATACATAAACCACATTGTTGTCTCATAATTAAAATATCTCTTCTGTTGTGTTGCTCAACATGCATGCTGATTTTATTCTACAAGTTTAAATTAAGCAATTAAGGGCCATCAATTAATTTAGGCTTGAAATTAGATGAAGGTTTCTAACCATCAGAGGAGTGAAGTTCTGGAAGAGCGTTCCCAGGGAGCAGTGGGGGCAAATAATGTAACTGGCTTCAAGACTGAGCTTGATAAGTTTATGGAGGGGATGGTATGATGAGACTGCCTACGATGGTATGTAGCCAATCTGTGACTACTAGAAGCAAATACCTCCTATGGCCAGTGATGGGACACTAGTTGGGGAGGGCTCTGAGTTACTACAGAGAATTCATACTCAGGTGTCCGGCTGGTGGGTCTTGCCCACATGCTCAGAGCCTAACTAATTGCCACATTTGGGGGTCAAGAAATAATTTCCCCCTGGGGCATATTGATGGGGCAGGGGGTGTTATCTTCCACTTCAGCATGGGGCACAGGTCACTTGCAGGTTTAAACAAGTGTAAATGGTAGATTCGCTGTAACTTGAAGTCTTTAAGTCATAACTTGAGCACTTCAGTAACTCAGCCAGAAGTTACGGGTCTATTACAGGAGCGGGTAGGTGAGATTTTGTGGCCTACAACACAAGCGCTGACTTTTGGTTTTGCCAGTGGGTGCTCCACGCCAGCTCCACCCCAACGCTCTGCTTTCTGCTCAGCCTCTTCCCCCGAGGACTCGCCTCCACCCTGCCTCTTCCCACTCCCACTCTGCCTCTTCCTCCTCAAGGTCCCCCCTGCCTGCCGCTTAGTTCTCTCTGCCCCCACCCCCAAGGTCCCTGCCATTTGCTCTTCTCTACCCCTGAGGCCCCGCCTACCTGCCACTCACTCCCCTTCACTCCCTCTTCTGAGGCCTCCATCTACTGCTTGCTCCTCTCTGCCTCTTTCTCCTGAGCATCTCCCACTAGCTTCTCTCTTCCCCCACCCCCAAGACTCCTCCTGCCCATCTACCTGCTTCTTGTTTTTCTCCATCCCATCCCCAGAGTGCTTTCCACCCACCCCTCACTTCTTTCTGCCCACTCTTGCCCTAAAAGTTTGTGACGGAGGAATGGGGCATAGAGGAGTGAGTGGCAGAGGCCTCAGGAGAAGATGTGGAGTGGATCACAAATGGATCACAAGTGAATCACAAGTGGGTTAATGGGGGGAGAGGCCAAGCAGGGATGGGGTCTCAGGGAAGAATGTGGGCGGGGCCATTGTCCGTGGGTGCTTGAGCCCTGGAGCATTCACAGAGTTGGCACCTATGGCCTGCAACGTGCAGGAGGCCAGACAACATGATCATGATGATCCCTTCTGGCCTTAAAGCCTATGAGTCTGTGATGGCTGTATTTGCAAATGTTCAAGTATGACCTGGCTTGTGAGTAGAGGCCAGATTTGCAATTACACTGTAATCTCCCGACAGTAAAAAGAAAGTTAAAAAAAAAGGTTTTTTGTTTTTGTTTTGTTGTTTTTTTAAAGGGGTTGTAGCTGTGGGCAGAATGGACTGGTGCAAAACCAACTACAGTTATGAGTGAATACTTGGGGGTCCCACTGAAGTTGAACTCCCATTGAAGTCAATTGGATATAACAAATGGATATAAACTGGACACTAGGAAGTTTAGACATGAAATTAGACGAATGTTTCTAACCATTAGAGAAGTGAAGTTCTGGAACAGCCTTCCAAGGGGAGTAGTGGGGGCAAAAGACCTATCTCACTTTAAGACTAAGCTTGATAAGTTTATGGAGGGGATGGTATGATAGGATGGCCTAATTTTGGCAATCAACTGACCTTTGATTATCAGCAGGTAAGTATGCCCAGTGGTCTGTGATGGGATGTTAGATGGGATGGGATCTGAGTTACTACAGAGAATTCTTTCCTGGGTGCTGGCTGGTGAGACTTGCCCACATGCTCAGGGTTTAACTGATCGCCATATTTGGGGTCGGGAAGGAATTTTCCTCCAGGGCAGATTGGCAGAGGTCCTGGAGGCTTTTGGCCTTCCTCTGCAGCATGGGGCACGGGTCACTTCCTGGAGGATTCTCTGCACCTTGAGGTCTTCAAACCACAATTTGAGGACTTCAATAACTCAGACAGAGGTTAGGGGTTTGTTATTGAAGTGGATGGATGAGATTCTGTGGCCTGCATTGTCCAGGAGGTCAGACTAGATGATCATAATGGTTCCTTCTGACGTTAAAGTCTATGAGTCTATATAGGTCAAATCCCTAGTGGCAAAAGTGGCATTTTTGAAATCCATTGCAGAACTAAGAATTTGTAAGGGCAGGGGGTATGGTAGAGGGTGCACCTGTTAAGTCAGTTTCAATACCTCATGAAATGTTCTATTGAATCGTTATTATTTATTTGTATTACCTAGCACTTAGAAGCCCTACTTATGGACCAAGGCCCAGATCCACAAAGATACTTAGGGTAGGTCCATACTTACCCGCCGGGTCGACGCGGAGAGTTCGACTTCTCGGAGTTCGAACTATCGCGTCTAATCTAGACGCGATAGTTCGAACTCTGGACGCGCTCCCGTCGACTCCGGAACTCCACCACCGCGAACGGCGGTGGCGGAGTCGATGGGGGAGCCGCGGACTTCGATCCCGCGGCGTCAGGATGGGTAAGTCAGTCGAACTAAGGTAGTTTGACTTCAGCTACGCTATTCACGTAGCTGAAGTTGCGTACCTTAGTTCGACCCCCCCCCACCCCTTAGTGTAGACCAGGCCTTAGAAACTTACATCCTGTGGGTTTGAGGCTCCAGGCCCAAGACTCCATTTGCTAGGAACTGTACAAACACAGAACAAAAAGACTATGCTTGCCTCAAACACTTTACAATCAAAGTATGAAATAAGGAATGAACCTTCAGGGTTCTCTACAATTTTTAAAGGTTTTCTCAGGACTGGTCTACACTACGATTTCAGGTCGAATTTAGTAGCGTTACCTCGATTTAACCCTGCACCAGTCCACACAATGAAGCCCTTTTTTTCCGACTTAAAGGGCTCTTAAAATTTATTTCTTTACTCCACCCCCGACGAGGGGATTAACACTGAAATTGGCCTTGCCGGGTCGAATTTGGGGTAGTGTGGATGCAATTCAACAGTATTGGCCCCCGGGAGCTATCCCAGAGTGCTCCATTGTGAATGCTCTGGAGAGTGCTCTCAACTCAGATGCACTGGCCAGGTAGACAGGAAAAGGTTGGTGCTACCCTCAGAGTGACTCTTAAAATCTGTAGAATTGAATAGAGAATAATATTCATAGACATAGAGTCATAGACTTTAAGGTCAGAAGGGACCATTATGATCGTATAGTCTGACCTCCTACACAGCGCAGGCCACAGAATCTCACCCACCCACTCCTGTAATAACCCCCAACCCTATGTCTGAGCTATTGAAGTCTTCAAATCCCGACCCCAAATATGGCAATCAGCTAAACCCTGAGCATGTGGGCAATACTCACCAGCCAGATACCCAGGAAATAATTCTCTGTAGTAACTCAGATCCCACCCCAGTTAACATCCCATCGCAGGCCATTGGGCATATTTACTGCTAATAGTCAAAGATCAATTAATTGCCAAAATTAGGCCATCCCATCATAAACTTATTAAGCTTAGTCTTGAAGCCAGATATGTCTTTTGCCCCTGCTATATTCCTGCTATAGCAGGGGTTGGCAACCTTCAGCACACGGCCCATCAGGGTAATCCGCTGGTGGAGTGTGAGACATTTTCTTTACACTGACTGTTGGCAGGCCATTTTGTGATTCACTGATCCTGGACAATGGGAGTTGCAGGCTGCAGGGACGTGCTGGCTGCCACTTCCCGCAGCTTCCATTGGCCAGGAATGGCAAACCGCAGCCACTGGGAGCTGCGAGGGGACATGCCTGTGGGCAGTCAGAGTAAACAAATTGTCTGATGGCCCACCAGCAGATTATCCCAATGGGCCATGTGCTGAAGGTTGATGACCCCTGTTCTATAGTTTTTTTTCAACCATCATATAGAATTTTATAACATGGATATGATTCTGTTGGATCCAAAGAAGATACAGAAAAATATCATTTTCTGTTAAATACTACAGAAGTTTCTCATAAAAAAAAACCTATTGTGGGAATAGAACCAGGCTCAGAAGCATCTCTGTGACTAATTTGTTCCCCTTTCTCCTATTCCTTGTCTGTCCTGTGCCTTAGTTTTTTTCTTGTGTGGGGTAAGCACATGTTACTGCTCAGTGCCAAACAGCTACAAACTAGTGCCCAGGGAATGTTTTTAATTTGCCTGCCGTGCATAGCCTGGCCCATCTAATGAATCAATGTAGGTTAGCTGGTGTCTATTGGTTGCCTTGTACAGACAGTGGGAACAGTTTCTCGTGACAAGTTTTGAGGCTGTAGTTGCCCCTTGCCCCTGCACATCTGTTTGGAAGTTCTATGTTGGATACTGTGATAAAGTTCCTCCTCTACTCTGGTGGGTCCTGCGCTTATTGGCAGATTTGCTCACCTCAGTGAACTTCCCCATAGTATGGGTCAACTCCTCCTGTGTCTGATCAGGAGTTGGGAGGTTTGGGGGCAACCCGGGCCCGCCCTCTACTCCGGGTTCCAGCCCAGGGCCCTGTGGATTGCAGCTGTCTGTAGTACCTCCTGTAACAGCTGCATGACAGCTACAACTCCCTGGGCTACTTCCCCCTGGTCTCCTCCAAACACTTTCTTTATCCTCACCAGAGGACCTTCCTCCTGGTATCTGATAACACTTGTACTCCTTAGTCCTCCAGCAGCACACCCTCTCACTCTCAGCTCCTTGTGCCTCTTGCTCCCAGCTCCTCACACGCACTTCTTCTCCTCTGGCTCCCTCTGGTCTGACTGGAGTGAGCTCCTTTTTAAAACCAGGTGCCTTGATTAGCCTGCCTTGATTGGCTGCAGGTGATCTAATCAGCCTGTCTGCCTTAACTGGTTCTAGCAGGTTCCTGATTACACTAGTGAAGCCCCTGCTCTGTTCACTCAGGAAACAGAAAACTACTCATCCAGTGACCAGTATATTTGCCCTCTACCAGACTCCTGTACCCCACTGGTCTGGGTCTGTCACAATACATATTCAGAAGTGGCCAGATATTCGCAAGTTTTCAGCACCTACCTGATCTCATTCCCCCTACTCTTTTATTCACAATTTGTTTGCAAATTGATCTACATATTAGTATCCACCAGTGTAGAGTCTAAAGGATTATGGAATCAGTCCTCTTGGGGGTGTCTCTAGATATGATGAAAGTATCCACTAAAGCTGGAGTTGTGTTACACCAAAAATGAATTTGGGACACTGCTATAAGAACCCTTAATCTGTTCTTACATTTGACGTAAAAGTTCCTGGGGTTTCTAAGGAAAACACTAAAGGACACGAATATACCTTCCAATAAAGTAATTGACATGGGCAATGTTCTTTTTATTGATGTAATTAATAATCCCTAATACAGTGTATACTAAAAATCCTAAACAAAACACAAAATCCCTGAGACACAATTCCCTTATTGCAAGTTAAAGAGCACTTACACTACAACAGCGTATAGTTTAAATGATTCTAAGCAAAGCAATTTGTTTTAAGTGACCAGTTTGCAACAAATTGCTGACAGCAAATCTTAAACTGATTTAAAGTTTACATAGATAAAATACACTCACACACATTTCAAGCACATACATACTAACCTTATTTATACTATCTTATCCTATACTTTCCCTAAGCTATCATTAAAATAATATTAAGCTTACTCTATCAATCCATTGCTGTTTTCTTTTACAAATCACTGCTATTGCTGTTCAGTTCCTGGTCAGTCAGCTCTGCTCTGCTTCAGCTTTCTTTTCTCTCTCTGCAGCAGTTTCTCTTTGGCTACTCTTGTTGGCTTCCAAGCTCTCCCTGCATGCCTCTCTCCTTCAGACGCAGACTCAGAACTCTGAAATGGTTGCTGGCAGTTCTTTCTTTATATACCTTCTTATACTTAGCTACAGTTACCTCAGTCACACACGCTCAGTTGTGACCTTTTACCTCAGAGTTCTGACTGACAGATCTGACCTTTAAAACAAGTTGTGACCAGTATGAGTAGGTTCTGTCCAGACAACTGCTCAGCTAACTGACCCCTTACTGCACATGAAGCCACTAGTCTTGCACATACTCACTATTGCCATTTACTTCAGAGCTATGATTCTGCAGGTCCACACACACATACTAGGCTCTTTGCC
This sequence comes from Mauremys reevesii, assembly GCF_016161935.1. Classification (NCBI taxonomy): domain Eukaryota; kingdom Metazoa; phylum Chordata; order Testudines; family Geoemydidae; genus Mauremys; species Mauremys reevesii. Next base: position 130,257,367 of record NC_052623.1, on the reverse strand, counting down.
AGGCACCATTTAAGAAATCCTAGGTTTTCACTGAACATGCTCAGGGTCTGCAGCATCCATCTAAGGGCGGAGTGATTTTTGCTTATTCAGAATAGAGGTCAGAAAAACAAAGTAGAGACTGGAGAATTTTCTCTGGTAATAGTGGGAAATAGTGGGAAATTTGCAAATATTTTCTAAGAGAATATGCAAAAATTCTTCAGGGTACAAGAAGACAAAATGAAAGATATCCTTTTCATATCATAGAATCACAGAATTGTAGGACTGGAAGAGACCTCAAGAGGTCATTTAGACCAGTCCCCTACACTCATGACAGGACTAAGTATTATCTAAACCATCTCCGACAGGTGTTTTTCTATTACTTTATGCCTAAATCCCATATTAACAGTACACAAGATAGTGGCCAGGTGTGACGGGTTGGATCACAGAACCCCCCTTGGGAACTGCCAACTGATGTGTTAAGATTACTTCTGCCCCTGCTTTCCCTGCCAGCCTGGGACTCCAGCACCCTGTCTTGTTGAGCCAGACACTCCAGTCTGATCTAACACAGACCCAGGGTCTGAACCGCCTGCCTCAAAGCTGCAGACTTAACTGAAAGCAACTTAAGAAGTGTTTCTGTCTTTAACACTCAGATGCCCAACTCCCAATGGGGTCCAACCCCCATTTTACCCTGAGTCTAATACAGTAAGAAAACTGAACACAGACAAAATCTCACCCTCTGTGGTGTTCCAGTAAGCTTCCTTTTACAGACTAGCCACCTTCTACTTTGGGTCCAGCGATTACTCACACCCCTTGTAGTTACTGTCCTTTGTTCCAGTTTCTTTCAGGTATCCTTGGGGGTGGAGAGGCTATCTCTTGAGCAAGCTGAAGACAAAATGGAGGTGTCTCCCAGGGGTTTAAATAGACTTTCTCTTGTGAGTTGAGACCCCCTCCTCACTCCTATGCAAAGTCCAGCTCCAATATGGAGTTTTGCAGTTACATGGGCAAGTCCCATGTCCATGCATGACTCAGTTTTTACAGGCAGCAGCCATTGTTTACATGCTACCCTGAACATCCTCAGGTAGACTTCTCATGTGGATTGGAGCTTTCCAAAATTAATTGTCCTTTAAGTGTTTCTTGATTGGGCACTTAATTTGCACATTCCTTTCTCAAAAACTTGACCAAATGATTTACTAAGGCTACTTAGAAATGAAGCAAGTACACAGCCAATATTCATAACTACAAATACAACAATGACATATGCATACAAATAGGATGAATAGATTCAGTAGATCATAACCTTTACAGAGATATGTTGCATGGCATATGTAGCATAAAATATATTCCAGTTATGTCATATATATATACATTCATAAGCATATTTCCATGAAGCCTTATATGGGGTGCACCATCACACCAGGTTTTACAGATCCCTGTCCAGCATATACAGATTTTCAGAGAAGTACTTGAGCTTTATTCCCAAATAATTAGGAAATACTGGTTCTCCCAGGTGTGCCTAATAAGGCCATTAAAGGGGAATTTTAAAAGGGTTGTTGGCTAACACAGGGACAAAAGTGGCATACTAGTCTAGCAGGTCATAGAATCATAGACTTTAAGGTCAGAAGGGACCATTATGATCACCTAGTCTGATCTCCTGCACAACGCAGGCCACAGACTCTTACCCACCCACTCCAGTATCAAACCTGTGTCTGAGCCATTGAAGTCCTCAAATCATGGTTTAAAGACTTCAAGGTGCAGAGAACCTTCCAGCAAGTGACCCGTGCCCCATGCTGCAGAGGAAGGTGAAAAACCCCCAGGGCTTCTGCCAATCTGCCCTGGAGGAAAATTCCTTCCCGACCCCAAATAAGGCTATCAGCTAAACCCTGAGCATGTGGGCAAGACTCTCCAGCCAGACACCCAGGAAAGAATTCTCTGTAGTAACTCAGTTCCCACCCCATCTAACATCCCATCACAAGCCATTGGGCATATTTACTGCTAGTAGTCAAAGACAAATTAATTGCCAAAATTAGGCTATCCCATCATACTATCCCCTCCATAAACTTATCAAGCTTAGTCTTGGAGCCAGATATGTCTTTTGCCCCCACTATTCCCCTTGGAAGGCTGTTCCAGAACTTCACTCCTCTGATAGTTAGAAACCTGCGGCTAATTTCAAGTCTAAACTTCCTGATAGCCAGTTATATCCATTTGTTCCTGTGTCCACTTTGGCATTGAGCTTAAATAATTCCTCTCCCTCCCTGGTATTTATTCTTCTGATATATTTATAGAGAGCAATCATATCTCCCCTCAGCCTTCTTTTGGTTAGGCTAAACAAGCCAAGCTCTTTGAGTCTCCTTTCAGATGACAGGTTTTCCATTACTTGAATCATCCTAGCAGCTCTTCTCTGAACCTGTTCCAGTTTGAATTCATCCTTCTTAAAAATGGGAGACCAGAACTGCACACGGTATTCTAGATGAGGTCTCACCAGTGGCTTCTATAATGGTACTAACACCTCCTTATCTCTACTGGAAATACTATGCCTGATGCATCCCAAGACTGCATTAGCTTTTTCACAGCCATATCATATTGGCGGCTCATAGTCATCCTGTGATCAACCAATACTCCAAGGTCCTTCTCCTCTTCTGTTACTTCCAACTAATGCCTCCCCAGTTTATAACAATAGTTCTAGTTATTAATCCCTAACTGCATTACCTTGCACTTTTCACTATTAAATTTCATCCTATTACTATTACTCCAGTTTACAAGATCATCCAGATCTTCCTGGATGAGATCCCAGTCCTTCTCTGTATTGGCAATACCTCCCAGCTTTGTGTCATCTGCAAGCTTTATTAGCACATTCCCACTTTTTGTGCCAAGGTCAGTAATAAAAAGATTAAATCAGATTGGTCCGAAAACCGATCCCTGAGGAATTCCACTAGTAACCTCCCTCCAGCCTGACAATTCACCTCTCAGTACGACCTTTGTAGTCTCCCCTTTAACCAGTTCCTTATCCACCTTTCAATTTTCATATTGATCCTCATCTTTTCCAATTTAGTTAATAATTCCCCATGTGGAACCGTATCAAATGCCTTACTGAAATCAAGGTAAATTAGATCCACTGCATTTCCTTTGTCTAAAAAATCTGTTACCTTCTCAAAGAAGGAGATCAGGTTGGTTTGGCACAATCTACCTTTTATAAGACCACGTTGTATTTTGTCTCAATTACCATTGACCTCAATGTCCTTGACTAATTTCCTTCAAAACATTTTCCAAGACCTTGCATACTACAGATGTCAACTGACAGGCCTGTAGTTGCCCAAATCACACTTTTTCCCTTTCTTAAAGATAGGAACTATGTTAGCAATTCTCCAGTCATACGGTACAACCCCTGAGTTTACAGATTCATTAAAAATTCTTGCTAATGGGCTTGCAATTTCATGTGCCAGTTCCTTTAATATTCTTGGATGAAGATTATCTGGACCCCCTGATTTCATCCCATTAAGCTGTTCGAGTTTGGCTTCTACCTTGGATGTGGTAATATCTACCTCCATATCCTCATTCCTATTTGTCATCCTACCATTATCCCTAAGCTCCTCATTAGCCTCATTAAAGACTGAGGCAAAGTATTTGTTTAGATATAGGATCAAAGACAGTTTCTATTACCATTATTAACATGGTGCTTTAGGGCTCTGATTGAAGTACAACTAAATTTAGCCTTATAAATCATAGAATCATAGATTTGTAGAACTGGGAAGGACATTGAGATTAGATATTAACATAACTACTATGTGCTTAACTATCCTGACAGAAAGATTTTCCTAATGTCTAACCTAAACCTCCCTTGCTACAATTTAAGCCCATTGCTTCTTGTCCTATCCTATGAGGTGAAAGAGAACAGTTTTTCTTCCTCCTCCTTGTAAAAAACCTTTTATGTACTTGAAAACGGTTATCATGTCCCCTCTCAGTCCTCTCTTCTCCAGACTAAACAAACCCAATTTTTAAAATTTTCCCTCACAGGTCTTGTTTTCTAGACCTTTAATCCTTTTTGTTCCTCTTTGGACTCTCTCTAATTCATCAACATCTTTCCAAAAAATGTGGCTCCCAGAACTGGACACAATACGCAAGTGGAGGCCTAATGAATGTGAAGTACAGCAGAAGAATGACTTCTCGTGTCTTTATTACAACACTCCTACTAATACATCCCACAATGATGTTCGCTTTTTTTTGCAACAGCATTACACTGTTGACTCATATTTAACTTGAGATCCACTATGACCCCCAGATCCCCTTCCTAGGAAGTCATTTCTCATTTGGTATGTGTGCAGCTGATTGTTACTTCCTAAGTGGACTATTTTGCTTTTCTCTTTATTGAATTTTATCCTATTTACTTCAGACCATTTCTCCAGTTTGTCCAGGTTATTTTGAATTTTAATCTTATCCCACAAATTACTTGCATCCCCTCCCAGGTTGGTATCATCCACAAACTTTATAAGTGTACTCTCTATGCCATTATCTAAATCATTGATGAAGATATTGAACAGAACCAGACCCAGACTGATCCTGGTGGGACCCCATTTTTTATGCCCTTCCAGCTTCACTATGAACCACTCATAATTACTCTCTGGGTACAGTTTCCCAAGCAGTTATGCACCCAACTTATAGTAACTCCATCTAGGTTGCATTTCCCTAGTTTGTTTATGAGAAGATCATCCAAGACAATATCAAAAGCCTTACTAAAGTCAAGATATACCACATCTACCACTTCTCACCTATCTACATGTCTTGTTGTGTTGTCAAAGAAATCTATTGGTTGGTTTGACATGATTTGTTTTTGACAAATCCATGCTGACACTTACTTATCACCTTATTATCTTCTAAGTATTTGTGAATTGATTGCTTAATTATTTGCTCCATTATCTTTCTGGGTACTGAAGTTAAACTTACTGGTCTGTAATTCCCCAGGTTGTCGTTCTTCCCCTTTTTGTAGATTGGCACTATATTTGCCTTTTTCCAGGCCATCTTTCATGACTTTTTGAAGATAATCACTAATGGCTAAGATATCTCCTCAGTCAGCTCCTTGAGTATTCTAGGATATATTTCATCGGGCCCTGCCAAGTTGCAGACATCTAACTTGTCTAAGTAATTTTTAACTTGTTCTTTCCCTATTTTAGCTTCTGCTCCTACCTCATTTTCACTGGCATTCATGAAGTTAGATGTCCAGTTGCTATTAAACTTTTTGGTAAAAACTGAAACAAAAAGGTTATTTAGCACTTCCGCCATTTCCACATTTTCTGTTATTGTTTTCCCCCCTCATTGAGTAATGGGCTGACCTTCTTCTTGCTTCTAATGTATTTGTAGAGTGTTTTCTTGTTACCCTTTATGTTTCTAGCTAATTTGAGCTCCTTTTGTGCCTTGGCCTTTATAATTCTGTCCCGACATCCTTGTGTTATTTGTTTATATTCATCCTTTGTAATTTGATCTAGTTTCCACGTTTTGTAGGATTCTTTCTTGAGTTTCAGATCATTGAAGATCTCCTGATTAAACCAGAGTAGTCTCTTGCCATATTGTCTATCTTTCCAATGCATAAGATAAACTGCTCTTAATAATGTCTCTTTGAAAAACTGCCAACTCTCTTGAACTATTTTTCCCTTTTGACTTGCTTACCATTCCCAAAGCACAATATCATTGGCTGGTAGATCCTGAGACTGTTAATTTGGTGCTTTAGTCACTACAAATAAACCCACACCCTCTTTGGGTTTTTCTTTACTTTACCAGAAACCTTTGTGGAGCATGAGTGTTTGGCTGATAACCCCAAACTTTTCCATGTGTCGGAAGGGTGGGGGGACGGGGGAAGAAAGTAGATTTTTCCAGCAACTTACATAAAAAAAAGCTATCAGTGTTTATTATGTCACTCTTTTCCCCTCACCCTTGTGTGCACACCCAAATGTTTACACTCCCTCTTTCCCTAGGTTTTGGACTTGTGATTCAGTATCTTCTAGCTTTAAAGCAATATGGTGTTCTTCTGCTACTCTTTTGGCTCAGAGCTCATTAATCAGTGGAAGTTGCCTTGGAAGTGGCACACAGCAATGCCTTCCTGAACTAGACTAGTCATTACTCAGACTATTTTCTTTACCATCAAATCTCTGATCTGTGCCATTTCTTCATACCTGTTGGCCTATTGACTATAGTTGCTATTTTGCCTTTAGAAAGAGTTTTCTCCCAAAATTACTAATTGGAAAGTAGTATAAAAGTGCTAGAATTGTTAATATGGTTTAATAGCCTAAAAATCAATTGTTCATATTTTATCCCAGTATGTATATTTGAAGTACAAAAATATATATTTTATAGTTTTTAATTTACAATCTTTTACAGAGGCAGTGCAGGCATCCACTGAACTTTTAGTATAAGTGCTGATCATTATTAATTTTCTATATCAACACAGAAAAATTGATCTTTTTTTCTTTTAAAATATACATGATGAAATAATATATAAAATATGACAAACGGTTCTGTGCCTTAGTCATTGTCAAAACATAATATCAATTTAAACCACTTAAAAGCTATCTGGTGTAGAAATTTAATCAATATTGGCACGGATATGAAGTGTTGGAAGTCTTTGAAAACCTTTTTTAATATTTTAATTTTACACCTTTCATAGTTTTTAGTTCTTGGCTCTAAATAACGAGTCATTTTTAGAATGGAGTATGTTCTGAACTATGGAAATTCTGGGGCACTCTTAGCTCAAATTTGAAGCAGGCTTTCTAGCATCCATGTGTCAAGAGGGATTCTACTTAGCATTTCCCATCCTAACAGGTCCTAAAAATATGCTTCATATAGGCACTGTATGCAAATAAAGCCAAATTCTGCTCTCAGTGACACTGATATAATTGTGTTCTCCATTTGTATAGCACCTAGCATAATGCAGTCCTGGTCCATGACTAGAGTTCTTAAGTGCTACCACAATACTACTAACTAATACTATATATATATATATAATACTACATATATATAGTATAACTAATAGTAGTATATATAGTATATATAGTATTATATATATATATAGTATTAGTTAGTATTATATATATATAGTATTAGTTAGTAGTATTGTGGTGTATATATATATATATATATATATTCTCTCTCTCTTTCAGGTTATTTCAGTTACTGGGTCAGTTGGGACTGTGTGTCTGGGGACTTTTTTAGCCTTTGTTCTCTGGATCATCTTTGATCAGCCTCAGTCAGCCTTGTGATCACTCTCCTCCTGTGTGACTAATGAGGGGGTAAGGCTGACCTAGGAGAGAAGGTCTTAAAAGCCAGAGACTAAGCAAGCAAGGGGAGATAGCAAACAGGGAACTGCAAACAGGGGAGTATAGTGGGGTGAGCACTCGCTCCGGCCCTGCAGGGGTTGGAAAAGCCCTGCAGAGGGCTGGGGGTTGGGAAACTTAAAACCCTGGCTGATTGGGGGAAGTGGCTGCAGCTGGGGCCACGCCCCAAACTAAGCAACTGGGCCTTATAAGAAGGCCAGGGAAGCCAGAGGGAGCAGTCTCACTTTGACTGGAGAGGAAGACAGGCCTGGCTGCTGGGGAACTCACCCAGGGGACCTAGAGTGAGGCAGAGCTGGGGAAAGGCCTTAGGAGCTGGGAAGCCCCAGGCCAGCAACTCCCCAGGCTGCAGGGCCTAGTTTTAGGCCCACCTAGGTATTGGGCTTGCAGAGGGGCAGCCTGAGGGTAGGTAAAGGCAGCCAGTCCAGACCCCTTTGCCTATGATGAGTGGCTGATACTGCAGTCTGCCCCAGTGAACGGGGGCTAGATGGAGACTGGGCAGTAGCCAAAACTGAGGTGAAGTGGGGATAGTGGGTTGGGGGTTCCCCAGGGAGGGGAGACCCAGATTGATGGGGTACTGCCACGGGGCAGCACCTCAGTTAAAAGGGCACCGGGGTCCTGGGAGGGGCACCGGGGCCAACGGCAAGCAGATCACCAGCCTGCAGAGGGCGCTCCTGGGTCAAAGAGCTAATTCCCGAGGACAACCAGCAGGAGGCGCCACAGGGGTGAGTCTGCGCCGTGCTACAGGGAGTTTGAGAGGTAGTTGTAATATAGTCGCTATGGTTAGGAAGGGTCACATTGCCAGTGCCAATGCTGCTCCTGTCTCCTCCACCTGTGCCTGTGTCCAGACAGACAGCCTGACCATAGATGCCTCTGCCCAGATCCTGGTATGGATTTGCAGAGACTGTGGCCTGCATTTCCCACTCTCATAAAGCCAGGCTGGGGAGACCATCCAGTGTGAAAGGTGCCTGCTGGTGGAATCTCTCAGGAAGCAGGTGAGAGAGCTACAGGAGGAGGTGGCTAGGCTGAGGAACATCCGTGCCAATGAGGAATTCCTTGAGAGTATTCACATGGAGACAGCCAAGGCTGAGGAAGCTATCCAACTACAGAGGACTGCTGTCACACCCCTACTCCCAACCCATCCATGGTGATGGAAAACCAATATGCTGCCTTGCAATGAGCAATGAGGAATCACCCCCACAGGAGGAGGAGGAGAAGCTATGTACCCCCCACCACTCCTAGGAGAAAAGGTAGGGTAATCGTGGCTTGTGACTGTCTTCTGAGGGAGAAGGAGGTACCATCTGTCACCCTGACATGGCATCTTGGGAGGTATGCTGCCTGCCAGGGGCCCATGTCCGTGACGATACGGAGGGATTGTCGAGAATCATCTGGCCACTACCCCATGCTACATCCATGTGGGCACTAATGATACTGTGAAGTATGACCCTCAGCAGATCAGAAATGACTACAGGACTCTTGGAGTAAGGGTGAAGGAGTTCGGAACACAGATGGTGTTCTCTTCGATCCTTCCAGTCGAGAGTAGGGGCCCAGGCAGAGACAGATGTATCCTGGAGGTGAATGCCTGGCTGCAAAGATGGCTGCAGGAGGGCTTCAGCTTCATTGACCATGGGATGCTGTTCGAGGAAGAAGGACTACTAAGCAGAGATGGGGTCCACCTATCAAGAAAGGGGAAGAGCATATGTGGATACAGAATGCTAACCTAGGCAGGAGGCCTTTAAACTAGGTTCTAAGGGGGCAGGTTACCAAAGCCCACAAGTAAGTCAAGAACATGGAGACCTGGGAGAAGGTTTGGAATTTGGGGTGAGGATGGGCTGCTATGGCAGGGATAAAGGAGAGACAAGACAGACTGGGGAGGGAGATCAAGTCAGTATCTGATATGTCTGTATACTAGAAAGAATAAGCAGGAAGAACTTGAAATGCTAGCAAATAAACACTATGACATAGTTGGCATGACAGAGACCTGGTTGGATAATAAGAATGACTGGAAAACTGGTATAGAAGAGTACAGCTTGCTCTGGAAGGACAGGCAGGGAGCAACGGGAGGAGATGTTGCCTTGTATATTAAGAAAGTACACCCTTGGACTGTGGTTGAGATGGAAATAGGAGACAGACTTGTTGAAAGTCTCTGTTAAGGATAAAATGGGTAAAAAACAAGGGTCATGTCACGGTAAGGGTCTACTACAGACCACCTAACCAGGAAGAAGAGGTGGATGAGGCTTTTTTTTTTAAACAGCTAAAAAAATCATCCAAAGCACAGGACTTGGTGGTGATGGGGGACTTCAACTACCCAGACATATGTTGGGGAAATAACACAGCAGGGCACAGATTTTCCAATAAGTTCTTGAAATGTATTGGAGACATTTTTTTTTAATTTCAGAAGGTCTAGACAGCTACAGGGTGGGAGGCTGCTCTAGATTTGATTTTGAGAAATAGGGAAGAACTGGTTGAGAATTTGAAAGTGGAAGGCAGCTTGGGTGAAAGTGATCATGAAAGGATAGAGTTCATGTTTCTAAGCAATGGTAGGAGGGAGAACAGCAAAATAAAGACAATGGATTTCAAGAGGGCAGACTTTAGCTAACTCAGGGAGTTGGTAGGTAAAATCCCCTGGGAAGCAAGTCTAAAGGGAAAATAATTGAAGACAGTTGGCAGTTTTACAAAGAGACATTATTAAGAGCACAAGGGCAAACTATCCTAGTTAGATAATAAGTATGGCAAGAGACCACCCTTGATTAACCAGGAGATCTTCAATGATCTAAAAATAATTAAAAAAAAACACAGTCCTACAAAAAGTGGAAACTTGGTCAAATTACAAAGATGAATATAAACAAATAACACAAGTATTTAGGGACAAAATTAGAAAGGCCAAGGCACCAAACGAGATCAATCTATCTAGAGCCTAAAGAGTAACAAGAAAACATTCTACAAATACATTAGAAGCAGGAGGAAGACCAAGGACAGGGCAGGCCCATTGAGGAGGGAAAATGATAACAGAAAATGTGGAAATGGCAGAGGTGCTTAATGACTTCTTTGTTTCGGTTTTCACCAAGGTTGGTGGTGATTGGACATATAATGTAGTGAATGCTAATGAAAATGAGGTAGGATCAGAAGAGGCTAAAATAGGGAAAGAACAAATTAAAATTACTTGGACAAATTAGAAGTTTTCAAGTCACCAGAGTCTGATTAAATGCATCCTGGAATACTCAAGAAGCTGACTGAGGAGATATCTGAGACACTAACGATTATCTTAGAAAAGTCATGGAAGATAGGAGAGATTCCAGAAGACTGGAAAAGGGCATATATACTACCAATCTATAAAAAAGGAAATAAGGACATCTTGGGGAATTACAGACCAGTCAGTTTAACTTCAGTACCTGGAAAGATAATGGAGCAAATAATTAAGCAACCAATTTGAAAACATCTAGAAGATAATAAGGTGATAAGTAACAGTCAGCATGGATCTGTCAAAAACAAATAGTGTCAAACCAACCTGATAGCTTTCTTTGACAGGGTAACAAGTTTATGGATAGGAGGGAACTGGTAGACGTGGTATATCTTGACTTTAGTAAAGCTTTTGATACTGTTTCACATGACCTTCTCATAAACAAGCTAGGGAAATGCAACCTAGATGGAGCTACTATAAGATGGGTGCAAAACTGGTTGAAAAACTGTTCCTGGAGAGTAGTTATCAGTGGTCTGAAGTAAATAGGATGAAATTCAATAAGGACAAATGCAAAGTACTCAATTTATGCGCTTGACGAAGTGGGCATTCACCCACGAAAGCTTATGCTCCAATATGTCTGTTAGTCTATCAGGTGCCACAGGACTTTGTTGCTTTTTACAGATCCAGACTAACACAACTACCCCTCTGATACTCATTTTGTGGTATAATATCCTTTTTGAGATTAACCTTACTAGTATGCAGCTTCAGGAAAAGAACTTGAACATACATTCTACTATTTAAAAACTGCAGCAAATTAAAAACATTCTAGAGGAATTCAGAAGTAATGAAGGAGTCAAAAGAACACTGGTAGATTCTCTTGAGCTTGCTGAAGAAATAGACTTTCCGACAGAATTTGAACCAGAGCCAGTTTGCATTCAGCAAAAGAAACAGCAGTTTTCGTATGAAGGATGAGACACGTGCATTCAGAACCGAAAACAAAGGTTCAAAATGAATTTCTGCTTCACAGTCCTTGATACTGCTGTTCACTTGGTTGATGAAAGATTTCAACAGATGCAGCAGCTAGAGTAGTATTTCACTTTCTATATGATATTCACAGCTTGCAAAAGAAAACAGCAAAACAGATAAGATAATTTTGTATAAAACAAGTTGGCATTGACTCATGAAAATTCAAAAGACATTGATGCTACAGATTTGTGTAGTGAGCTTCAGGCTTTTTCAAGATGACTTAAGAAACATTCCACTCCTGAAGAAGTACTGAAAATTTGTGAAAATAAACTCAGACAGTTTTCCAAACATTTTTATAGTTCTACACATTCTTTTAACTTTGCCAGTTTCCGTAGCTAACATTTAGCTTTGCCACAATGTTAATAGAGCATGAAATAGCTGGAAAACTGGATCTAAAAGAACTAGTGACTGCATTTTCAAACTTAAAGCAAGAAAAATCATGTTTTAAGAGCACGGAGTGTTTTTTATTTTATTTGTAAATACAGGTTAAAGTTAATTGAAGAGTTTTGTTATTTCTTTTATATCCGATGTGGTGGTAATGGCAGTTAAAGCAGGATAGTGTAATGGATGATTTCAGATTTGTAATAATAAAAAATATAATTAACATTTAAAATGAATTTTATTTGAAACCAGACTGAAACATCATCTAGCTGTCATGTACAAATCTATTCTGAAAATTTCGTGTCTCTATTTTATCTGATCTCAGAAACATTGGTTGGACAGACAGATGGATGGACAAACCGAATAATTAAGCCTCTGTTTAAAAAAACAAACAAAAAAACCCTCTTAAAAACATTAAAAGAGAAAAAGGGGCAACATGTTTCCCAGTTTACCAAAAGTCTCAGTTTAGATCTGCCTTTGGGGTTTGTGGGTGTGGGAGCCTATTGCATGGTTCACCTAGGGCACCAGTTGATGGCAGCTAGTCTAGGGCCGTCCCTGATCTTCCAGATGAAGAATTCATTCAGGAGCACCTGTTTTAGTGCCCTGCAGTTTGCACTGCACTCTGCAGTACAAAGGTGTAAAGTTGCAGTGTCAGGACTTTTCCCACAGTTCAGTGAACAATCTGCAAATATGGTTCTCCCTACATGAAGCCAGTCGGACCTCAGGTGATACAACAAGACTGAGGAAACAAGGAGTTTTACAGTGTGTAACCTTGAAGTTTGGCCAGACTTGCCATTGATGAAGTGTTTGCATTGGAAAATAAATGAAAGCACATTCTGATGTTAGTCCTGGGGAAATTCTGCACCAAGAAATTCAAATTTCTGCAACAAAACATTAAAAATTATGTACACAATATTTCAAAATCTGCAAAATTTTGCATATTTGATTTGTCAAAATAACACAATATAATCACATCTGTTTCAATCATTTTTGGTCATTTATTTCAAAATACTTGTCAGCAAGTATGTCTGTAACAATACAGACAACAAAAAAATTCAGAAAAAGTTTTTTTGACAAATAGGCATATTAATACAGAACTCTGAGTAATAATTCATTTAAACTATATTTACCATACACCCCAGAAGCAGTGCAAAGGCTGGGGGAAGCCAGGGGTAATGGATGGGCTGAGGGAGAGGAAAATAATTGCTGGGAAGGAGTCTGGGTGTGAACTTGGAGGGTTGTTGGTTATGGGTGGGAAAAGTACAGAACAGGTTTTTTGGGGTGTGTAATAGGATGCTGACCAGGAACTGCTGAGCCAGCCCGGTGTCACTGCAGCTCCAATTCACCTCCCTTAATTGGAGCTGACTAGAGGAACCTGAGCCTGATTGGCAGAGGCAGAATAGCTGCCAGCCTGATTAGCTTGGGGCTATATACAGGGTCAGAGAAAGGAATCCAGAGAGTGAAAAGAGAGAGGTAGCTATCCTCTCCTGGCTGCAAGAAAGAAAAGCCCCCTAAGGCTGGAACCCCCAGCAATATGTGGGGAGAGGTAGTGGGTTTGCACTATGTAAATAAACTACACCGGTGACTGCTGAGCCAGAAGTTCTCAGAGTGATTTTTGGAGCAGAGCAGAGGGAGGACCTGCTACACCCTGTTACAGGGGGGCAGGGAGGGATTGTTAGGGAGCTTATGCCATGCAGACCCTGGCTGACCCCTAGCCTCTCCCATTCAGTCATACACGTGTCCCCCTATCCCTACTCAGAAACCTACTCTGCCCATCCCCATGTGTCCTTGCACCCCATGTCCATATGTGTCCCTCCACCTCCACTCAGTCACCCACTCCCTCAATCTCCATGTGGCCCTGCACACCTCCCCCTGTCCCCATGTGTTTCTGTGCCCCCACTCAGCCACACCCCTCTCCCTATGAGCCCCTGCACCTCCTCCACCATCACCATGTGGCCCTGCACCTCCCTTCCTCTTGTGGCCCTACACCTCCACTCCCATTCAGCCCCTTCCCCAGTCTGTCCTCCCCCACTAGCCCTTATGAGTCCCTATCAGATGCCCCAGAACCCACACTGTCTGTCTCCACATAGTCCCTGTCTCCTGACCTGGCCTGGCAGGTGCTGTGAAGAAGGCAGGCTCTTTCTCTTCCATAGCTGGTGGGGAGTGTCTGCTGTGTTCTAACGCCACTGCACTCTCTAGTAGGCAAAAGGAGGAACTGCATCAACTTTCCAGTAGAAGCTTTTTTCTGCGTGAAAAGTTAAAAATATGTGTGTCCCATTAATTATGTGCACATGCAGTGGCTCAGTATTTCCCCAGGAGTATGATGTGCACTTACATAATATTTATTTATTTTATAAATACTAGGTACCAGTAAAATTGTGGGGGGGGAAATGTTCTACTATAAATCTTTTGAATTGTGAGGCTTAGGGAAGGGAGGCACAGAGTATTTTCTTAGTCCAGTCAGTAGAGAACCAAAGGCACAACATCTTTTATTACTGGGAATTATCCTGCTAATTTCTTGAATACTAAAAAGGAAGGCTGTTCCTATGGTTAAAGTACTGACCTAGGACTCTGGAGCTCTGGGTTCAGTTCTTGATTGTGCCACAGACTTCTTGTGTGACTTTGGGCAAGTTACTTAATTCCACAGTTCCTCACATGCTATAAAAAGAGTGAGAGAAAGAAAAGAAGTTAATAATCCTTCTTTCTACCCAATCTTTGTTTTGTCTATTTAGATTTTAAGCTGTTTGGAACAGGTACTATGTGTTTGTACAGTGCCTAGCACAACAGGGATTTGATATCATTCTTGTCATTTAGGTTTTACCATAATATAAATAGTAAGGATAACACCAGTGGAACAATATACCCATTAATTAAGGTAAAGTTTTAAAATTATGTCTCTATTAAGCATAATATTTTAAAGAGGTGCTGGTGGGGATATATCTACCCTGTGACTTGACAATGCTATTCTTGCAATTCTGAATAGCAAAATTTTGCTGACAAAAAAAGTCATCATTTTCTTAGTAGGCTAAATTCAAGCAACAAGATGTTAATCAATTGATTTATGAAGGAATAAACCTGTTTGCTTCGAGGCATGTGGTCTCTGCTGAACACAACACACACACACACATTCTTCCTCGTAAACGTGTAGCAAAGTAGTGAATCTTTTTTGGGAGGTTGAAATAGAATTTCATTAAAAAAGATGAGGGTAACCAGCAGTTGAGTTGTGGAATGAAATGATTTACCTTAAATACCCTTCAAAAGCTCTCCTACAGGAACTAAAACATTAATAAGAAATTATTAGATTAAACTTTCTTCTTGGAAAACAGCTACTGAATTACATGGGACTCTAATCATAATTATCTGTTAAAAAGACATGTCAAGGGAATTAGCTGCCTCAAGGAAATGTAAGACCTGAGGCAGAGCAGTTTTATGATATGAAAGAGAAAGATTATGGCTACTGCAAATAAGGAAATATTTTTGTGAAGAAGGAAATAAAATGTCATATTTTACTTTGACAAAATTGGTTGCAATGCCTTCAGTATTTGAACTACAGTTTTCCCTAGTTTTATCCTTTGCTTTCTCCAGTGAATTATTTCCATAACAGGCAAAACATATGGTCATATAGATATATAATGTATAGCATTACCAATATTATCAATGGGAATGAGGGAGGAGAGAGAAGTGAGGTTTATTTACCTCCTAAGGGCCCACTCCTGCAAACACCTTCACACATGAGAAATTCTGCATACCTAAGACATTGAAATCAGTAGACTATTCAGGCACACACATGCAGGATCAGGGACTCAGTATTTAGGCTTTGTCCTTACATCATTTCTATAAATCACAGGATAAGGAAGTTTGAAGTCATTAGAGTAAGAAGTATGAAAAACCCTTGACTTGCTCCAGAAGAACACATTCACATTTGTTTTGTTTGTAAGGACCTGAATCTCAATAAAGCTGTAATCATTGCCCTTGACCAAATAATTAACTTACCATTCATCAAAATGGCTGGTGTTAAACATTAATAGAAAGTTCATATGGCAAATTCTAGACCATACTAAATTTGGTCTGCTATTGCTGATCTGTACAGGGCAAATTCTTCCTAAGAACATAGCTGGACTAGCTGTGCTGTGTACTGTGACCAGGGACAGAGAAGGGACAAATTATAGTACCACCTGCCCTATGGCATATTATAAAATAACCTTTCTGGTCCTTTCTACTATAAGGAGTAGCTGATGCTATTCTGGCTTCATAAAATCATAAGAATGTAGGGCTTGAAGGGACCTTGAGAAGTCATCAAGTCCAGCCTTCTGTGCTGAGGAAGGATGAAGTATATCTCTAGATCATCCCTGACAGGTGTTTATCGAACCAGTTCTTAGAAACCTCCAGTGATGGGAATTACACAACCACCCTTCAAAGCCTATTCCAGAGCTTAACTACCCTTATAGTTAGAATGTTTTTCCTCATAGCTAACCTAAATCTCCCATGCTGCAGATTAAACTCATTACTTCTTGTGCTACCTCCAGTGTACATGGAAAACAATTGATCACCATCCTCTTTATAACAACACTTAACAATATTTGAAGACTGTTATCAGATGCCTCCTTACCTGTCTTTTCTCAAGACTAAACATGTCCAGTTTTTTAACCATTACTCATAAGTTAGGTTTTTCAAAACCTTTTGTCATGTTTGTTGCTCTCCTTGTGGACAAAATGGAGAGAGACCAATCTTTTCTAAAGTGTGGTGCCCAAACTTGGAAACAGCACTTCAGCTGAGGCCTCACCAGTGCTATGTAGAGCAGGATAATTCCCTTCTCTGTCTTACATATTGTTAGCCAAAAGGGCTCGTTTTCCCCCCGGAGCTTACCTAATTACACCAAGGAGGCACAGAGACAGGAAGACAAGTACCACACCCTTTATTGATCGGTCAGCTGAGCGGGTGTTCCTCTCGGCTAGTGCCAGAGAAAGAGACACACCTTACATGGCTAGATGGGCCTACCTTTATACCCCGAAACAAACAACTTAGCCTACATTTGTCTACGTCATTTGGTTGACCTGTAGAACCTGTACATGCATCTATTAGGGGATAATTGGATACGCAGGATACATATATCATTTTGTGGGGGCTACAAGAGACATACAGCTGTTGAGGATACATTTGTCATTCTGAAGGGGACACAAGATACATCCGTTGACCCTTTGTACTAGATACTTTGGATGCATACATGTGAACGCAGCTGCATACAGTTGGGGAGCCAACATATACTTGGGGAGCCAAACAAAACTGATAAGTGAAATAGCTGACTTAGGTAGATACACGGCCTTCAGTCTAATGAGTTCTGTAAGCTTTCCAACACGGTTTGGACAAGCATAACATAACTTTGGTTTACTCAGGCCTAATACGGAAAGGCTTCATTAGCACTATGATTTTCCAACAATATGACACTCCTGTTAGAACTATTCAGTGTATTTTATATATGTGTGTGTGTATAAAATTTTTATATATATAAAAATTGTTAGAGCACTTTATACAACCATATTTCAACCTACAGAAATACACAAACTATTTATTTATGACTACTATTGGTTATTCATGATGTAGGATTGCTTCCCTATATCACACAGTGGTCTTTCTGTACCTGATTGGAATCACTGAATCTTTTAGCAACAGGAGGAGGAGAATCAAACAGATCTCAAGATGGCAAACAAACCTTACGTCAGACGCCACTTATGACACTTTTCAATTGACTGCCTGTTTCGCCCCTACTGTGCTTGTTTGCCTCTTACACACTTGATTTGCATAAAGTTCTGTTGAAATCTCTTCCTGGTTGCATTATACTGGTATGGAGCTGCAGAGGGCCTCTGCTGATTGACTTCAAGTCAGCTGGATAGCTTGTTGCCGGGTAGGGTTGCCACTTGTTTGCCCTAGGCTCAGCCAATCAGAAAACTTGAACAGTGATATGCTGCTCAGAATGCCAGCAACACAGGTCCATAAAGCCAGGGAGAACAGCACGCACAAAACTTGAACAGTGATTGGCTGAGGCTCAGCATGCGTGCTATTCTCCCTGGCTTTATGGACCTGTGTTGCTGGCACTCTGAGCAGCATATGTGAGTTTATATGTTTATCTGAATGCTTTTTACAAAATACAGTGTACAGTAAATACATTGAAGTTGCAACATTAGTCATCTATAATTCATTTAGTACAAAAATCTGGGTTATTGTGGTGAAAGTAGTGTATCAAGCTTTGTTTCATGAACCAATCCCCTTTTCATACCATTGATTCCTATGGGAAAAGCAGTTTTGACTTACAATGCAATTCTGAGGAATGAATTCTTTTGTAAGTCTGAGGACTCCCTGTAAACATATATTTAAATAAATATTGGTATGACTTTGACTTTCTGAGAACAAGATCACACATTCACGTTTCTAGAAAGCAAATGAAAAGCTGCAGATCCATTGAAGGAAACTTATGGTATTTACTTAATTTGTGAGTACTTTTCTGCAGTAATTACCTGCTCCATTTATCTCACCACTTATCTATCTCAGAAGGAAAATCACATTAATGAGTTTTTGGCAGATGAATGCTCACCTTTATATACAATAAGCATTTTTGCATCCTCCTCCTCCAGAATGCATCACATCCTCTGTATTCAAAAGGTGTTGAACCTTGGTGCCTACTGTTATTGCCCAGGTTGATCTGTTTAGTGGTAGGATATTTTATGTGCCTACTGAGCAGATTGAGAAAAAACTATGTAGTATGCATAGCCTTAGAGCAAAACTAACTTCAGCTGTTGTAGTGACTGAGGATCTGAATTCTGAAGGAGGAATGATATGCCAATGTGGACAATTCAGAGTTTGAGTTGGATTAAGGTCTATTTTACAATATTTGTAAATCAACCTATTATTTCATGAATACAAAACAGACTAGAAATTCACTGAATATAGATGCATTCAAAACATGCATTTATTATAGCCAGGAAGGATATTTTTTAGTGTTTCTCTTTTCTGTACTTCTATATAACGTTTTCTACATACTTTAATTGGTAATAAACCAATTCGGGTGGGGAATAGCAACAAGATAGAATTTGTCTAGATTTGATATAATATTTTCTACAGATTTTTCTTGTTTTCTCCAAGATGTGATTGTGACGCATGCGGAGGTGATATACAATAATTTTATGAATTCTAGGTGACCTGGTCAGTGAGAAGAATTGTATGTGAGAGGTAGTAAAATGTTTACTATAAAACCTGCAATTCTCAGATTCAGTGAGATCTGTACAAGAAAGTGACACAATTGCTTACCAGGTAAAAGCACCCATGCAGACATTTGAAAGACAATGGCATCCTTCCAGGCTATAGGCCAAAATGACACTGCTGTATTGTCAAGCTGGGAGGTTATAGTTCAAAAGAGCTATAAGCAGTATAAGTGTTTTGGCCTCTGCAAAGGGGAAATGAATCCCAGGGGTTGTCCAGGGAGTGCCAGTGAGCTCAGACAGGAAAATAAGTTGGCTGAGAGCGGCTCTAAGGAAGAGTGTATAGGGAGCTAGTTCTAGTAGGGTCCCATAGAGTACCCAAGTGAAAGAGGATTAAACAGCTGGTAAGCTGGATATATGTGCAGTATTATTTAGCCTTGGCAGAATTTGCTTTTGATACATATATGTATATATATATATATAATTTTGATGGATAATATTTATATTTATTTTTAAGCAATTCTTTTAATTTTATCAATTTAAATTTTCCCAGTTGCAGGAAATGAGATACAGAAGTTCAAATAATTATTTAATGACAGGTGACTTTGAGAGTAAAAAAGTTAAAGCTTTATAAATCCTATAACACAAATTGTCAACATCACTTTCCAAAATTTACAAAATAAACAGCCTACAATCAAATTCTAATAAGTTCTCGAACAGCATTTTTCTTAATTTGCTTTTGTAAATTTCAATTATTATGAATGAAAATATTTTTCATCAGTTTGTGTGTGTACGTTGAAATTAACATTTACCAAAATTGATAATTAAAAATCTAATCTTTCAAGTCAATGTATTTTTAAGATAGGTTTTCTCAAAACATTTTTGTTCTAATAATTATTACTTTGCTTTAAGGAGGCTGTTTGGTTCCTGTTACCACCATCACTGCACCAGAGAGAGCAGAATTGCAGGGTGTGGACATAAATCAGACCTGTACAGGTAAATCATGGTTGATACACTGGGGACTGTAACCAGGGTCCAGCCTGAGAGTGGAAGAATTGCACAATTCCACCCTGAGATACTGGTGATAGTTAGAGGCCTGAGACCTAGAAAGGATGCACTTAGAGAGACAAGGAGCAGTCAGAGGTGCAGTTAGCTTAGTGACTCTAACAGTGATATCTTTTTTTGTAAATCTTAAGGTTTTCATTCACGAAATTGTCACTAGTTATTGTGTCACTCAGCCCCATAACATGGGCATTGTCTTTGACTTGGATTTCTTTCTAGGTCCTCACATCCAGGCTATGACAATCTTGATGGATTTTTTTGCATAACATAACCAATGTATAGCCTCTCTTATCCATCCACAAAGCTAGAACTCTCTGGCAGACTCTAATCTTGCATCTCAATTACTCCAACATCCTTCTCTCTTGTCTTGACAAATGCAGTTTTGTCTCACTAATATGCATTCAGAATGCTGCTGCAAAGCCATCACTTTGATAATGTCACCTTTCTGTTTGTATCCCTCCTTTGACTCCCCCATCTCTATTGCATCAAACACTTCCAAGGCCCTTCGTGGCCTATCCTTATCTCTCTTTCATTTGCTGCTGTGGTGTCTACTTATGTCTCCGATTACCCTATGATGTCAGTTTCCATTATCCACTTGTTAAACTTTCAAACAAGCACCTTCATGGTCTCTCCCATATTACTTTTCACTCCTGGGAGCAGCTCCACATAAACATCTGTAAAACTAACTCATTATCCTCCTTCAAATCCTTTCCTTTGCAGTGATGCCTAGAGAAGATCTGGCAATGGTTAGGCCACTGGTGTGCTAAGACAGCAGCCTGTCATACTGACCAATATTGTCTCGTTTCCTTGTAATCCACCAATTGTCTGTGTCCATTTGTCTCTTGTCATATATTTGGATAGCAGGGGCTATCTTTTTTTGTTCTGTCTGCCTAACACAATGGAATTCTGGTCCATGACTGGAGCTCCTAGGATGCTATGGTACTACAAAGAATTAATGTAATAAATAATAATAAATAATAATAATAATTAATAAAAATAATAAAGAAAGAAAACTGATAGTGGGAAACAATCTCCCCCAAACACAAAATTTAATGCTCAAGGGTCTTCATACAAAAACTATGAGGGGGCTCAGAAAATTTCCTTTAGAGAAAGCACTAAAATGTTGAAAGCATCTCCAGCAAAAAGAGCTTTCAAGACATTCCTCAAGTAATGCATGAAACTCCTTTTGACTTTCAAAGTCAGATCCATGTATGGAAGCCTGACAGAATCAGACTAATTCATTAGGAGAGTGCGGAAGCCACATCCATGAGCTATTCTTGTGATGACAAATTGTTACTCACATATATCTTGCTTCTCTCTCATTTGTTTTGTTACTGTGCAGCTCTGATTGATCTCTCAGTATTGTCTATGGAAGTTTGTGTTCTTTGTATGACACAGGTACTGTGCATGGAGTTTCCAAACATCTGAGGAAGTTAGAAATGTTGCTGGTTGAATAAATTTATGATACACTTTAATCCTTGCTCTATGATTACAAAGCACTAAAAATACACTGTAGGGAACAATCCTGAATGGGCAGAAGGATAAAAAGGATGATTAAGAAGGTCATTTCTATCTCAGAACTTCATGATTTTATGAATAGAGATAGATCTTCTGTTATGCTCCCATCCATTGTTATGAATTGTGCTGTTCCTTGGCTTATTCATAAAACCCCTGTGGTCCTCCTTAAAATCCTGCCAGTTCTCCTAGCTAGCTAAAGTTACCCCAGTATTTGCAGTGTTTCCTCTTACTATTTATGAAGAATTGATGTTGTGTGAGTGTTTAGCTAAGAGTGTTATATACCTTATCACCAATGAGTATATATCAACTTTATACCATGCCATCATATATTCTATACATGCCACACATATTACAGAATAGTATATTTTGGACTTTTTTGTGTAGCATGAACACAGCTGCACAGGGTTGAGAGGGCTATAAATATTTTGGTGTAACCTCCATGTGGCGTTTGCCAGCTCCTAGAACTCTGGACTGAATCTGTAGGGGTCCTAACTGATGAACTATTACAAAAATGGCTACCAAAGCTACCTGGGACACCGTTTCTCAGCATGTCTGGAGTCAGAGGTTGAGATGTAATGGACTAAAAACTCTAGCTGAGGCTGATAGTGAAGCTTCTACATGCAGTCATATGGACAATGTAGGAATAAAATGAGAATTGCTAAAAGTCAAGCTGAATTTGCTCTTCCAAGGAAATAAAAATAAGAGTCTTGGGACCAATCTTCTTCAATATTTTATTAATGACCTTGGCATAAAAAGTAGAAGTGTGCTCATGAAAGTTGCTGATGACAAAGTTGGAAGGCATCGTCAACACAGAGGAGGATCAAAACATTATACAGGAAGACCTGGATCACCTTGAAGATTGGAGTACTGTTGAATTTCATTCTATTTCTGTCAAAGAGCAAAGCCCGTGCATATAGTCTGATAAGAATTTCTGCTAGAAGCTGGGAGCTCTTCAGTTGGAAGCAACAGAGAAAGAGAGAGAACTGGGGACATGGTTTGATCACAGGATTACTGAGCTGCCTATGTGATGCAGCAGTAAAAAAGGCAAATGCTCTCTATAAATACACTAGGGAGGTAAATACCAGGGAAGGTTAAGCTTATTTAAGCTCAAAGACAATGAGGGCACAAGAACTGCTATTAGGAACTTGGAAACATTTTGGAAAAGGAGAAGCATATGGAGGAAGGATGGGTTCCATCTCAAAAATGGAACCAGACTCCTGGCATGTAAATTTAAAAAAAAAAATTGTAGAGGAGTTTTAAAGCTAAGGGCTGGGGGAAAGCCAAAAGACACAGAGGAGCACACAATTTGGATAGAGAGGGGAGGATTGACTAAACAGGATACTCTATATCCTAGTAAAGAAGATAGGATAGAAGTTGATAGAGTACAGGTAGGAACTGTAGGGAAACAGTCACATGAAAAAGAGTCCCATTCAGAGTCCCATCACATGAAGGTAGACAACTAAATATTGAAAAAATGTACTAATGCGCATATACAAATGATAGAAGTTTAAATACTAAGATGGGTGAACTTGAGTTCCTGGTTTTAAATGAGGATATTGATATAATGATGATCACATAAACTTGGTGGAACAATGATAATCAGTGGTACATGGTAATCCCAGGATACAATATATATAGGTATGACAGAGTAGGTCATGCTGAAGAGGGAATGACGCTATATGTGAAAGAAAGCATATAGTCAAATATCACATTTTCAATGACTCAAACTGTACCATAGAATCTTTATGGATAGAAATCTCATGCTTGAACTATAAGGGTATTAGAAGTAGGAATATATTACCAACCACTTGACCAGGATGGTGACGGTGATTATGAGATGCTCAGGGAAATTGTACAGGCTACAAAATCAGAAAACTCAATAATAATGGGGGATTTCAACTGCCCTCATATTGACTGGGTACATGTCACATCAGGACAGGATGGAGACATAAAAATTCTAGACACCAGCTAGTCCTGGAACCAACGAAAGGAAAGGCAATTCTTGATTTAGTCCTAAGTGGAGCAAATGATCTGTTCCAAGAGGTGAATATAGGGTGAACTGATCGGTAATAGCAAACATAAAGTAATTAAATTTAACATCCTTGTTGGGCGGGGAGGGGAAATATCAAAGAAAGCTACCACTATAGCATTTAACTTCAAAAGGGGGAACTACACAAAAATGAGGAAGCTGGGCTATGTCTACACTGGCAATTGAATGACAAAATTTTTGTCTTTCAGAAGTGTTAAAAAAACAAACAAACATGAAAGACAAATGTTTTGCAGATGACAACCGCCAGGGTGAACAGCACTTTGTCAGCAGGAATGCTCTCCTGCCGACAATGCAAACGCTGCTCATTGTGGGTGGAAGTTTTTTGTTGGTGGGAGAGTCGACAAACAGTGTCTACACAGTCAGACCTTTAGTGGCATGGCTGTAGCGACACAACCATGTCGCTAAAAGCTGCGTACTGTAGACATAGCCCTAGTTAAACAAATTAAAAAAGAACAGTCACAAAAGTGACATGCCTGTGATCTGCATGGAAAATATTTTAATACCCCATAATAGAAGCTCAAATAAAATTACTCAAGATAGGTAAATCAGAGCTGACAGTGAAGAGTTACAAAGAGATTTCACTAAACTGAGTGACTGGGCAACACAATGGCAGATGAACTTCAATGTTGATAAATGCATAATCCCAACTATGCATTCAAAATAATGGGTCTAAATTAGCTGCTACCACTCAAGAAATGTGTAGCAGCAATCAAAAAAGCTACCAGAATGTTAGGAACCTTTAGCAAAACTATAGATCATAGTGCCACTATATAAATTCATGCTGTGCTCACAAGCTTGCATATTGTGTGCAGTTCTGGTTGCCCCCATCTCAAAAAAAATGCTAAAATTAGAAAAGGTACAGAGAAGGGCAACAAGAATGATTAAGCTTCCATATGAGGTGATATTAGAAAGACTAGGAGTTTTCAGCTTAGAGAAGAGATGATTTAGGGTGGGGGATATGATAGGGGTCTATAAAATCTTGAATAGTGTAGAGAAAGTGAATAGGGAAGTGGTTTTTACCCCTTCATATAACACAAGAACCAAGGGGCACCCAATGAAATTAATAGGCATTGGAGATAAAACAAACAAAAGAAAGCACTTTTTTTCATAACACATACACAATGTGAAGGCCAAAAGTATAACTGGGTTCAAAAAATAATTAGAGAAATTCTTGAAGGATAAGTTCATCAATGGCTACTAGCCAAGATGGTCAGGGATGTAATGCCATAATCTAGATGTCCCTAAACTTCTGACTGCCAGAAGCTGGGACTGGATGACTGGGGATGGATTACTAAATAATTGCCATGATACGTTCATTCCCTCTGAATCATCTGGCAGCAGCCACTGTCAGAAGACAGGATACTCGGCTAGATGGCCATTGGTATGATCCATGATGGCCATTCTTATGCTCACATATTCTTAAGAACAAATGAATATAAACTAGCCATGAACAAATTCAGGCTGGAAATTAGAAACTTTCTAACCATCAAAGGGGTGAGTTACTGAAACAGTCTCCTAGTAAGAGTTGTAAACAACATAATTAGTTTTAACACAGAGCTGGGCAAATTTGTAAGTACAATTGTATGATGGGGTTGCTTTTGAGGGTAAGAAGCATGGGTCAACAGTCCTGGGGCTCACTTCAGGTTTATGGCTTATATTGCTAAAGCTCATGCTTCAGTGTTTCTGCCAGCCTCTGACAGAGGTTAGGAAGGGATTTTCCCACAGAGTTTATTAAGGGATGGTCATGGCTATAGATGGGTCATTTGGCAGGGCTCTGAAGTGGTATTGTCTCTCTCAATTGGTTGTCTGTCTGGTTCTTGCTCACATGCTCAGGGTCTAATTAATCCCCATATTTGGGATTGCAAAGGAATTTTCTTCCAGGTCAGATTGACCTTGGTTGGGTTTTTTTTAAACCTTCCGCTTGCCAGGACTATCTTGCAGTATCTCACTTAATCATTTCCCTGCCATAGAGAGTACACTTATAAAGTTTGTGGATGATACCAAGCTGGGAGGAGTTGTAAGTGCTTTGGAGGAAATGACTAAAATTCAAAATGATCTGGACAAACTGCAGAAATGGTCTGAAGTAAATAAGATTAAATTCAATAAGGACAAATGAAAAGTACTCTACTTAGGAAGGAACAATCAGTGGCACACATACAAAATAGGAAATGACTGCCTAGGAAGGAATACTGTGGAAAGGGATCTGGGGGTCATAGTGGACCACGAGCTAAGAATGAGTCAACAGTGTAACACTGTTGCAAAAAAAGCAAACATCCTTCTGGGATGTATTAGCAGGAGTGTTATAAGCAAGACATGAGAAGTAATTATTCTGCTCCACTCCACACTGATTAGGCCTCAGCTGGAGTATTGTGTCATGTTCTGGGCACCACCGGAAAGATGTGAACAAATTGGAGAAAATCCAGAGAAGAGCAACAAAAATGATTAAAGGTCTAGAAAACATGACGTATGAGGGAAGATTGAAAAATTGGGTTTGTTTAGTCTAGGAAAAGGAAGATTGCAAGGGACCATGATAACTGTTTTCAAGTACATAAAAGGTTGTTACAAGGAGGAGGGAGTAAAATTGTTCTTCTTAACCTCTGAGGATAGGACAAGAAGCAATGGGTTTAAATTGCAGGAAGGGAGGTTTAAGTTGGACATTAGGAAAAAACTTCCTAACTGTCAGGGTGGTTAAGCACTGGAATAAATTACCTAAGGAGGTTGTTGAATCTCCATCCTTGGAGATTTTCAAGAGCAAGTTCAGCAAACACGTGTTAGGGATGGTCTAGATAATTCTTAGTCCTGCCATGAGTGCAGGGGACTGGACTAGATGAACTCTCGAGGTCCCTTCCAGTCCCATGATTCTATAAGCAAATTGTAAATGCTATAGGGGTGTTACAAGGTAACTTCTCGTGGGCACTTTCCTGTGCACAAGCCCAATCCTGGCCGCTGAATATAGCTACTGTCATTCTAAGAGATGGGTTTATTGATATCATCCTGTTAGAGTTGAGACGAAAGTTATTGCAAAATGCTAGTGCCTTTGTAGCAACCCACCAAGTGTAGTGGAAAGTGGTTAACTTCTCCTATAATCAGGAAACTCATAGGGTCATACATAGTGGCGAGCTCCAGCTGGTTCGCACCAGTTCGCAAGAACCGGTTGTTAAATTTAGAAGCCTTTTTAGAACCGGTTGTTCCAGGACAACCAGTTCTAAAAAGGTTTTAAATTTAACAAAGGCTCGGGCAGCTGTCCACCTGGCCCCCGGCCCCAGCTCACCTCCCCCTCTCCCCTGAATGCTCCGCCCTCTTTCTCCTCCCCTTCCCCTGCTTCCCACGAATCAAATGTTCGCAGGAAGCCTGAAACAAGCAGCAGGCAGGTAAGCCGGGCGCAGGGAGGGGGCAGGACGGCGTGCGCGGCCCAGTCCGGCTCCACCTGAGCGGCTTCCCCTGCC
Source organism: Mauremys reevesii (assembly GCF_016161935.1). Taxonomy (NCBI): domain Eukaryota; kingdom Metazoa; phylum Chordata; order Testudines; family Geoemydidae; genus Mauremys; species Mauremys reevesii. Next base: position 130,230,215 of record NC_052623.1, on the reverse strand, counting down.
CCCGCCGAGCACCCCAGCCCAGTCCCGGCCAAGCACCACTGGCTCGGGCTGGTCCCGGCTGAGCAGCTCGGACCCGGCCCAGCTTGGGACCCGCAACTCCAGCCCCGGTGCCGGCCGAGCAGCTCCGGCCCGGCCCGGGGAGTTGGGCCCCGCGGCGCCGGTCCCGGTGCCGGCCGAGTGGCTCTGGCCCGGCCTGGCCCGGGGAGTCGGGCCCCGCGGCGCCGGTCGAGGTCCCAGTGGAGTGGACCCTGTCCCGGCCCCAGGCAGTGTGGTAAGGGGGCAGGGAGCAGGGAGGGGGTGTTCGGTGGGTTGTGGGGGAGTGGATAGGGGTCAGGGTGGTCAGAGGGCAGGGAACAGGGGGATTGAATGGGGGCAAGGGTCCCGGGGGGCAATCAGGTAGGAGCAGGGGTTGGATGAGGTGGTTGGAGCAGTCAGGGACAGAGAGAAGGGGTGGTTGGATGGGGCAGGGATCCCGGGGGGCCATCAAGAATGAGAGGAGGGGTTGGATGGGGTTGCAAGGGGCAGTCAGGGGACAGGGAAGGCAGGGGATGAGTCAGGAGTCCCAGGGGGGGTGTCAAGGAACATGGGGGGTTGGATGGGGCACGATCCCCCGGGGGGGCATGACCCCCTCGTGAGGTGAGGAGGAGGGAACCGGTTGTTAATATTTTGGCCGCTCATCACTGGTCATACATACATATTAATTGTTATAAATGCCAGTGAAAAGTGGGTATATCCTTTGATTCAGTCCTTATCCCAATAAATTTACCCAAATTGATACACAAAGATGCAGCAGGTTATAACAGTGTCAACTTAAATACCTGCATTTGGGAACAAAGTGTTAGCTATTCACATACCACTGAGTTCCTCGAGGGTCCTCATATTTGTCTGGATCCTGATCAAGGAAAATGACACTATAGCTTGCAGTCAAATAGCAATAACCATTCGGCTATAGTTCTAGAAAACAATCATTGCCTATGCTTCAGAAGCTGGTGCACGCATTTTTTTTTGTCAATTTCTTTTATTACAGTTATTTATGTTTGTGTCATGTATATGCTGTAGAGGGATGTGATATTAATTTTGTGGTTAAAATGTCTCTATATAAAGTGTTACTGTGTCATATGTTATATAAACATGTAAATCCACTCAATCTGGACGTAAAGGTATCCACTCAATCTGGACGTAAAGGTTGCAATGATTAGTAGAAAACCCAAGTTTAAAACAACATCTAAAGGAATTGGAGGAATGGGGCAAAAATGTCATTCTAACCATGCACTACTCCATTAGTAAGATAGAAAAGATCCTAAAGAGAGTGCAGAAAGAAACATCTTTCGCACACAAGTGCAAAAGTTTATTTTTCAGCCCCACAAATTTCAGGGAAGCTTTGAGTGTTCTGATCCATCTATTTTTCATTATTCTAATAGTGCAACTTGGTTTAATTGTTGCCATAATTGTAACTGTGTATTGGGTAAAAAGGAAGTAGAGAGCCCTCTACAGGAACCCAAGGTATATCATTATGCCAACAATCTAGTAGTAGACAGGTGTGACGACTATGACAACTAGGTCATCAAGTCGCCAAGGAGGGGATATTGTAGAGAGAATTTTTCAAAACATCATTTTGTTTATGTTGTAGTTTGTCCACAATTTTGGTATCCCTTCTTGTTGGGCCAGTTGGCACCCTTTTAAGCTAAGGCAGGAAAGATGGTGTCATGTGACCTAAGTAATCTGCCCAATAACAAGGAGGCATAAAAAGTCTGTGCACTCTGTGCCAGGGGTTGTCCATCCTGATAGCAGTCTACTGTTTAGGGTGTCCTAGCTAAGGCTGTGTGTCAATGAAAGAAGAGAAGAACTGCCTGTCATTCCTTTTGCTGATCCTGGGTGCGTCCGCTCCTGAATACCTCTGTTGTGTGGTCGTGTGTCTCTGGTTCCCGACATTGTTGATGATCCTGCTGTGCCCCTGGATCCAAGTGTGTGTTCCCTGTCTGTGATAGTCTCTGATCTGATGATGTACTGACTTACCTGAGTTAGTTGTATACCTACCTTATGTTTGTTTGGGGTTCCTGGCTTAAGGCCAATTTGTTGAATTAACAACCGAGAGCTTTGTGTTACCCTTTTATGTGAAGTGTTATTTAGTTGGGAGTCCTGTTTAATAAATTTGACTTTTTTTTGTATTTTACATCCTGTTTGCTTTGTGTTATTCCCATGAATATCCCCCGCCCTCCCACCCCCGCTGATTTTGTAGTGTGGGGGCTGGTAGCTAAATTCAGTAGCTCCCTATTGAATACCCTTTCTGGGTTAACATTGTGTATTTACTATTTATTGAATTAAATGACATACTTTTTTTCTTAAACTCATCTGAAAACAATTCATAACAACGTGTGCATCTTACATGAGGCAGGCAGCTTGAGATGGAGAGCTCTACCTGTTAACCAAGGAATCTGGGGGTTCATTGGAGGCTTAGGGGATGCTTGGGGACAGTAAGGGAGTGTTTGGTGGCTAATGGATGGAGCAGGTCAGAAGTGCCTATTTGAAAGCCATTCTGGGTGGGGAGAGGGACAGGTAGGATTGTTGATATCTGAAAGTGTCAAGCTACATATGGAGGAGGGCAATGGACTCTCAGGGTATGTCTACACTACCAGAGTAGTTCGATTTAACTTAATTCGAATTTGTGGAATCGACCTTACAAAGTCGAATGTGTGTATCCACACTAAGGACAGTAATTCGACTTTGTGAGTCCACACTAACGGGGCAAGCATCGACATTGGAAGCGGTGCACTGTGGGCAGCTATCCCACAGTTCCCGCAGTCCCCGCTGCCCATTGGAATGCTGGGGCGAGCCTCCAATGCATGCTGGGAGAAAAAAATGTGTCGAGGGTGGTTTTGGGTAACTGTCGTCATTCAACCGTCACTCCCGCCCTCCCTCCCTGAAAGCGCCGGCGGGAAATCTGTTCGCGCACTTTTCTGGTCAGAGACAGCGTGGACGCCACAGCACTGCGAGCATGGAGCCCGCTGCGATCATTGCTGCACTTATGGCCGTTGTCAACTCCTCGCACCTTATCGTCCACCTCTTCCACAGTCAGCTGCTGAGAAATCGGGCGAGGAGGCTCCGGCAGCGCGGTGAGGACATGAAGTGTGAGAGTGGCACAGACCTCTCACAAAGCACGGGACCCCGCGCCGTGGACATCATGGTGGCAATGGGTCATGTTCATGCTCTGGAATGGTGATTCTGGGCCCGGGAAACAAGCACGGACTGGTGGGACCACATAGTGCTGCAGGTCTGGGATGAATCACAGTGGCTGCAAAACTTTCACATGCGTAAGGGCACTTTCCTTGAACTCTGTGAGTTGCTGTCCCCTGCCCTGAAGTGCAAGGACACCCGGATGTGAGCAGCCCTGAGTATGCAGAAGCGAGTGGCCATAGCCCTCTGGAAACTTGCAACGCCAGACAGCTACCATCTGCGAACCAGATTTGGCACTTTGGCAAATCTACCGTGGGGTTTGCTGTGATGCAAGTAGCCCACGCAATCGTTGAGCTACTGCTCTCAAAGGTAGTGACCCTGGGAAACGTCCAGGTCTTCATAGATGGCTTCGCCGCGATGGGATTCCCAAATTGCGGTGGGGCTATAGATGGAACTCACATCCCTATCCTGGGACCGGACCACCAGGCCAGCCAGTATATTAACCGAAAGGGCTACTTTTCAATGGTGCTGCAAGCACTGGTGGACCATAGGGGACGCTTTACCAACATCAATGTCGGGTGGCCGGGCAAGGTTCATGACGCGCGTTTTTTCAGGAACTCTGGTCTGTTTAGATGCCTGCAGGAAGGTAGTTTCTTCCCGGACCACAAAATAACTGTTGGGGATGTGCAGATGCCTATAGTGATCCTCAGGGACCCAGCCTACCCGCTAATGCCCTGGCTCATGAAGCCCTATACAGGCGCCTTGAACAGCGACAAGGAACTCTTCAACTACCGGCTGAGCAAATGCAGAATGGTGGTGGAGTGTGCTTTCGGGCGTCTCAAGGGGAGATGGAGGAGCTTACTGACTCGCTCGGATCTCAGCAAAACCAATATCCCCATTGTTATTGCAGCTTGCTGTGTGCTCCACAATCTCTGTGGGAGCAAGGGGGAGACCTTTATGGTGGGATGGGAGGTTGAGGCAATTCGCCTGGCTGCTGATTACGCTCAGCCAGACAGCCGTGCGATTAGAAGAGCCCAGCGGGAAGCGCTGTGCATCTGGGAGGCTTTGAAAGCTAGGTTCCTCAGCGAGCAGCGTGACCTGTGACTGTTCTGTTTCTTTACAGAGAAGCTGAACCTGCCCCTGTTTCTTTACCCAGTTACTGTTGACTATCCTCTGCAGTTACATACCCCGTTCACCCCGATTCCCCCCTTCCAACACACGTTTAAAAATAAAATACATTGAACATTGTTAATTAACAACGTTTTCTCTAGTAATGACTTTGCATTAAAGGGTTGAAACTGGGACGCAGACTGTGCTGGGTAGGGTGTGTAGTGATGTAAAGACCACTTCTAAACTCGAGGAATGACAGGCTCCTGCTCCTAGAGTGGTCTGCAGTGCCGGACTGGTTGTTTCAACGGAGCCTGCCATCCCTCCTTTTCAGGACTCTGTTTGCGGGGGCTATGTGACCTTGTGGCAGGGGAGGACGGTTACAGATTCCCCTGCTGTGTGGCTCTGTGGTCCAGGACAAGGACCGCTGCATAAGATCTGTAACCGCCCTCCCCCACCACAAAGTCACGTACCCCCCACCCACACAGAACATGAAAACCACCTCCCAGACCAACCAGGGTGCCTACTGACTGCACTGTGTGTGTGACCTGCTGCTGATCCTGCCCCTGTGTCTGTACCCTGGTAAAGGTGACTGTCCTATGCAATTACCAACCCCTTTCCCCCCCTTCAAACACAGTCTTCTGTACAAAAACATGACGGAAACAGTAATTAACAGCAAAGTATTTTTAATAATCAACTAGACAGTTAGGGGATGATAATGGGATTGGGGCTTGGGTGAGTCAGGAAGGGAAGGACTTCTCAAAATTTATGGAATGAGAGCTTTTGGGTAATTGAGCACTCTGCAGGGGTGGAGTGACAGTTTTCATGGCCCCTGGTGCCCCTCCTTCTTGTTACTTTGGGTGAGGGGGGTATGGGACTTTGTGGCGGGGGAGGATGGTTGCAGATACACTGCAGGGGGGCTCTGTCCTCCTGCCTGCGGTCCTGCAGAACATCCACAAGGCGCCAGAGCGTGTCCGTTTGCTCCCTCATTAGTCCAAGCAGCGTTTGAGTCACCTGCTCGTCCTCTTGACGCCTCCTGTCCTCCCGTTCGCTGTGTGAGCGCTGGTACTGAGAGAGGTTCTCCCTCCACTGGCTCTGCTGGGCCGCCTTGGCTCAGGAGCAGCCCATAAATTCAGCGAACATCTCGTCCCAGGTCGTTTTCTTTCGCCGCCTAATCTGCGCCAGCCTCTGTGAGGGGGATGCTGGGGCAGGTCGGGAAACAGTCGCAGCTGTGTGATGGGAAAAAGGGAGTGAATTCCTTACAAAGATACATTTTTGCGAACAATGAACATAGTCTAGTCTGTCTCTGTGAACAAGACCATGCACAGCACCTATCTCATGCGCACTCAGGACAAGTTCGAATTTTTGGCCTTCACATTCATTGCCTGGGGTCTTGCACTGGAGATCAGACAAGCGGTTCAGGACAGCAGAATCCGTGGAGCAGGCAGGCATGGTAAGCCATAGACCTTTGGCTGCTTAAAACTTAATGTATAGCAGTGCCCTCCTGCTGCAGGCAATCCGGAAAGCATGAACTCTGCCCCTGTTCCACCCCCTCGCGACTGTCCCCAGGAAAGATCCCTGTATGCTGCCCCTCTGCAGCCTCCACCACGTGGCTGTAAACCGACGCTTATTGTTATGCAAAGGAAGAGTGAAGCATTCCCAATACTAACATTACCCTAATTACCCTAATTCAATGCAGGAGTCACCGAGCGAGATCACCCTGAGGAGGATCACTGACAGCAACAGAGAGCGCATGCTGCGTAAAAGCCAGCACAAGCCAGGGGCCTATGCAGCCGTGCTCGTGGAGGCAATGCTCCCAGAGTACCTGATGATAGCCTGGTGCGGAAAAGTGTCCGACCACGGAGCATCCGATAAGGCAGCTCTCCCCAGGAACCTCATGCGTAGGCTTTTCGATTACCTCCAGGAGAGCTTCGTGGAGATCTCCCAAGAGGATTTCTGTTCTATCCCCATATATATTGACCTTCTTTTCACATAGTTCAGATTCCTGTTCCATTAAAAATAAATGTTTACATGTTTAAAGCACTTACCGACTGATCCTTCCCCTGATTCAGGGTCCGGGTTAACGGCCGGGGAGGGTTGGTAGGGGATCTCCGTGAGGGTGATGAAGAGATCCTGGCTGTCGGGGAAATCAGCGTTGTAAGCGCTGTTGACTGCCTCATCCTCATCTCCTTCCTCATCTTCCCCGTCCGCGAACATCGCCGAGGAACCGGCCGTCGACACTATCCCATCGTCAGAGTCCATGCACACTGGTGGGGCAGTGGTGGCAGACCCACCGAGAATGGCATGCAGTGCCTCGTAGAAGCAGCATGTCTGGGGCTGGGATCCGGAGCGTCCATTTGCCGCTTTCATTTTTTGGTAGCCTTGTCTCAGGTCCTTGATTTTCATGCGGCACTGCATTGCATCCCGGCTATATCCTCTGTCTGTCATGGCTTTGGAGACCTTCTTGTAGGTCTTTGCATTCCGTTTTTTGGAGCGCAGCTCCGAAAGCACAGACTCATCACCCCACACAGCGATCAGATCCAAGACTTCCCAGTCAGTCCATGCTGGGGCCCTCTTTCTATTCTGAGATTGCATGGACTCCTCCGCAGGAGAGCTCTGCATCGCTGCCAGTGCTGCTGAGCTCGCCACGATGTCAAAACAGGAAATGAGATTCAAACTGGCCAGACAGGAAAAGGAATTCAAATTTTCCCGGGGCTTTTCCTGTGTGGCTGGTCAGAGCATCCGAGCTCGGACTGCTGTCCAGAGCGTCAACAGAGTGGTGCACTGTGGGATAGCTCCCAGAGCTATTAGCTTCAAATTCCATCCACACCTAGCCTAATTCGACATGGCCATGTCGAATTTAGCGCTACTCCCCTTGTCGGGGAGGAGTACAGAAATCGAACTAAAGAGACCTCTATGTCGAACTAAATAGCTTCGTTGTGTGGACGGGTGCAGGGTTAATTCGAATTAACGCTGCTAAATTCAACATAAACTCCTAGTGTAGACCAGGCCTCAGTTGACTTCACTTCCTCATTTCCCTGCTGGCCCTGGATGAGTAGGGAGAGAGCGCCACTATCCATCTCTCCATAAAAATCTGTGATAGAGCAAATCCTCATGCCAACACACTACCTTATGAGTATGGCTCCTGCTGTTGTATATTACTCACTCATTAAGGAACTTTTAAAATGTATTTTTCCTGATGGACTTCCACAACAGAATAAGTTTCAGTTTCAGCAAGCATTCAATTTTATTTCCTTAAAAGTTGAGTCAAATATTATGTGCATGAAAACACTATGAATTGTATAATCTGGGTAGATTCTACAAACCCTTTGCCAAAGATTTTAAAATGGAGTATTGAAAAGATCTTTCCTTAACTCGTTAATGGTATTTGGGAATAAAGTTTGCTCTTTTATCTTCCTATTGGTGTTTGTTTCTCTTCTGGGGTGTTTTTTCTTCCCTCTCTCCACTCATTTCATACTATATAATATGGGTAAGTATAACTTTCTTTGAATTATGTTTCAAGCATGCAAATTGGTAGATTAACAATAGAGTGAAAAAGTAGAAAAGTCTTGCCAGAATTCATACACAGTCTCTGCAGAATCATGATAAATTCCTTCAGCTATCTTTTGACCTTGGTAATAACATCACATACACACACAATACAGGATGCCCTATAGTATTAAAAGGCTGCAAGGAAGAAAGCTGAAATAAGAAAAGAAGAGACTTCTGAAATGCAAGAGAACATTTCTTTTGTCTCCTATTCTGTTTCTTCCTCACAAAAAAAATCAAAATGTTAATTTGCTATAATTAAGTACACAATGGAGTTATAATGGATATAAAGAACAAAATCGTATATTTTATGATAAAAGTGAATTTCAGCTTCCAAAGTGAAAGCTTAACAGAATCTTAAAATGTGTATCTTTGTTTTATTCAGAACTTGTATTTTAAGCAGTCTTGAAGGTCTCTAAGGGTCATTCTCCTTACTTAAAGCTGCATTTGATATTTATATTTTGAATTTGAGTCCACTTTTATCAGTTGTCTAAGTACCAAATTAGGAATGGAACTTTACGCACCCAGGCTTGAAAATTTCCCCAATAAAGAAAAACTAAAGTACCTTTAATTGCTTTTTCCTCAGTTAAACTTAAATTACATGTCATCAGTCAATGTGGTCAAATAATAAAGGGGTAAAATCATGAATATATTAATGAATAAAACATTGTGATTCACTGCTATTTATAATTTGTGAATAGTCATATGACAGCTAGGTATTCAGGAAAATGTTCATGAGTATCAAGTTTCACAATCTCACACTGGATGAGCATTACTTATTATGAGAGCTCATCAGAACACTGACAAAATGACAACTTCTCATCTCTGAGAAAAAGAGCTTTCTAACCTGGTGGTTAGGCTGTGGAGACCTAGGTTCAAGTCCCTCTTCTACCTGATTCAGAGTGATCTGTAATGCAAAACTTTTCTCTGAGTCAGGAAGAGCAGGGATTTGAGCCTGGGTAAATCCCAAGAAATCAAAAAGCTCAGACTTGGGTCTGAAAACCAACATTTTGACACAATTCTGGTTTTGTGAAACTGTTTTAAAGTTTTTGGTTTTGTTTCAATGCAGAAAGAAAACAAATTTCAAAACCTCGAAAGGTGCTGTGAAACAGAATATTCCTCTGGACAGCTCTGCTTGTTCCCTATTTAGCACTCGTTCTTCTGTTGAAGTGTCAGTCATCCAACTAGGGGACAGACACAAAAATCTTGTCATTCTATTTCTGTTTCACTCCTCAATCACATAGACTTAGATCATTTTGACTGACTCAGATAAAGCACCAAGCTGATAATTATTTCACACTTCCCCATTCCCTCTTCAACTCAGGACTGGTGGTGTTTTAATGTGAAATCCTGGCTTTATTGAAGTCAATGGGTGTTTGCCATTAATTTCAATGAGGCTGGGATTTCACCCTTGAAATGCTGACATTACTCTTCAGGTAATCTTTGGCCCCTGTGTTGCACTTCGGGTCTGATCCAAAGCCTACTGAAGTCAAAGGCAATCTGATTTTGATGGATTTGGGATAAGGCCTTTAATTGTCAGTGATTGCAAGATTCAATTATGTGGTAAATTTCATATTTGCATCTGAACTTTAGGGCCCATATCCAACCATGACAATCCCCTGTACTTTTTGAAGTTTGCCAATCACTATCATATTATGTACTGCAGCGATCAGTTCTGCATTGGCAGAGAAATTGACTGCATGATCTAACCTTTTTTTCTTTCTTTCTAGCCCTAACTTCTGTGATGCAATTATACTACTCATTCCCTATTTCAGAAGGGAAGTTTTAGTAGTCTAGTACAAGTAAAACCGATGATGAAGTATATGGCATTCCTATTAAATCAGATTAAAAGTAACATCAAGAAACTATAAAACCGATTAGTATTCACAAGTTATTTAAACACAAATGATATGCAGCAATAAATCAGGACCATTAAGACCTCCAAGCTTCTACCATGCAGAAGTGAAATTTGGATTAACATTTAGGAAATGCTCATAGTTGTACACCCTCTGTTATGTCAATGTGCAGCGGGAATATTTTAAAACTTCTTTCATAATAATTCTCCTAGAGACAGCAAGAGAAAGGTCAAATTACCTGCCTGATCCATTTTCCCTGTCCTCAAACTATCCTTATCATGCTATCTGTGACTTGGGATGGAAGGGAGGGGGGAAACCAAGCAACAGTGCCCTCTTAGATCACCTAGAAATTGCTGTTAACCAACATTTACAGCACTTGAAATTACTTAGCAAGGTCTGACTGTGAGAAAAGTTTATGTTACTAATTATGAGAAGACATTTTTATATATGGACAGGATTATTTCTCAAGGTTTCTTCTATATTTATGGCAAATGTGTAATACCTGAGCTATGTTAAAAAAGATTTCAGATGCTGTCCCATTGTGCATAATTTCTTTAATTATTCTTCTTGGATCTGGAAATTCATAATTAACTTTATGAATTTGCCTGCTTTCAATGAAGCTCATTTTTATGTCCAATTTCTCCCACAAATAACACACACTGATACATGTATGTGTGTTTTTGATTGGGTCCTATGCATCTTGATTATTCTTGCTCTTGTCATCTAACCCTGTTCTCTTCTTGTTTTTCCTGTCTCTCAAAGCCAATTTTTGCCCCTTTGAAAATGCATGTGTCTTTACAGCAAAGCCCTGAAACCAGAAAACATTTAGAAACAGGTTTAAATCCATCCTCATTCAACAAAACACTTAAACAAGTGCTTAAATCTAGGTAGGGGTATCCCAAAAAGAAAATAATAAGTCTCTGCACTTTTTGTGCTACCTGAATGTCACAAAAGGAGAGGACTGGGGGTAGAAATCTGCCCCACAATCTGTATACTTTATCTTACCTAAAACTTTGGCCTGAAACTCTGAAACTGACACTTGCTAGGATATAGGAGGAACAGAAATGAGGGGTCCTATCGTAGGAGGCTACAAAGGAGAATTTTTTGTGTGTGTTGGTGGACCACTCTCCTAATTTTTTAAATGTTGAATTTTGTTTTGATATTTTTTTCACAATAGCAGAGATAAACCTGGGTTAGTTATGGTACTGGTGTATCCTTTAACAAAGTCTCCTTTCCCCACAGCACTACCATAAACATAAATTGTACCCAGAACCAGAACTGCAGTGAGACATTAGTACTATAGACCCATTCCTAGTTCCCCAGTCCATGGAATCACATGATGGGATCAGAATCTCAACTTAATTAAAAAAAATGTTTCTCCTTCTCAAAGATGCAAAGGAAAGCTTGAAAATGTGAACCAAGGGCTGTTCTACACTACAGGGTTTGGTCGACATAAGCTGCCTTGCTTCCACCTAGCAGTTGAAGTGTCTTCACTTAAATATGGCTCCTGCTCATGTAAGTGCCTTTCTATACTGATTTAGTAACACCATCTCCATAAGCAGCACAGAGTCATGGTCAATGTAGGTCAACACAGTGTCAGTATAGACCAGGGTCAGCAACCTTTGGCATGTGGCCCATCAGAGTAATCTGCTGGCAGGCCACGAGACATTTTGTTTACGTTGACCGTCCACAGGCATGGCCCCCCACAGCTTCCAGTGACTGAGGTTCACCATTCCCGGCCAATGGGAGCTGAGGGATGTGACACAGGCTTCAGGGACATGCTGGCTGTCACTTCCCGCAGCTCCCATTGGCTGGGAGCAGTGAACTGCAGCCACTGGGAGCTGCAGGGGGCCATGCCTGTGGATGGTTAACATAAACAAAATGGCTCACGGCCCGCCAGCAGATTACCCTGATGGACCACATGCCAAAGGTTGCCGACCCCTGGTATAGACACCATGTTGCTTATATCAACTGTTTCTGACTTTCAGGAGCCATCACACAGTGCTCCTCACTAACAATACAATCGATACAAGCACTCTTGGTGAGAATATACGCCACAGATACAAGGAGCCAAACGTGTACACAGAGAAGTAGTTTAATAACTCCGGTTGCTGTAGGCTAACTTAAGTTAGGTCAACATGATTTGTAGCTTAGACTTGGTCTAAGGGTAACCATTGTCTGGATGAGTCCTCAGACAGCATGAAACAACAGCTCCACAGGGTATGAACTACCCATTCATCTTTTCCTGAAACTCGGTGACATACCAAGGAGGGATGGAAACATGATTAGGGAATGGCATTACGGTGGGGGCCTTGGGGACCTAGATTGTCCCTGGGTCCCAGATTGCCTTAGTTTGGCCCTGTCCAAGACTATGACGGTAACAGTAAACTTTTGAAGATTGTGTTTTATTTGTGTCCCTTTAGCAATATCTATTTTATTGTTAATGATGTGTTTGTGAAGGGGCATTATTATTATTCATGTGGTGATTTTTGCCTCAAAGAAACAAAGCAAACTCAAATAGTACATTAATTGACATGACCGATACAAAAAATACCAGTGATGTCAATATCACTCAGTGCATTTACAGCCATTTCACCTTCTTTCATCTTGTTGTCTACCATTCATGTGAAATCCAAGCGGATAATACACTATTACAAAGAAATCATGTCAAGCCATAATCCCCTATATTCAATACTGGCTCTGTAAATACAGAATGGACTTGTATGGCATATTAAGTCTTTTGAATGTGCAGTAACACAGAAGTAAAGTGTCACCATGGCCTCTGGAGGTAGGTTATAACTCTGTATCAATATAAAACAAATATATAGGATATAATACAAATGGTGGGGTGCTAAGGAGCTAACGGCATAATAAGATGTATTAATATCCCCCAGCATCCTACTTTTTGGTGGATAATTAGATACTTTCATGGACAGATATTATAACCAGCCCATTTCCCTTTCACATTGTTCAGTGACTGTGGAAACAAAATTATCAAGTGTAGTCAAGTTTTGAGAACCTTAAATCCCAAACTGAAATAATTTTTGCTAAAGAAATTCTAGCAGCTGCCTGAACACAACATTTTTAAAATGGGTTAGACACCCTGATTTGGTCAGATGTTATTGTGTCTGCAGTAGCAGACATTCAGTGCAAACCAAAATGAAACACTGCATAATGTTCTGTGCTAAGGAAATGGACAGTTAAGAATCAATCTCTATCTCACATTCCCAGCTCTGAACCTAAAAATGACAGCTATTATCCAGATTTACATTTTATCCCAGCTAGAATAAAGCCAATAAATCACTGGGCTTTTGGCTGCTCAGATAATTACAATGTTAGTGGCTGGCATAAGCTGCACTGGGGGAAACGCTTGCAGAGGGTTAGAGCACAGTGTGGAAAGATTGACAGTGAAAAATGGGTTTGATTTCCATGTTAAGATGAGCACTTACAACATGCAAATGCTATACTAGTGCTGTTACAAACATAGCCCTCCTCATCAAATACTAGGCAAAGTAACTCTGTGTAGCAGAATATCTTTGGAGAACTGCAAGCAGGCGCAGACTCACCCAGTGGCACCTCCTGCTGGTCGTCCATGGGAATTAGCTCACCAGCCCTCTGGAGCACCCTCTGCAGGCCGGTGTCCCACTGCCGCTTGGCCCCCGTGTCCCTCCCGGACCCTTTATCTCAGGGTTCTGTCCCCGTGGCAGTACCCCCACACTCTCAGGTTCTGGGTCTCCCCACCCAGGGGAACCCCCACCCACTAACCTCACCTCACCTCAGTCTGGGCTACTGCCAGTCATCATCTAGACCCACTCCCTGGGGCAGACTGCAGTATAAGCCACTCGTCACAGGCAAGGGAGTTCGGACCTGTTGCCTTCCTCTACCACCCACTACCCTTTTAGGCCTTAAACCAGGCCTTGCAGCCTGAGGAGTTGCCAGCCAGGAGCTTCTCTGTTCCTCTGGCTTTCTCCAGCCCTGCTTCACTCCTAATACCTTTCTGCTAGGCAGCCAGGCCCTGCTCCCTCTCAGACCACAGAGAGCCTTCTGAACTCCTGGCTGCCCTGACCTTTATAGGGCCAGCTGTGTCTGTTTGGGGGGTGTCCTCCAGCTGAGGCTGCCTCCCAATCAGCCCAGCTTTTCTCTCGGCACTCTCCCGGGGTGGCTTTAAGCCCCGCAGGGCAGGAGCGAGTGTCTACCCCGCTACAAGAACTAATAGTGAAAGTGAACAATCACTAGCTTTGAAGTTTTGCTATGGAGTATTCTAACTAGGGCTGTCAAATGAATAAAAAAAATGAATTGTGATTAATCGTGAGATTTTTAAAAAATCAGGATTAATTGCAGTTTTAATCGCACTGTTAAACAATAATAGAAAACCATGTATTTAAATATTTTGGATGTGTTCTATATGTTAATTTCAATTACTATACAGAATACAAAGTGGACAGCGCTCACTTTATATTATAATTTTTCATTACAAAAAATATAACAGAAATATTATTTTTCATATAACCTCATACAAGTACTTCTGTGAAATCTCTTTATTGTGAAAGTGCATTACAGGGTGGTCAATTACAGGTAGAACCCCGTAAATGTAAATGTAAACAAACTTGTTTGTCTTAGCGATTGGCTAAACAAGAAGTAAGACTAAATGGACTTGTAGGCTCTAAAGTTTTACATTCTTTTATTTTTGAGTGCAGTTATGTAACAAAATCAAATCTACATTTGTAAGTTGCACTTTCAGGATAAAGAGATTGTACTTGTATGAGGTGAATTGAAAAATACTATTTCTTTTGTTTATCTTTATTATATTTGTAATCAAAATAATATGAAGTGAGCCTGTACACTTTGTATTCTGTATTGTAATTGAAATCAATATATTTGAAAATGTAGAAAAACATCCAAAATATTTATAATAAATTTAAATTTGTATTCTATTATAGGGCCCTATCAAATTCACAATCAATGTTGGTAAATTTCACAGTCATAGGATTTTAAAATTCATAAATTTCATGATTTCAGATATTTAAATCTGAAATTTCACAGTGTTGTAACTGTAGGAGTCCTGACCCAAATGGGTTTGTTGGGGGAGGGGTTGCAAGGTTATTGCAGGAGTACCACAGTATTGCCAACCTTATTTCTGCACTGCTGCTGCTGCTAGTGACGCTGACTTCATAGCTGGATGACCAGAGAATGGCAGCTGCTAGCCAGGAGCCCAGCTCTGAAGTCAGCACCTCTGCCAGAAACAGCAGCACAGAATTAAAGATGGCATGGTATGGTATTGCCACCCTTACTTCTGTGCTGCTGCCTTCAGAGCTGGACCCTTGGCCAGCAGTCACCACCACAGGTGTCAAGTTTCTAATCTGCCGTGCGGTACTCCCCCCGGGTTCTGCCCAGCCCTGACCTCATTCCACCCCTTCCCCCAAGGCCCCACCCCACCTTGCTTCTTCCCACCCCACTCTGCCCCTGCCTCTTCCCCACCTCTTCCCACCACATCTCTTCCCTACCCAGTCCTACCCCCTCCCCCAAGCGAGCTGTGCCCTCGCTCCTCCCTCCTCCCCCTCAGCGCCTCCTGACACCACAAAACTTCTGATCTGCAGCAGGTAGTAGGCACTGGTAGGGAGGGGGAGGCACTGATTGGTGGGGCCTGCTGGCAGGCAGGTGGAACTGGGCGGGAGTGGGAGGTTCTGTTGGTGGGCTGCTGGTGGGTTCTCAACACTGACATTTTTTTTCTGTGGGTGCTCCAGCCCCAAAGCACCCAAAGAGTCAGCTCCTATGGCCATCACTCTCCGGCCACCAAGCTATGAAGGCAGCAGCTCAGAAGTAAGGGTGCCATGGTATGGCATTACCACCCTTATTTTTGTGCTGCTGCTGGTGGGGTGCTACCTTCAGAGCTGAGCGCTTGGCCAGCAGCTGCTGCTCTTCAGCCACCCAGCTCTGAAGGCAGTGCAGAAGTAAGGGTGGCAATACAGCAACCCTGCTACAATAATCTTGCAACTCCCCATGAGCCCTTTTTGCATCAGGACACCCAGTTTGAGAAATGCTGGTCTCCCCCATATAATCTGTATAGTATATGGTAAAAGTACACAAAAGACCAGATTTCATGGGAGAGACTAGATTTCATGGTCCATGATGTGTTTTTCATGGCTGTGAATTTGGTAGAGGCCTAATTATTGTTTAACAGTGTGGTTAAAACTGTGATTAATCACAATTATTTTTTTTAATCAAGTCAATTTGTTTTAAGTTAATCCCTTGAGTTAACTACCTAATTCTAACACATTCTTGTTTATCTTTTCCATATAGTACAATGTGATCTCTATCTTCCTAACTTTTAATATTCTTTGGAAGTTTGCTCTTTTAAAGCTAGCATTACCTTGAAATGTTGCTTAAATTTAATCTCTAAATACCTATTTGGTTATAGTACATGGATGGTCATAACTCAATGTGTTAGGATATCCAAAGATAATAGTGAATAGTAAGTAGAGCTGTATGGATTTGGTGAACGTTTCCTCATAAAGATACAAGTAGACGTGTTCATCACTAAACTACAATTTATTTCATTTCAGGAGGCTTAAAATTATTCTTACTAAAAATGTGAACTGTGTGCTCCCAAGTTCCTATGGTGCTTCGTGGAAGTTGTGATGGAAGAGGTGCCTCATGCCCCAACTATGGGCTTGGCTGTCTGGTTGGACTATATCTCCCATGATGCACTATAGTCTCTTTTCTGGTTGAACTGGCATAATGACAGTCCCAATCATAAATGTTGAAATAAAACATTTAGATGTTTCCAAAACATTTTCTTTCAGAAATTTCTAATTCTGCAAAAAGAACTCAATATGTCAGCATTGCTTCTTCATCCCAGACAAAAACAAACACTGAAATATTGGAATTTGCTGCTTTAATAGAACTGCCTAAAAAGGGCATGTAAACAAAATTGGAAAATGTTGGATTTTCATTTGCTCATACTATCAACTTGAGGAAGTCATCATAAACATGGCTGTCAATTTATCTGCAATCACAACTGTCAGTTTGGGAGGAAGGTGAAAAATTGAAAGTCAAAGTTTAAAGTCAGTTTTCTGTATCATGCAATCATCATAATTTAATCTTGCACATGAGTCCCGACATTTCTCCAATTGAATCCAATGGCCAAACTCTCATTTATTTGAATAGTAGCAGGATTCACAAGAGCTTATTGTCTCAATAGGGAATGTGTATCAACCAAGTACAACCATTTATCCTCATACATAATTGATTTCACTGCTACTGGAGTTGGCCTTCCCCTTGCTTTTAGGAGTATTGTGTTTTGCTGCATTACAAAAAGCCACATAGAATCATAGAATCATAGAATCTCAGGGTTGGAAGGGACCTCAGGAGGTCATCTAGTCCAACCCCCTGCTCAAAGCAGGACCAAACCCAACTAAATCATCCCAGCCAGGGCTTTGTCAAGCCTGACCTTAAAAACCTCTAAGGAAGGAGATTCCACTACCTCCCTAGGTAACACATTCCAGTTCTTCACCACCCTACTAGTGAAAAAGTTTTTCCTAATATCCAACCTAAACCTCCCCCTCTGCAACTTGAGACCATTACTCCTTGTTCTGTCATCTTCTACCACTGAGAACAGTCTAGATCCATCCTCTTTGGAACCCCCTTTCAGGTAGTTGAAAGCAGCTATCAAATCCCCCTCATTCTTCTCTTCTGCAGACTTCTCTTCTCCTTCCCTTCTTGTGTAAAATTATGCAGGAATAGTCTTACTTGCAAAATTGCCTTTATTCTCTCCCAGTTCCGTCACATACTCCCACAGTCCATACAGAATGGGACATCTCAGAGGTTCAACCAACAATTTTTCAGAAGGCAGAGACGGGTAAAGAACTTCATTGTAGATCCTATAGATCACAGCTAAAATGAGCTGGGCACAATTTTTTGGTCAAAACTTTTTTCCGGTGAAAAACGCAGGTTTAGCTACACCAAAAATGTTTGGCAAATTCATATCAATTTTGCCAAATTGTTCATATTGGGGAAAAATCAGAAATCTTTTGATATTTTGGAAAAAAAAATTCCATTTTAAATGACTTTTAATTTTGAAATTTCCTTTGCATTTATTTTAATAAAAATTAAATACAAAAGTGCCTGAATTAGAAATGAAAAGTTTTGTTCAGCCCAAAATAAATGTATTTTCAACTTTTTTATTTTATTTTTTTTAAATCATTTGCAATTTGACACTAACTCATTTTTTCTCATGTTTGTTCATTGCCTGTGAACTGAAAAAAAATATTATTCACACAGTTCTACAGCTGTGTTGAGTATAACACACACATTCCCATACACTGCAACTACTGGCAAAGCAAATCAGTGGAATTTCAATGAATACTTTTCTTCTGTATTCACCCAGCTGTACTCTTGATGCAGAATAATAATTTTTAAAGCATTTAATACACTCTGCAGTCTATAAAATTGACCATGAACGACCTCCAATTCCACAAACATGGCAATTTGTGCAGCTGTTCCCAAGTCCTATCTTTTTCTATAGGCCCACAGGCCATGTTTGATACCACAGGAGACCTGCTGTCTAATTTGTATGGAGTAGTTATTTGATATCAGAGAAAAATACTACATAGCATCATATTCCCTCTGAGTAACCAGATACATTGTTTACAACTGCCCTTTTGGTCCACATAAAAGAAAGGAAGTATATGGTCAATATAGAGTAATAGTGCTCCCATTTATCATTTGCCTCCCATTCCCACTAACCAAAAACAATCTTTGGAACATTTTTCTTTGTTAATTGAGGTAACAACTGGCGAAGTGTTGTGACTGGCTGTGAATATGAAATATTTTAAACAGTTCAGTGAATGTCATGATGATCAGCAGTTTTCCTGTGAACATCTATATTTTTGCTTCTCTCTATTGCTTCTTAGATAAATATCTAACCATCGGCTTTCCAGGACATCATGGAGCAGGAGAAGGCAATAAGGTAGCAGGACTAATGTAAATTTCTTTTTCAGTGACTGAAAACATAGAAGTGTTGCAATCCTTGGCTAGATTGTGCCATTTAGACACAACCCATAAAAGGAGCCAAGCTGTGCACTACTCTGGAGGGAGCACTGGGAGATCCCAGGCATGCAATGTATGTGTGAGCACTACTACATCCCTTCCTAGGATGCAGATAGATTACTGCACCCCTGCAGCCAGCAAGCACTGCTGGAAGGTGCTTAGTGAGGTGCAGAGCCATGGCAGGGGTGTAGCAGGGGAGGAATCCATGGCCTCACAACTTGCCCACCATCCCTGCCCCACTGTGATATTATGATATCCTGAGAAGTATGGAGGGAGCAGTTCTTGAGCCTTATGTGGCCATGTAATGTAGGAAGGGAGGAGAAGGTTCGATACACAACACACCTGCATAAAGGTCAGAGAAAATCTGGCCTAGTGCTGAGATGCTATACTAGAATTAGTCCGTAATCGTTACAGTCCTGGTTGACCTGCAAAATGTTGAGGACTGAATGAACTGCCTATATAGCAGCAAGATTAGAATGATACAAATCCATCTATTCTAAAGTCACTGGCCTTCTTTGTTCCATTATGCATCTTTGGAATATATGAAGGCTCCTGATGGATAGCCTACTGGTAAATGAGACCAGAGTAGGACCAGATGCTCTTTCAGCCCTACATCAAATATCTAAATAAACTTACTTTCTGTTTGGATACTAAAAATGACTGTACGGAAAAAAAAAAAAGTTTTGCTCCTTGCCTGGGACTATATGCACTGAATTTCTATACTAGTGATAAATGACTGAAACTCTACTAACCATGGAAGAATCTGAATAAAATGTGGCAAAGCAGTAATAAACTGAGTGAGATGAAGCCACTAAGAAAACATGAAACTATGCCATTATGGAAATACATTCAAATTGTACGGTAATGAAACTGAGGAGATGAAGAACACTTGACTAAAATGTAAGGGCATACAGGCTGAAATGGAAACATGAATGAGAGGGATAAATTAGGTTGAAAGAGGAGAATTGTAATGAAATGGGGAAAAGGTTAAAGCATTCAGATACCTTGGTGAAGGGCACTACATAAGAGCCTAGGTGAAAGGGATAGATAGCAAGATTAAAGAAATGCTGCAAACACACGCATGAGTAACTTTATTTATACAGTATAAGTATAGTCCAATGAGACTACTCATGTGAGTAAAGTTACTAATGCATAGTCCAAAGGGACTACTCATGTGAGTAAAGTTACCAAAGGGATGATAGGATTTGGCCATCACTAAGGGTTAAATTGTGCCACGGTAGTTCATGCTGAGCAACACCTAATTTCTTGATTAATTTTAGTGGGCCAATTCAAGGAGTAAGGGTGGGGCAGAATTTGGCCCTAACTGGTTAACTAAGTGCCTGATCAGACAAAGTGCTTGAGCACCTCCTGTTAAGAGATGAACATCCTAAACACCCACTGATGGAGTTGCTCATCACCTCACAGATTTGGGCCCTAAATCTTGTAAACTCTTCCTGTGTCAGAAAGGTTGAGCAAGGTCAGTTTTGCCGAACTGGAAAGTGAAGAGCAACTCATTGATTTTAATTGGAAATCAAGTTATAACTATGCTAATCAATGGTGTTTTAACTAGGCTGAATATCAAAAGGGAGAAGCGAAATGGACTGAATTTGAAAAGGCAAAAAGTAGGTCTTTGAAGATGAAAAGAAGATGAGACAGGGATTACTGAAATGGATGGGTGCAAAACAAGTTTATTCTTAGGAGGAAGCCCAAAAGAACTATATATACAGAGTGGGATTTGTTTGCAAGTCCCTACAAAACTGCAATTTTCCTTTTACTGGTTCTTCTTTTCTGGAGTTTAAGATATGATGTAGTATAACAATAACATTTATTTTTTATAGCTGAAGTAGGAATCCATTTCACAGCACAGATAGGTAGGATACTGTGTGCCAATATTCAAAGGATTGGAATAAAAAAAAAACTACCTGGGAATATTTCCTTAAAGAAGAATTTTCACCATGGAACAAATGTGGAAATTGCAATGTTTAAATGGAAAGAAATATACTTTGTTTTTAACTGATGAACGTATATGTAATTTAGTAAGATATTTCCTTCCTTACAGCTATATTTTTAATTAGCCTACTTCTGCACATAATAAAGTCATAATACTTTGTTTATATATTCAGTCTACTGCTATGGAAATTTTAGTCATAAATTCAATATTTATTCATTACTGTCAATTTATATCAGGACAGATACGAGCAAATTATTATTATTACTACTACTACTTAGTAGTAGTAGTGGTAGTAGTAAAGTAGAACCAAAAGGCCCCAACTAAGATGGGGGGCCCATTGTACTAGATACTGTATGTACACACAGTACTTAGTGCTGTATGAGATTACACACGCACACACACACACTTACTTACCAACATTACTTAGGTTGCAAAGTCAAGCACTCCAAAGTTAGGAAATGCCAGAATTAAGTTTGCTTGTGCAACCTTAATTCACCCCCTTGTATATATACATTATGATACAGTCTTTAATTGCATGATCACATACTATTTTTCCCACAGAACCCCATACCCCATTCAGTGCACAGATAGATGGTACTCAATGAGCAGCTAGTCAGTATTTTGTTTGCTCCTCGTTGTATAATTGCCCTAAGCCTTACTTACTGCACACTGTTCAAACCCTCCTCTGAAGACAGAATTATCAATTTCTTCATGAGGTGTCAATTTTCTGCATAATTAGCCTTGTATATCATTGTATATGTTCAAAGCAGAGTTCCCACTAACTTCAGGGTTCAAGTCAAGCACCCAGAAAATGAGGAAGACATATTTATTGACTGTTTGTGAAATATTTGGCTTGTGTGACTTGTCCAGCATCATATAAGAACTCTGTGGCACAGCCAGGGATAGAATCCACTTTTCTAGTAACTATCCACTGGAAATCTGACCCATCAGAGAGAGACCTACCAGTCCATTTATATTATGGTGATACTGTTTGCAACACCATAGTTAAGACTGAGTTCCAATTTTCACTAACAGCATGGATTCAACTTCTTTCTTTTGCATTAAAAATAGAGTATATCCTCTCCAAATTTGCAGCACTTACTCTCTGAACAGACAATAAAATTCTGATAATTTACAAGTAACTCTGTTAATCACTTTATGAATTAAAATTAATTAAAAACTGGGTACTTTAAGAAATTGAACATCTGGGTCAGTCTTTTCTTATGATCTTAACGTGAGAATAAAGCAAACATTTCAAACTATGCATACAATTAAAATTAATTGAAATCTTTCACATATGCCATATTTGAATAAATTAGTTTACAATTAAACTAAGTTAGTAATGATTGTTAAATCTAATTGTTATACTTATAAAGTCTATAGTCAGGCACAGGGTCAACAGCTCAGATAACCCATAAATGGGATCATTGTGACATCACAGGTAACTCAAACCATCACCTCTATTCCTCTACAACTAATTTGCATGCAACAATTCTATAGGTTATAATGACTCAGTGGTATTAGGGAGATTGGTCACATGGTTTAAGAGTTCTCATTGGTAGGTTAACTGGCCCAACTGTCACTGCTCTTTAAAGATTTCATTGGATATCAATACTTTAAATGCTCCCCAGGGCCCTGCTGCCTAGAACCTGCCACTCATTGAAGCAGCAGCACTGGGGGAACTGAGGCAGCAGAACCAGGAGAGCCTCTGAAGCACAGAGAAACTGGGACATAGGGACTGGGCTCTCCCTGCTCTTCTCCTTTCACATAGCACTAGTCTCACTACTACAGCCATTTCAACCAATGAGTTAATTGCAATTAAAGGGTCCGATTCACAAGTATGCCATGATTGTCTTGCACTGCTCTCATGATGCAAAACAGTTGCAAACCCATTTAACTGGCTAGTGTGCTCAGGCTGCTTGGTAGTGCTTTGGTGTACCACTGAATCTACACTTAAAAGTTAAAATTTAAAACAATGATTTAAGGTCAAAACTTCATATTAACAAATCATTAGAAATATGGCACAGTTGCATTCTCTTTGGTTGGTTTTTGTTTGGTTGGTTTATTGCTTGTGTATTATATTTTTAATAATTTAAAAAACTAAGGAAATTCCCAGACCCAAATTATGTTAAAATGGAATTAATTTGAGAGTACATTTCAGTAAATCTTGCAAAGATTTGGCCTCCCTTCAGTTCTCATCATATCCAAAAGTCGTGTTTCATGCTCTTTGGCTGTGTCATTAGGATGGACAAAAACACCCCAGCATACTGCACCCTCAAACTTTCCTTTGATGTACAAAGGGGTGCTCTCCTTGACCCTACCTGGTGTTGACTGTTGCACTGCCCCAGAAATTCATGGATTTTTAGGACTGAACCAAATCTGGGAACTTTACTTTATGGTGTCTGGCATGACGCCATCACCTGTGGTATCTGGCTAACACAACAATCCTTCATAAACTATGAGCGTGTGTAAACAGAATGTGGTATGGTATACTGTGTTTTCTTGAAAAATAGTATTACAAGATAATAATCCAAAACTCAGTCAGAAATATACCGGTCACACCCATTATCACTCACATACAGAGCTTCCATTACATCTTCTATCAGATGAAAAGATGTCTCATTTTAAAAAAAAAGTGTTTTACAATCTATTTTGTTCATCAATCCACAAAATGGCCAAAAAGCCATCCCACAATCTACCATATATTCATTGATTTAATGTGCCTATATATTGCAATTAAAACATTACTGTTTATTTCAGTCAAACACAGGGATGTTATGCATGATTCCCTCTTCAGCCTCAATAAATCACAATGCCACAAGGAAGTGCACTGAAATATATTTATCTGAATGTGAACTCAGCAGATTTCAGGCTCAAAAATACACACAAGTGTCTTAATTACACAGACTATTTTAATGAAACTTTAAGAGGGCAATTTTAAATCACATGAAAGAGAAAGATCAAAGCAATAGTAATACAATACTGCTACTGAAACTACTTCCCATTGTGCATGTACTATATTTGTTCAAAAGAAGTGGACAAACTCTGAGACATATTTTTGACAGACACAAAGTTCAACAAACTAAGGGTATGTCTTCACTGCACAATTAATCCAGATGATAAGCACACGGGTCAGCCTCACCGCCCTCGCTCATGCCTCGGGGTGTGAGCATCCCCACAGCAAAGCTCTACCCATGTTACTGTGTCCTCATTGTTTCTCCCCTTGCCTGCGTGTGTGGGGGCATATCCCATAGTTCTTTGTGCTAAGACACTTTCAGATTCTTGCTCAGATAATTGTGCCACTTGTGGGAGAACTTTGGGGGGAATTGTGGAAAGGCACTGGAAGACTTTCAATTCTTTAGTGATTTTGACCGCATACTCTCTGCAAAGTGGGTGGGTTCCAATCTGACAATGTGGAATCCATACTCTAACCTACACCACTGTAGTAAACTAGTGTGGGCTTAAAGTATTTCCAAGTTTTTCTGTGTGGATGGTAGGGGAACTCAGGCTAAAACCTGGGTAAGAGCTAAGGTTAACAGTTAAATGAAGACATACCTTAAATCCCACCCCCCCCCCCCCCAGATTCCTTTCTGTCTTGGGCAGGAACGTAGTGGTATCTTTGACTGATGGAATGGTGACACAAACTGGGTAATATCTTTTATTAGACCAATTTCTGTTGGTGAAAGAGACATACTTCTGAGTTTACACAGGACTCTTCTTCAGGCCTAGGAAATGAGCTCAGAGTGATGGAATGGTGTGATGTTTAAATCATGATACAATGCTGGGAATCTACGTCTTCTGACCTTAAACTTTAACTTTGGTTATTGTAACAGGCTTAAGGGTTTCAGGGCTCAGGCAAGCGGAGCCTGATTACTAAAAAGGCACACGTGGGTTGGATCAGAGGATTCCTTATAAAAATCAGCAAGAACATGCAGTTGACAGGGAAAAAAAGCCAGGGCTCCCAGACAGAAAGAGCAGAGATTGGTGGCTTCAGGTGGAGCAGATTGGCCCAGAGGAAGAGCTATGTGTGTGGAAGAAGAACTTGGGTTGAGTATGAACGTCTGTGTTATGGTTATGGACTTTATGTGGGGGGACTCTCTAAGGATTGTTTGAATCATTTACTGTTATTAAACTGCTCCAGGAGGATGTGTGGGGGAGGGATGGAGGTGGAGGTGGGGGATGCTATCAGACACAAGAGAGACTGTGCAGTTCTTAAGGGGACTCCAAGAGATACCTGTGGCTATGAGGGGTGCTCAGTGACCACCCCGCTACAGTGCTGCAGGCTAGAATGCAGTCATTTTAGATAGACTTAGATGGGATTTCCCCAGAATGCTTCAAGCAGCCTGAAGACATAGGATACAATGACATACAACATCTGAAAGGGGCAATGTGAACAGTGACTTTGACCTCTGTCTGCTGTCAAAATCTCAAGTTTAATATTTCTTTGTATTAAACCAAACAAACAGAAATCAATAAAAATAAATCCATATGCATTACAAAATGTTTTTTTCCCATCTATGTATTTAGATGGAAACTTCGAAAGAAAACTACTGGTACAAGCATTTCACAGTTATCATTTTCTCCTACTGGTACCGGCCCCTTTTTATATGAAGACAAATTCCTCACACCTTTCAACACTGCATGTGCAAGCATCAGAAAAATCCCATTATTGCTACTTGTCAGATTTCTCTATTATTCTCTTGGCAGCATGCTATGCATTAATTTCCTACTGCATCCAAATAAAGAAATTCAGACTGGTATATCTAGGACACATTTTTTCTCAAGTAAAATATTCATGATAAAAAGTTAGAGAATTGTAATCAATTATTTTAAGTACCAGTTTCCTTGAGTACTGTATGTTTTATCTGAAGAAATGCATCAAACTAAGTTTTGCATTATTCTGCTTCTATTAGTGTATTTATAGCCTTTACAATCTGTTTGCCCATCTTTTTCAATACTGTATGTCCAGTAAAATTGTCATTTCAATTTATAGGCTAAAATCCCGAGTGAAGAATTTGCAGTGAATCATTTGCCGGATTAATTTACTTCCTTTTCTGCTTGTGGAAAAAGTATAAGCAGTTTCTGTTAAATTTATTATCTGATTTCATTTGTTGCCTGATCCAAAACCCGTTTAAATTAATGGAAATATTTCTACTGACTTTGATGGACTTTGGCTTTAGCCCTGGATGGATATCTCTTCTGTTTTTTTAATCTATAGAGACCGATCACACGTGTTCTAAATTCAAGCTCTATTGCTTTAGGCCTGCAAACACTTATAGTCACGCTTAATTTCACTCCTGTGAAGAGTCACATGTTAAACGTAATGCCGCTACTCGAAGGTGGGTGAATATCTGCAGGCCCTGGTCTTAGAGTGTTGGGCCTTACTGAACAGGGGTACACTCCAGCTTCATTATAATATTGAATATTCCTCCTTTGCTCTCTTACAATCCACTTGCCATCAGTAAAACCCTCTTCAATTACTCGTAACATATTGCAATTCATCATTAGATAAATGCCTTTTTAATAAAGAGAATCCAGGTGTACTGGTAAAATACTATGATTGAATACTTTTAATCTCTCAGCTTCATTAGGCAGTGACAGTCTGTCATGGTCTTTTCTTATTTATTCTGCTTGAGTTGCCAACACTTTCCTATGGCTATTAATGATGACAGATCGTTTATTACTTTATGAGAATACAAATACATTTCCATCTCTGTCTTATGCATTTTCCCAACCCCACAGATTGTCAATTTGGAAAGCTGCTTGCGCTCCAGAAAAAAAAAAATCCTCTTGCTTCAAGCTGAAACATGCTGTACAACTGCACCCTTAATTATGGATTAGTTTAGCATTCCGTTGTCATATGTCAACAATGTTTCCTTTGGAAAATACAGTGGTTTTTATTCTGACTCTGTTTTTAAAACAAACGTTTTCTTTAATAGCGTTAAGCTGCCTCCTAGATAAGGATGAACTAAAGTTTCACCCTTTTGTTCAAAACAAGGCATGTTTGACTTCTCTGCTGCAGTTCAAAATGTGAAGGTCAGAATAAATAAATCTCACACAGAGCAAGATTATTGAAGGGCAAATATCTGTAGTGACACATTCCTATTCAAAACAAAGCAAACCTTCACCACAATGACCACAATGTTATTCATTAATCACTATGGATACAGTGTCAGCGGTGAGTGGTGAATTTGACATGCTAAGAAGACAATTTTCAGTTTGCAAGGAAATTATATATTTTCCCTTCAAAGAGAATAATCCTAGTTTATGATATAAGAAACACAAACAATCTACTTTCCTTCACATCAGGGGAATTACTACTCTACAAACTCAAATTGTTGGTAAGGTGCCCACCAATAATGCTGATTGACTTGGAAGTGGTTTTTTTTCACTAGCAAATGAAATTGGCATCCTAGTTTTTAATGTTTAACAATAATGGATGCAAATAACTCACCAATCATATTGAAATATCCTCGGAACAGTTCTGTATGGAGACTTTTGCTGAATCTAGAAGGTTCCTAAATGTAAATGACTTCTCTTTCTCTGAATGTCATGGATCAGAATAATTATTAATTCCTGTAAAAATGATGATATGTTAAAGTAGCATTGCCAATTATGCATGAACAGGTACTAATAAAATGGATAGATACTCATGTCAAATTATACAACCATATGGACAACAAGAAATAGTGCAGCAACTTACACCATACCTTGACTTTTATTTTTGCAGTAGCAACAGCCCATACCTTATATTTACTGTGTTTAAGATTTAACTTTGGGGGTTCTGAATGATCTGTACTGCTCATCACAAGCCTAAATAACATAGTGATGGGCATATTAGAAATACATAGAGCTAGAGTTACAGTGATTTATATTCTATAGTCTTAAAATTTAAAAAATATCAAATTCTAGAAGGATGCATTTTGAATCAGAAAATGCTACTGACCTCAACCTTAAAAACTTTTCATGTAATGTACAAATATAGAATTGTTATATCGTACATAAAACTAAGCTCTGCATGGTTACCAAAGGTTACAAATGCCCTAAACCAATGTCTGACAGCTCTACAATGCTAAGAAGCACATAGAATAATAGTAGTGCCTAGCTCTTATATACAGCTTTTCCTTAGCAAATCTCAACGTGCTTTATAAAGGAGGTAAGGATCATTATCCCCATTTTACACCTGGGTGGTGGTGGTGGTGGAAATGAGGAACAGAGAGGTGAAGCAACATGGCTGAGATTACCCAGCAGGCCAGCAACAGAGCCAGAAATAAAAACTAGGTTTCCTGAGTCACAGTCCAGTGCTCTGTCCACTGGGCAAAAATACTTACCATCTCAGGGGAAATGTTTACGCCTTGCACTGTAGTCCCTTAGCAGGGGGCATCAAACTACTTCTTACAGGCTGTTCTGGATGCTTATGTCTAATAGGCTCAAACCTGCAAATGAATGTTCCAACTCCTGCCTCTGCAAGACACCTCTCACCCCAGGACCCTTATAGAGAACCCCTGCCTGAATATTCCCCAATGACCTCTTGGGGTTCCTGAGGTTTTAGTATCCCTGAGGCTTGGTTAGGGTGACCAGACATCCCATTTTTTAAAGGGACAGTCCTGTATTTAAGCCCTCCTGCAGGTGTCCTGACTTTTTCTTAAAAATGGGCAAATTGTCCCATATTTACTATCTTCCCCCCATCTCTGCCCCCATCAATACTGGTGGATCCTGCTGCTGGCCGGATCCATGCTCACCAGCCCACTGCCCACCAACAGTGAGTGGGATGTCCAGTGGTCAACAATGGGGGTGGATGTGCAAGGCTGGTGGTGGGGCAAAAATGCAGCACGTGGGGCCGGCCGCTCACCTTCCTGGTCCATCAGCACAACCCCACTGCATGCTGGCTCTCAGACAGCAGGGCCTCAGCCCCTGTCATCCCATTTCTAGCTGGCACAGGCGGTGAGCTGTAGCGGTTGGTGACTGCAGGCAGGTGCCAGGCGGTGGCCAATTACAAGTCGCTTCTGCTGCCCACCCATCAGCCCTTTATGTGCTTCCCTCTTGCTGTGCTCTCTCTGCTTTGCCCCTTTAGCACCCCCAGCCCTGCAGCTCCTCAATATCCCCCCCCCCACGGTGGGGCGCATCCTGCTCCCAGTGTTGTGCGGAGAACCAGCCCCTGGTCAGAGCACTGAGCTCACCAACAGCCTGACTGGCAGGCTCCTTCCTTCCCCCACTGCCTCTGCCTGGGCTGGTGCCCTGGGAAAGCCCAAGACTCTGTGGGTTGGGGCTCTGGCCAGGAGGAGCTGAGACGTGCATGTGCCAAAGCCCCCGCACAGTGCTGGCATGGGGAAGCCTCTCCGCCGCTGAGCTAAGCTCTGGAGTGGCAGATGGGGGGAGCAATTTCAAGCCTGTTCACACCCTGACCCTGCAGGCTCCACAGCTTGTCCCTGGGCAGGGGCTTGTTTCCACCCACTTCATCTGCCTCCCCCTCCCCCACAGCCCTGGGTCCTGCTCCCAGGGAGTGTGGGGCTGCTCTGTCCCCTATGCACCCTCTTCTGCTGAGCCACCTCTCTGGATAGGTTCGCTCAAGTCCTAGGAGTCAGGTTCCCTGGGCCCTGGTGCACAATGCATCCGTAGGGCTTAACCCCTTCCTGCCCACGCTGTAGCCAGGGGACAGAAGGCGGCTGGGTTACGCTGGTGGCCAGCAGCAGCCTGGAGGTGTTAGCTGCCTTTTGACACTGTGAGGGCAGGAAGGGGCAAGCTGCGTCCAGGCACAATGGAGCGGTGCGGGGAAGAGGGAAGGGATGAGCTCTGGAAAGACACAGGCCAGGTCATCTCAACCCCCTCCCCCGCCCACAGACACACACTGCACCTGGAAGCAGCGCCCGTCCCTTCCCTCCTGCACAGTGCTGAAAAGCTGCTGCTGGCCATATTCTGGTGTGAACCTGGCAGAAATCTGGGGAGAGGAGGTATGTGACACTGCATGCCCCCCACGCATGTGTTGTCTCAGGAAGATGCGGTGCCAGGTACTAGGAGAGGCAAGTCTGTCCCCAGACTGGTATGGAGGGTAGAGAACACCAGGGAGGGAATGTTGGTTCAGTCAGTCCTTCTCCCCTTCCCCCCCCCCGCCATGTGAGAGAGGTGTATGAGAGTGTGTGTCACCCCACTCCATATGTGTATGGGGGTAGGGGTGTGTGTGTTACCCGTCCCCATGTGAACCCTAAAGCCTTAAAGATAAGAAGGTTAATAATAAGAATCCAACTATGCAGTATTTATTTTAAACAGGGTCTCAGTCAACTTGATGTTAATTTGAACGATGGTATGATTGATTGCAGTTGAACTCGCAACTTGAATCCAAGTAATTTTATCAGGTGTCACGTATTCAGCATAGGGAACTATGGTCACCCTAAGCTTGGTGGAAACAGCTGCAGAGGAAAGTGAAGTTTTCACCATTTCAAGCCCTGTGGGGGAGTTAGGCTGTGTCCTGCCTCCTCCCTCCCCCTTTCAAAGACCAGGACTCGGGATAGAGAGTGGCGACCCCCATCACGGACAAAACATGGGAAGTGACTGGCTGGTGTACCCCTCTTCAATGACTGAGGAAGTTTTGGGAGGGGAGCAATCACTGTTACTCCACTACAAATGGCAAAAGTTATGCAGAGGGCCTCAGGACTCTTTGGGTGGGAGGCACGCAAGTCACTACAGAGTAAGGAAGGGGCTATTAAGCAGTGAATCAAATTTCTCTACTGTGGGAGAATGTCCTCTGAGTTATGAAAAATCTACAGAACCTCTAATCTAGGCTCCATTCCAGTGTGTTCAAGGGTTTGTGGGAACATTTAACACAAGTGTACTTCACAGTAATTTCATTACACTCCCTTGCATATAAATGTGACCAGCATCATCCTCTGACAAGTTCCACACTGACCTAAAGGGAAAAGTCGTGATGTCCTGAGTATCAGTACTATGTTTGGCACTGTATTTCATTATTAATTAATGAAGCTCAGCAGCATGCCTCTCTGTCATCCTTACCAAGCTAATTACTTGCTTTTACTGACAGCACCTGATGTAATCATAGCTCCCTGCATTGCTGAAAATAGCCACCATCTCACCATGCAGGAGACAATTGGGAACCTTAACAAACTCACTAATTGACATGTATACAGAGATTTAATTCCTGGACTGATAAAGAAGAATTAATTAGAAATGTTCTCCCAATATTATAAATCAATGAAATCCATATCCACAATGTTTTTATGTTGGAAAGAACCAGATTTAGGAACAAAACTGTACATAACAATTAAAATTTGACATCTTTGAACTTTATGTATCTTCCATTGAATTGCTAATGAAGATTATACATGTTATTCTTTTTGTTTCTCTATGATGAGAACCTTGTAAGAAACAAAATAATGAACAGGAATCTTGATCACTATTCTTTTCAGCAAACAAACATATCTTCTACAGTGTCTACATCTGTGCTAAATCACCTTTTGAGTTATTCTCCCCCCATGAAAGTAAAAATTTCACAAAACACGATCCTATGCAATTTCAGTAGTGAAGAACATTATTCCATTTTTCTGGAATACTCATCCATGTATGGCAGTCAATGTAATTTTAACAAAATGAGGGAGGTTTTTTCAGTGTTAAGGCCGTTTTCTCTATAAATCAATCAATCAATCATGGCTTTAACTTTTTTTTTTTGCATTAAATAAACAAGATCAGTTTCTACTGTGCAGAAACAACTGGAAACTTGGAAACTGACCTATTTGCTTCTTGTCATATGGAAAACTTAACTAATATGGAAAGAATACACATGTATTAAAGCAAAAATTACATTCCATGCCTTACTACCAATAAAGACCTAGTGAAAAGGGCATTGATTATTTTGCAAGGCTGCCTTTTCATTTATTGAGCTTTCACAACAGTATTTGATAAATTTGATTTGCAGCCATACTGCTCAACATTAGAGAATGCTTACAAACCCAAGGCTCCTGAGGCGCCTGGGCAACATTTTCAACAGCAGCAGGGGAAAAATATACATATATTAAAAAACAACAACAATGAAGCAGTCTTAAAAGTATAACTAACCAGAGAAGTAACTGATCCCTGACTTAAGATGCATGGTTACCTAATGATGTGCAAATATGAATGTTGTAGCCTCTCATTAGATTACAAAGCTCCATTTGCAGTATGATTTAGAATATAAAATACTACAACTAAGATACATTTTCTTGCCTGTTGATTTGACCCCATCGCACCCCTTTTTGGAATAACCATTCACTGACTCACCCATTCGTTGCACCGCACAATAACTTCAACATTCTTATTCTTGCCATCAAGGCCCGACATCAAAACAACCCGCGCCTGTAACTCAGACTTGTTTTTTCACTCCATGTTCCCCACCTTCTCTGCTCCATCAGAGAAACTAGCCTCAATAACCCTTTCATCTTCTGCTTTCTCAAACATCTTTATCCCTTCCCCCTGGCCCCCAATGCTGCCTTCAAGCTTTGAATATCCTCCCCAAAGCCATTCATCAGCTACTTCTCTGGTCTCTTAAATCTTTCCAAAAAATTCAATTCTACTGTATCATATATGAGATTGTGAGAAAGGTATCAAAGCAAACAAACAACCATTGTTTATCAGAGCAATCAAATTGTATCCGGGCCTTATTATAGAGACATTGATGTTACTCTCATCTTTCCTCACCATCCTTTTTTATTCTTTTTTACCCTAAACTTTTGTTAGGGCTGGTTGAAAATATTTCATCAAACCTTTTTTTTAATGGAAAAGTGGAGTTTTGATTAAACCAAAGTGTATGTGGAAAGTGCTTTCCTCAAATTATTTTGGTATCTTACTGAAAAACCTAAAAACTGAATTCTTTTGCCTGTACATTTTTTATTAGTTTTGGCTAGAATTTTTGTTTTGTTTTGTTTTCAGCTGCCATTGGAGGCCAACTTTCAGATTTTGATTTTTTTCCCAATAACTATTCAATATTTTCCACTGAAAAAGGCAGTGGAAAGATTTCAATAGACTTTAAAGGGAGTTGGCCTATTTCCCTATTTTACTTAGCTCTGAATATAAGGCAAAGCTATTCTTCTCTGTGTGGCAAATATTACTAGACAATACAATGTTATACACAACTATACAAAACCTGTAGTCACCAAGGCAATGAAATGTGAGCTTCTGCATGAAAACATGCAAGTGAAATTTCAGGATAGTTCCATCTAGCAGGGAAATGAATGTATGGTGAGCATGCATAAAATGTTTAAATGCAAACTTGTCATAGGGAGATAGGTGCATTTGCATGATCCACTGACTAGAGCTTTCAGATTTTGAACAAGGAGCTTAGTCAGATCTGGTCCCCATATATATGACTCTGGCAGATTTAAGGGGGAAAGAGTTAGAAAGCAGATATACACAACCAATTTTGTAATCCTAATAAAATGGAGTTTACCAATTGATATGAATTATGTTTGTCAGTACTCTCTCCTCATATTATCTTTCTCTTCATGGAGCTGCCCTCTCAGCCAACACTTCAGAACATGACAGAAGACCAAGACTTCTACTCCATTATAGAACATCCAGATGTGCTCACTGTGACTGACAATTTCCTGCACTATCTTGAATGAACTTTATTTAATTAAGTTAAACCTTATTGAATTTGTTTTTACACCTTTGGAGTTAATGTATTAAAATGCAGTTGTGTACGTGTTTATTGTATAATTGTATGTATTTCCATGGGAAGTATGTGCGTATAGTTTATTTTTTATATAAAGTAGGGCTGAAATTCTGTCAGGAAAATCAGTCATTCAGGATATGGACTGACCTCATCTGAATGTCCTAGCTAGGTGCATGTAATTAACATCTCAGAAACAATGTTCCTAATTTGTTTCATTAATTCTAACTGTGATAAAGAGCAGTGAGGCCTTCAAGTCTTGGCACTCTAATTTCAGGGACACTTTGGTCATTGATATAGAATTCCTGCTGCTGGAGATAGATAATATTCTCCAGAGAAAACAGTCAGTCTCCCTTAATTGAAAATCCTTCTAGAAGAAAAGTGCCATAGATTAGGTTGGAGGAGGGATAAGCTCTGCACTGAACATTAGTACATCTGACATTCACTTTTTTGCAAAAGAGTTATATTGCTCTCCTATAATGCCAATAAGCAAGGAACATGTTTCCACTGAAATATTGTTTCATATTTAAATTACAAGTGCACCCACTTTCCCAACTAGTGTCATCATGCATTGGTGGAAGTAGGCGGCAAGAAATGGAGGAGAGGGCACACTTTCCTTGAACCTGATTTAATGCAATATCCAGTAGAGCATTTTCAGATTTTACACATCAATATTTGAAGAACATTTGTTGTCACAAAGACAATCAGCTCCCTCCTCTCACTCCCCACAGAATGTGCCCCCTCCCCAGTTCAGACTTTCAAATTAGGAGAAAGGATAAAGAGTAAGAGAGATCAATAGCAGCAACTGCAATTGATAAGGTTTTAAATCCAAAATCTCTTTGGAGGGTCTGGGTTTTCCTTCTGGAGACAGAGAGGGGAAAATTATTCTGTTCAGTTTAGAACTAGTAAGTTATGGCCCAATCCTGGAATAGATGCAATGTCAGGCAACACAACACCTGCCAAGAGGAACAAGATACATTGCCATTTTCTTGTCATTTGGACCCAACTATGCATTCTTCCTTCCCTTCAAACTCTAGTTTTTTTTCAAGTCTACTGTTAGGCTTTATCTACACTAGCACTTTTGTCGGCAAAACTTTTGTTAGTCAAGGGTGTGAAAAAAATGCCTCACTGACCGACATAAGTTTCACCGACAAAAGTGCCGGTGTCCATAGCGCTATGTCAGCGGGAGACACTCTCCCATTGACATAGCTACTGCTGTTCGTTGGGCGTGGTTTAATTATCCGGCATAGAATGTTTATACAGGTACAACTGTGCTGCTGCAAGGTCTGTAGAATAGACATAGCCCAAGTCAGGTGACTTGGATCACTTTCCCTTGTCTGAATAGGCTTTTCTGCATGTAGGGCTTTCAATTATAGACAAAAGTTATTTTTACATTTTCTTTGTTAGGCTTCACAGGACTGCTCTACTTTTAAAATTAGGTCAGCATAGCTATGGTGCGTGGGGGTGTGAAAAATACACGTCTCTGGACACTGTAGCTATGCTGACTTAACCCTTGGGGTACGTCCAGACTACCCGCCGAATCAGCGGTTTGCGATCGATTTTGTGGGGATCGATATATCGCGTCTCATCTAGATGCGATATATCGATCCCCGAATGTGCTCCCGTCGACTCCGGAACTCCACTGGAGTGAGTGGCGGTAGCGGAGTCGACGGGGGAGCCGCGGACGTTGATCCCGAGCGGTGAGGATGGGAGGTAAGTCGGGATAAGATACTTCGACTTCAGCTATGGTATTCCCGTAGCTGAAGTTGCGTATCTTACCTCGACACTGCGCCCCAGTGTGGACCAGGCCTTGGTGTAGATGCATCTAGATCTACCCTACTGCTGGGGAGAAAAATCTCTTTGTTGCTTTGGGCTATACCTGAGCTACAGAGTTATACGAGCAGAGCTACAGTGCTATAGCCACTGTAGCATAGGCATGGCTACAGTGCCATGAACTCAGTCACTAACAGATTCACTTCATATAGGTTAAATTGTAATCCAGAAAAGTTGCATGTTCTCACTGGATCTTAGATATGCCTAAGAAAGAAGACACAATGTTTCAATTAATGTTCTAGGCTAGTGTGCCAGTGTGTCCATTGGTTAGATTGCTTTTCTGAACTCTAGCCCCTTGGAATCTACATTCTGTGCTTATACAAATGTTAGGCATTTTGTTCAGAAAATCTAGGGGTGCTTTGTGATTCTTTAGTAGACAACATTTTTTCTCTTCTCTTGTTTCTGTCACTCATCCTACTTTCTTCCCACTTCCTCTTTTGCCTCTGACCACCTTATCCTCAACAGGAATGTCAAATGCTGTTAATCATAAAGTCCCATTGAAATTACAAAATCTACTATGCCGGGGGCACACAATTTAGAGCAGTAATTGTTCCAACATAGTTAACACATGGTCTGATTCTTTGTGCTGTGTTTAAATGAATGATACCCAGGCAACATCCAATAAAGTTTGTTACTGTTTGAGGCATTTCTATTACATAATTGGTCTCAATCTAGCTATATATTGTAGGCCTCTGAAAAAAGCATTCATCACCCATCTCAGTCAGATATGATGCTACCTCCAGTAAAGAAAAAAGCAAAGCATTCACAGAATACAGAACTTCCTTCTCTCAATGAGGAGACATTGAGTCACCCCAAACCCCTTCATTGCAGAGTTGCACTGCAGTGTAAAAGGCGCATCTGATAAATGTAGAGAGGGGGTTCTCAAACTGGAGGTCAGGACCCCTCAAGGGGTCACAAGGTTCTTACATGGGGGGTTGTGAGCTGCCATCCTCCACCCCAAATCCTGCTTCACCTCCAGCATTTATAATAGTGTCAAATATATTAAAAAGTGTTTTTAATTTATAAGGGGGGGCACACTCAGAGGCTTGCTATGTGAAAGGGGTCACTGGTACAAAAGTTTGAGAACCACTGGTATAGAAGTTATAGCTTTAAACCAATGATAGATTAATTGAGGAGATACTCCAGACCATTCATGAACAAGGAGGACTCAGCCTCTGTTAGCTTCTGGATAATTCCAACACTGGTTAGATGGCATTAAACCTCTTGTTAAAAGCTAACCAAAAACTCTATCTGTGCTCAAAAACCCTTTTCTTATTAATTATGTCTTTGCCACTTCTGCAATAAATTTCTATGAGACAAAAACTACAGCAGAGTGAGTTAAGGATGATTCTGAATTCCCCCAGTTTTTAAAAACTTAACTTTATCTGCACCATTTTTAAGTACCACTTTATTGATTTTGCATAATCATCTCCTAATGATCGATGCCCTCTCATGAAATTAGTGGCAGAATTAAGCCCTAGTATGCTGTATTTTGAAAATATGAGAGAAATTCTTTCCAAGCTGAAATAAGAATCAAGACAAATATTACAGTGGTATGATTTTTAACAGGTATGACTGCATTTCCTTGGAATATTTCTTCCTTGTGACTGCAGCATTTTGTGCCTTGTGAGAGCTCCACTTGACTTATTTAGAAGTTATAAAGCTACTGTCCAGCTAAGAACACACACTGAGTAGTTTAATGAGGATGTAACTCAGCAAGAGCACTAGGAAATTTCAATGGTGTTCTAAAGATACATTTTACTTTAGACAATCAGTATTTAGAGCATAATAAACACTTCAAATGTCCAAATGCAAGTCCTACTACTCGCAAATGGAAGAACTGTTTGCTACTTTGTTTTTATAAATGAAATCTCAGACAAGACCAGCTCTAAAGTGAAATGTGGAGAGGCATGTCATCTCTCTACCCCACACCATGCTTCTGCCTGATAGTATAACTCTCAGCCTATTCCCAACCTACCCCAACTTCATTTTCCATCTGGATGGGAGAAAGTGTTTGGGACAGAAACACTTACTTAAGAAGGTGAGCAGAACTCTATTGCAATGTACAGGGAGATTATAGCAAACTGGTAAAGTGCCTGAAACCACTATTGCTTATTGCTAAAAGCAGCCATGTCAGCAGGCCATAAATTGGCCATGCAGCAGCCTCAGCATAACCAAGGCAGGAGGGGACGGGGTTTTGGGTGCCACAGAAAAGGCAGCTTCATCCCATGTCCTTCCTGATAAGAATTGTGTTGAAATTGCTGATACATTATTTTAGAAGAACAGAAAGCTTGTCTATGTACCGTCAGGAATGTGTCTGTCAGGGCCTCAAGGGCCTGAAAAAAAAAATCTGGGTTAATAGATGACCAGAAGGAAACCTCTTGCTTGACCTTTGAAACTGCTTGCTTAACATGTTTTCTTTAAGTGATATGTTATTGTATTACTAATGTATAAATTAGGGGGGAAAGTTTGAGTTAGTTGGACTCTTCGGGAGGGTTTCTCCAGTGACTCTCCCTCTGGCTGCATCTTGTGGTCCCCACCGGCAGACGGATGATTTGGCCACTGGAAGGCTGCCACTGTGCCACTCGAGAGCCACACTAAGCTTTGGTAATTATTGAGGGTTTGGGGTATTTTACTAACCTGCTGTGGGCGTGTGCAAGTGCTTGAGACTAAGTAAAGTTTAGCTTTAAGTGAAAGCACTCCTGTGTTGCCCTGTTTGTGCCAGCCATCTATCGGTCGGACGGCCGTGTCTCCCTTGATTTATTTCCCAACACCACCTCGCACAAGTAAAAGCTACCAAGAGCTTTGGGTTGAAAGAACCCTGGGTAACAGTGAGTAAGACTGAAACAGCTACTTACAGTAACTGCTAGTGCTTCCTAAATACCTTCATTGGGGTGCTCCTTTCTATACAGAATAATTTCAAATCTTGATTTGTCCCCAGTCCCCTTTGCGTTTCTTTTATTGTCAGTTTACCCAATAAAGTGGAAAAAAATCTCTGATCATTCTGAAGGGCTCAGTCATCTCCCCATTAATCTCTGTATGTCAATCACTATCTTCTTCTTCCCTGGTTGTGCCTTTTCCTGTCCCCGCTCACACTCAGGCTGCCCAAAATGGTGATCCTGATTTGCCATATGGGAGCCACAATGAACAACTCCCTCTGTGGTCCAGTTTGGAAGTAGCACGCCTGTTTTAAGTTTCCTTTTGAACAAAATGTTCCTTTACCATTGTTTTAAGCATGCTGCTCAGATAGGAATGCCATAAAACTCTCTTTCTTTCTGCAGACCTGGAAATAGGAAGGTTTGCAGCAACAGAAACTTTTACCTGTGATGGCGATTGGAGCAAGACTGAGCTAGTTTTGAGAAAGGAGGAGGCAGTTGGTGCCTATTTCTCCACAACAACAATTACCTAGTGGTCAGAAGGAAATACTTCAGGGAAGGAAAGCTCTCTCTTCCCTCTTCTAAACGTTATTTTATTTTTTGCAAAAAGAAAGATAATCCAGAAATATCTCACATCTTTCCCATTCCAGATCTGCTTGGCATGGGGCAGAGTAAACTAGTGACAGCTCACTTCTCTCTACCCCCTGCCCAGGAAAGGTGGAGGAACTCAGTCATAGGGCAGACCTAGGCCAACAGTCAAATAGAAAAAGGAGAGACCTGAAGCACTCCACTATCCACAGCATCCAAGAACAATACATGAGCACATTAGCCAGAGGTTTCTACTGAAGTGATCAGCAGTTAAATAGTTAATGTTAACTTCCAGATTGTCCTCAGTATGAACGGGACATTTCACACCTTACTTTGGAACTTTTGTTTCAGGATACCTGTCTGCAGACTCAGGAATACAACACTTCTCATACAGTTCTCATTTGTATGGTCTTCTTTGAATCTTTGAGGGCTAGAGAATGTTACTTGAACTAAAGGCTTGAACTGAGCAGAAGCTAATGGAGGGTAAACATTTGGGGAGGTTTTAAACCCCTTAAGCCTCAGTGCAGTGCCTCTCCTGAACACAAACACTGGTTTTATTTTCTTTAACCTGTGATGTCAAACCCAGCTCTACAAAAAACAGGATAGACGGTGATTTTCAGTATTGTTGTAGCCATGGTGGTCCCAAGATATTAGAGAAACAAGACCGGTGAGGTAATATCTTGTCTGTATGATAGACAATGTGAATTAGAAACTGAATATTGTTTAACAATATGAAATGCACATGTCATGAACCATAAAACCTTCCAAACAAATGACTCTGGCAAGCAATGTCCTTACAGTTCTTGAACAGTTTTAACAGGTGATAATTTAATTTGTTTTTTTCTTGGCTGGCTTAATGATGTGAGATACATAAAATCTGTTATTGACCTTTTACTGGATAACATAAGGCTCCCATTTTCCAGCCTGTCCTTTGACACCTGAATCAGAGCTCAAACATGCAAGTATATGTCCATAAATATTTAATTACTCCTGGCAAAAAAGAAACGTCAATTTTCAATTAAAATACTTACAACCAATAAAAGATACCATGGTATGGAGAGAGATTACAACCAGGTGCAAGACATCAAAACATACACACGTAGTCTTATGCTTCAGAAACTAAACTCAGAGTATTGTAGATTTTAAACAAAAGTCATGTTTTGTGTATTCCCATTTCCATCCTTTTGCTGAATTCAGTGCCCATGTTGCATAGAATGACTGGACTTCCAGAGTGACATTATATAAATCCAATTGATCCCA
Source organism: Mauremys reevesii (assembly GCF_016161935.1). Lineage (NCBI taxonomy): Eukaryota > Metazoa > Chordata > Testudines > Geoemydidae > Mauremys > Mauremys reevesii. The sequence continues at coordinate 130,190,318 of NC_052623.1, read as the reverse complement.
TTTCTCTTCTGTAAGCACTTCCCTTGGGATGTATGGACTGATCCTTTGTGCCACAGTTGGAAAGATGGATGAAGCAGGGGATGTTTTCTGATTAGAGCCACATGCAAGATCATATCTTCTTATTAGCAGCGAGACTTTACCTCAGATTCCTCCCACCAATCTAATAGTTCTCACTACCATGGTGATAAGCACAGTATACACATTTAGAGAAATAAAATAGATTAGGTGGATTAGAGAGTCAGATTTCCTTGGGGTCAGATCAATGTTTATTTTCATATCCTCTTCTCCCTGGTGCTAATAAAAATTATCACATTTCCAGAAAGGAGGAGAAGGGTTTCTTCTGCAGCATTAGTTTAGTGTAGAATGTCCACAAGAGTGAGTGCATGATGTTATTTAATAAATCTGTGCAAAATATTGAATCTTGGACTCATGTGAATTGAGCACTAAACCCATCACAAACATAGCATGGGTCTGAGATAATTGCATTTGTGGGGAGAAGCAGCTGCTTTGTGAAGCTGGTAAAATATTGTGAAGAGGGGAATGGTTAAGGAGTTGGGGGTTGGGATAGGTTGAGCTTTTGCCCCAAAGTCAGCCTTCCTCCTCTTTGCTTCCAATAGCTGCCTTTCTCCACCAAAACGTTCTTCCAATGCCCCTGTGTTCTTTCACTGACCCAGCTGCCTTGGAGGCAGCAGTGTTCCCCCTCCCACCCTCATACACCTCTATATATTTAGGCTTGGAAGGATTCAGTGGGTTTTTTTAGTCTTTTCATTTTTTGGTAAATGTCTTTAAACATCAATTTCAGCACATGCACCAATGAAAAAATATGTCCATATATAATAATCTAAATTTACAGATAGTCAAAGTAAGAAACATCCTGCTTGAGTACTTATTAGTTTGATATAAGGATATTTACTTTGCATATTTTACTGTGAGATTGATCATTTCTATATTAACTATCATCATCTACTGTCATTAAATAATTTTCTGATCCCCCATCCCATTGTCTGACTCTAGCATTACTTCCGACAACTGTGACAATTTAAATTGATAAAAATAAAAATAAAATGCTTAAAATAGACATAGATATAATCTGTCAAAATGGTATATACAAACTCTGCCAAGCACAGCAGCCATGTTAGTCTGTGTCCACAAAAAGAACAGGAGTACTTGTGGCACCTTAGAGACTAACAAATTTATTTCAGCATGAGCTTTCGTGAGCTACAGCTCACTTCTTCGGATGCATAGAATGGAACACACAGACAGGAGATATTTATACATACAGAGAACATGAAAAGGTGGAAGTATGCATACCAACTGGAAGAGTCTAATCAATTGAGATGAGCTATCATCAGCAGGAGAAAAAAAACTTTTGAAGTGATAATTAAGATGACCCATAGAAGGTGTGAGGAGAACTTAACATAGGGAAAAAGATTCAATTAGTGTAATGACCCAACCATTCCCAGTCTCTGTTTAGGCCTGAGTTAATTGTTTCTAATTTGCATATTAATTCAAGTTCAGCAGTCTCTCTTTGGAGTCTGTTTCTGAAGTTTTTTTGTTGCAAAATTGCCACCTTCAAGTCTGTCACTGAGTGGTTAGAGAGGTTGAAGTGTTCTCTCGCTGGTTTTTGAATGTTATGATTCCTGATGTCAGATTTGTGTCCATTGATGACATCTTCATCATCTGGACTCATGGAAAAGAAGCCCTCGAGGAATTCCACCGTGATTTTAACAATTTCCATCCCACCATCAACCTCAGCCTAGACCAATCCACACAAGCGGTCCATTTCCTAGACACTACTGTGCTAATAAGCGATGGTCACCTAAACACCACTCTATACCGGAAACCCACTGACCGCTATACTTACCTATATACCTCCAGCTTCCATCCAGGACACACCACACAATCCATTGTCTACAGCCAAGCTCTAAGATACAACCGTATTTGCTCCAATCCCTCAGACAGAGATAAACACCTACAAGATCTCTATCAAGCATTCTTAAAACTACAATACCCACCTGCTGAAATGAAAAAACAGATTGACAGAGCCAGAAGAGTACCCAGAAGCCACCTACTACAGGACAGGCCCAACAAAGAAAATAACAGAATGCCACTAGCCATCACCTACAGCCCCCAACTAAAACCTCTCCAGCGCATCATCAAAGATCTACAACCTATCCTTAAAGATGATTCCTCACTCTCACAGATCTTGGGGACAGGCCAGTCCTCGCTTATAGACAGCCTCCCAACCTGAAGCAAATACTCACCAGCAACTGCACATACAACATAAACACTAACCCAGGAACCTATCCTTGCAACAAAGCCCGATGCCAGCTCTGTCCACATATCTATTCAAGTGACACCATCATAGGACCTAATCACATCAGCCACGCCATCAGGGGCTCGTTCACCTGCACATCTACCAACATGATATATGCCATCATGTGCCAGCAATGCCCCTCTGCCATGTACATTGGCCAAACCAGACAGTCTCTACGCAAAAGTGTATCTTGTGGTGTGCCCGGGATGGAAGCTGGAGGCATGAAGGTACCGACCGCTATGCCTACCTGCTGAGCTCCAGTTCATCTGCAAATTTGACACCATCAGCTCAGGATTAAACAAAGACTGTGAATGGCTTGCCAATTACAGAACCAGTTTTCCTCCCTTGGTTTTCACACCTCAACTGCTAGAACAGGGCCTCATCCTCCCTGATTGAACTAACCTAGTTATCTCTAGCTTGCTTCTTGCTTGCATATATAAACCTGCCCCTGGAAATTTCCACCACTTGCATCCGAAGAAGTGGGTATTCACCCACGAAAGCTCATGCTGCAAAACGTCTGTTAGTCTATAAGGTGCCACAGGATTCTTTGTTGCTTTTACAGATCCAGACTAACACGGCTACCCCTCTGATACTAAATATATATTCTGTCTCTCATTCTTTGCTTCTTTTTCTGGCATTCTTGCCTAATGTGAATCTGAGTCAACCTTTTGAATGCATGATGTTTATGTTCAGAACTAAATTTAATCCATCCCTAATTTTATCAAGGATTTTCATGTTATGATCCTATAACAGGATTTCTCAAACAGGGGTCACCACTTGTGTAGGGAAAGCCCCTGGCAGGCCAGGCCGGTGTGTTTACCTGCCCCATCTGCAGGTCTGGCCAATTGCGGCTCCCACTGGCCGCGGATCGCTGCTCCAGGCCAATGGGGGCTGCTGAAGCGGCAGCCAGTAAGTCCCTCGGCCGGCGTCACTTCCAGCAGCTCCCATTGGCCCGGAGCAGCAATCCGCGGCCAGTGGGAGCCATGATCGGCTGGACCTGCAGATGGGGCAGGTAAACACAGTGGCCCAGTCCTCCAGGGGGTTTCCCTACACAAGCAGCGACCCCTGTTTGAGAAACCCTGTTTTATAAGGTCTGAATGAATCCACAGAACTCAGCTGGGCTCAATCACTGTATCATACACACAGTCTAAAGAATACTTGCTGGACTTTGGTTCCTTAAAATTGAAAGTGAAAGCCTAAAAATGCTTTAAAATTAATATCAATCATATTTTAACGTACCAAAGCCAGGAAATTCAGAAGGAAATTTTCCTGTTCATCTTTACTCATTCTGTTATACAGTTCACTGTTTGTGGATTTTTATGTTTCATATATGCTACATTACCAAGGCAGGAAGAGAGAAAATAAAGGAGAGAACTGGCCATCTCCACACCACACTGGGACAGCATGGGTTTGCTACCTGCCCCTTAGATCCATAAGTAGGAAGGCCCAAGTTGTAAAGGGGCCCTGGACTGAGCCTTTGCACTTCCTAAAAGTTGGACTTAGGAGGCACATGCACAAAAGCACGGGCATGTATATTTGCACCCATATATATATATAGCAGCAGGGTTGTTGTTTTTTAAAATATTGGTACCAAAAGTCACCAGATGCACTCAAAAAAAAAAAGTTAAAAAGAAACAACAAACAGTTGTGATTGATCTGTTCAGGATAATAACTGATAATAGGCTCTTGCATCCCTACTCTGGAAGCAATTAAATGCCTCGTATGTGAGAGAGGGTAGCAGATATCACCCCTCCCCAGAATTGGATTTACACATTATGTGCCCGTAGGCACCGCATCTTCAGCACCACCCCACCCACTGCCTATAACTGACCTTCATGTTGCACACAGTTTTAGAGAGGTAAGGCGCCCCTAGAACTCTGGCACCCCTAGGTGCATGCCCACTATGTCTAACTGGAAATCCAGCCCTGCCCCTCCCCAATGTTAAGTTAAAAAAGTTGCAGCCTGGCACATAAGTGTATCCCTGTGCCTGTCTTTCACCTATGTGTCCTGATCAATACTTGAAGGTAAAGCTGCTGTCTATAAAAGTATAATATAAATAAGTTATGTTTGAAGGAATTCTTTTACTCTCTCAGTGTCACTTTTGGCAGTAGTAAACGTTACTGACCATGTATATCTTCATTTAAATTGAAAAAAAAGACCAGGGAAACAGGAGCACTGTATATTTGACTATGGTGTCTATTTTAGAGCACACAATTCATCACAGAAAAGCTGCAAAGGAATTTAACAAAACATAAACCAGTGCTGCAGTTCAAAGCAGGAAAATGTAACACATAACTGCAGCAATTTCTTCACCAATTAGAGGCCGGCACAATCTCTGTTCATTAAAAAATAAAACGTGTGGCTGTTCAGTGGTAATTTAATGAAGTGTTTGAGGGTTTATGCCTAAAAGGAAAAAAAAGTAATATCTCTGCAATAGTGACTCACTAAATTGCCCTGAAGGGCTACTGTGAGCACTGGTGTCTACCAAAGATGTAAACACGAGAATCAATCAGCAAAATCATCCTTGCAGAGGTGTTTGAGGGGAGTTAATATTCAAGGAATTTCTGTTCATGAGTTTGCAGTGTCCTTATGGCTATGAACAGAGGATTCAGTCCAGTCTCTTCTGAAACATATTGTCCATGTACCTCTCATTTTTGTAATAATCCCATGAAGTGGAATGCTAAGAGACACTAAAATGATGTAAGAATGCAGCTTTCATCTCTGGACAGCTATTGGTTCTCCATAACTGTCCTATTACAGTCAGAACCAATTCTAGCCCCCAAATGATACTATTTTATTTATTTGTATTCCAGTGGCACCCAAGACCCCAGTCATGGATCTTTGCCCCATTGGGCTAGGCACTGCCCAAACACAGAACAAAGAAAGTGTAAGCTCTTTGGGGCAGGGACAATCTGCTACCTTTTTAAGGGGCAAAAAGTCTGGTCTGTATCAGGAACAACAATACTATACTCACTCCCATCCATCAATAAATTCAGCTTTGTTTTTTTGCAAGTCCTTGTGTGCAGTGCATGCAAGTGTGAGCAGAAGCAATGTTGGGCACAAATAACACGACACGTGAGAGGTAATCTTTTACATTGAGCTGAATCACTGGTTTAGGGACGAGCCAAGCAAGTAACCCCACAATGTCCTGGTACATCACATCATCTGAACATAGTAGAGATGCTGAGGTGGTATCTTCCTGGTAGGCCTGGGCCTTGCCATTAGCTGAGCAAGCTAGAACTGCTGAGCCAGTAATATCACAGAGTCTTTAGATTTGCCATCAGCCTAGCAAGCCAGAAATGATGAACAAGTAACTAAGACCTGTGCCTTGAAGTTGACATCAGCTAGCAAGTTAGAATTTCTGGGCCTCTGACAGGTCTAGCCCTTGTTAACATCCCTGGAAGCCCAGCAACTTATTGAGAAGCGTTGCTCTTCTTTCTCCCAGACTCATTTTCATTTCTACTAAATGTTAGAGTGCTCTGAATGGTGGGTAGAAAAACAAAGATGACGAAGCCAGTTCTCCCACACCTCCCTCATTCCAATCCCCCACCATGCCCCAAAAGAGCTCACTTGCTGCCTTTGGAGTTTCATATCTAACATTAAAATGTTACCTCTGTGTGACAAACTTTTTTTTTCTTTTTCTTTTTTTTAAATTCTACTGTAAGACATCTAGCCTAGTGTGGGGCTCCTTCCATTAAATATTCATAATACTTTGCATCTGATTGTCACCTATTATATGTTCCACAGTGGTAGCAAGAAGGACATGCCTTCAAACTTAGAACTGACTAGTTCCAGCTCCTGTTAGGCTGAAACTAGGGTGCAGCGGTATAAAAGAAAGTCAACTGTATGTTACTGCTGACAAAATTACTGTACACAGCAGGAAGAAAGCACCACAATCATAAAGGTACAAAAAGCAGAGACTATTAAAATATAAACTAATTAGCAGTCAAAAAAAGCAAGAGAACTTGGAAGGCTCATGCCCTTCCTTAAGGGTATGTCTTCACTGCAGAGTTACCCAGGCAATCTGTGCCCAGGTCTGAGCACCCAGGATAGCCTAGGTTGGGTGTGAGCAGCTACATTGCAAAGCCCTACTCAAGTTACTGAGTCCTTGCTGGTGTGTCACTAGAACTTCTGTGGGCATTTCCCATGCTTCTTTGCACTGCAGTATGCTGAGCTGTTTTATGATCCTTTTCCAGTGAATTATGGAAGAACTTGCCTGTCCTGCTGGGCACACAAGGGGAATTCTGGGAAGACATTGAACTATCAGCATTTGAGTGATTTACCCTGCATCCTTACTGCAAAGTGGGGAGGTTACTAACCTGAATGAAAGCAGCACCTGCACTTTAGCCTGTAGTTCCATCCAGATCAGCCAGCATAGTTGTAAAATGCTAAAATCAGGTGAGATGGTTTAGTGTGTGGACAGGAAGATAGAAAGCACCACTAAACTTGGGTGAGATGGTTGTATGTGTGGACAGGAGGGAAGTTGGGGGGACCCGAATAAGAGCCTGGGTTAATTAATTCTGAAGCAAAGTCTTATCCTCAGAGACAATACATTATCAGGAGGAAGGAATGTTTAACCACGTGGAGATGTGAGAGATCATAGCTATTTTACTATCTGCAAGTGGTGGGGAAATAGTAACCCTGTAAATTATTGATACTACACAGTGCACTTAGACTTTCGTATTGCAGAAGAGACTCAGATAACTAATACATTGCAGAAGTAAAAATCTTATGTCCCATACTACAAAGAGGCTATTGCCTACATGCTTGCTAGGTATTGTACTCAAAAGCTGCCATTCATCTAATGCTTTCTGGTGTATGAACTCAGATTCACCCTGTGAGGTCTGTTTTACAAGCAATTTTAGACAAGTCTTATTCTATACCAGTGTAATTAAATTTACCCTAAATCAGGGCTCTAATGCAGGGGAATGGGAAAGAAAAAATCATCTGTCATATTACCACAAACCCATAAAGTATATTCTTGGCAGATTGATCATTCAGGACAATTTTCTGTCAAAGATTTGTAAATCATTAGCCAATTTGGCTGCTCAGTTATTAAATTCAATGAATCTGTAATGGTTTGAGTACACCTGTCAGCAAAGTTTGCTCTAAGTTGCTTTTGGTCTTTAAAATATTTTTTAGCCAATATTTTTACCAGCTGACCTTTCTTTTTACTGCCTGTAAGGTTTTATTTGGCTGTTCTTTTTGTTATTTGCCTAATTTTTAACTACACAATTATAATGGCATTCAAGGGGGATTTTGACGTATTTTCTGTTTGCTGCTGGACTCTACTGACATAAACCTGGATTCTGATACATTTAATCACCTTGGCCAGATTCTGGTCTCACTAAAAGCATAAACTTCAGCTACAGATTGCTAGTGGCAGTGACTCACACAAGGGTTCCTTTGACATCAATGGGACGTGGAACTGCTTTTGTGAATAAGTGCTCACCACTATGAGTAAGAGGATGACAATTTGACCCATACTCAGAATGTAGTCTCGCTGAAATCAATGGGGACTATTCAAGGAGTATAATACTACTCAGTGGGCCTGATCTTCTGAAAGTGTAAATTTGCATAGTTCCATTGACCTTCAGTGGAGCTCTTCCAGTTTACACTATCTGAGGATTTAGGCCAGTGAATATAAAGGAGGCAGAAGGGTTTATCTGACCTTTTAACACTTTAACTTTCCTCACAAATCTTGCTTGGTTCCTGTGCCAGTCCCCAGATTGGAAAAAGTGTACAGTATATGCTTTAAATTGTCTTTCATGTCTACAGAGAATTAAAGAATCGGGCTATTCAAACAGGGCTGGCTACAAGAGGTTATGCCATACATCCATTCTCACATCTGCCTGTAGAACAGCAGCAATAAGGAGCTGATAAAATTAGGAGCACAATCTTTTTCTCCTATTAGGAGGACTGCCGTGCAGTAGATACAAGGAGTTTCACAGTTGAAGGAGTTAAATCACGCAGACTCGCGTTTGCAGAGAGAGTGCTGATTGACTTATTTGGGTTTGGGTTTTTTGTTTGGTTGTTGATGATCTTCTGAGGTAGGTGTGTTCTTGAAGATTTATGACTTCTCTGACCTAAAGAGGACTTTCTGCCCTGCAAAGTGAAGTCCATTGACAAACAGTCAGTCATATTATGTAACAAAGATTCTACTATCTTTGGGACAGGTGGTATTTTTAGGGTCTAAGTTATCAGTTGCTATGCACACACACACACACAGAGCACTTAGCAGGCACACTAATGATGAGAAGAGAAATTTTAGACAAAAGCACTGGGACCCTTCTCCTATGAAAAGTGTCTAGAGATCTTCAGTGTCTACATAGAGCAAGACTTCCATTTTAAGATTTCATCTGAAAAGCCCCCCTCCCCAGCCCCACAGCAAGTAGTACTCAATGCCTCTTTCTCAGAATGATAGCCTGAGACAACCCTGCTGAAATTCAAATGTGGAGAGTCAAGACACCTGATACTTAGACTTACTTAGACAGTCCCCCAAATAAATGTGTTAAGAAAATGGAAACGTTTTCCAAATTTGACCAAAAGAAACAGGCTTTCAGTTTGCATTTATTTGCTATAAGGGCTGGAATTTTAAAGTCTATGATAAAATGATAGAAAAGACATAAAATTCCATAAACCTGGCTGGCAGTTTTGCTCTTGGTAAATATCCAATCAACTTTTCTGGAGCTCACAGCTATTTCAGAGCAGTGCTGGTGTCAGAAACCTGAGAACAAGCCAAAATGGGTAGAGTCATATAAACTAATTACTATGAGCCACTTTTTTTTAACCTGTAAATGATTTCTGACCCACTCTTCAAAAATGTTTGTGTTTAATTGACAAATAAAAATACAGGAAATAATTAATCAGGAAGCAACCATATTGTCAGTCTGGCAGCGAAAATCAGGACAGGAGGTGAGGAAGTGCAGTCAGACCTAGGGAGTACCAGGGCAGTTTCTAGACCATGTTTAAAGGCGATCTAAACTCTCTGCTATGTGTTTTCTCTGAAGAAAAGTAAGCATTATATAGATGCATATACTACACTCAAACTACCAGACCTACCATACAAATCTCTCTCTGTTCCTTGGACCTCTGGATATGTCAGAGGAGCAGGTAAGGGTGTGTCTGGGATAGCAAAGTCCAGTTGGTCCTCAACAGAACACTATCCTCTCCTCTCACACCATAACATGGCCTCCACCGGCATGCTCTCACCACCCATACTGAACATAGTGCCCTCAGCACCACCTCCAGAAATGGTCCCTGGAGTAAAGAGTTGCCCATTGGAGCCAAGAGAAAAGCAGGTCTTTACAACACTAGGAATCTTATGCAGTCAGCATCATAGACAGCTTGCAGTCAGCGCACCTATGCTAAATGTAGGGGGGAAATTGCCTATGGGACAGGTGGGGAAAAGGAGAAACTTCTACCCTCCCCCTCTTTCTCCTCCTCACTGTGTTTGTCCCTGCCCTACTACACATTTCTTCGTCTTTCTGTCTCTCCAGTTCTCCCTTTCCCTTACTGCCTGAAAATAAGGTGTGGATAGGGGTATAGAGGGGAATTTACCTTAGTTACAGTATTATTAGGGTTGTTGAATTATTTGCTGTGTGTGTCCATATATTTAATAGAGTCACCAAGCTATGAAGCTAAGAAAACTTTACAATTGTGCAACATTAGTTTTGCAAAGTTAATCCTCCCTCCCATCCTTCCTTCCACCCCTTGGCTCCGACATCCCAAATACAGTTTATTTTATTTATTTATTTATTTTGCTTTCACTTTGTTAGGTGTTAGAGTGTAATCTCTTCAAAGCAGTGATAGTGTTTCTCTTTATAATGTGCCTGTGAAGCACCAAGTACACTTTTGAGAACTATATATAAATCATATCTTCCTGTCCTGCTATAAACTGATGAAGCTGCATTTCCAGGTGCTTTTAGCAATAAAATGGATTCCTCCAGGGATCCCCCAGCTGCCTAGTTCATTGCAGCAGAGAGTCTGAAAGAGTTTGAGATTTTACAGTAGTTCTCGGAATATCTTATTTAACTCACAGGCTCTGATTGAGTACATTTTCCTTTAGCCCTTTAAAACACCAATTAAAATCACTGCCCCTTTCCTTTAAATTTAGCATGAGTTCTGGTTGAATGCAGCCCTGAAGGGCCAAAATCCATGTTCTGTGTATGTAAAAACCTGATGCAGGCTGTCAGCAGTTTTTTACAGGCCCAAAGTCCAGAGTTTGGTCTAGAGGCCAAGAAGTGTAGCAAACAGTGAACGGTATTAGCTAAGAGAAGTAGAACAAACAAGAGACAACTTTGCTTTTTACTAAGATAAGCATGGTCAGCAAAACGCCAGATGGGGACCAGTAATTGGCACTCTTATCTGAAGCTGCAAACAGACCAAAGAGGAGATAGCCATGCCCTTCCCACATACCAACCTTGAGTTCATGGAAGAGGTTCAAGCATGTCAGTATGAGATATGACATCCTCCCTCCTTCCTCCCAGATACCAGTGTCTCCCTTTAGAAGCACAATGAGCAACTGAAAAACAATTTATATTGCCATGTACTTTTCAATGTCTTTTTGCTTTAACCCCCAGGAATGTACCTGTTGGACAATCAGAAGGGCTACCTCATTCTTATGGACCCCAAATCAGTATTCAACATATATATTTTATACTAATACACATTATACAATTGTTTAAAGGAAAATACCTTGTACTAACAATATATCATATGTTAACCTGAAACCATGGACAAAGACATTATGTAATCATTAGACTATTGGCTACTGTGCTTGTCTTGCTGCTAGACCTATCCAGGGGCTCAGGACCTCCTACCCCATCACTTCCCTCCATCCATGAAAAATCCATATAATCCATTTTAATCAATTGTTTGGCAGTGTCTTTGAGCCTAATAAGCAGAGTGACACTCTGCCAGTGCTGTACGTAATAAACCCACGTGCTTGATTCTACACAGTGTATATTTTGTTCCTTCAAGCCCTAAATTTTGAAGGAAAGCAAAGTTATGTAATACAAAACAGACTTGATGCCAGAGGTTCTCAAATTGGGGGTCAGGACCCCTCAGGGGGTCACGAGGTCATTATATGGGGGATTGCGAGCTGTCAACCTCCACCCCAAGCCCTGCTTGCCTCTAGCATTTATAATGGCATTAAATATATTAAAAAAGGGGATTAATTTATTAGGGGGGGTTGCACTCATACACTGGTGATGTGAAAGGGGTCAATGCAAACCTAAGCAAGATAACAAAGGCTGCTAGAATGTTATTAAAACTCACATCATGGACAAACACCACAGCTATGATATTGAGTCAAAAGATTTCATGTTATAGTTTTATTATTTAATTTCTTAGCTGAGATCGGACTGATTTCTTACTGTAAATTGCTTTGCTGGAGCAAAAATGAACTGCTTTTCAGTCAAACAAGCTTACATTCCTACCTGAAGATTTGCTTTCAAAGGGGTTTTATTACTATTATTATGATTTTGATTTTATTTTAGAATTGAAATGTCTATTCAGCATACAGTGGATTTAAATTATGCAGTGCTATGAAAATGTGAAAATAAATGCATTGTAAACAATCATTTAGTTTTCATGTGTTTTGCCACTAATTGAGAGTTTATGTCAGATGATATGTTTGGGAGCAGCATCCTGATAATAGACCTTTCTGTGGTCTTCTGATTACATTTTGGTTTGAACATGTTTATGGAAATCTAATACTAATGAGTATTGACAAATTACCAGAAAATTATTCAGCATTATTGGAACATCCCTGCATAACATCATCATCAGCTCAGAAATGTATCTGATCTAAGAATCTAAGTAGGGCCCCACTCTTGCAACTGCACTGGCAGGGAGCCCTGTAGAAGTCAATGGCGTTCCAACGTAGGAAAGGATACCATTAAGGTCGTTGTCTTTTGCTCATTGCACAATGACAAGAATGTGAAGAATCCTGATGGGTACAGCTACATCCCCAGATAACTGTATTTCCCACTATATTACAAACATGCCATGTGTGTTTGTATTGTATGTGTGTTTGTATGTGTGTTTGTATTGCTGCTCTGACTGGTTTCTGGCAGCTTCTAAAACATAGATCATGGTGAGCACCCCTGTAGGTCTCACAACTTTCTAAAGGGATACTATCCTATTCCTATGCACTACAAAGGCAGATAAAGATTTTAAAACTATTTAAATCACCAGTTTGGAGCTACTGGTTACAGGATATTTTGTTCCCTGAAAAAATGTCATATTTTGATTGTTTTGTTTTAAATCTTTTTTTTTCCTTTTCTGTGTGGGATTCTGTTGTTTTTAAAGCATCATAAAACCCCTTTACATGAGGGAGGTCAGAGAATCTCTTTAAAGGGTTCACTTCAATCCCCACTGAAATAAAATACAACAGTTGATTTCACAAAGTGTAGCAAGGCTGTGTAGCAAGGGATTCCAAATGGACTTTTTGGTGTTGACTTTAGTGGGTACAGAATTGGGAGAGGGTTTAGGAGAGGAAGTGGAGAAGCATATTGCCTCCAGCTAAAACTACGGGTGGGATTGGTTAAGAGAGAATGCTCTTAGTTTAACTAAAATTTAGACAGGATATCCAGATTATTAGCACTCTTACAAATGTGCCATGGGATGTTTAGTGACTAGGAGAAGTAATTCAGTCTTACATCTTATCCCCAACTTTTCCACCTACTGTGCCCTTAGCAAGAGTATTGGGTACAACGATTAGAACTGGTAATTGGTACCTTTCTCTTTGTTACTATTGCTGGTCTACCAGTGCAATTCTAATTCCCCAGGCAGGACAGCCAGAAAGGGACAAACTGTGATGTAGTAATAGTCCTTGATCCCTGCCTTGATCTGAAGCCCACTGAAGTCAATGGAAAGATTCACATTGATGTCAGCAGTCTTTGGATAAGTCCTTAAAAGAATAAAGTACTCCCTAAAAAGAAGTAGTATACTCCCACAAGTAAGATTGAGTCCTGATTTAGTAGCACTAGGGATGACTGGTTCTGAACCCCCTTCAGCACAGCTTGGGAAAAGTTCAATTCCAGCTCCAAGCCACATAGCTCAAGCTTTATAAAGGTCCAGAACATTAGTAAGTAAATTCATTTATTAATGTCTGACTATTGGTGACACCATAACAGAATTTTCAGAAGACTTCATGATCCATTGCTAACTTTGAGCATTCAGCAGCTGACCTTCCAGTGATCTGCCACACTCCATACATCCATCTCTTTACAAGTTCTCTGCTACTATGATGACCCTCCATCATTCCCTCCATAATCATTTTCTCAAGGTTATGTCTATCTGTAGGACCAATGTGACCGTAATACATAACTTTGTGTCTGTTGATTTCCAACATCAGGATTTGCTTCTCTCGCCTAATATTTCTAACATAGACATTCATCTTTTTTTTCCATCCAGGAGATATGAAAGGGTCTTCACCAGAAACACTTTTCAAAAGCTTCATTTTTCACTTTGTCAGCAGCATTATGTTCCCACAATTCACATTAATAAATCACAATGGAAAATATTAGGCTTTTCATCTGAAGCACTTTTGTACATTTTGAGATGCCACAGTTTTTTCCACACTATCTTAAGGGAAGCCATGGCTGTGTGAGCAGTCCCTAATTGTCTACCAATTTCTTTGGAACAGCATCTTGGCTGGATATATATGATCCCACTTTATTCTCTTTGGGACAGAACTGGAATTACTGAATTTGTACACTCCCTAAAACTTTAGGGAAGGGGAAAGTTTTGCTTGCGCAAATCTCTAATTTTTGAGGGAACTGACACTGTGATTTACCCATGCATGGTTGGCATGAGAAAGGTTCCAGAAATAATATCTGGTTTTCAGGGGCTGGGGTTTCCAAACTGTGCAGAGACCATTGATGTCCTGAATACCCCAATACTTTGTTTAACACAAAGGGCAACTGAGTATGTTAAGCAAAATACTTGCTATTCAATTGTTCTGCAAAGCTTAGTGGACCAGAGAGGAAGATTCCTGAATACAAATGGAGGAAAGGCTGGAAAGGTTCATGATACCAGAATGCTCAGAAGATCAGGATCTTACTTGAGTTTACTTCTTCCCCAAAGGGACAATATTCTCCAGAAATGATAATGTGGTGAAACTGTGTCAACTGTTAATTTGGGGGATCCCACATATGCCCTCCTACTTTGGCTTATGAAACCATATCCCAACATCAATGGCCCTGGGAAAAGGGAATTCACTTTCAAGCTAAGTAGGTTCAGAATGGTCATGGAGTGCATGTTTGGCAGGTTGATTACAATGGGGCAAGCCTGGATTGCAGTGGGGCAAGCCTCATTCATATTATCATTGCCTGCTGTGCACTGCACAACATTTGTGAGGGAAAAGGAGAGTATTTCCATCGCAAATGGGCCCAGGACACATCTGGGTAGCAAACTCTTTACAGGTAGCTGGATCCCAGACACATGCGTACTGACCCTGGGTCCCAGCAGGCAAGGCAAATTATGTATGGTTGCCATATGTGCACACATACTGGCACAGCAGATAGGCAGAGGATATCTGCCCTGTGCTTGTCCCAATGGACACATTCACATTCTTTCTGTGCATACACTTTAACTGTACATGAGGACATACCAACATGCATTTGGGGCTACATATCTTTGTATAGGCTTTGTTCCCATTTGACTGGCTGCCAATGAAGTTTCATATCCATTCCTGAATATCACATTGTATTCCTTACAGCCAGTTATTACAGGGCAGTTACACTGAGTTAACAGCTTGGGGCTGTCAAGGGAGGTGGCTATGCTGTTATGCACTCATTGTTCAGTATGTTTGTCCTTCTCACTACTAACACCTGAATTCAAGCTAATTAATCAGTACTGATTCATTAAAAGAAAACAATTGGGGTGGATATGATGATGACAACAGTTTTAGGTACTGTTATCGATGACTTTTTAAAAATATTTTGAATCTCCTTGAACCCCTTTACAACAATATGGGAGCCTCACTTCACACAATCAGAGGTGGCTCTAGGCATTTTGCCTCCCCAAGCATGGCAGGCAGGCTGCCTTTGGTGGCTTGCCTGCGGAGGGTCCGCTGGTCCCGCGGGAGGTCTGTTGAAACCACGGGACCAGTGGACCCTCCGCAGGCAAGCCGCCGAAGGCAGCCTGCTTGCCGCCCTCACGGCACCGGCAGAGCGCCCCCCGCGGCTTGCCGCCCCAAGCACGCACTGGAGCCGCCCCTGCACACAATGGTTTCTGATTTCACTTTGAATGGGTTAAGGAGCCCTTTGCACTACTTTTATGAGATACTGGGTATCAAAGTACTTAATGGAATAACATAATTCACTACTAATGGAACCCCTAATTTCAGTCTTTCAAGAACTGTTTAAGATGTGCGTGTGGGGGGGGTCTCTGTTTTGAAGACAAATACTGTCATTAGTGTGCCTGCATAACTTTTCAGTGCCTGACACAATTCACACTTCTTTTGAAATCCCTAATACCTAGACTTTTCCTAATGTATTTATGAGGGCTTGCTGGGGGAAGTGCTGGGGGAGGGAAATGCAATAATTTTGTTAACATAATGACTTAAAATTGTCAACCGTTCCATGTTGAATTCATGGCTGTTAGAGAACACTAATCACTGGAGTTCTTGAAAGTGCTTAAAGTTCCTTAAGTTCTTTGGGGATGGTTGTGGTAGAGGGTATTGGCAGGCCCTGTGTGATTGCCAGTATTATTATTAATTACTATTATTTTGATTTTCAAATTTCAACAGCTTCAATAAAGGCATTAAGAAACAAACCGAGTCACCCGTAACAGCCTATATGTAAGAATCATAGAATCATGGGAATGTATAACTGGAAGGAACGTTGATAAGTCATCTAGCCCAGTACCCTGCTCTCAAGACAGGCATAAGTATTATCTAGACCATCTCTGATGCTGTTTGTCTAATTTGTTCTTAAAAACCTCCAGTGACAGAGATGCTACAACCTCCCTAGGTAATTTGTTCCAGTGCTTAATTAGGAAATCTTTTCTAATGTCTAACCTAAATCTCCCTGGCTGCATTTTAAACTCAAATTACTTCTTGTCTTGTCCTCATTGGTTAAAGAGACCAATTTAGCCTCTTTATAACAACCTTTTATGTACTTGAATATTGTTACCATGTCCTCCCTTAGTCTTCTCTTTACCAGACTAAACAAACTAATTTGGTTATTCTTTCATCCTAGGTCACGTTTTCTAAACTTTTGATTATTTTTGATGCTCTCCTCTAGACTTTCTCCAATTTGTCCACATCTTTCTCAAGTGTGGTGCTCAGAACTCAGCATAGCACTCCAACTGAGGCCTTATCAATGCTGAAAAGGGTGGAAGAAGTACTTTGCGTGTCTTGCTTACCACACTCCTGCTAATACATCCCAGAAAGATGTTCACTTTTTTTGTGACAGTTACCTTGTTGATTCATATTTAGTTTGTGATCCACTATAATCCAGAACCTTTTCTGCAGGATTTCTTCCTAGGCGTTATTTCCCACTTTGAATTTGTGCAATTGATTTTTCCTTCCTAAGAACAGTACTTTGCAGTATTTATTGAATTTCATCCTATTTATTTCAGAACATTTCTTCAGTTTATCAAGATCATTTTGAATTCTAATACTATCTTCCAAAGTACTTGCAACCCCTCCGAGCTTGGTATTGTCTGTAAATTTTATAAGTTGCCATTATCCAAATCGTTTATGAAGATATATGTCACCAATTTATTAATAGAACTAGATTCAGGACAGATTCCTGTAAGACCACACTAGATATGCCCTTTCAGCTTTTTAATGAACCATCTGAGTATGCTTTTCCAACCAGTTGTGCATCCACCTTATAGAAGATTTGTCTAGACTATATTTTTGTAGTTTATTCATCTACTTCATTGAAAGTTAGTAGCATTATTACAGTATAGAAAACAATATAGTCCACTTTCCCCATCCCTCCCATGTATCCTTATGACTTCAGATATATGTGAACTTTGAGGGAGGCTTAAACATTTACTTTTACATTTAAGATTTACTTTCTAGACAAATGTTACAAGAACAATTAAGGCAACCTATGAAAACAATAAACTGCCAAACAATTTCAAAAGTGATAATGTGTTTTGAGGAAATAGTATTTCAATAAAATATATTTTTTTAAATTAAGTGAATGAAACTAAGAAAATTGCCCACAGTTTAATGTTTTTGAATCCATCTCTGTCCCCTCATTATCAGAAAAGATGAACGATGGGGAAAGATGGCTCTTTGTGAAATGTGGTGAGGGGTTTCAGGGGCTGGTTTGTGCTGGTGTTCCAGTGCCCCGCAGGCCCAGCTTTGTTCTCCTGGCTGGTCAGTGGGGTACCTGGAAGAGGATCTCCAATCTTAACAGCATCTTTTGTGTCAGGTAGAGGAGGAGAAAGATGCAGCTGATGGGTGGTTCTGGGGCCTTGGCAACAGTGGTGAGCTGGATTCGTTTCCCACCGGTTCACAAAACCTGGTTGTTAAAATTAGATGCCGGTGTAGAACCGGCTGTTAAGGGGCGGGCAGGTGGGCATACAACTCCGGTCTGCAGGCCACATCCGGCCCGCAGGCCACATCCGGCCCACGTAACCATCCTGTCCCCCACCTGAGCTCCCAGGAGTCCCAGCTGGGGAGGCCGAGATTCCCCCAGCCCCTCCCACCCTGCAGAGCCACAGCGTGCCGAGCTACTGGCAGCTGGGCAGCTCAGCTCCCGAGTCCTGCTGCTTTGAGCGGACGCCAGCAAGGTAAGGGGTGGGGGACTGCGAGCTTCAGGGCCGCCCAGAGGGGGGCGGGCGATTGGGGCAATTTGTCCCAGGCTCCAGGCCCTGCAGGGGCCCCCAGCCCGATGAGGATGTCTCCGGGTCTGAGCTCCTCTCGCTCAGAGCCAGCAGGGCGAGCGGCAGGATCTCAGCAATGCACCAATGTTTTGTCGAGTGTAAGAAAAACATCAACAGCTACCTTGCAATTATTGGGGGGAGGGTAGGAGGGGTTATTGTCATAAACATGTAAAAATATTTTCTTTTATTGTTAAGTATGACTCCCAATGACTCAATGTATTGCATTTTCTTATGGAGAAAGGTACAAAAAATACATACTGTGGAACATCCCTTAAATCAGAACTTTTTATAGGGAACCGGTTGTTAAGATTTTGGCAGCTCAGCTAACACTGCACTCTGTCACTCACCATATTAGCCTTCCCATAAGGGAATTTTCACATTCCCTATACCAGGATGCCATCGCCAAGAACTGGCTGAGAAGTCTCTCCTACTGAAGAGACCTCTCCAGCCTTTCCCTGAGGAAATCAAATTGTTCCTGATTACATAAGAACATAAGAACATAAGAAAGGCCGTACCGGGTCAGACCAAAGGTCCATCTAGCCCAGTATCTGTCTACCGACAGTGGCCAATGCCAGGTGCCCCTGAGGGAGTGAACCTAACAGGCAATGATCAAATGATCTCTCTCCTGCCATCCATCTCCATCCTCTGACGAACAGAGGCTAGGGACACCATTCTTACCCATCCTGGCTAATAGCCATTTATGGACTTAGCCACCATGAATTTATCCAGTCCCCTTTTAAACATTGTTATAGTCCTAGCCTTCACAACCTCCTCAGGTAAGGAGTTCCACAAGTTGACTGTGCGCTGCGTGAAGAAGAACTTCCTTTTATTTGTTTTAAACCTGCTGCCTATTAATTTCATTTGGTGACCCCTACTTCTTGTATTATGTGAATAAGTAAATAACTTTTCCTTATCCACTTTCTCAACATCACTCATGATTTTATATACCTCTATCATGTCCCCCCTTAGTCTTCTCTTTTCCAAACTGAAGAGTCCTAGCCTCTTTAATCTTTCCTCATATGGGACACTCTCTAAACCCCTAATAATAATAGTTGCTCTTTTCTGAACCTTTTCTATTGCTAGAATAACTATTTTGATGTGAGGAGACCACCTCTGTACACAGTATTCGAGATGTGGGCGTACCATGGATTTATATAAGGGCAATAATATATTCTCAGTCTTATTCTCTATCCCCTTTTTAATGATTCCTAACATCCTGTTTGCTTTTTTGACCGCCTCTGCACACTGCGTGGACATCTTCAGAGAACTATCCACGATAACTCCAAGATCTTTTTCCTGACTCGTTGTAGCTAAATTAGCCCCCATCATGTTGTATGTATAGTTGGGGTTATTTTTTCCAATGTGCATTACTTTACATTTATCCACATTAAATTTCATTTGCCATTTTGTTGCCCAGTCACTTAGTTTTGTGAGATCTTTTTGAAGTTCTTCACAATCTGCTTTGGTCTTAACTATCTTGAGTAGTTTAGTATCATCTGCAAACTTTGCCACCTCACTGATTCTTCCTGTCAATCCCTGTAAATAGGTTTGGCAGAATTTGTTTAGTTTATATAAATAATTTTGACAGATATTTGTTTATTTTTAAGCATTTTTTCCATTTACATTTTCACAAATTGTAGAAAATCAAGAGGTGTCATATAAGAACTGATGAGCATAAAGGTTGAGATTCAAAAGTTAAAGCTTTATAGTCATTAAAACACAAATTGTCAACATCATTTGTCAAAATACACAAAATAAATATCCTTAAATCAAGCTAATTATTTCTCAAGCACCATTTTTCTTACTTGGCCTTTCTGCAAATTTCTATTGTTATCAATGGAAAGGTTTTTGGTTGGTTTACGTGTGTGGGGTGAAACCAATATTTTCCATTCATGATGAAAATCTAATCTATTCCAGCAAGCCTATAAGAGGGTCCTTCAGTTCAAAGAGAAGGAGAGCATTATATTTTGTACTTTACTGGGGCAGAACAATGTCCATCAAGCCAGGTGTCTCATATCTCCAACAGTGGCAAGTACCAGAGTTTCAGGAACAGTGTACAGAACAGGACAATTTTGGAGAGATACATATTTTCTCCCTCCCAGCTTTTGGCAATCAGAGGTTTAGGGTTTCCCTGAGCATGGGGTTACATCCCTGAACATCTTGGCTAGTAGCCATTAATGGACCTATCCTCCACAAACTTATTAGTTCTCTTTTGAACCCATTTTAACTTTCAGCCTTCACAAC
Organism: Mauremys reevesii; assembly: GCF_016161935.1. Taxonomy (NCBI): domain Eukaryota; kingdom Metazoa; phylum Chordata; order Testudines; family Geoemydidae; genus Mauremys; species Mauremys reevesii. The sequence continues at coordinate 130,169,902 of NC_052623.1, read as the reverse complement.
ATCCCATGGCAGAGAGTTCCACATGCTACTTTTGTGTTGTATTAAAAAGTATTTCCTTTTGTTTGTATTAAGCCTGTTGCTTATTAATTGCATTGGGTGGTCCTTTTTTTTTTAATTATGGGAAAAGATAAATAAGTCTTCTCTATTACCTTTTTCTCGCCATTCATGATTTTATAGACTTGTATCCCATCCTCTTTAATCATCTCTTTGTTAAATTGAACAGACGTAATCTTTTTAATCTCTCATCATATGGAAGCTGTTCCATACCCTAAAGTATATTTGTTGCCCTTCTCTGAAACTTTTTGGGTTCCACTCTATCCTTTTTGAGATGGGGCAACCAGAACTGGACACAGCATTCAATGTGTGGGCACACCATGAACTTATATAGTAAAATTATGATATTTTCTCGCTCTTTCCTAATAGCACCAATTCAGCCCCTTGTTTACCTTTCTCTCCATTATGAAAACTAACCGTTTATTCCTACCTTTCGTTTTCTGTCTTTAAACCAGTTATTGATCCAAGAATGGACTTTCCCTCTTACCCCATAACTATTTAGTTTCCTTAGGAGCCTTTTGTGAGGGACCCTGTCAAAGTCCAGGTATACTGTATCAGCTGGATCACCCTTATCAACCTTCTTGTTCACACCCTCAAAGAATTCTAGTAGATTGGTAAGGCTTGACTTCTCTTTACATAAGCCGTGTTTGACTCTTCCCCCGACAAATTGTGTTCTATGTGTCTGACAATTCTGTTTTTTACTATAGTTTCAGTCAATTTGCCTGGTACTGAAGTTAGGATTACCAGCCTGTAATTGCTAGGATTGCCCTTTTAGAAATTGACGTTTCATTAGCTACTTTCCAGTTGTCTGGTACAGAGGCTTATTTCAATGATAGGTTACACTCTACAGATAGTGGTTCTGCAGTTTTCACATTTGAGCTCTTTCATAACTCCTGGGTGATTACCAGCTGCTGCTAGTGGTTTACAACTGATTAATTTATTAATTGGTTCTGAAAACTCTTCCATTGACACATCAGAGTGGGACAGTAATTCAGATTAGTTGCCCCAAAATTAAAGTTCTGATGTGGGTATCTTGCCCAAATCCTCTGCCAGGAAGACTGCTGGAAATAATTCATTTAGCTTCTCTGCAACGGCTTTGTCTTCCTTGAGTGCTCCTTTAGCCCTTAGTTGTCTATAGGCCCAACCATCTGTTTGGCAGTCTTCCCGCTTTTGATGCACTTAAAAGTATTCTTAGTGTTTGATTTTTGCATATGATCAATTTGATTCTCAAATTTTTTCTTGGCCTGTTTCCCTTATACTTTTAAACTTACCCTGCCAGAGTTTGTGCTCCTTCCTATTATCCTCACTAGGTTGTAACTTCCAAATTTCAAAGGATGCCTCTGCTTCTACTGGCCTCCATTACTCTGCTGTTTAGCCATGATGGCATTCTTTTGGTCATCTTATTGTCTTTTCTGATTTGGAGTATACATTTAGTCTGAGCCTCTATTATAGTGTTTTTAAATAATCCCCATGCCCTTCGCATATATTTAGCGCTTGTGACAATCCCTTTGAAATTTCCATGTAACAAGAGTCCCCATTTTGGTGTAGTTTCAATTTTTAAAGTTAAATTGAAACTAAGTTTTAAATTTTAAAAGTTATTTTTTTTAAAGTTAAATTGAAAATTTCTAGACATCATACAAGACTGCTTCTTAGAGCAGCTAGTCCAGGGACAAAGCAAGAGGTAATTCTTGATTTAGTCCTAAGTGGAGCACACAATCTGGTCCAAGAGGTGAATATAGGTGAACTGATCAGTAATAGTGACAATAATGGGGGTGGAAGACTATTGAAGCTGTTACATGCCCCTAACCCCCATCCACACTGGCATGGATTTGGGGACGTGTTACAACTAATAAGTATACTTATCGACATCCCTCAAACATGTTAACTTGCTCACATTCTACTCTCCTTGAGATGTGTGCTTCATGGGCTTAAGTATAAACAATAGGGGGTTTATGACACAAACCTGTGCCTGGACACATGTAAAAGCACTAATGTAGATGTAATCTTAATTCATAGCAAGGTGGGGTGTAAATTTACTTTGTGGTAGCTTGCCATGCATCAAGCTTCCCAGCTTGGGTTGACAGATTTAGGGTTTCAGGATTCACATTAGCACTCTAAAAATAGCTTGGGAGACAGCAGTTTGAGGTCACAGCTCAGGGTCTGAAGCCCACCCCATTCCCTACACTTCAGAGCCCAAACTGCAACATCTACAGGGCTATTTTGACACCAAAGTGTAAGCCCTGTGAGCCCAGTTCTGTAGACCTAGGCAGGGAGGTTTGCTTCCATGAGCTGTGTAGACGTACCCTAAGTGGGCAGCAGGCTAGTGCAAAGTAGATTTTCACTCCACCTTGCTGTGCACTAAATGTTCATGTAGACAAACTCTTGGTTTACTTATTGTAGTAAAACACATGTGTGTGTCTCATTTCTTTAAAACTGTGGTCCCCAAACAGTGATCTGTGGAGAACTTACTGATGAGCTCCAGGGATCTTTACATTGTCTTTACACTCAGCTGCTTCTACAGATATTGAGGCTCTTTTTTGCAAAGCCTAACAAATTCTACTAAGGGCTGCTTCTTCAGAGGAGGAGAGAAAACAGAAGCTGCTGCAGGAACTAGAGCTGCCAGTCTCCGGTAGGAGAGGAACATCCAGGGGAAATGGTAAAAAAAAACAGCCACTGCTAGATAGCATGTCCAGGGTAGAATGGAGCCAATACCAGGAGAGCCAGGGGTGAGAGAGAGATGGAAGAGATAGTAGGAGGAACTGAAATGAAGAGCTACAGGAAGCTGTGTGAAGAACTTTCTTCACAAATGACCAGACACTTACAGAACTAAAGACAGCTAAAAAAGTCATAATTATTTTCCTAGTAGTACCTCTCAATGTAACAATTCTGGTAGCTGCAACAAGGATGTTTTGCAACTGCAAATGTGAGGAGTGTTGGTTCACAAGATAATCTCCCCATCAAATGGAGAGATGGGAACCATTATGGAAAGTTTGGGATTTGAACATTATCTGAAATAGAAAAGGACAATATCTGGAACTATTCCCACAAACTTTATTGAGCTTGAGATGGATAAAACCTGAACAAACCCCTAACAAGCTAAAAACAAAACGAACAACTGAACATTAATCAGAACTACTCCCCTTTTACCCCACTCCAACTGAGAAAGGGATGAACCAAAACTGAACCTTCTGTAATGCCTAATCTTTAATAAAATGTTTTCTATTAATGTTCTTTTCTCTAATGATATGTCCTTTAATTTTGACATCAGCAGCTATACGATTCCTGAACAAAGCAGAGTTTTAAAAGCATGTCAGATAATGTGGTGATGGGAGCAAATGGAACAAAAGTGAGACCTCCAAACTTGTCATTTAGGATCTGGTTAAAGCCAGAGGTTCACGCTGATTTAAACAGGATTTAGATCACATCCTTGTTGCTTAAATCATATTCAAACCCTTTTCATCTAATGTAGGTAAAAATCTGCTTCATTAATCCACTGCACTACCTACTTTCATAATGATATTAAAAATAATAATAATGGTAACTATTTATAAAAGCAATTTCAAGAAACAAGTGTTTACATGTTATGGAAATGTTGACTGTTAACATAAAAGACTGTTGCTTTTCAATATTTACAGTATAATTGGGAATTTTGCTCAAATGTGAGGAATCTCTATCTTAGCATCTACTATAAATTCTCCTTTTCACTTCTGCCTGCCTGCTGATGGAGCTTCATGAACTGGATACTCAAGTCTTATCAAAGTAATTGGCTACAAAACTGACTGATCAGATACAGCAATGTTGCTTAATTAAATTCTGTGAAGTACCATGAATTCACATTCAGAATTAGACTTCTGTTATTATTGTGTTCCATTTTTCATTGATTTTTAAGACACTTACAGGGAACTAGTGATGTTAGTTGAGCTCTTCTGGGTGCATCTTAGTATCAAATAAGAAATTTCTATTTAAAATCAAGTAGTTTTTAGCCAAGTGGTAATAAGAAGATTTAAACAAAATGTGTGCAAGGTGGCCCTTGAATATAATTTTATGCTAGTGTGATATGTGTGAATTCTACAGTGAGACAAGATTAATTTTCTGCTTGTTATTATGGATTACCTCCTGCAAACTATAGATTACAAGCTCCTTGAAAATAACATTAACAATCTGATTTGAGACATACGTCTACATGTTGCTGTGTTATATGACCCACTCATATGGCTGTGTATGTGTATGTCTGTGTATGTCTCTTGGAGCATTGCTATGTAAAGGAAGGGTTCAATTGACTCTGGCAATGCAGGCCAGGTTGTGGAGCCCTGCTAAACCCAGGGTTGTGAGTTCAATCCTTGAGGGGCCACTTAGGGATCTGGGGCAAAAATTGGTCCTGCTAGTGAAGGCAGGGGGCTGGACTTGATGACCTTCCTAGGTCCCTTCCAGTTCTAGGAGATTGGTATATCTCCAATTATTACCTAATTTATTTATTTTTCTGTTTTAATTGTCTTGCAACTCAATTACCTTGGTGGGGTCGGGTGGGTTGTTGTTACTGTATATTGCTTAGTTTTGCAGTTAGAGCTGATTAGAGAAGCTTTGATAGAACCATGTTCCATTGGATTATGTAGTTCAATCCAAAGTGATTTTTAACCCCAGCTTTGCAATTTGGCCAGCAAAGTGGTTATTCACACAGCTCTGCTGAGGAAACCTTTATTACTGACTTAAATTGTGAAATTCTTGCTAGTATTTGTAAACGACAGTGACCTCATCCTATCGCCCTCCACCTCCCCCATGATTACATAGAACCTACCTGAACTGGGGGTCCAGGTGCAGGAATGGAGTGCTGGAACATCACACCTGATACTTCTCCCTTCCTTGCTGAGCAAGTGGGAAGGGACCAGGAGCCATGGATTGATGAATGCAGGCAAGGGAATATATACTGCACCCTACACTGTAAGCAGTGTGGGACGGGACTGTCTCTTACTCTCTGTTTGCAGTGTACTTAGCACAATGGGCCCCTGCCTTCAGCTGAGGCCTCTAGCAACTACTTTGATAATAATAAATAATAAATACATTAAGGGCTCCTCATAGTGGAAGTGCGGAGATCTGAAGGAAATGTTCCTGAGATCCCTGAAAGGCAGTGTCATCCTGGTGTTCCTTTGGGGGAAGCACCTTTATGCACTGACCCTCAGGCATGGCTATGCCTAAAGACACAATCTAGCCCCATTTCATTTTGCTGAACTCCTTCTGTTGCAATGACACATCCCCTTGACTTCCATTTAGAAAGCTGGGCCTATATGACTGTGATTCAGGAATCCACATTCTCTGTGAAAATGATGGATATGCATAGGTTGCAATGAGGATTATGCGATAGCAGTTGAAAAATGGAACATCAATAAGAAAATGATGATGCTGTGAGTTTCCATTTGTCTTCTCTGAAAAGCTGTCTTGGTCAAGCTCTACATTCTCCACAATTCAGCATGTCCATCTTTTTCAGTTGCATCTCATAGGACAGCAGCTGTCAAGGGCCAGAGAAGCTGCTTCTGAACTTTATTGAATTAAATAGCTTTATCGGGTGGTATATTATGAAGATGGCAAAGGAGATGCCGAGCAAAATATTGATTTGAAAAAGAAGCACCAAAAAAAATCACATTCTTTAACTTCAAAGCTCTATCAAATAGGAAAGTCTTGGCATTAATTCAAAGTACCAGAGGAAAAAGTTCTTGGCCCTTTACAAAACAAGCACTAGCATATTTCATTGCACCTAAAATTCAGCCAGAGTTCCAGTGGCACCACTTTTGCATACAAGACTATTTAAAAATTATTCTCAACGACATTAATATTGTAATGAATTGGGGGGGTTCAATTTTATTTTAATTGCATAGTTTATTCTGAGAACTGAAAGAGTGAGGGTTAGAGACTACCCGTGCTCCTTAACTCTCATAATCATGGGTGGATTTGTGTATAGAATGCTTAGATGGGAATGTTTAATAGGCAGCAGGTTTAAAACAAATAAAAGGAAGTTCTTCTTAACACAGTGCACAGTCAACTTGTGGAACTCCTTACCTGAGGAGGTTGTGAAGGCTAGGACTATAACAGCGTTTAAAAGAGAACTGGATAAATTCATGGTGGTTAAGTCCATAAATGGCTATTAGCCAGGATGGGTAAGGAATGGTGTCCCTAGCCTCTGTTTGTCAGAGGATGGAGATGGATGGCAGGAGAGAGATCATTTGATCATTGCCTGTTAGGTTCACTTCCTCTGGGGCACCTGGCATTGGCCACTGTCGGTAGACAGATACTGGGCTAGATGGACCTTTGGTCTGACCCGGTATGGCCATTCTTATGTTCTTATGTTATGTTCAGGTGGGAAACCTCATTTTGCCAAACCACTGGCAGCTGGCCTAATTTAGTGAACTGACAAGATTTGCTATGAGCCATCTGGTTGCTATTTTTAGAGGTCCTAGAGTAGAGCACAGTTTTAAAACAATTCTATGGGTTAGTTGGGACCTTCCAATTGATCTCTTTAGACATTCTTAATCTGGAATACAATTCATTGCACGTCTTCATGAGCAGAAAAGTCATACAACAGTGGAAGACAAGGAATAAACTTCCTTCTGATGTTGCCCAACTCCTTTCTAGATCTACCCATTCCACAAGCTCTGCGAAGATATGCATCAAAGCCAGACTCTGGTGCTTTATTTAACAGCAAATCCTAAATTGTCTGTGATACTTGTCAGTGATTTCATTAATCACAAATACAATCCCTAAAGCCTGCTTACCTGTTAAACTGAGGAGAACTCTGTCAGTATGGATATCTCATCTGGCCATACACATCTGGATATATAGTCTGACAAATAGAACTATGTGACATACCAGGAACAGAGATCTTGACAGAGTGTCTGAACTGGATCTCCTGAAAACTAACAAGGACTGTATGAGAAAAATCATAGTAGCTGAATGATCTGGGTGATCCCATGGCAAAAGGAGCAGAATCCTCTTTTGTTACAGTTTGTGGGATCCTGCAAACCTGTCACATCTAATACAATCAGAGCCAGGGAGATGCAGGTATAGACATGAAAAAATGTGGAGTTCATCATTTCAGAAGGACATCAGCTTCTGCAGTGATAATCAAGTGATATGGCTTGACTATAAATAGTTATCCCTGGAGCATACTGATCTAGATCTCCCTCTCCTCTCCATGGCTCTGGTAAGCAGTAACCTCTGCCCCCATGATCTGCTTTCATTCAGCTAATGGGGTCAGATCTCCTTCTTGTTTCAGGTTACTTTAAGCCCTACACTGGATATTGCTTAAATGGCATAATTTGGCGCTTGATACAGAGGTTGTTATTTCAAGAAAGATGCATGTGTACATGCATACACCAACTTTGGTAAATATGTGTTCTAGTAAAAGCTCATCTGAAGCTATTGGACAATATTTTAAACAAATTTCCAGTAGACTTTGTTTTTAATAGCAGTTAGGGTTTACCAAAAAGTCACTATCTACTGTGACGGGGCAAGGCCAGATGGCTATAGGAAAGTAATGAGAAACAGGTATGTTAGCCCCAGGATAAACAAATCCCTGTTACCATGGTAACCAAATGGCAGTTGCTCCAGGTTAATCAAGACACCTGGGGCCAATTAAGATTCTTCTAGAATGCAGTGGAGATAGCTAGGTTGATTGGGAAGCCAAACAAGGGCTGGCTGGAACTAGTTAAAAGCCTCCCAGTTAGTGAGCTGTAGGAGGAAGCCATGCTGCTGGAGAAACTGGGCAGGACAAACCCTATCAGGCACAAGGAAGAAAGCCCTGAGGTAAGGGTGAACTAGATGTTGGGTGTTGCTGTGGCGAAGTGGCCCAGGGAATTGTACTCATCCTGTTTCAAAAAGTCAGCTACCGATAACTGCTACTATTAGGGGCCCTGGTCTGGAGCCTGGAGTAGAGGGTGGGCCTGGGCTCCTCCCTCCTCTCCCCCACTCTTCCCAATTAATCAGAGACCGTGAGACAACAGAGACTGTGTGAGGTAGGGTTGCTTCTTCCCACCTCCCTTGCCGGTTTATGATGAAAATGGCCCAGTAGGCTGTGACCCTTGCCTCTAGAGAGAGAGAAGGGCTAGGTGGAGGGTCACAGTGAGCTGCTGAGGGTGGCAAAATCTGCCTGGAAGTGTGGGACCCACTGAGACAAGGTCAGAGATTTATCACACTACAATTACAGCAAAGCTTATGAAAATAATCTGTAAAATGCTTGAGGGGATTAAAACACCATGTGAAGAAAAACACCTTTGTTTCAGTTGTCTTGTTCCTTTCAGAAATTGTTATTAATGTTCATGATATTTATGTGTTGACACTTGCGCACATGGTAGGTGTAATGAGTTTAATAAGACTGCTGAGCTGCACACTTTTTATTATCACCCACAGCTACAGTTCTTTACCTTTTTAAAGATCAAAAATCTTATTTTAATCTTATTTTGATTTATTACCAAGATGCCACTTACACTGAGGAAACTGGAGTTAGGATACTATAATTCTCTGTTGAAAATGGCAGAGTACTGATAACATCAGGCCTGTGGAATCTCATGAAATATTAGGAGTCCCAAGGTCTCTATCATCCCAGCTTCTGATGCGACAGATGCATTGTGAAAATAATGGCAACTGGAATAGCAAAGCCAAACAATCTCAAAAGGCAGCCATCTGTCATCTGCCAATTTATACATCATAACAACAAAAATTACTCTTCTGCAGTTATAGAGGGGAAAGGGAAACATTTATTCATATGTATGCATGTATATAGTGAGACAGATATGTAATTTTAAAGCAGACCATACTATCACACTGATGTAATAGGAAAATATTAAATCATCATCATCCTCCAATGGGAGTTATGTGCCCAACCTGTTAAGACACTTTTGAAAATCTCCCTAGGCATCTATCTACAGTATGAGGTGCCTAAATACCTTTGAAAATCTCTCCCTAAATGCTTTTCTGGATTGGGGTGCAGGGGGGTCAGCACCATAGAGGATCAAGCCCATTCTGACCATCACATGTTGCATATTAAGAACATCAGTGAAATGGTTGACAATGTTGACAATTAAATGACGAGAAATAGATTTGTTTGCAGTGTTGTAGCCACGGAGGTCCTAGGATATTAGAGAGAGACAAGGTATGTGATGTAATATTCTTTTTTGCATCAACTTTCTGTTGGTGGAAGAGACAAACTTCCGAGCTACACACAGCTTTCGTCAGGTCTAGAAAAAGTAATCAGTGTGTCACAGCTAAATACAAAGTGGGCAGATTGTTAAGCATAAAGGGTTAATACATGTGTCAGAAGACGAATTAAATTTAAGTGGACAATTAATAACTGTGCAATTATAGGACAAAGGAGAGTTAGTAGGTGACAAATTGTTGTACAGAGCCATATAACTGTCCCTGTTGGCCCATGATGTTTGGTGTCTAGCAGAGCTATGAATTTAAGTTCCCAAGCACATCTTTGGAAGTTGTGCAGGTTTCCTTTGAGGAGGAGGAATGAGAGACCTGATCTGGAGTGATCACTTTGTGGAAGTGTTCACCAACAGGGATATTGTGTTTTTGTCTTTTATCATTTTTGTGTGTGAGTTCACACAAGAGGGTAGAGATTGTCTGGTTTCACTCACAAAGTTGTTGGGGCATTTGATGCACTGGATGAGGTACACCACATGTTGTGATAGGCATATGTAAGACCAATAGATCTTGAAAAGTGTGTTGTGGGAGGTATGGTAGCAGTGGAGATACGTCTGCAGGTTTTTTATCTATTGTTGTGGCAGGATATGGTGCTGCTTTGGTTTGGTGGGTCCTGGTCTGTGGAAAGGTTGCTTCTGACAATGAGCTTGACAAGGCTGGATTGTTTGAAAGCCAAAAAAAAAAAAAAAAGAGGTCTAGGAAAGGTATATTTCAGAAAGTGGTCACCATTAAGTATGGGTTGTAACTGTTTAATACCCCAAATCGGTTCCAGTGTGGGGTGGTAGGTAACAATTATGGGTATGTGGTCAAAGTTTTGTTTGTTCATACACACACCCTTATTGAAGCATGTTCTCTTGGGTTATTTGTGTGGCTCATTCTATGACACTATCTACGTCTCTGGTAGCATGTCCTTGTTTGGTGAAGGCAGTTTTAAGTGTCAGAGTAGCAGCCGTGTTAGTCTGTATCTGCAAAAAGAACAGGAGTACTTGTGGCACCTTAGAGATTAACACATTTATTTGAGCATAAGCTTTCGTGGGCTACAGCCCACTTCATCGGATGCATGCAGTGGAAAATACAGTAGGAAGATGTGTGTATGTATATATATATATATATACAGAGAGAACAAGAAGGTCTGAGGAACAGTGGGGGGGGGGGAATAAACAAATACACAAATCAGACATCAAGAATTATAACATTCAAAAACCAGTCGGAGAACACTTCAATCTCCCTGGTCACTCGATTACAGACCTAAAAGTCGCAATATTACAACAAAAAAACTTCAAAAACAGACTCCAACAAGAGACTGCTGAATTGGAATAATTTTGCAAAATGGACACCATTAAATTAGGCTTGAATAAAGACTGGGAGTGGATGAGTCATTACACAAAGTAAAACTATTTCCCCATGTTTATTTCCCCCCCATACACACACTGTTCCTCACACCTTCTTGTCAACTGCTGCAAATGGACCATTTTGATTACCACTACAAAACGTTTTTTTCTCTCCTGCTGGTAATAGCTCAACTTAACTGATCACTCTCGTTAGAGTGTGTATGGTAACACCCATTGTTTCATGTTCTCTGTGTATGTATATCTTCCAACTGTATTTTCCACTGCATGCATCCAGTGAAGTGGGCTGTAGCCCACGAAATCTTATGCTCAAATAAATGTGTTAGTCTCTAAGGTGCCACAAGTTCTCCTGTAGTTTTAAGTGTGTTAAGGTGTATATCCTGGATTTTCACTTCTGTGCATATTCTTAATGTGTCTGTGAATTTCTTCATATCCAGCATAGCTTTGTGTTGAACCAGGGAGGAATCTGCCATTGAAAATTCCTGGTGTCTGGCCCCCAGTGCAAAGATCAACCCTTAGGATTGCCAATTTGTTTGGATGTATTCCTGGAGATTTCATCACTTGACATAATCTTCAATTAAAGGTTAATATTTAATTCCTGGACACTCCAGGACAATCCTGGAAGGCTTGGCAACCCTATTGTTGTTTTGAGTGCACACTTATATTCTTTATATCTTACTGCTATTTTTGGATAATATCATGGAATCTAATAATATTTTTGGAGGCACCAACTGCTACGTTTTTTTCTATAATAAATTATATTAGTGTTGGAAACAACAGCAGTTCAGGGAACTCCCCTCACGTGCTTATTTTAAAAGCTAACAGGGAATTCCAAGCCATCATAAACTGGAATTAAAGCTAACACTATAACCAAAGTCACAAAACAGTCTTATTGATTTGATGGAGAAAACAATGGGAGGTAATAAAAATATACAACAATTTTTGTCTGCTGTTAATGGTCCACTTAATGAAGCCAAACTGAAAGTAACATTTATGACAGAAATATTAGTCCCACTGATAAGCCCCAGCAGTGTGCCAGTCTATGACTTTGGATTTAAATTTTCTAAAAGAAATCATTGTATCAGTGAAATCAGTGCATAATACCTTATTGCAAGAGGCAAATGTGCCTGCATAAATAAGACATTATGCTAATTCAAATGCTATAAGTTTCATTTATCCTCAGTAGTCACGCTCAGATAACTTTAGAAATGCTCTGATTTTTAAAAAAAATAATCTTTCAAAAATAGTTTTACAAAATAGCTATGATGTCTTACCACTGCCACTAGGACTCCTTCTGGCACATACTATTTATATTACTTGCTGACACCTGCACACCTACTGCAGCACTTGTAATGATTCTGTTTACACAGCTCAGCGGCACTCTTAATAATCAACTCTACTTTTTTGACTTTGGAGCCTAAAAATATACTGTCTGCTTTTGCAAAAATTTAGCTGATATCAGCTACTGGGAGCAACTGCTATTTTTACCATGAATAACCTGCTTTCAGGGCACGCAACTGACCTGCTACATGGCACAGCTCTGCTTTTGCAAAATCTTCAGCGATCAGCTTCTGTCTTTAATGCTGTATTTTCATTTGATTCCTTTATCTCAGAACAGGGATATGTTCAGCTGGGCTAACAGATGCCAGGTCCTTGTGCATTGTTCTTGACTTTGTGCCAAAGAAGAATCAAAGTGAAATATGCACAGGCACACTCAATCCTCTGGGGAAGCCATGCTCAGTACCTGATATGTAGTTATTTTAAAAGTCTCAGTGTATTGGATTTCAGCAAGGGGTCTTATTCTAGAAAGAAGGTGCACTCCAATGTCACTGAAATAATATGAATTTTCATGTAGTTTAACTTGACCCATGTCAATAATGTGGATTATTTTTCCTGTTTCTGAAAAGACTCAAAAGGCCTGGGGTTGAGTGTTTCAGTAGTTATCAAAATGAGATGCTTGTGGTCAACATGCCATACTTGTGGACATGTCTTATTTTACCTCTATACTTTAAAAGTCTTTTCCTACCCTTTCAATCTGGATACTTTGGGCCCAATCCTTCTCCCATTGATCCATCTAGTACTATAATGTGTTTTTTTAAGTGGATCAACATCAAAGATGTTTGGGGATACAGAGAGTTTTTACACTATCATTCTCTCACCACAAGAAATTCAGTGGAAGTGTCTGTAATTTACATGTCTGTTTGCATATCAAAAGACCCAGTTTTTCTGTTCCACATGTCTGTCCAGACATGGTTAGTTGGAGAACATCCCTCCTCTTGCTGGTTTCTAGAATGGAATCTTCTCACTCTCCTACATTATTTCATGGTGGAAGGTGGCACTCTCTGCTCCCATATATTGCATCAGATTGCTGACAAATTCTTTAAAAGCTAAAACCTACTATCATGTGAAATGTGGTTTCTGTGGGTTCTACAATATTGTTTTAATAAATAATGGTTAGTCAAAAAATAGGGGGAAATAACTAAATTTAAAATGTAAAAATCCTGTTCATTCTACAGGGTTTGCAAGGGATATTTTTTTTTGAAAAATATCATAACATTTTGAATCAAAAAATGTTCACCTTAGACAATTTTCACTTTTGATTTTCCTTTTGTCATTTCTTCTCTCTTCTCTCCCTTTCTCCTTCATTTTACCAATGAAAATGGAGAGCAGGGGATAAAAAAGGAGGAGACAACAGAGAAAAAAAAAGGGTAAGTGTAACTCACCTCCCACAAAACATCACAAACAAGCAAAACCAGAAGAATCCCACAAATTAGATTCAGTTTCATTGAAGAAAGCTTGTATGGACATTCTAATTACAAAGTGTTTTTTTTTTCAAACAAAAATTTTTAATTTGAAAAATGTTGACCATTTCTAATAAGTAGAAATTTAGAAAGTAAGAACAAATGCCCTACAGGTTTCAGACCCCAGTCTTCATTTCCTATTGATTTCAGTGAAATGTGAAGTTAATTTTCCCCTCCAAGACAGGGACAACTCTTTATGTTATTAATCAAAAACCATTACAAAACAAGACAAAACAATGAATTTACTCATAAACTGTACCATTTTAACCTGGCTCTGTTCAGTTGAACATAAGGGTGGTGTTGTTCTCTACATCCTTCAAAGAAGAGTACTAATGTTAGAAATGAAAAATATCTATTGGGTCATCTCATCCACTAATGCAAGTTTGTTCCCTGCTGTGTATATTCTAATACTTTGTCCATCATAGTTTTGAATATTTCAAGCAATGAGGTTTCACCACTTCTTTTAGGAACCTAGTCAACAGCTTCTTAGATCTCAACTTTAGTAAATACGACTGACCAACGACCCATGAGACAGAGATATAATCTTTTTGTAACTATGACCATTGTCATATGATAGGGGACCAGAAAATAAACCCCAAAAAGTTATCTGTTCTCCTTTGTCTCATGCCTTTACTGCCACTGAATCGTTGGCTAAAATGGAGCAATTCCTGAGTCTGGAAAGGAACCTTTCAGAGAACTAGAGGAGGAGCCTGTAGTGCTCCTGAATTTTCCTGGCATTGCAGAAAAATGTGATGAAGTGAAATCCTTTATACCGCTACATGTGGCATTGTGCTTGCTTGCTTGGATTACTGAGTTGGTTTGGTTTCGCTTCATGTTTTATATTTGGTAAAACTTTTCAATCCAGAAAGAGAAACAAGCCTCACCCACAGTTAAGAGCTGGGTGAAATGTTTAGAGGTTTTGAAATTTCAGTGAAATATTTTTACCAAAAAAATGCCACCATTTTTTGACCCGCTCTTCTCACGATTTCCTTGAGCTTGGGGCCTGAGCCAAAGCCCACTGAAATGAAAGTCAGCTGGGATGGGCTGCGTGTTCGGGTCCTGGTGCGCAGCCTGAGTCAGGAGCAGGCCCTTAAAGGCAGCATGAACAGCATGACCCATTGTCATGGACACACACAGCCAAGGAAAAAGACAAAAGAAAGGAACTGAAAACACCAGTGAAAAACAGCAACAACAAGCAAAATAAACTGCTTCTCAGCTGTTGGAGAATGTTAGATGGTAGGTGTAAATAATGTACATACGTGAGGGGTGAAGTACAGTCTGACCAGATAATAGTCTTTTCTTTCCCCTGTGAAAAGCTCTCATGCGCTGGTGTAAGATTTTTCTCAGTGCCACTTCGCTGAACATACCAACATGCGTCCATGGGTAAAACGAAGGGGTTAAAATACCTTGTCATCTGAGCATCATGTGTGTGCTTTTCCAATCATGATTGCCAAGGACTTTTAAGAAAAATGTATTTGCAAATCATATCAACTATGTTATAACTCAGGGCACGCGAAATCTGCAAGGGGAAAATTGCAGAGACATCTCTATCCATTTTCTGCAGATAAACATGTTCTACCATTTGTAAAAGTTATTCATTTTTAATGCAAGCTGACAAATTGCATATTAATGGCATCAGCATGTTAGATTAGAAACCAATAAATAGTGTTTTGCTTGAGATGGTTTTACTGGGATAGTTTGCTATTTTACTGGGAAGGAGGCTAGTAAAGTGCAATGGGTCCTCCAAGTCTAAACCATACCAAACACTTTATATAGAAATAACCTTGGTATTTACAGAAACACTTGGGGAGATCTTTCGTGATTTACTGCATAATCTTTATCTGAGCACAATAAAGGATACATTTTTGAAGGGCTGAGACAGTAGCCTAAGAATGAATGTTGGTGAAAAACGAGTAGACACATTCAGGTAGGTAATAGAGGTACAAGTAATCAGATTTTGGAAACAAAAATCCAGGTGTGAATTCACCCCAAAAAAGAGACCACTCTTTTCAGTCATTGTTTCTGTTTATGGTTATTTCATGGTTGCTGGCTATACATCTTGTTGCGAGTATAAACCCTTTGTTCCACCTCTATGATGGCTCAGTTTCTGTTTGTTAGCTCTTTATTGGTACATGTGACCCCTGATGAGAAACTTTCATAAAACTTACATGTAACTCCCCATCCAAAACTTTCATAAAAAGATGTCCGCCAGAATAAATGGAAAAGCAAAAAGAGATCAGTGGTGTGACTGGCTGATTAAAAGTACAAATGAAATATTGTTGTTCTTCATTCACACATACTTGTAATATATATGAATTAATCATCAGGTTAATAAATCAGGCTCATTCTAGCACCCTTATTCAGTTTGAGTACTAGAGATTCTGATAAGATCTCTTGTTGGTCATTCCCACAACTTTCTTCATGTTGATCTTATTTCCTCTATTCCCCAGTGTTTTTAAGGCCTCAAATCTCATCTGTGCTGAGCAGGCAGAGAGGCTAAGGTTGCTGTAAGCCACCTTGCTGCCTCTCCTTGAGTCAATCTGGCCACCAAAACAAGTTAGAGCACCCACAGTGCTACTCCTACTTACATCAGCTAGAACAGTAGTCTGGGGACCATTCCACCAACCAGGAATCAGGGGACCACATCAAACTTCAACCCCAGAAACATCTGGCATGCATGACAATAACACTATTATTCTGTAGGCGTGGGATAGAAAGGTAAGGAGGAAAGTGGCCTTTGCCTGTTTTATATCAGCTATGCCCAGGGTTGGCTCCAGCTTTTTTGCCACCCCAAGTGGCGAAAAAAAAAAAAGAGAGAAAAAAGAAAAACCCAATTGCGCTGCCACCGAAGAGGAAGAGAGGGACCCGCCGCTGAATTGCTGCCGCAGACCGGGACATGCCGTCCCAATAATGGACGGAGTGCCGCCCCTTTCTATTGGCCGCCCCAGGCACCTGCTTCCTTCGCTGGTGCCTGGAGCCGGCCCTGGCTATGCCTTAAGATCATTTTCCAGTGCTCTGGTACTTTAGAATTCAGGTGCTCTTGAATTTGTACCAGGCCAGCGGCAGTTTCTCTCTCTTGTCCCTCTATGATTTTCTTCGTACCCAGTGGCTCCAGTAAAGGTGATCAGTTTTACAATATCAGTTTTTATCTCTTTCCCCATGACAATATGTAGACTGCATCTTTGAATGTTTGTTGCAGACTTTGCAATTTCCATTCAGAGAGTGTATCATGCTTTTCATCACTCAAAACTATTGTGAAGGGCTTGTCTCCATATAGATGTTTTGGTGTTGCCAGAATCATTGGTCCATAGGCTATAGGAAAAAAGGTCACAACAGATTGGATTCTGAACTGTCATTAGTGCCTTACTGTCTGGAAAACAACCTTCATCAAGCAGCAAAATGCCAGCTCTGAGTGGCAATGTTTTTGAATGTAGATAAGTCCTGACCAATGGAAAGTTGTATTTAAAAATATTTTTAAAAATCTAGAGGTCATCATGGCATCTTGTTGCTCTGTCTATAGCAGGCAAGTTACTTGATGGCAAGCTTTTTGGGGCAGGGATCATCTGTTTGCTCTGTGTGTATATACTGCTGGCACAATGGGATCCTGGCCTATGACTAGAGCTCCTAAGCCAGGGCTGGCCAACCCTGTGGCTCCAGAGCCACATGCGTCTCTTCAGAAGTTAATATCCGCCTCCTTATATAGGCACCAGCTCCAGGGCTGGAGCTATAGGCGCCAACTTTCCAATGTGCCAGGGGGTGCTCACTGCTCAACCCCTGGCTCTGCTACAGGCCCTGCCCCCACTCCACCCCTTCCTGCCCCCTTTCATGAGCCTGCCATGCCCTCACTCTTCCCTTTCCCCTGTCCCCTCAGAGCCACCTGCATACCACGAAACAGCTGATCGGTGAGGAGTGGGGAGGGAGGGGGAGGTGCTGATCAGAGGGGCTGCCGGTGGGCGGGAGGCGCTGGGCATGGAGGAGCTGTTGTAGGGCTGCTGACGTATTACTGTGGCTCTTTGTACATTGGTAAATTCTGGCTCCTTCTCAGGCTCAGGTTGGCCATGCCTGTCCTAGGCACTACTGCAATACAAACAATAAATAATAATACTCATAATTAGAGGGACTCAAAATGTGTTGACTGAAACATTTCCCCACCAAATAAAAATAAGGTTTTCTAAACTATTTTTTAAAATAAAAAACTGTTTTCTGCATTTTTTCCCCAAGTTTTCACTGACCTGAGCCCTAAAATAACGTATACACATTTGTATACTGGAACAGGTCTTAGAAGCCCACTTCCTTTTCGTCATAGCACTCACACAGAGAAAACCTTCAGTTTGGAATTAAAGTCATCCTGTTCAGTCCTAATTAGGTGGTAATTGCACTCTGCAATGCACTAGGAAATCAAAGGGACTATTGTCATTCTGACAGCAACGTGAGAGATTAAAATTGTTATTGGTCTGAAGCTGGCAGCTTAATTTAAACAGTTAATAATGCTCTTTATCTGTCTATTTTTAGGTTCTTATATGGCTCCCATTACTTCAGTATCTGAGTGCCTCAAATCACTAATGCATTTATCCTCGTAACACTCCTTTAACAGACTCATGTGTACACTGTTGATTTGTCAGACAAATCCTTTAGGAATGATGGTTGTGCTGTCTTTACTTGGTGGCCTAACAGAGAGAGTACAAGAAACAGAGTCAGTTTGGGTTATATAAGCTCAAATTATATGGCTGAAAAGAAAGCCATTCTCACTGCACTGCAAGAAATAAACAGAGCAGCAACAGAGCTGGATGTTTCAGAGTGGTAGACTGTATCAGCAAAAACAACAAGGTGGATGTTGTGATGTTTGTTGACTCGCAGGGAGTGAGCCTCAGTTCCTTTAGGAGAAACTAGAATACTAGAATGAGTTTAATTCATAAGGAGACATAGAGGATCAGAGAGCAAGGTAATTAATTAACTTCTTGCCGGATTCCATCACACATTGATATATACTGGAGAGATGTAGTTGATGATTTGGCCAAAGCTGAAAGATTGGAAACTTAAGTAGGAATGACAATGGTCAACGATATTGACGCCCTATCAAGGAAAATATTAGCTGAAGTAAATGGTTGAAAGATAAAAGATCCTGTGATCAATATCAAAGCATCTTGGAAAATAATATCCACTATCATGAGACTGCGGACAGGGCACACTGCAGGAATGAAAATCAATAGAGATCGGACCAAGAGGATTTAAGACCTTCCTGCAATTATGAATGTAACATAGTAAGAAAAATGATGCTCTTTGGATTTGAAATCTTGACTCAAGCCCTTGGAAAGGACCATTTAAGAGTCATCAAATTCATTCTCAAACTCTATGACCTAGTATGATTATTGTGGGACAAGACAACAACAACATCCCTTTAAAAATGAAGGGGTATTATTATCCCATTTTTCAGATGTATGTACATGAAGTTTTGCCAAAGCCAGAATGTTTCACCGAAATGTATCAATTTAAATGAAATTTTTGTAGGAAGATTTCTGAGGCCCAGGATGGACTTTGATCACCGAGTGGCAGGGGATTGAAAACCACCTTTTTAATCCAAAAATGGAGGCTTCAACATAAGTCTGTTCTGTGGACCATTTGAAAAGTGGGTTATTTTTTGTTCCAATGTGGAATGGAAACAAATATCTAAACCTCAAAGTTGTCATCCTCTTCCCAGCTCGAATCATAATGCATAAGCACAAGGACACTGAATTAAGGTGCACAGGAAATCTTAATTAGGCATTTCCTAATTTATGAGTGTTAGATATTGTAACCTTAACAATGTTTTTTTAATGTAGATTTGTGTGTGTGCAACATCCAAGATTAAAACAAACAAACTAAAAATACAGAAATTACATTGTGTGGCTTCATATTGACACACACTGGTTATCAGCAGGGTTGGTACCTTTTGGGGCACTGCCACTTGAGCTAATGGAGTAACTGATAGTAGTAGTAGGTTGTCATCTTCTATGTGGACCGCACTTTAGGGGAATGAGACACTTTGTCAGTGGATTTCACAGATAATTGCTGACAGTAGAGGAAAGGTGAGATTCAGCACTTGTCTACATAAAAAATTATTTTGTGGGAAGCTAGAGTTTGAATCTACCCCACACTAGCCTGCCATGGAGAAACTGTCCATGTCAATGCTGCTGACATGCATGAACAGTTCCTTAGTGCGTTTTGATCTAGTCCTCTTGGAAACAGGACTAAATCAAAGTGCATTAATGAGCTGTTCATCTCTGATTCCCTTTGCATTCAGGTGAGGCAGCTTCCTCTTCCATCCTGACTAGGTCCAGTAACAGGGTCAAAGGAGAAACATTCTCCTTGATAACAAGTCCAGGTGTCCAGACCTGTACCTGGCAAGGCCTGCATCAGCCCAAAGTTGCAATTGCAAGGAAAGTCTGCTCAGCCACAGGCTGCAACCTCCTCAGTGTGGACAGAATCTTTGGGGAATTTAGCAACTAATATCTAAGAAGTCTCTACTGAGCATGAGCAAATTGCAATTATTGAAAGGTTTATAACATGGCTATATCGAGGTGGATTTTCATATGGATAGCAAAAGGCAATGAATTAGTGTTTATAAGTAGAGTTGAATGAAGATTTCAGTGAAAAATCCAAAATGTTTTGCAAATGCTTATTTTTGCCAAATTGTTTTCATTAAGTAAAAAAACAAAAAAAACAAACAACAAAAATTCTGAAAAATCAAAACATTGTGTTTCAATACTTTCTAAATGAACATTTTTTTTTGTTCAAAATGACTTTTTGTTTCAAAATTTCATTGACTTTTATTTAAAATTCAATTAAAAACCTTTTTTAAATGGTCAAAATAATAATGATAATAAAAAAGTTTTATCTCGATGTAATATTTCGTTTGACACAAAATTATTTTTGGGTTGACCTGAAACCATTTTTTTAACCTTTCAGACTTGCTAGAGAACTGAAAAATTCATTATTCTCACAGCTCTATTCATAAGCAATATTATCAATAATTCTCTGGGTTTTTTTCAAAAGAAAGGCAGTTATGTTTATTATATAAAATTAATTTGATTTGTTTGAACGCAATGGCAGAAAAACCTTTCAAATGTAGCAACAAGGGCAAAAGACACCTGGGCCCAAAAACAAATGTTACTGTGTCTTCACACTGCCTCTTTCTCTTCTTCCGCTATACACACTTCAATATGGTAGTGGAAAAGTACAGTTTTAGCTGTTCCAAAATTAGCTTCACTTAAGGAGAGGGGCTAGAGAGGTTTACGCTCTACAATATTAGCAATTTTCCATCATGTCACATCACTATCATGTCACATTACCATTTGTAATGGTAATAGAAGACAAAAGCCTCATCCTATTAGTGACTTTCAGATCATATTAATGGCTGCCAGTTAATTCAACATGCTGCAAGACTAATAAAACATGATGGGAAGTTGCTGTTGTGGTAAGACTTTCATATCATATTAGTCCAAGAATGGCAGTACTACATGTTCTGTTCACAATCAACACTGCCAGTGGGTATTAGACACTATTGCACATTTCTATTAGAGCAAAGAGAATCTAAAAATAATAATAATAAAAAAATTGGCTGGCAAGCAAGCATTCCCTTTTGCTATCATGTTCTCAATACTCACGAGCATAAAAAACCTGGTGTTACTTCCAAGTACCAACCTCAACATTTTAATCATATAAAACAATGTTGTTCCTTTGCAAACTCTCTTCACCAGTTAAGAAAATCTCAGCCCCTATTCTAATTAGCTCATTTATTTAGAGTTTCTGTATTAATAGCAGGTATAAAAAAAGACTTCTGCTCTCAGGTGAATCACAGGCACCTGTGAAAGGAACAGTATTGATAGGATGGAACTAACGTTTTGAGAATTCTTAGCTTGCATTTCTAAATCCGTGTGTTTTCACAACACCTATAAATGGATATCCCCAAGGTTCTCCATAGTTTTACTCTGGGATATAAATTATTTTGCCTTTGCAGGTTCTTATTCATTATTATTTATACCTGTTTCCTGAGATCTTGTACATATGCATTTGGGGGCCTGGTGCACCTACCACTGAACACAATGAACCCTCTCCCATTGATTTCATTGAGAGTTTGATAGGGTTATTAATGCCTGGCCCTACTGGAATTGATGTGACGTCCTACCGTAACTGGAATACTGTTTCCAGACATACTGGTGTCCACAATTCAAGAAGGATGTTGATAAATTGGAGAGAGTTCAGAGAAGACCCATGAGAGTGATTAAAGGATTGGAAAACATGCTCAAAAAGCTCAATCTGTTTAATTTAACAAAGAGAAAGTTAGGGGGTGACTTGATTACCATTTAAGTACCTACGTGGGGAACAGAGATTTGACAGTAGAGGGCTCTCCAGGCTAGCATACAATGGTATAACACAGTCCAATGGCTGGAAGTTGAAGGTAAAAAAATCAGACTAAAAATAAGGTGGACATTTTTACAGTGAGAGTAATTATTAATTGGACCAATTTACCAAGCATTGTGGTGGATTCTCTGCCACTGGAAATTTTAAAATCCAGATTGGATGTTTTTCTAAAAGATGTGCTCTAGTTCAAATAAGAATTAATTCAAAGAAGTCCTATGACCTGTATGATAGAGGAGGTCAGACTACATGGTCGCAATGGTCCATTCTGGCTTTACCATCTATAAATCTGTGTGTTTATAATTTTCTGCCTTCTGACAAGAGGGGGAATAATAACTTCAGCTGAATATATTTGAGGAACAGAATGATTTAAAAAAATACTTTACAAATACTTTTTTCCCCATTATTAATGCAGCTGTACATCTCTTCCATCTCAGGCAGTTGCTTGAGACTTTAGATGGCTGCCTTCTTAATGTTAAGAAATGTTGGCTAATTCGCTAAAGTTCAATGCTAATAAAACTGAGCAATTGGTTGTTTAATTTCTTGCCATGATTTCTGCTCATGTGATAATGCTATGAAGTTTATTGCTATAGTCATATAATCATGGAGTGATTCTTGATACTTAGCTTCCTTTTTAGGCTGCCATTGAGAAGCTGCCATTGTATTTTCTTTGGAACTGTGAATATTTTTCACAGATGCTATTGCTGGAGGATACTACAACCATGATACATTCTTTTATCTCCCTGATGGATTTTTTTTTTTGCAATTCTTCATTTGGTGATTTGGTACATTCTTCCTCAAACATTTGCTGCTTGCTGGGATGTGCA
This sequence comes from Mauremys reevesii, assembly GCF_016161935.1. Lineage (NCBI taxonomy): Eukaryota > Metazoa > Chordata > Testudines > Geoemydidae > Mauremys > Mauremys reevesii. Next base: position 130,147,279 of record NC_052623.1, on the reverse strand, counting down.
TCAGTACATGGACATCCTACCACATTACTCCTCTGGTGAATTGAAGATGCTGAATTGGATTTCAATAAAATTGTTGATTGACTTTGTACTTCTTCTGCTTGTACATCTTTTTCTTCCTTCCATTCACATATTCATTGTAAGAAGAAGAAAAAAAAAACAATTAAAACAAAGATTTTCTCACAAGTCACCTGCCCCTTCCTTCACAATAATCCCTATGGATTTGCTTCATGTCATTCCAAAGGGAGAATGACAAGATACACATTAAAAAATAATTTCCAACAGTCTTTACAAACAGCATCTTGTAGCTCTAAATTGTATCAATATTTTGTTTGTTGCAGTTAATAAGATGGGGTGGATATTTTATAGTTAAATGAGACATTTTACTAATAATGTTCATGAAGACCTTCGTAATAGCACCCAAATATAAGCAGATCCTGGTTCACGGTTGCAAATAGTGAATTATTTAAGAATAAAGAGTAAGATGCTCTAGCAAATCCATATGCCAATGACATTAACATAAATCTTACTTGAAATAATATTCATAGCCATTTAGAGAATTGCATCAGCCATTCGCAGTGTTGTGTGGATGTCTATTTCCCATCATCTGCCACCAAAAAAAAGAGCTGGAAACTGCGAGGCTACTTTAATGCTTTGTTTAACAGATACTTTCTGACTTCCATAATATGATTCTTACAGTGTTGGCAGCAGAGGTGAGGGAGGAATAATTGTTACTAAGAGGAAAATATCTGAAATTGTGCAGAAAACTAGAGAGATTTGCACTAAAATATTGAAATCACAGGCAGTGCTGCCTCTGGAAGGGGCAGTGCAAAAACAGTGCAAATAACAGGAATATCAGCTTAATGGAAACACTACTACTCCAAATGATAGTACATTATTCAGTGGGCTAATTAACTTTGGACATTGTTGTGATACCTCAGACTGTAAGCTCTCTGGGGGCAGAGACCAAGCCTTTATTTGTGTTGTACAGTGTCTAGCACAATCTGGAAGTAGGCCAATTTACCAAATGCTTGACCTCCTCTGACAAGAAACATAAATCTTTTACTCCCCTTTACCTGCTAGTAGTAAGCATTTTTAATGTCGTGGGTCAAAAAGAATCTATCTTGATTCCAAGAATATTTCAGATAAATTACAAGCAGATTCTGAATAGGATTTCCATCAGTCCCTGCGGCAATGCTATTAAAAAGCCATTCTGATATATGACTGTATCAATAAATGGAAATATATGATCATTCATAGGCTTTTGGGTAAGTCTAGAAAGGTCTTATAGCCTTTTAACCTGCAAATGTGATTAGCAAGACACTGGAGTGTGAAAACTATAAGCTAGCAGATAGCATGCTACAAAGACTCTTCAAATTGTATTAGGGTAATTTTGCACATCACTATGTCTCACTAATGAAATGTGCCACATGTTTAAACAGGACAGGGTTTCTTTCAGCACTTTAGCCTTGCAACGTGCATGGCCTGTCAGGTCATCTGAGTCATAGTGGGGTCGAAATATACTGACATCTTGAAGGAATAAAAAAATTATTAGCACAAGACACGTCAAAAGATAAAGATGTCTGCAGTTGAGAGGAAGTTTTGGGGATCTGAGGGCTGGATTCTTATTTCAGTTCTCTTGTTTAACATGAGTGTAACTCCATCAACTGCCATAACTCCTGGTGTAAGAGAAAGAGGAATCAGGCTCCTTGAGTTGATTTCCTGAATGAACAGTTTCCAGATAAAAATGCAAGAAAGGCTGTTATTTGATTTGTTTTTTTTTTCCTTTTGGTTTTAAAGAGACTGGTAGTTACTGCTGAAGGGTTCTTGCCAATTTAAACCTGGCAGGCAAGAGAAATGCACCTACAGACTTTAAGAATTGGAAGAAACAAATGGTACTCCAGCAGCATCTTTTGTTAATGCAGAAAACATCTGACATATGCAGTAGAGAGTAAGGATGCACAGCAAAGCCACATATGCAACTGGTTGTGTTAGTCTTCATTTAATTGTCTAAATATTCCTTTACCTTTTTAGTAGTTCAGTAATAGATGTTGATGTTTGCCACTCTGAAGATCAGCAAATACTGCATATTCTTATGCACCCTGATAACAAGACTGTTGGTTTGCAAGCACTCATATTTAGTAAACACTCAGAAGGTAGGATGGCTGGGGAAAAAAGGCACTCTATACACAGGGATTGTATTATCTGTATGATCAATCAGATCTGGCAGAGCCTGCTTCGGCTTCTGGGGACAGGCAGGACTGGAGTAAAGAAGGCATCAGCTCTATAATATAGTGCCTAGGGCCCCAGCTCCCAAAGCCACATTATGATGATGTCAAAATCTCAGCTTTCATTGGGAATGATTTAAAAAAAAGTTTCTAGCCCTCAAGGTTGCATAGAAAAGCTTGAGGATATGACCTGAGCATAACCAATTGCAATGATGTTTGCATGTGACAGCTTCCCCCAAAGGGAGGGAAAGCACACTCTATAGCCAAAGAGAAAACTGTGTGGCCTCACACCCACCAACAGATGGGGCCTGTACCCTGTTGATGCTCTGGTGATTCCATTCTGCCATGGCTGTGCCTCTACAGGTGCCAATCTGTTGTTGTTCGGGGAAGAGAGTGGACACTACCTCTAGCCCCTCCTTTGATGGAGTAATAGCTCTGAGGGTGTGCCTGAGGCTCAAGAGTCAACCTGGAGTTGTTCAAATTCTTAACACATTCCTCAGTATTTCCTTCTCGTACTAACATGGCATCATCCCATTAGCAGATCCATTCCCATATGTAGATCACATCATCTCACTGTCATAGCCAATCTCAGACTGGTTATTTGGTGCTTATCACTGCACAGAATGAGAATGGGAAAGAAATTGAGGAGGTCAACAAATATATTTATCTGGGTCAGCAGCTGAGCAGAGACAACTCATTCGTGGGGGAATGCAGTAGGAGTAGAAAGTCGGGGTGGACAAGTTTCAACAAAATAAAGACATCTCTAATTGATGATGAACTGCCCATGAAGAAAAGGAAAGAACTGTTTAACTCCTCTGTTCTGCCAGCAATGATATATGGAGCAGAAAGCTGGTCAGATGAAAGTGGAGGAAGAAAAATTTGCTGTCACCCAGAGAGCAATGGAAAGGTGAATGTGCAAGATATCCCTCCATGATCACATATCGAATGAGGAGATCAGAAGGCATACAGAGGTGACCGATGTAGTGCAGGCGATGTACGACGCAAAGCAAAGATGGGCAGGTCATGTAGTCCGCAGGGAAGACAATAGGTGGACTACCCACATCAGTGACTGGATCCCCAGAGACCACAAGTAACCACTGGGCAGACCGAAAATGCGCGGAGATGATCCCATGACAAAATTCTTTGTCCAGAAATTGAAAAAACTTGCTTGCAGCAAAATAGAATGATGTGGCGTTGACTTGCGTTCATGGAGGGACGGACGAGGAAAAACCGGGCAAAGACGAAAGGTGATCATTGCACATGTTTTTATTTAGGGCTATTTGGGGAATGAGTCTCTTGCTCCTAGTCGGTTTCAAAAAAAACCATGCTTAATTCATGCAAAAGCTCAATAGCTATGGTATGAAGCATTTTTCTTGAAGTAACCTCAAAATTCCAGTATTTGGAATGAGCAAAACAGGTGCTGAGTATGTGATTTTAAAAAATAGCGACTAGATTTATATTGTGAATTGTTTCTGTAAATATGAAGGGCAGAACTAGCCAAAGAGTGTGAGAAAATAAGACATTTAAAACCTGTTTCAGTTTCTACAGATCAACTATGCCGCAAATTGATATTTGATACAAATCATCTGTACCTGTGATTTGGCAATCAATATTATTGAAGCAGGCCTCTTTCACTGAACATTACTTAATGGCTTCAGTGCATATGTTGCAACATCATCTAAGTGGTAAGAACTTTGCAACCTCAATAAGTCTTGGACAAGAAAGAGGAATGATTGCTTTTTGGATAAAAACTGGACTGTCGGGCAGAAGATCTGTGTGCAGCTTTTGCCTCCACCACATAATTCTTCTGTGGCATTTTGCAAATAATCTTAACCTTTCTGTGCCTCTGTTCCCCATGTGTAAAGTGGGGTAAATAATGCCTCAGTATGGTTCTTATCACCATAGAAGTACCTAGATAGATAGATGAATGGATGGATAGATTAGATAGAATTGCCCACAAAGCACAGAGGGTCAAATTTTCTGTTGGTGTAGCTTCATTGACTCACAAAATGCACGTTCCCATACATTTTAATGCAGTATTGATAAAGGATTGTGAGATAAAACTGAGGCGATTTTGGGAAAGCAATATCACACAGCCTAATTTGTCAATTATTTATTGCAATGGGATATATTTGACAGCAAGGCTAGGATGGTATTGGATTAATACAAGGAGCAGCTGAATCCCACACACTGAATTATTTTCCATCATGCATTTTATTGGAATTCATACCAAAGCCATCACAGTGGTAATCCATAACACACAATGTACTGTGGGTGCTACCAGTGCCACCGAGTCTGTGTTGATAGCTTGCAACATGAGCCTTCAGCGTTCACTCACTCTGCTAGTGTGAAAATGAGAAGTGTGGGGTGAATGCTAATAGGTTCTGTCAGGCCTCTCAGGACAAGTGTTTGTCCAAATGAAGTGGCTTCTCATTTATCCTTGCTATCACCACCTATTCATCTCCCTCTGCTCTCTGAAGGTGAAATCCTTGATTCTCCTTCATCAGAGCTGACAGCAACACCAAAGCTTTCTCTGCGGTAGGACAAAACTCTCCTTTGTAAAGTATTAAGAGATTGCCTCCTTGGAGGAAAAAACAAACTAAAACAAACCTTGCATATTTTACTGACTCGTTGTCGAGTGCCATCAGCTAACACACAGTATTTCTGAAGATAAGGAATTTAATCTTTTTATTGTTAGTATTGTTAGTATCTGTTAGTAAGAATTCAGTCTTTTCTTTCTGTGTATTAAATTCATTTATATATATTTATATATAGCTATTCTTTAGAATCTTTAGTATATCAATAAAGAGCTGTGACAGGATCAGGCCAGATGGCTACAAGACAGTGGTCAAAGGTAGATACATTAGCTCCAGGTTAAGCAGGTCTCTTTTCCCTGGGTAAGATAACAGGGACTATTCCAGAACACTCAGGAACTTTCTAGAACTAATTAAGGCAGGCAGGCTAATTAGGACACCTGTAGCCTATTGGGAAGTTACTATAATTAATTAAGGCTAATCAGGACACCTGGTATGAAAAGGCTCTCACTCCCATTAGTGAGATGCGTGTAAGGAGCTGGGAGTGAGAGGATGTGCTGCTGGAGGACTGAGGAGTACAAGCATTAACAGACATCAGGAGGAAGATCCTGTGGTGAGGACAAATAAGGTGTTGGGAGGACGCCATGGGGAAGTAGCCCAGGGAATTGTAGTTGTCGTGTAGCTGTTCCAGAAGGTACTCTAGATAGCTGCAATCCACAGGGCTCTGGGATGGAACCCAGGGTAGAGGGTGGGCCCAGGTTCCCCGCAAAACCTTCCAACTCCTGATCCAACACAGGAAGATCTCTGAGGCTAGCAAAATCCGCCAATAAGCACAGGACCCACAAAGCTAGAGGAGGAACTTTATCACAGAGCATATTGAATTCTAAAGCCCAGAACACTGGTCCTTGACAGTTAAGCTACCTTGCATCGACCTAACTCTGTAGTATAGACCAGACCTGAATTTTTAGGTGTGAGTTTTCAATCCCTTCCTCCCAAGTACTTCCTAGGAATTCCACTTCACAAGTATTGTTCCAAAAGATCATTGTGTCTTCTACATTGTTCAACATAGTTTTTTAAATTTCACAATGCTTCCCAGAGATTGCAGTAATCCTGTCTTTCTCCTAAAGAAGTTCCATACAATAACACAATAATATATAAATATTTACATTTTTAAAACAAGGAACTCCTAAACTATTTAAACTTAATTCAGTAAGGTTTAATTTAATCCAATATAATTTAATCCAATAAGATTTGTCCATGACATTGCAGGAAATTATCATAACTATCACAATCACTCATCAAGTTTTTATGTTGCTCTCAAAAGCAGTGCTAATAAGAAATATGGCACTCAATTGTTACTCATGGCCCCTGGGCACTTACCCATGTGATTACTCCCACTGAATATTTGTGTAATTAAATATTCAGTGATGTGAGTAAAATTACACAATTGGGCCTCAAAATTCTTACAGTGATGCCAGTCACTTATGATTGGGACATCTGTTTTGTGCTTCTACTTGCTTTGTGCTTCTCTGGTGATGCAAAACAGCTGAAAACCCGATTTTATTACCTGGTTAAAGTAGTTTCACAGCAGTTTTTCCTCATCAAGGCTGTACATACTCACAGCTGATTGGAAAATGGGATTTATTACTAAGGAAAACAAATTGACAAAAAGAACAAGAAAAATTGTTTTGATTGAAAATTTTCCACAGAAAATTTCAACTTTTCATCAAAACCTAAAAATTGAATGTTCCCATCAGGAAAATCTAAATGAAATATTTTGCTTGTTTGTGTTGACCCAAACTGAAATATATTTGGATGTCAAACTAATTGAAACCAGAGTTGGGAAGAGGATGGAAATTCCATTTCATGAATGATTTCAATATTTAAAATTTTGGTATTGTTTCAATTTGGAATGAAACCAAAATTCTCAGCAAAAGAACAAATGGATTGAAAAATTTCATTTCAACAAAACTGAAATGATTACAAAATATGTAATATAAATATGTAACATAATTACAATATATAATATAATACCAAATAATGCAATATGAATACAATATATAATATAATACAAACATATGTAATAAAACCAAAAAAGGAAGCAATAAATTGTTTCAAAATGAAAAAAAAACAGACAATTTCATTCTAAAAATATCAAAACACAATGAGATGAGACAGGAAGTTTCAACATCAGAACATTTCCCACGATCATTTTTTCTCCAAAATTAAATTTCAACTAAATGGACATGATTTTGCAAAATTTTTATACTTTGATAGGGCTACATTTTCCAGTTGAAAGTGGTTCCGTCCAAGTTTTCCCAACCAACTCTAATTCAAATGTTTCATTCTGTCTCAATTGGACATTAATCTGTGTCCTGAGCTGTCACAATGACTCCTGGATATTTGAGTTCTGGCACCTCAAGCCTCCATTCTCCTGTATCATCCAGACTCTCTGGACAGACTATTGTTGTGTTGCATTACGGGAGTCAGATCGTGTGACAATTTGGGGTAATCGTGTTAACAGTTTATGAATTCTTGTTGATATTAGGGTCACTTTACACCTATCTGTATCAGACTGCAGACTCCATTTTGATTTGGGGTACTTTACCTTCCCTGTTGTCCTGTTACCTCCATGTTGGACTGGAATTACAAAGGTTGGTAGCAAAGGTGTAACAACAGAGGAGCATTGACTTAAGTTCTGTCCTATTGAATGGAATTGCTTTAAACAATAGGCTGGCTTCTGTCCAGGGGAACTAGGAGAGTTTGTCTAGCAACACAAAGGATTTGGGATGACCCGAAGAGGTTGATCCCAGAGTCACCTGACCATGGGACTGAAAAGTTATAAAAGGATTCATGGGAAATCCCCACCTCTGCCTGATGGGAAGAAAGATTGAAATCTGGGTCTCTTACCTTTCAGGTGCATGTTCTAACCACTGGGCTATGAAATTCTCAGTGGGGTAGAGACCTCTCCCTGTGCCTCCTGTTGAAGATGTTCCACTTTGGATAAATACTTAAATATTCACTGAGCCAAACAGAGAATGTGAGAGAAAACAAATCTACAGCCTGGTGATTAGTGCACTGACCTGGCAGATGGAAAAGCAGGGTCCAGTACCCCTACCCTAAGGTCCTGTTTTGCAGTATATAAGTCCCTTTATGGATCGGGGTCTCACTATCTGGCAATTGTAACTGGCATCCGGGTTCAATATTCCTTTTCTTAATTTTATCTCATGGCTTTTAGTTACACCTCAATGTACTACACACACTAACCAATTTTTCTCCCTCTTTGGTATCAGATTATTATCATTTCACTCCTGGGTCCTCACTTAGCTCAACAAATTATATTTAGGCTGAGAGTCTCAAAGAAGCCTATGACATTTAGGTGTTCAAATCCCATTGATTTTCTGAAGTTCAATAGGATTTGGGTGTCTAATTTCTTGGCCTCCCAGACTTAGCTGTTTTCTCACAAAACAATCTTTCCGGCACTGTTAATCAATATTGAAGTTTTTCTCTGGATTTCTTATTATCTTTTTAGTAATGCAATGCCCTGATCTCAAGATAGCATTCCATGTGCACATGCATCAGAATCATATGGAGAATGACTATTATCTCCCTGAGTATGGGTGGCATGCACTCACCAGATTTGCACTGAATGCTTTTAGATGACATGTCTAATTGGCTGTATACTGTCATACCCCAGGGCTCATTTAGAATTAATCCTGCACAGGTTTCTCTCCCAGTGAATAGATATGTTTTGGATTATTTTTCCACATTGAATCTCATTTTTTTAAATTTTCTCTTCTCTCTCTAGGGTCATTTTCTTATTCTCCACTGATGTTTGCAACTCCTTTTCAATTTAGTTTCAGTTGCATATTTTATTAATATCTTGGCTTCTTTTTCTTCCACATCTTTCATGAAGATATTAAATAAAAATCAGTATTAATTCCAGTCCCTGCAGTACACTTCGATGTACCCCCTAACTCAAAAGATTAGTATTTGATATTTCTTTTTGTTTATAGCCTGATAGCCAGGTTCAATCTGTTACAGCATTCCTGTCTGAGCCAATTTGAAATAACTTTTCTCTTAAGCTTTTGTGATACCCAATCTTAAATGCTTTATTAAAATTAACATACAGTACATCTACTGCAGTCCATTCATCCACTCATTTTGTAATTCTAGTCACAAAAACAATCAGGTTAGTCTGGCAGGTTTCATTGTTTATATACCCATGCTGACTGTTATTCATGGCTCTATCACCATCTAAGTTCTTTGGGCTAGATTGTGCAGCCTTTATTCACATTGGTGAGCACCTATTCAAAGAGTAGTCCCACTGATTTCAAGTGGATGCCCTTAAGCAATTTCTTGACCAAGACACCAGCACAGGTCTAACAAAAAAAGACTATGAAGGCAGAGGGGGATGGTATGTGTCACCCCTCTCCTGCCCCTGTTACATCCATCACTTCCACCAGCCTGCCCAGCCTCTGTATCTTCTCTTACATGGATCTTGGGTCTGTAGAGCACCCTTGTCTGAGTCTGGAGCTCACAATGCTGCGCAGATGTCTGAGTCCCCTTCCATGCAGATCTAGAAAAGGGGGTGTGGTTGATCCAAGCCCTTATTTGTGTGGTGTCCAGCCAATAAGTTCTGCAGGTTTAAGCCTACCAATAAAAATACAACTGTATTTGCATGCTCATGATGAATCTGTCAGAACAAAGAAAACCTCTTTTATAATTGTACTGACTTTTATGGAGACAAGAAATGCAAGCAGCTTGTTTTGTTTTCTAAGTGATCTGACATTCATCAGTGACCAGTGACTTTATCTTATTTTTTGAACTGCATGTTCCAGCAACCATGTTTCATGGTTTAACAGTCAGGATAAGGGAGTCTAATTTTCAGGAATGGAAACTACTGCATTGCACTACAGTGTATCAGCATTCCAGAAAGACTGGCCCTAAAACAAGTAGACTAACAAACAAAGAACCAAATAACCCCTCCATTCCTCCTAATCTGCAGGAATAGGCCTCCTTTTTTCTGCACTCTGGTGCCAAGATTCCTCTCCTTGCAACCCGGAGAGTGGCCATTTTATTGGACTATTAGAAAGAACTGGAACTGAAAAATACTGGATACCAGCAGTGACACTCATTTTTTTTTCTTAGCATGGCAAAGTGTTTTGCTAGATAGAAATCTTTTCAGTTCCTGGAGTGAGGCTGATGGTAAAATACACGGAGAATGCTGGGAACATTTCCAAAAAAGTCAATAAATCCTTGTAGTGAGTGATTCAATGCCTTTAACAACTGTTCTGAGGATGTTTGAGGTACTGACTTAACCCTTAATTTTAAGTAAGAACATTTAATTTGCACTTTTTCGAGAGTCTATGTTTACTGAAGGTAGAAGATGAAAGGTAGACAGTTAACGGGTGAGATATCCCATAAATGTGTTGTGTACAATTTCCTTTCATTGTTCTTGCATCATATATGTTGAGAATCTCCACTACTACTTTGCTATGAATGTGTGTAATGGGGACAGCTAGTGGGAGTGTCTTTGTTTAATATAGTTTGGAAAATAATAAAGCCATTTTTTTTCAAAACTGGGTGCCAAAGATTAGTCTATTAAATACATATTTAAGCACCTAAGTCTCATTTTAACTGTGTAAATACATATGCAAGAGCCAAATGTAGGCACCCAACTATGAATTTTTGACCCAAACTAAAAATGTCCAATGACTTGCACTTATCCATTGCATGAATCACAATGAGATGATATGGCACTGACCATCACACCAGTTTAAATATAACTATAACTAGGCCAAAAGAGCTTACATTAACAGAAGAATGTAAGAACATAAGAACGGCCATATTGGGTCAGACAAAGCTCCATCTAGCCCAGTATCCTGTCTTCTGACAGTGGCCAGTGCCAGGTACCCCAGAGGGAATGAAACAGAACAGGTACTCATCAAGTGACCCTTTCCCTGTCCCTCAACCCCAGCTTCTGGCAAATAGAGGCTAGGGACACCATCCCCGCCCATCCTGGCTAATAGCCATTGATGAATTAGGGTAGCATCTCCAAAACACTAGCACAAGGAATGGACTCTGATCGCCAATCTTAAAAATAACATTAAAGCAATTGCAGTGTTTCATTTCACAACTAGAGACAGGAGTTTGACCGAATGAACCCTTATGTACACACCCTATACACTATTGTAATATTTTTGTATCAGGCATGTCTTGTAAGGTATAACTTGAAAATGCATAATTTGCAGGTCAGTATCATTCTGATAAAATATTTATGACAACATTGTATGTGAAGTTATAAGGTTTCCCTGTATGGTGTTCTTAACACATGTTCCAAACCCCACAGCCCTGCCCAAACTGAGGTTTCCAAACAGGTCTTTCCTAAACAAAGGAATGTGTGCTCTGCTTAATTTGCATTTAATCAGTAAACAGAGTCATCAAGCAGGAAGAGAAACACAGAAAGCCCAAAGAGGTGAGGAAAAAGTCACCTGGGAACATCCTTCCACATATACTCTTTGCCTCCTAGTGTCCAGCTGGAAATGTTTTTCAAGAAAGCAACTGAAACTATAAAAAGGAGGGACAAACACCCCAAGAGACCCCTCTCTCTCTCCCTGTCCATCACATTCACTGCACCTTCAGTGAAAAAGGAAGCATTTGTTGGACTCTGGGGGAGGAGTCCTGACCTACAGGGTTTGGCCAGTCAGGCGGCAGGAAGCACGTGGTGAGAAGCTTTGCTAGAATCCGATACAGTTTGTTAAGTTTGGTGTCAGTAAATGTCTTATCTTTATTTTTCTTGTAACCATTTCTGACTTTTATACATCATTATTTGTATTCACTCAAAATCTCTCTTTCTAGTTAATATACTTGTTTTACTGTTTCATCTAATCCAGTGTGTTTAAATTTAAATTTCTGAATAACTATTTGAGATAATAATCTGGCAAATTATTACCTTAAGGAATAACAGATTTAAAATATGTTGTACTGTCCAGGAGAGGGCTGGGCATTCCAGGACATATATTTCTAGGAGGAAAACTGGGACTGGGTGTGTGTGTGGGGGAGATCATCATGCAGTACGTCCAAGGCTGGTCAGAGCCAGAGTGTAACCCTAGTGTGGCTGGCAGACTGCAGTGACACACAGACACTCGGGGTGTGGCTTGCATGCTAGAAGGCTGTTTGTGAGTGACCTAGGTGGGAGCTACTTCAGCAAGGCTTTGTAAGGCACCCAAGTTTTCAGGGCTGGGATAACACAGCTGCTCACTAGTCTGGATTGTAACCTGGTATGTCACAGGGAGTAATGGAAATTAAAACTTCCTTAGTGGATATTCCTTATGTAAATCATGGAACTATAAAGACATTATGTATTGCCATATTTAAAATGGTACTTCGATTGCATGTAGATAAGCAACTTAGAAATATTACAGAAAGACCAACTTACTGTGGGAAAAAAGAGTGAAAATTCTGTGGTGGTGAGTAAGGTTTTCAGAAAAACACTTTTTTGGTTTGCTGGCAAATCTGGAAAAAAATATTTCAGGTTGAACCAAAAATGAAAAAAAATGAAAATTGAAAAGTTGAAAAAAATTATTTGGGACTGTACAAAACATTTTGTTTTACCTGAAATATAACATTTTGTTTTGATGTTGAGAGGGTTTCTTTAGCCATTTTTTAAAAAACAAAAGACATTTTGAATAGCGATGTCTCACTAAAAAAATGAAAACGTTAAACTGTCTTTTTTTTTCCTTTGTTTTTGTTTTTACAACATGAACAATCTGGTGAAAGCAACACAAATTCATAACAATAAATATCACTGAATCTTTATTTTTCAGTCTGCCAAATCACGTTAGCAACAAACACAACACTTGTGCTTATCTTTAACATGAGCAATCCCATCCCGACTCAGCTAACTACTTAATCATGTGCTTAAATCCTGCTGAAGTTATTAAAGTCAATGGGGCTCACAAACTTGCTTAAAGTTAAGTATGCTTCACCGCTTTGCTGTATCATGGCCACAGAGAATCCAAGTCTGCACAGAGTTCCATGGCTTCAATTCCCCTTCGTTTCAGTGAGAGTGGATGATGCTCAGCATCTTCGGCGGTTGATGAGTACCTTGCAGATCCAGATCTACCAAATCTCCTTCACTGGGCAGGAAACTCCCTTAATGTGAATTTAAAAAATGATGGTCCTTTTTAAAAAAGCATCCCCCTATTGTAGTGAAATATTTTACTATTTGTTTCAATGAGGCAATGAAGTCTCCGCCATATATATACATTCAATCATACATATGAATATAATGCCTCATTCAAAATGTCACAGCTGAAAGCCCAGTTGACTCATTATTTTATTGGAGTATGCATGAAAGTGAAAGAAAATGGCAACTTTTTCCCATAACCAAATACAAAACATTTATAGCACATCAGAGAGGTGTTGAATATTCAGCCAGGCACAGAGACAGCACTTAACAAACAATGGGCTTGATTTTACCCTGGGTTGAAACCAGGGGTGCAAGCTGATGGAACCCAGACTTCAGGTACCTGACAGATGTAAGTCTGTTTGAAATGCAAACGCCTGCTGTCACAGAGCCAGCCAGCATATTCCCAAAGTGGGCAAGGCTGCAGTGAGAAAATGCAGAGGCAAACAGTTGGGAGATGTAATAACTCCATGATGATCTGGTGACCCAGCAGTTTTTCTATGAAATCCCAAATAGGTTTAAAGCTGCCTACCCCCTGCAGAGCATCTGAAACAAAGATGGCAATAGCCACCCCACATCTGGCACATCACCCCACATCTGGCACAATCAAAAGAGGTGCAACCCCAGAGGTTTGAACCTTGAATAATTAAATAATCAAAAACACTGGTGGGGAAGACTGTTTCGATGTATTATATGGCGCATCAGCATCTGTTTAAGATCTGTGTATATATTTCTGTAAGGAACACCTCTCTGCTCAGCCCAATTTCCACCAACATGAATAAACGGCTACTGTTACAGGTATGTGTAAAAGCCACTGCTCCATTTTTAGTTGTTATAGTATGCCACTAGTAACAGGAATTTAGAGGAATGACAATGATATGCTTTTATCATTAGATTTTTCAACGTCATATTCACCTGAAAACCTTGCTATGGAATTATTTTGCAACTTAGTCACTTAGTTTAATAAATCATCACTTTGATCCGAAGTCGAGAGCTCGTAATTTGTTTGACCTTTGTTAAAGCTCTCCCTCCCATCACAAGGTAAAGGTGATGAGAAAGAAAGTAATGATCCAGACTGTCATTCTGCCAAAGAGAAAAGAAAGAAATCAGATCAAAAGTTGCTCAGGTGTTAAAGATTCTAAAGCTTTTATTGTCATTCATTTATACTTACCAAACAATATAATGTAGTTTGACATGACCTGTGCATTTATTCTTTGCAAACTCTGAACACATTAACAAGGTTTGTTTACAAGCTTGAGTGGCTTCGAAGAACATATTTCGTATCTGGAAGAAGCAATTATTTAAGAATTTAATTTTAATTTATTCTTGGCCACAGTTTACTCTTGTTTTGTTCTCTCATACCTATCCACCAGTAAGGTGCACTGGGACTGTACGAACACATCACATGTGATAGGCCTTTCAACACTAATAGTATGGCAATAATTGTGACTATTTCATCTTAATACTATGAGCCCTCATAAGTTTAGGCACTCTTTATTATCTTCCTCTTCACTTGAAGGATCCCTGTAATTCATTGTACAGTAAATCCTTCTAAAGCCCCAAATAAACTGTACAGTTGAGTTTGGCTCAGCAATTTGACAGAAATAAGCTTTTAACTACATTCAGGATACCTAGATGCCTGCATCACTCACAAAAATACACCTACATTGTGTAACAGGATATCTCGCAGACAACAGATGACTTCAGGGAACTCAGAAGTATGCTAAAAAAGAAGAATGTCCAAGCAATCTTCTCTGTGATCCTTCTTTTTCTACAAGCAAAGGAAGACAGAAGGCCGAAGATTCTGGAAGTGAATTGTTGGCTAAGTAAGTCATGTGGTGTGGCTCGCCAGGGTAAGCACCCTGGTGGGCCAGGCTGGTTTGTTTACCTGCCACAGCCGCAGGTTCAGCCAATTGCGGCTCCCACTGGCCGCGGTTTGCCGCTCCAGGCCAATGGGGGCTGCGGGAAGTGGCAGCAAGCACATCCCTCGGTCCGTGCCACTTCCTGCAGCCCCCATTGGCCTGGGATGGCGAACCGTGGCCAGTGGGAGCCACAATCGACTGAACCTGTGGATGCAGCAGGTAAATAAACTGGCCTGGCCTGCCAGGGTGCTTACCCTAGTGGGCCGCATGCCAAGGGTTGCCGATCCCTGTGTTAAACTAATAACAGGGAGAAGGGGTAAAAAGAGGAAAGAGATGAGCACTCCTTTGGCACAAATCTGAGATGTTGGGAACAAAAATGATCAAGGAACCAAAGGACAGGAAGAGAAGAAATTCTTTAATTGCCTATACACCAGCACTAGGAACCTGAGTAAACAAACAAGAGGAATTGGAATTGCTCATTTATGAGCATAAATTTGATCTCCTTGGTATTACTGAAAACTGGTGGGATGATTTGCACAATAGGAATGTTAAAATCAATAGTTCTAACCTATTTAGGAAGCATCAAGTGGGCAAAAGAGGAGGAATTGCACTCTATGCCAAAATGGCATTACCTGTTTGCAAGTCACTTGCAACTCAGAAGAAAATTATCTTGAATGTTCATGGATCAATGTCCACAAAGACAGAGCACAAGATGGGGTATTTGTTAATGTTTGCTACAGACCACCAAACCACACCAAGGAACAGGGTGACTGCGTCCTTACACAACTATCTATAATGTATGGGGGGAGGAGAGGGAAATTGAGAGAACATAGCTGACATATCTGAGTGACATAGGCTGGAGATCTCAAGCTGCCAGCATTAAAACATCCCTGAAATTTCTAAACATTATAGATAAAAATTTCTTAACTCAAAATTGTTGCATCTCACATAGGGGAATTCTATACAAGACCTCGTCTTGATGGATAAAGAGGAATTTATCACAGAACTATAAATTAATTGTACCTAAGCTACAAGTGATCATGACTTGATCACATCTATAATATGAATAATGTCCAGACCAGTGATATATACATTTGTGATTTAAATGTCCCAATTTTACAAAGCAGAAAACAATTATGAGCCAAATTAGTTGGGAGGAAGAATTGAATCAGACAAATGTGAATGATAATTGGGAATTGTTTAAGAACACTTCACTAGCTGCCCAAAAATCCATGATCCCACAACTAAAGAATAAGGCCATACTTGTTAAAAAACAACAACAACAACCTGGTTTAGAGGGAAAGTGAAGACAGAATTAATAATAATCATAATTAATAAAAATTAGTAAACAATTAATATAAAATGGAAGAAAAGGGAAGTTTATAGTAATGACTATAAATCAAAACTAGGAATTGTAGAAAATAGATAAGTGAAGCAAAGGGACAGATGAATAATTTTATGGCCAGCAGAGGTAAGGACAATGAGAAGGAGTTTCTTAAGTATATTAGGAATACAAAGAATCCTAACAATAGTATTGGTCCATTATTATTAAAATGGTAGAATTATCAATAATAATGCAGAAAAGGCAGAAGTGTTTGATAAATATTTCTGTTCTCTATTTGGGGAAAAATAGGTGATGTGGTCATATCCTATGATGATGATAACACTCTTTCCATTCCACTATTATCTCTGGAGAATGTTAAACAGAAACTACTAAATGCAGACATTTTTAAATCAGCAGATGCAGATAACTGAGAGTTTTAAAAGAGCTGGCTGAGGAGCTCAGTGGATCATTAATGTTAATATTCAACAAGTCTTGGAACACTGGAAGAATTACAGAAGACTGAAAGAAAGTCAATGTTGTAACAATATTTAAAAAGAATAAACAGGATGACCTGGTAATCAGAGGCCTGGCAAACTGAAATTGGTCCCGGGTAAGATAATGTAGCTGATATGTAACTCAATTAATAAAGAATTAATGGAGAGTAACATAATTAATAACAATCAAACTGGGATTGTTGAAAATAGATGTTGTCAAACTAACCTGATATATTTTTAATGACATTACAAGTGTGGTTGTTATAGATAAATGGTGTTTAAGTAAAAGATTTCTGTGAGACATTTAACTTTGTACCACACAACATTTTACAAAAAACTATAATGGTATAAAAAACACAGCACACATTAAATGGATTAAAAGTTGGTTAATGGATAGGTTTCATTCTGTTGTTGTTTTTTAATCCTTCTTCCTCTGAAACATATGGGATGGCTATGGCTGAAGATGAAACATAAGGGCAGGGCTCTGAGGTTTTACCAAGCATTCTCTCTCAGGTGCTTAGCTGGCTGGTTCTTGCTTACATGTTTAGGGTCCAAGTGATTGCCATATGTGGAACTGGAAAGGAATTTCCCCCAAGGACAGTTTGCAGTGACCATGGAGGTTTTCACCTCCCTCTGCAGCATGTGGTGTGGGTCACTTGCCAGGATTATCTGGATATACCTCTATTAATTATTTCCCTGCCATTGCAGGAGCTTCAGGCACTGGTGCACCTTGGTCCCTCCTATTCTCTGCATGACCTGAAGAAGAGCTCTGTGTAAGCTCAAAAGCTTGTCTCTCTCGCCAACAGAAGTTGGCCCAATGAAAGATATTACCTCACCCTTGTGGCACATAATAGTCTAGTGTCCTCTAGGCTGTAATACTTTGTTCTAATTTTCTTTGTTGGGTTTAATGTGTGGGTGCTGGGTGGTGTTGGTAGCCTGGGATATTCAGGATGTCAGACTTGGTGGTGCCTTCTGGCCTTAAACTGTATAATTCTGACTCAAAATGTACATGGGGAATTATCATTGAGTGGGTGTGTGTCTAGTGAGGTACTCAGGGATAAGTTTTTGGCCCTACTCTATTTAACACTTTTATCAATGACTTGGAAGAAAATATAAAATTATCTGTGATAAAGTTTGCAGCTGCCACAAAAAATTGGGGGAGTGATAAATAATGAACAGCACAGGTCACTAATATAGAGCAATCTGGATCACTTGGTAAGATGGGAGCAAGCAAAAAATATGTGTTTTAATACAGCTAAATGTAAATGTATACATCAAGGAACAAAGAATGTAGGCGATACTTACAGGACGGGGGACTCTGTCAATGGAAGCAGTGATTCTGAAAAAAGATTCAGGGATGGGAGGGTGGATAATAAGCTGAACATGAGCTCCCAATGCAACACTGTGTCCAATAGGATGCATAAACAGGGGAATCTTAAGTAGGAGTTGAGAGGTGTTTTACCTCTCTGTTTAGCACTGCTACAATACTGTATCCAGCTCTGGTGTCTACAATTAAAGAAGGAAGTTAATAAATTGGAGATGGTTCAGAGAAGAGCCATGAGAATGATACAATGATTAGAAAACGTGTTATAGTGATAGACTCAAGGAGCACTATCTGTTTAACATAATAAAGGGAAGTGTGATGGGGTGTCCTTCCAACACTCCAGGAAGAGGTTAAAGGAGGCCAGATGGGCCAATTAACCTATTAGGCTGAAGGCTGAGAGGAAAGTCCTAATTTGGGCAAACTCACCAGTGTGGAACAGGTGGGCTTCTATAAAGCCAGGGAGCTGATATCAGGAAGGAGGCTGCAGGGAGGTAGCCTGAAGTCACTCCCTGGGAGAAGGGAGGTGTGTTTGGGGGCTATAGAGATAAGTAGCCTACAGTTGCTCCCTGGGAGAAGGGAGTAGAGAGGCTGGCAAACCATGGGGCATGCCAGGGTAGGAAGCAGACCGGGGAATAAGCAAAAAGGTCTAAACCACAAACTTTAAATACAAACCAAATAACCTATCAGACTCCATCCCCATCCCCTTACTATAGTTATTAACCTGAAGCTCCAGCTTCAGGAAAAGCATCAGTTAATATAATTTAATTTACAGTCTTTAGGACAGGGCCAGTTCTGCATCTGTACAGTGCCCAGCACAATCAGGTCCTCATCCAGGACTGGGGTTTGTAGGTACTATAATATAATAAAATAAATAATGTTACTTGTGAGATTGCTTCCCCTTCCGTTTTCCAACTTTCCAACACATGCTCAAGAAACAGGAGAGCGATGGGCTGCTATTTCTACAAATTGCTTTGGAAGTATATCACTTTGTTTTTCAGAAGTGCTGAGTACTCAAAATAGAAGTCAATGAGAGCTGTGGGCATTCAACACCTCTGAAAATTGGGGCTCAGAGTGTTTGTATTTGTGATCAGATGTATCAAGCTATAAAATCAAACCTGTAGTGTCCTCACAAACTCATATCCACTTCCATAATGTGCATGTCCCCCTTCAAATACGTTAATTCCAGAGAAGTAATATACACATGGAAAATAAAAACCATTCATGTATCACCAATTAAAATCACATGCAAATATATGTAAATATACATGCTAATTAGGCACAGCTCTTTTGCTCCTGGCAAATTGCCTCTACAATTCTCAGTGATGCAACAGCAGTGCACAGCTGCTTTACTTGATTAATAAAAAGGGATAGTCCAAATTCAACACTAATCTCTGGCCTGAAAACTGCATGGCTTCTTGACAGGGGATCACACATTCTCCACAATGTGCCATCCTCTATTGTAATCCAGATCACACATCTTTCATTGTGATACATTGCTGGTGAAAGAGAGAACAATTTGGAAGTTAAGAAGAAGAGAAATTATCTTGTTTAAAGCCAAACTGGCTCCCAGTGTGGCCTTTGAGAAGGCGGTTCTCATAGCATTTTGAAGATTACAGTCTTTGGCACTGTATGCCCATTAAAGACCAGATTCTGCCTAATCCCTGCCTGGTGACAAAAGGAAGGTGGACGGGGACTCAAATATCCTACAAAAGGTACATTCAATGGAGAAGGTATAAGGAAGGGAGAGGGCACAGGGCAGGATGGGAACAATGGGAATCCATGAGCTCAGGTAGAACATGGCCTCTTCAGGGTTAGTGATTCTGTTGGCACTAGCCAATACATAGGCACAGGGAAGAGAAAGGGGCAAGCCTGCCGCTCCACCTGTGTACACTGATCAATGGTAGGGAGAGCCTTTGTAAGCGCAGTGAAATGGCTGAACTCTCCAGGAGCAACTCTCTGAGACACAATGCCTCCCACAGCTATCACTAGGGCAGTGCAGAACAACCTAACACAGAGGGCTTAATGTTCTAATATCTTAATATCCCAGGCTAGTCATATTTTTAATAGCACAGGTTTCCATTAATGAAAAATGGTCATATTAAAATTGTTGTCTTAATGTCGGCCTTTCAAGAAGAGAACTTTAGCTTTTTTTCTGTTTGCTGTTGACACTGAAGGTCTTTATGTTATCTTACCATTAAAATCATACTCAATCATTTAAAGAACATAACATTTTAATTGTCCAAACCAGCGGACAAAATAATTAGTAAAGTCTAGCTATATTTCTACATCAAATAATATAGGTGCCAGATAAATATGTCTGACAAGCTTTTGATCACACAGTCATTGATTTTTATTAGTTCTCGTGCTCTGCCATTCAGCTGCTATCCATTTTGATAGGTTTATACATCTCAAAGAAAATACTACTTCAGTTTCTTTATTGAAAGAAAGTGGAAGTCAGATAAAAGACATTATAGCTATCAAATCTCAGGAGTTTGGCAGAAATTAAGCGACGTCTTCTGAATACTAACAGCCCTGTACAAATAACACTTCAAGGTAATTCTACTTGGAGGTCTGGGAGAGTCAGATACTGAAAATTGTAATTAGTCTAGCTAATGTGGATGATTAAATGAAGGTTTCTCTGGAGTGGATTCCAAAAACTATTAAGACTCTGAAGCAAAGGAAAAGAAAATGGAAATATGATCAAGTTTTTTGCAGATTCAGAGTGTTGGTGACAAAATGATTTGCCTTGATACTTTTTTCAAATGATTTTCAGAAGATATCCTGATGCTATTTTGCTAAACTTATAGAAGCCACAAGCATCTATATAGTGTTAGTAACTGCTATTAGTGTTAGTTATGGTCTTTGCAGAGGTATAGATTGGGAGGTTTTCAAATTCATGCTGACATAAGTGACACTCGTCTCTAGTTACATTGTGTTAAGCTAACAATGCCACAAGCATCAGTGATGACTTTCTTGAAGTACGTGTGGAGGATGTTGGGCAAGACCTCTGGAGTACAGCAATGTTTCTGAAGCTGGTTATAAATGGTGATTGTGGTCTTAGGACCCATTCCAGCTCCCACTGAAGTCAATAGCAAAACTCCTGCAGACTTCAGTGGGAATTGAATTGGGCTCTTAATACATTTAAGGACTTTTCTTTTACGTGTAGAACTTTTATCATGAAAATATTCATCTACCGATTCATTGTAGAGGCAAAATGGTTTTACCGTGAGAAACATGCTTCAGCATGATGATGATACCTATCCAGCTAAGCACTAAGCACTAAGTAATGCAATAGATATAATAATTGCTTTTGCTGGTCCAATAATGTTGCTATTTAATTAGACCTTTTTACACAAGGTAAAAGGTTTATTGGCCACCCTGCTCCTTAGTCCCTTCTTTAGTTTCTCAGAGTCATTCCATGGTCTGGGTCCTTTTGCCACACCCCTTTCACTGGAATCCTGCAATTCTCCCACTCTTAGATTGACGGCAGAGTACAGTGGCTAGGCGCACAAGCCCTTGGAACTTGTCAGGACCCTCTGATATAGGCACATGCTCATCTCTCTCTTCAAAGATGAATGACCAGTGTGAATTTCCCAGACTAATCAAATCTTTCCTAAAAACAAGATATTTATTTAGTAGAGAAAAGCATAGAGTAGAAAGATGCTTTAAAAGCAAAACAAACATGAATGCATCTATTTCCCCATATGGCCCTTGGTGACTGATACCTGTAGAGAAAGGAAACACTGCATCTTAACTAAGGAAGATGTAATTAATTAGTCCTTCTATATTATTCTGCGATCGAGTGCAATTAAGTATTAACTGAGTGTTCATTATTTATTTATTTAATAATCTGACTGTAATAAATTACCTATCTGATTCCTAGGTGGTAAATAATGATTGAGAAAACATAGTATGGACAGATATCCTGATTGCAAATAAAATACAAAGATTCCCAACCAGGCCCCATTATAACATAGCAAAGTATAACATAGCTATCCTACGATTATCAGCACATAATAAACCCACAACCCAATATGCCTACATAAAATAAAAGAGACATAAAAAATAAAATCACACAGCCAAAAACTGGGACTTCAGTGAGGCACATTAGCCAAAATTCAGAGCAGACACAGTGCTCCCCCCCCAGGGCCGCCCAAAGGATTCAGGGGCCTTTGGGCAAAGCAATTTCAGGGGCCCCTTCCATAAAAAAAAGTTGCAATACTATAGAATACTATATTCTCATGGGGGCCCCTGTGGGGCTCGGGGCAAATTGCCCCACTTGCCCCCCCCCCCTCGGAGCAGCCCTGGCTCCTCCTACCTCAGACATTGCCCTCCCATCATGGTATCAGGCAGCTCTGTCCAGATCAGACCAATCTTATCCATGTAGTAACATGAAAATTACTCAACGCAAGAAAAATTTGTCTCTGACCCCATATGGAAACTGTCCAGATAAAATAGGCTGTCAATTGCCCAGAATAGCTCCACTCCTCAGCGCTTTGCAGACACTATGATAGAAACGAAGAAACCCTTTTTTGCCTCTTGCATAGTAACAACGCAGGGCTTCAAGAGCTTTCTAAGTCACAGTTAGTCCAAGTTGTAATGAGAATTTTGCCACCTCCACTCCAGCTTGTTCTTTCTGTATTTTATTGACTGAACTGTCTTCAGAAATCAGAATGCCTGATCCACCTAACTTTGCTGCTGCTGCTCCCAAGAAGGGCTCTAAGAAAGCAGTGACTAAGACTCAGAAAAAGGGAGATAAGAAGTGGTGCAAGACAAGGAAGAAGAGTTACTCCAGTGGCTCTCAAACTTTCTTACTGGTGACCCCTTTCACATAGCAAATCTCTGAGTGCGCCCCCCCTTATAAATTAAAAACACTTTTAAATATAATGGTGGAGGCAAAGCATGGTTTGGGATGGAGGTTGACAGCTCATGACCCCCCATGTAATAACCTTGCGACCCCCCAATGTAATAACCGTGTGACCCCCTGAGGGATCCCGACCCCTATCTACATGTACAAAGTGCTGAAGCAGGTTCACCCTGACACCAGCATTTCTTCTAAGGCAATGGGCATTATGAACTCTTTCGTCATGAGAGCATTGCTGGGGAGGCATCCTGCCTGGTGCATTAAAACAAGTGCTTGACCATTACTTCTAAGGAGATC
Organism: Mauremys reevesii; assembly: GCF_016161935.1. NCBI lineage: Eukaryota > Metazoa > Chordata > Testudines > Geoemydidae > Mauremys > Mauremys reevesii. The sequence continues at coordinate 130,124,164 of NC_052623.1, read as the reverse complement.
CAGACTGCT